>NC_137540.1:57391142-58591142 GCF_963082525.1 Nesoenas mayeri | reverse complement strand
ATCCGAGATACCATAGCTTGAACATTACTTCTAAGATGGTCAAATACTGTACAAGCTAGCAATCTCTTCTTTCTGTAAAATGGCAGAAAATATTGCAGAACCCAATAGGTTCAAATTCTCTGCTATGGAAAAATTACCTCTGTTACAAACTGAAGGAACTAACACTTAATGGAGGAAGAGTCTAATAGCAGGTATCAGACAGGAATGAAGCTTTGGACTTATTGTGTTATTCACAATCAAATTAAGTATCTGCAGCTATAAGTATAAACAAATGTATAGGCAGACAGTAACAGTGTTAATGAAATAAAGGTATAAAAACAATTTAAGAATGGTTAAAGCTATGGTAAAATGCAACAACCTGGTAACAGCACACACTTAACTGAAGTGTGAAGACACACTACTAATGTGGTTTTTTTGGTCTGGTTTTGGGGATTTTTTTGCGTACACATGCTTCTGAAGGATTTTTATTCTTCACTGGTATCCAGTCAAAGCATAAAAAAACCCCACAAAGCAAACTATTCCATAACCATTTACTTAAACAGTATTATGTCAGAAGAGGCCCTGCAGAGGGATCTAGACAAATTGGAGAACTGAGCAATCACCAACTGCACATGCCAGATTTTGCACCTGGGACACGACAACCCTGGCTGTACATACAGACTGGGGGATGAGATGCTGGAAAACAGCTCTGCAGAGAGGGATCTGAGGGTTCTGGTTGACAGCAAGTCGAACATGAGCCAACAGTGTGTCCTGGCAGCCAAGAGGACCAACTGTGTCCTGGGTGCATCAAGCACAGCATTGCCAGCCAGGCGAGGGAGGTGACTGTCCCGCTCTGCTCTGCACTGGTGCGGCCTCACCTGGAGCACTGTGTGCAGTTCTGGGCGCCACAGAATAAAAAGGATATAAAGCTATTGGAGAGTGTCCAGAGGAGGGCCACAAAGTTGGTGAAGGGTTTGGAGAGGAAGCTGTAGGAGGAGCAGCTAAAGTCACTTGGCTTGTTCAGCCTGAAGAAGAGAAGACTAAGAGGAGACCTCTTCACAGTCTACAGCTTCCTCACAATGGAAGGAGGAGGGGCAGGCGCCAAACACTTTAGTGACCAGTGACAGAACCCAAGGGAATGGCAGGAAGATGTACCAGTGGAGGTTTAGTTTGGACACTAGGAAAAGGTTCTTCACCCAGAGGGTGGTGGAGCACTGGAACAGGCTCCCCAGGGAGGTGTCATGGCCCCAAGTCTGACGGTGTTCATGAAGCAACTGGACAACACCCTCAGACACATGGTATGAACTGTGGGATTGTCATATGCAGAGACAGGAGTTGGACTCGATGATCCTTGTGGGTCCCTTCCAACTTAGGACATTCTATGATTCTAAGGTTCTACATCGCAGACGGAGGGTATCTTTAGGCATGCTTCAGCCTCACACAAACCAGCACTATCACACTGCTGCCAACCCTTCCTGTGTGTTCGCATAAGCATTTCAATAGCCCGTGAGGCACAAGCCCTCCCTAGACCCCCTCCACAAAGGTTAGAACTAACTCAGATCGGTTCTCTCATCTAGTCTGCCAAATGCAGCACAAGGGAGAAGGCAGCACTGTCTTCTTCCATGTTGGTAGCAATTTGTGTGGGCTTAAAACATAGATAAAAATACCACATCAAGAACAAGACGGTGGATTAAATGGACTAAAAATACAATCCAGAATGGAAAGTCTTGTTAATCCCCCATTTCTCAGTTTCTTCATTGAACTTTACAGCTGTTTAATCATACAAATAAGAAAACAAACCTATCAATCTCTATTTACATTTCAGAAGTAAAAAACTACTTACAGGTTAATCAACAGAGTTATGTCTCCTGTTTTAAAAACAGAAAGAAGTGTGGGGCAACCAGATCTCAGCATCAAAAAAAACCCAACATATGCCCTCAAACACACTCTTTAATACTTACCATTTTATAGAAGCACCTTCCCCCCCAAAATGTTTCCCAGTCTCCCATTATAACTCAACATTAGCAGACACATCCAGACTCCTTTGGTCAACAAGAGAAAAGAGGAATAACAATTATGCTGCCATATAAATTTACTAAACTTTCTAAAAATGCAAATTGGCAGTTCTTCATTTATGAACTGTCACATTTAAGTTACTTTTCATTATTGCAGAGATCAATCTCAAACCCAGAAATAAACAATAAAAGAATTTTAATTTAATCACATCTGAATGCCATAGCAGCCTCCATAATCAGAGGGGGTTGGTTTTTTTGCCTTTGTTTTTCAAGTGAAGTAGTCTGGTCTGCTATCTGCCTTCACTTCCTTATGTCCACACATACATAATACATACAGACATCGATACAAAAGAAATGCTGTAGCAGTCATTAAATCAGAGGATGAAAAGCATATAGAAATGAAAACAGAAACAAAGGGCACAAGGTAAAACCACTGATCATGGCAGTGAAAGTCTAAGTACATCTAACAGAACATCAGTGCTTTCTCTTATTACTAGACATGGCAAGAGTTGATGCAAAAAAGCCATTGCAGCTAACGGAGTATTTCTGTTCTATACATTAAAAAAACCAAAGCATAATTAGTCTGAGTGATACATCCTACTAACTGTGATGTTATACAGCAACAACTGAAGTTATGTATGCTTGGAAAAAAATTTAAATAGTGTGTATGCAACTCACACAAACACTGCAACCAAAAACCTTCCACAGAACTCCCGTTTTTTTAAAAAAAGGTTTTTTTACTTCACAGATGATACTTCAAGACTGGAAGAAAAAAGATGCCTTGCCAGTGCTTAATGTTACACCAACAATTATAAGCCTGTTGGCCTGGCATAACTGCCATGTAGAGCAACACAAACAATTACAGGCCTCAATTAAAAAGGAACTAAAAAAAATACAGGGTAACCTGATAAGACTTCCATACTTAATCAGGTGGTTCCATCTGAATGAAAGATAAACTACCAGTCTGCATGTGAAGTAGTAACCATTCATGGAGCTAATTCAGCTTAATCCAGCTCCCAAATCAACTAAATTGCATAAAGCCACTCTTGGTACAGGGAAAGACATGTACATACATGCAATTAACAAGAACCTCTCTGTGCATCTTCCTTACAGCCTTCCATAAACTGTAAAACCAAACTAAAATAAATCAAGACAATGTAACATTAGCACAGCTTGTGCTACATGAATTAAGATTTCAAGTAATGGTAGAAATACTATAAGCATAATTATTGAGTGCTATTGACTTGTTCTCCAGCCTATACCTTTCAATGTTTTTATTGGCAGAGGACAGGAAGACAAAGGGGCACAAGACCAGCACTTGTATAGTTCTTGTGTGCCATAAAGGTCAAAGGCTTCTGGTTAAAAGTTCTACCTGAGAACTTACAACAGTGTATACCAAGCGGTAAGGTTAAGAGCTCAAGATGACAGTAGGCTATCAGTAAAAACAATGCCAAATAATAAAATTATACCAAAACTACAAAACCCACCAACATACAAATAAGGAAATACTGACGTGTGATTATCTTTGCAACCAACCATAATGGTTATACCACATTTAAATAATGCCCAGTTTTGGCATAACCATTTGAAAACTTTACAGAGTAAACACCTACATACAAAAAGCTGCATATGTAAAACTTTTCTGTATACAGAGAAGAGCTATTTTAACTTCCAGCAAACCATGCTAAAACATCTTAAAGGAGATTAAAAGTTCAATACATTGATTTAAAAAAATACCATTATGGTGATGCTACATACAGGAAACAAATGTTCAATAATAATAATAATTCACTTTTGTTTTTAGCAGAGAAAAATACATCAAACTCTAGGGGCTAAAACCTGAACTATATAAGCCCACCTTTTAAAAAAAAAAAAAGACACGTTTTGCAGACTGTTTATCAGTGAACACTAACTGCCACAGCAAACTCAGTCACTGCAAGCTTCCAGACCAAGATTAAACATTTTTCTTAGATAAACACTCTAGACTAAAACAATGCTGTTGGACTTTAAATATTGATTAATACACGGAAGTCTTTCATGCTGCATCAAGAAGGACAGACTAAGATAAACATGATATTTGTGTTCTCTTTAGACTTCAGACATTTCCTCGGAAGAGCCCCCCCCTCAATTAGCAGGTAAAGAGATTATGTGGAGAAGGCTCCAAAAGAAGGCAGGTAGCAATAGGACAAGGGGGCATGGGCTTAAACTGTGCCAGGGGAAATTTAGGCTGGATATTAGAAATAAATTCTTTATAGAGAGAGTGGTCAGGCATTGGAACGGCCTGCCCAGGGAGGTGGTGGACTCACCGTCCCTGGAGGTTTTTAAACTCAGATTGGACATGGCACTTAGTGCCATGATCTAGTAAACAGACTAGAGTTGGACTCGATGATCTCTGAGGTCTTTTCCAACCCAGTCGATTCTGTGATTCTGTGAAAACGGCTGTGTATAAAAGGACAGCACCATTATATCGCCTATACTCCTGCAATTTCATTAACCTTGATAACAATCTGCTAAAGCTTGTGCAGTACAGTCCTAAAACTTTAACCTTTGCAAGACTACGAACAAATACCTCCCCTGACCCCTACCCCAAAACCCACCCCACCATCGCTTCTTACTTAAAGTCAGGCATATGCTTCCAGCTAGCGAGTGAAATATATTAACAGAGAAACAGCGTTTCTATCAGGCTAGCCACTAATTGTACAGGCGGAACGAACCCCATGCTGACCTCTAGGATCACACTGCCAGACCTCTCATGCCAAGAGAGGGGAAGAAAAAGAAGAAAAAAAAAAAAAAGAGGGGAGGAGGGAGAAAAAGAGAGAGATAAAGAACGAAAAGCATGGCAGACAAAGCGAGGCGAGGGAGTGGGCCGAGCAGCGCGCCGCCCCCGGCTCCGCCGCGCCGGGAGCCCAGCCCAGCCCGCCCAAGCGGCGAGGCCGGCGGCTCCCTCCCCCCTCCCGCTTTCCCCGCCATCCGCCGCCCTCGTCCCCACCGACGGGCCCGGGCCCCCCCGCAGGACCGGCCCTAGGCCCAGGCCTAGCGCTGCAGGAGCCGCGGGGCTGCTGGGCCTGCCCAGCCGCGGAGGCGCCGCTGGGGCTTCACCGCGCGGCTCCCGCCGCTGCACCCCTCTCCCTCCCGCCGCTGCACCCCTCTCCCTCCACCGCACGGCGGCCGCCACGCGGAGCCTCAGCCCCTCGCGGAGCGGCCAGAGCCGGGATGGGCCGCGGATTGCGCGGGGGCCGCCGCGATCCCCCACCCGCCGCAGGCAGCGCTGCTGGACCGGGCCAGGCCGGGCCGCGCCGCCCCTTACCCGTCGGTGCTGCGTTTCTTGCTGGAGCTGTAATCATCCCCCAGATCTAGACGGTGGCGCTTGGACATGGCGGCGGCCGGAGGGGCGAGCAGCCGCTCGATGCGGTCGGTCGGTCTGTCTGTCTGTCTGTCTGCGGGCCGGGCCTGGGTGCGGCGGGGCGCGCGCTGCGCTCCTCGAGCTGCGGCAGCGGCGCCGCGAGGCCAGGCACACACACTAAAATGGCGGCCGGAAGGAAGCGCCGGGGCTGCGCGAGACGCTGGCGCGCGCGCGGCGAGGTTGCGGGGAGGGGGGAGAAAGAGGGCGGAGCGCGTTCGCGCGCGCGGGCGGGCCCGCCTGGGAAAGGCTTCTATCGGCGCGCGCCCAACGGCCGGCGCGCGCCCAACGGCCGGCACGCGCCCAACGGCCGGCACAGCCTCGCGCGCTCCAGCGGCAGCGGGGCGCCCGCTATGGTGGGGGCGGGGATGAGCTGAGCTGAGCTGAGAGCTGAGCTGAGCTGAGCTGAGCCGGGACCTGCCCTGGCCGGGCCTGGCCGCTACCGGTCGTGCCCGACACCAAAAGCACCTTCTTGCTGCCCTTCCCGTTCCCCCCGGGCACGCGTGCGCTGGAACAGGAGGTTACACAGGGGAATTTGAACCGGGATAACTGTCTTGGCAGACCCTGGTTTGGGCCGGCACAGACCTGCTCGGGCACGTTCGCCTTGCGTGCAGGGAAGGGCAGTCTCACAGGTCATCTGTAGCAGCAGAAATACTAGAAAACCAGGGACATCAAAGCTGTGTGCTGTAAAAGCACATACAGACTCTAACTACTCAGATGTCAACAGTGAGTGTTCTTGGCAGCATATTTCACATAGAAAAAATTTAACTGTCTTTCAAAGGCCAAGAAACACACCAGTTTTTCCCACTTGTAGTTTGTCTTACAGAATCACAGGATGTTAGGGATTGGAAGGGACCTCAAAAGATCATCTAGTCTAGAATCACCACTTCACAGGAAGCCCATGTTCGTTACACAAACTGCACTAGACCTGTTTAGTTCTACTACTTCAAAGTCTTCCAAGTGTGGGCACAGCTACAATGGCACTTACTAACACAATTCCCTAAGTGAAACAAAACACGTAAATTCACAGAATCACAGAATGTCAGGGATTGGAAGGGACCTCGAAAGATCATCTAGTCCAATCCCCCTGCTGGACCAGGAACACCCAGATGAGGTTACACAGGAAGGTGTCCAGGCGGGTTTTGAATGTCTCCAGAGTAGGAGACTCCACAACCTCCCTGGACAGCCTGTTCCAGTGCTCTGTCACCCTCACTGTGTAGAAGTCTCTTCTCATATTTAAGTGGAATCTCTCGTGTTCCAGTATGAGCCCATTGCCCCGTGTCTTTTCATTGGTTGTCACTGAGAAGAGCCTGGCTCCATCCTCGTGACACTCACCCTTTATATATTTGTAAACATTAATAAGGTTGCCCCCTCAGTCTCCTCCAGGCTAAAGACACCCGGCTCCCTCAGCCTTTCCTCATATCATAAGGGAGACATTTCACTCCATCATCTTTGTTGCCCTGCGCTGGACTCTCTCCAGCAGTTCCCTGTCCTTCTTGAACTGATGGGCCCAGAACTGGACACAATATTCCAGATGCAGTCAAGCCCTGTTTCCTCACTACAGTTGGGTTTTGCTTGGGCAGTTACAGCTGTGGTTACTTTCTGCACTTCCAACCAGCAAAACTACCAGCAGAAGCCTGCAGGCTAGAGCCTGGTCCAGAAGAGTTGGTCCTTGGAGCTGTTTCTTTTGTCCCTGAGCTGTGTTCCCCATCTCCTACCCCCCCCAGCAGCTTTTAAGAACTGGGCTAACCATCAACACAAACAGAATGTGTCCTCTAATAGAAGGCACCAATGAGTCTGGGCAGGAGAAGATGAAGTCAGGCAGTGAGATGCCTCTAATGACCATGTCTTCAGGTCAGAAATACAATTAGTGCTGGACTGACCAGCCTCTGCTCTCACACAACTTCCTTCAGCCTCTCCTGCTCCCTCCCAGCGCTAACTCTCAGCAGCAGCCTCACCTCCCAGCACTGTCACTTGATGGTTCAGCACAGCTCATAACAACCGGTCTCCAAAAGCTTCTGGAAAGTTAAGAGACACTGTTCTTGGTACTTCTGACAGCTGTTTGGAGAACATCGACCATTGGAGACTCAGTTTGCTATTCCTCCCCTCTCTGTTCCAAGTCTATTTCATGGTCATTCAGCACCACTGTGGTGGTTTAAATTCATACCACAGACAGGTAGTTTTAAGACAGAAATTAAAAGAACCACCATCGTATCAGTATTTCTCTTCATCAAGGTACATTTGCTGCAAAACATGGAGTTTGCAAGGCTTGCTCCCCATCACTCTTCACAGCCCTTCTGCCAGAGATTACCACAACCCTGCTCAGCTACTTGCATGAGCACTCACTCCCTAAGCATTTTGGTCAAAGGAACTGTTCTAGATCAGATGTTCTAAGTAATAAATTTCTGTTAACTCCATCTGACTGTGAGAGCAAGGGAACATTCACGTAAATGGCTCAGCTAACAAACACAAAAGTGGTCAGGAAAGATCCTCTAGTGACCTGTTCCACAAGTACAGCCAGCTCAGCAAGTGGGTGTTTGTCCACAGCTTCACGTTTCAAAGATTTTCTGGGATTACATCAGTATAACTACTAAAATATTTAATATAGACAAGTCCTTAGAGTATGTTATTTAGTAGAGGAGCATTCCTGTCCCTAATTTTAGATAACAAAACGGTACCCATGGCTCTGCTGTGGAGTACTAAACACTAGTGTAATGAAAATAACATTTGTCTGCTTAGAGTTATCAACTGAAATAAATATTTCTGGAAAACTGGATTTCGAGCTTTCCATGTGAAACTGGAAGTAATTTTTCAAGTTATATTACAAAAAAACACTCAAATATCTATGTCAGAAGTTACCAGAGTATAGGTGTTACAGGGTCTCTCTCTCTCTCAAATACCAAGCTTATTTTTTTTCTGATGCTGTGATAGTGTACACAGAGCTGCTTTCTCAGAACATGGCTAAGGGAAGACTTTCTACACATCTCCACAAGTGGATTATGAATTATGACCATCAAACAAAAGTAAATGATAATTGAAACAGACTGAATAGCACACATTTAGCTTCTCAGAGAGGGGAGGAAAAATCATAGTGGCCAGGTCTCCCTGGAAAGTGGGAAAACAGGATAAGAAGACAAAAGCATTACACACAGTAGTACTGCTGCTATGCAGTTCTCAGAAGGCAGCAACTGCCTAACAATGGGAGCCAGGAGAGCTCTGCAGCTACACATTCCAGATCTTGGTTGCTTCTCCCTGCACACAGCAGCATAAAGCTATTTATGGATTTGCTCCAGGTTACCACATGGCCAACACCAGGGAAGTTTCTGCTTTAGGAAATAAGAAAAAAGTAGCAGGTGTCTCAGCAGGTCTGAAATCTTAGGCTATACCTCTGCAGCAAATGCAAGAAAGAAGGGAAGAAGATTGTGTGTCAATTGGGGTGAGCAGCTGCTTGAGTGCTGTGTGCCAGACTGATGTCCCACATACTAGTTCACTCTGGTAACAACACTTTGCAGACTCCTGAACTCATCCTCCACCCCACCATGCTTTGAACCATACAACTGCATAATAAACCATCTGGTCCCATCCCAAGGAGTTTACAATGTAAGGCCTTCATCCTGCAAGCATACACATGCCTTATTTTGCTAATGCAAATAATCCTTTTAACTTCAAAGGGATTACTAAGAGTAGCAAAACTAAGCATGTAGGTAAGTGTTCACAGGATCACAGCCTAAATATAACATGAGACAAGAGAAAAAAAGATTGGTAAGCACAAATTGACATAATGACAAACTGATAAGCATTGCGTCAAAAGCCTAAAGGATGAAAGGAATGTGTAAAATAGGGCATATTTAAGCATATTTTCTGCCTTTTAAAAGGCATTTTTAAATAAGAGATTTTTATATGCTGCCCCCCCAAGTCTTCTATATCCATCTATAAAACTGAAAATCTAGATTACTGAAACAGGAGACGCTTATCTGAGTTTCCATTTGACTATCTACTCTTCTATTCTCAATTTCTTACCCTCATTTTAAAAAATATAGTCACTAGTATCAAAGTCCTCTTAGCCAATTTCCAGTGAATATTTCTTTGTTGTTGGTATGGGAATAATACTGTGCCATTCAGGTTGAAAGGAGCATTGACTTTTAGAACTGAAACAATGGCTTAGGGGAATAACATCGCTATTTATTTATTTATTTATTTATTTATTTATTTATTTTTATTGTGTAGGGCCTTCTCTCCAAAAGAATAAATATGGGTCTGAGACAAGCCATAATTCAAAGACTTACCCTCGTTCAAGTGAGGTTTCTGACAGAGAAGTCTAGTGTCACAGTTTAGGATGTTATTGCCTGTAGCTAATTGCTTCACCCTTTTGCTAGAGATTACCCAGTCTGTAAAGGGCAGAAAAATGAGATCTATCCAGTCTAACTTCTTAATTGAAACACACCTTCATCTGCTTAAGATAAAACAGGGGATGGTGAAGTGCAACCACAAACCACTGCTGCAATGGAAGCCATAATAATGAGCAGAGCTGTAAGACAGGTAGGCGAGGTTAAATCTGCTAAAGGCTTGTGTGTTAGAGCCCTACAACCTCTGTAGTATGTATTTCTTTTATGGCTGGCTGGCTTGCAGTAGACCTGAAGCTACAGTCTATATGCTCCCAAGGCTATGGCCATACTTACGCTGCCAAGATATATCTTTTCAACAGTTTGCTTTCTAAAAACAAGTCCAGCCCCTATTTTTTATAAATCTACAAAACATTAAGTTAAACATTTTTGTGCAAACTAATTTAAAAAATACCAAAACTGGAAGTATTTCTGATAATTATCATTGCAATCACTGTTTTAAAATAATATATATAAATGAGTGTCAATGGAGATGCACCAAAACTAACCCAAATGAGTGATAAGCTTAAACAAAGTTGATTTCCTGATGAAGCCAAAACTAAGTGACAGAAACCGATAAGTAAACGGGTAATCCAAAACAATCAGCAGTTCGATAACACCTAACACTACAGGTTCAGTGTACCAGTTGGTGTATTATTACTGCACGTTAACACAGCAGAATGATGATCCAAAGCACACACACAAAAGGGGAGAACGCTCTTCAGGGCACCCAGAGGACATGATCGCTCACCCACAGTACAAGGGCTCTCTCAGGGATGTATCCAGGAGAAACTGTCACTCACCAAGGGGAAGGTGGGGCTCTCAGTCCTGGGAAGTTCCCTTAGGAACATTCCAGCCCAAGGGGATGGTTGGCTGGGCTGAGGTGCCCTGTTGGCTGAGGACCCTGTCTGTTGTCCCGGGATCTCGCCTCTCCTGCACCACCATCTGAGGGGTGTGTGTGACCGGAGTCTCTGAACCCCAGTGGGTACATGATGGTCAGCACCCAGCCAATGTGTGTCTGTGATGATAGCCATGGTAGAAGATGAAAGGCGCGAAAGAGCCAGTGTCTGCCATGTTGAAAGCCCTGGTCTTTTTTGGGGTGGGTGCTCCTGCCACAATGGGTAATACCCTTCAAAGTGTATTGAAGGCAGGAGCCTTAAATACAAATGCTCATCATAGAGAAGCTGTCACTCTGTCCTCCCCCACCAAGTCCGTATAAATAAGTGGATCCTATCCTCATGTTCTGTCACATCATCAGGGAAAGAATACTTGAGACAAGAACTCGCAATCAGAGTGTGTTTAAAAATACCAGACTTCTACATTTTCAAATTTAAAGATATGAAGATGAACACATGAGCTGATCTCAGTTTCTGCAGGGAAGAAAATAAGAAGCTTCTCTGTAATTACAGACACTAAACTTTGCAACAATTCAAATATATATAGGACAACGCTTAGAATTGCTCTGGGAAGTACACTGTAGGAAGCCAGCATGGCAACAGTGCTTTTGCCAGGACAGCAAGCATGATCGGCCGTACAGGCACTGTCTGAATTTTGTGAATGGTTACTAAATGTTATCCCATAGAGAATGCACCATCAGAACTGAGTCTGCCGGTCAGAAAGATCTGAATAGTCTTGGTAAAGTTTCATAAAGAAGGGGAAAAAAAAAAAAAAAAAAGAGAGTGAAAGAAAGAGAAGAAGAGAGTGATTGCAGTGGTATCTACTAGAACATTAACCAGAGTGACAAATCACTTTTTGAACCAAACTCCATGGTCCAGAAGGAAATACATAGTTGTAGACACCCAGCTGCTGTTCTAAGGCCCTTGGGCACCTGCTGAGGCCTATGGTCACCTGTAGTACTCTGAGAAACCTTGCAAGACCCAGTATTCATTATGTACTTTGAACAGAAGTTGAAGAGGCAGTGTAAATACAAAATGTCACCCCTGAGTAATTTAGGTTATACATCTAATTTACAGTTATTATACACTGAATTTACACATTGTTCAGGTAACTTCTAGATCTTTGTGGTTAAAGTGACATTGTTTTAGTAGCTTCCATGTTGGGAAATGTCTGAAACTACAAGCTAACATGTTGTATGTGAAGGCAGTTTATCTTTTAAGCTCCTTACAATCTGACTGCTTTCTAGGCCAAGTCTGAAATCTTGGGAGAAGCTCCCTAGATATAATGTGGTTTTAGGGAATAGTAACTATTTCACGGGCAACTGTTTGAAGTCAGAGAAAAACACGATTTCAAGCTAATCGTTTGATCTCGTGCTAGGATACTGGAGGAAATACAAGTTTCTTAGTTGGCAATTCTTTTGCAAAGGTCTGATTCTTTCCTGCATTTTCTTTGCAAATTTTTCACATGAGCAGGAGGAAAAATGTACTACATTGATATATATTTTTCATTCTTTTTGTACTGAGTAGTCACCTCTTATTCACTATTGCATTAACTCCTTAAGATTTTTTTTAGTTCTCTCTTTAATAGAATCTGTAAACCATTCATCTTCATACCTAAGATTAGGCGTGCTGGATCTGCCAGTGGTACATCTTTACTCTGAGTATCTGCTTAAGTATTAGGAGATTTATTTGCTTAGTTTCTGCTGTCTATATAGAGCATGCATAGTTTCAACAATCTAAGATTACAAAAAACCTAGCGAGCAGTGAATAGGTGATCTAATAACCTCTGCATCACGGGCTGCTAACATCTAAAGTGGCAAATACTAATCCTTATCTTCATAATATGTTCCAGACTACTTAACAAAATAATAGCACTAGAAAATTATACTGACAAAAAATCCATCATGTCGTAGAAATAGTTTGTAAAAAACATAAACATTAACATTCGTACCCTGCCCATCTGGGCCCAATTTTTTGACAAATGGTCTTCATTATTCTTTCTCCAGATGATCAAAACTTTTTTCTTCCAACTGTGTTAAAAGACCACTTGCAGAAAAATCTTCAGCAGCCAATGAAAACACCAAAAGTGGATTTAAACTTCTGCAGCTGCCTCTTGACAACTTTTTACCAGCCTTGTAGAAGAGAGGTTATTTTTTAGTGTGTGTCCTTCTCTTCCCAGCTCACAGCTGGGAGTAACAACCTTAATGCAATCTGAAAAACAGTATGAGACTCCTAAAGGATTTTGTTGGGGTTTTTTTGTGGGGAGTGGGGATTAATTCACTATTGTATTACATTGCATACCCTGTAATGATATCCTTCTCTCTAATGAGCAAGACTGTTCCCAAAGGGAAAAGAGAGGGTGCTGCTAGAGCTGCTCCTTCTTGTAAAAACAAAAGAATTGATACAATATGCTGGTAAGTGACCTTCTTTCAGAGATAGTGCAACTTGTCTCTCAGCTGATAAAAAGGAGAACACTACAGTTACAGCATTTTTAAAAATTATAATAGCCATATCTAGGTTAATGTAAAGAACTGTCTCATGTGCCCTTAGACTCATTTTTGTATTTAGAGTAGCGGTGACCTTGTCTTCAACACAGTTCTGCCTTTGCAAAGGTGAGCCATGTGCGTGGCCTTTCTTGTCGTGTAAGTGCGCCTGCCCTGGGCACACAGGACAGTTGAGCTATACATGCGCAGGCTGGATTTATTGTCTAAATGCTGCTGGGAAAGAGGATGGCGAGGAGCATGCTATTGCCATAGTCTTGCTCAGACTCTTTGGACCTGGACTGTAAAGCAGATAACTTGTTCTGAAGGCAGCAGCTTGTTTTCAGGTTTCGTTCTCTTGGGCCCCATCTTGCATCATGTCAGTGAACATCTTGTTGTGGGAGGCACCTCCAGAAAAGAGAATGGCTGGGACTCATCTGTGTTTGTTGGGTGTTACGCAGCCTGCATGGACCAAAAAAAGCAGTGCTGGTTCAGACTTCTTTTTGTCTTCTATGGATGTGTAATACCACTATATTGTGTATAGTGCTGTATAGCGTTGCATATAATATTTTCATGTACTATGTGAATGTGTAATACAGCTATTACCATAGTAGTACTGTAATAATAAGGGAGGCAGAGTTAAGGTTATCACGGGTAAAGAAGTGCTTTCTTCTGCAGCTTTAGCTTTTTTTTGAAGTACCTTCTGTCTACGCAATGACACATGAAATACGTAACACACAGTCCAGTCTTATGTTATATTTAACGTGCAGCACGTAGTTCCATGGGAGTAGATGAAGTTTCTCAAGATTGTGCTGCAGCACTACCTAAGCAGTCCCTGACCTTCCCAGTCCTGGTCAGTCCCATCTCTGCAGTACCTCTCCCTCACTGTAGCATGGTTGGTTGGGTAGTCATGCGCTGCATCAGGCTGTGAAACTGATACGGCTAAAAAAGTAGCCTAGCAACAACAACATAAAGCAGTTTCTGAGCCTGTTTGGTTTCCTGTCAAGGACAACAGACCAAGTAGCATGGGGACACAGACAAGCAACTGGAGACAGGACACTGTGTCAGCTGCCATATTGCCTGTAAAAATCCATGACATAACAGCCTGACACTGCTCATAGTGAACAAAATTCAGTACTTGAATGTACGATTGGAGGATCAGGACCAAATAATTGTGTATTTTCTTGTAAAAGCCATTTTTTAATAAGCATTTTTCCATACCAGGTGACTAATCCTACATTAAAGTGATATTCTGGTTGATTTGGATACATTTACATGAATAATATTAGCTGTTCTTAGCAAAACACTTATTCAGCATTTTTTTGCAGGAATATTCAGATATTTGACATCAGCTTTCTTTTTCTACAGATTCCAGTGGGAATTAATTAATACCTCGGACCAAATTTATAGTGGAGAATCCTAGAGAATTTCTTTTCCTTAAAAGAAGGAAGTGCTGCTTAGCACCTTGTGTGGGAGCGTGATGGGGTAAGAACTGAATCTTCAGCACAAATATTCTCTGAAAAGCCTTCATATTCTATGAAGAGCATGCAGTATCCTGCACTGAAGCATGTCAGTCAGTGGGAACAGTTAAGTAGGAAAAAACATTTCAAGTCCTCCAGGACATATCTGAAACACTGTGGACCTTGTAGAGGATGTTAAATCAAATGAGACTCTTACATGCTCATCTTTTTTAACAGTGTATCTATTTGGACACTTTAAAATAAATCTAAAATAGCCGGAACAAGGCTTGAACAGCTCTGTTGCCTGTTGGTAGACATTCATATAACAGAAAGCTCTAATATCCTTCCTACACATCCTTTCACGTTCTCCCATAGGTGTAGTTTTAATAAGCTTTCTGATCTACATTTGTCAGATAAGTTGCATTAACAAAGAGCCAATTTTTGGACTGTTTTAAGTTAACCTTTCTCATCTGGACAGAAATGAGTTAGGGAGCACTTACAGAAATTGCTTTCTTGGAAGATTAGGGTAGCAGGAAATTATTAACAGTCCAGAAGAGGGACATCGCTAGGAAGCTGAGGGTAATAATCTCTTGTAATCCCCAGGATGAATCTAGGAGAAGTTCTACAGCTTTGTGCTTTAGGAAGACCACAGAACAATAACCAGTACAGATTCTGCAGGTGATCTATGGTAGCTTTATTTGGAACCACAGCATCTTCCATCTCTATTCTGATTGAGAGTAAGTACCACCCCTGGCTAATGCCATGGTGATTAATACTACTGAATTAAAATGTTCTCACTAGTTAATACTAAGAAATAGCTAGGAGGCATGTTTATAATCTGCTTTGTCATATCTTAACAACAAGCCACTTTTCTATACTAACTCCACAACAGCTAAGATTGAGATTGGTGTCAGTGCTTTCAAAAAACATCTGCTGACTTGACCTGAAAATTGTGCTGCTTCATAGGGTTACTATGAAAAATGCTAATTTATTTCAGCATTAAGTTTTTGAGATACAGATTGTCCTATGCACTCTTGCAGTCACAAAATCACCCAGTTCTGCCCATGCCTATCATCTGGATGGTCCCTGGAGGAGTACTACTTCTCTAGGTTTATCTCTGTTCCAACATTGTGTTTCCCTGGAGAAAAAGAAAAAGAGCAGGGGCTATAAAAGATGAGAATGCCAAGGGAAAAAAAGTAGCATTAAAAGGATAGAAGAACATAAGAGCCGACAGTTACGAAAGAAAGAGAAACAGAAGAAAGATTAAGAAAAACTCAGCCTTCCCAAGAGAGCCTCTTCTCAGACTTTCTGAAGGAATAACATTTTAAAGTGAGGATGAAGAGTCCCAGGAAGGAAGAGCGAAAGACAAATCACTTAAGGAACAGTATCACCATCTTTTGGCTTAAAGCCCCCATCAGACATTTAGTGTGTAAGCTTGTGTGTCCTCATCAGCAGATTGGTATGAAATTGCAAACCTCAGACATATTTGCTACCCATTGTTCCCCTTTTATCCTAATGTTCTAAAATACATACAGCCTGTGGCTATGCAGCCCTGCCTGTCTTCAGCTTTCTTCCTCTGTGCTGCACGCATAGGCTAGGTATGTACTCCCACACACCAACGCTGACTTTCAATTAAAAATAATTTTCAAGTTCCCAATGTTGAGAAATCAACTCTAAACCACAAAGGAGAGAGAAGCAGAGCTAATATTTCATTGGAGGAAAAATAATACAGAACATATTAAGAAAGAAAGCTGCAGGTGAAACTTTAGTCAGGGAAAGCGCGAAGTGGCCATATGTTCTAGGTGCAATGTCACAGATCTCCCAGGAGATGAGCCCAGATGCTATGTAAAATGCAACTGTGACTTTGTCACTGAGGCGGGCAAAAATAAGAAAAAAATAAAAGAAACAGAAAGAGAAAAAAGAAACAGAAACAGAAAAAGGGGAAGGGAAGGGAAGGGAAGGGAAGGGAAGGGAAGGGAAGGGAAGGGAAGGGAAGGGAAGGGAAGGGAAGGGAAGGGAAGGGAAAAATTCGTAATGATAAATACCATATAAATCTAATTAGCCTACACTGAGTCAAGATCAGAACTAAGCATTAGCCTAATTCTGACCTTGCTGTTGTTCAGTGGATGCAGCTTTCTGAGTTTCATTGTTTTTTCTTTCAAGACACCTGTGATGCAATACATCGCAGTTTGCACTGGTACTTCTCTCAGTGCCTTTTCCTTCCTGCCCGCCTCTCTATGTGATGTGTACCATACACGGTCATCAGCACAGGGCTGCTTCACTGTACTCTTTATTTCTTCCATCAGCTTTCGTTTTGATTCAAATAGATCTGCTGCTATTGCCAGCAGCTCCATAAACCAGGTCTGTGCTGGAATATTAACAATGGCTTCTGATTTTGAAGAGGAGATAAGTAAGGGTTTCTCAATCACTTATTACAGTGTTCTTGTACCTTCAACATTAAGACTCCCTCCCAGCGTGGAATCTATATTTCTGAGTAGTTCTTCACTGATAGAAATATTTATGTATTATAATATGGCAAAAAATAGCCACATGATTAAATTTAGCTCTTGAAACTAGCCTTACAACCCACCCTCCCCTCCAAATTCCTCAGACCTCCAGCTCTTTCCTGTTACCATCAAAGGGACATTCATAGTGTGAATTTTGGGGTTGTCATACACAGGGACAGGAGTTGGACTCGATCCTTGTAGGTCCCTTCCAACTCAGGACATTCTGTGATTCCATGAAAGGGCTTATTAGCAAAAACAACAGAGCAAAAATATAGTCTTTACAGAAGACTATATTTTTGCTCAATATTTATTTGAAATGTGCTCAAGTGATGGCGCCTTGACCTGCGAATTGACTTTGTTACCTTCTCTCTGCAGTCTGGAGAAGGAGTAGAGACAATGTCATCATGATACCAGATAAACTTCCTACAGGAATGATTGTCCTGAAATCTGTAAGCAGCCCCGGTACAGCCAAGAAGCAAAGCCAAGACTCTACCAAAAGCTGTGTATTCCACAGTAGTTCTCTAAGAACCATAGGTCTTTAGAGTTCCAAGTCCTAATACAGGAAAACTACTCCAAGAACTCAGCATCCAACAGTGTTTAAAAAGCACCTGTTTTCTTAAGCCAGCCTGTGCAGAGGGTCTGTCGGTGAGGTGCACTGGCCAGCACATACCTGGAGTCTGTGTCCTATTTTGGAGGGGATGTGGAGAAACTGGAGAGGGTCCATCTGAGGGCCAACAAGACGGTTGAGGCATCAAGCAGGAGTGGTTGGTCATTGGCCATCAGTGAGCCATGAGGAAGCTGGGCAGTCTGACAAAGAGATAAGCAGCAATCTGTTAGCAGCTAGAGTGCATGAAGGGGTGTCACAAAGGTGACAGGTCAAAGCTCTTCTCCACACAAACAGATAACGTGACAAGGGGCAATAGGCACAAATTTCAGTTAGGGAGGTTTGGACTCATTAGCATTGGAGGAGGTTCATACCGTTGTTTCCCCAGGGAGACAGTGAAATCTCCATCAGTGGGGCTTTTCAAGGCTCACATAGATAAAACCATGGCTGACCTGATCTAGCACTAGTCACCTGATTTAGTCCCAAATGACACAGGAGGTTAGACCAGATGATCTCCAAAGATCCCTTTTGACCAATTTTTTTACGACTCTGTGAACTGAAAGTAAAACAAGTCAGGAGTGCTTCAAGACCAGTTCAGTCATGGCAGAGTGAATTAAGCAACATCAAATTATTGCTTGGCTGATGTCGCTGACATTTGAGGTGAAGTAGCTATATTCAAATTGCATAATTCAGAATCTTCAATGACAGTTTCAGTAAGAGTCCTAATAATGTAAGGTACATGGATTTTAAATCACATTACCCTTTCAACTGTAGAGACGTAAATTGCTGTGGATTACTAGTGGATAACTTACTTCATAGATATCCAGGCCAAGTTGCATTTATAAGTGAACCGTGCTATTTCTCGGTTTTATCAAGCTGACACTTTTTCTTAAAGCTAAATTCACTTTTAAATAAAAACACTAAACAGACTGAAATATCTATGTCCCTCTGAAAACAAGGCTTCCCAAAGAAATTATCCAAAAGTGAATGGAAAGGAAAAAGCAACCAAGGGGAAAAAAAGGAAAACACTGACTAATGAGGTTTGTTTGTTCTGGGGTGTGATCAAACAGGCCAGCACCACAGTCAATGATAAAAGAAGGCAAAATGCTGCGCAAACTGTTATATTCATCTGCTTAAAATTCACATGGTCTGAGTGCTAGAATAATTTGCTTCACACCATCTGGCAGACATAAGAAGTACGAATATGTAGTGGGGGGAGGGCACAAAGAAATTATCTGCATTTCTATAGCATGTAGAAATACTGTATTGGGATTTGCAACTTGAATCACATATGACTGTTCAATACATTAAATGCACAAGTAAGCCATAAGCAATCCCACAAATGATAGTTTTCAAAACATGTAGAAACAAATTTACTACATTAGTATAATCCCACTCTTTGTGCTTTATATTTGGAATCAGAATGTAATACAAGCCATGAAATGAAATGCAGCAGGTCAGTACAAATATTACTTACTGGTCGGTATGAATTGTGTAATGTTATCCATGCCCAAATCAGAGAGGCTGACAGTTGCAGCTCTCAGCTAAACCTCTTAGCCTCCCTGACAAGCTCAGGTTTTGAAAACTTCTGCTTGCAACAGTGAAAACCTCCAGTGTTGGTCAAAAAGGGAGATACCACAGAAACAAATATTCCTAGAAGATTCAAGCTGCTAAGGCATAGATATATATAGAATGAACTTGCATATCTCGAGGGAATATGAAAACCTCTTTTCTAAATGTGTTTCTGTGTTCTCTCTACAGAGAGCATAGCATTCTCATACTTTTTACTTTCATCATTTGGTGTGCAAGCTATGCAGTTTCTTCCAGCTTTGGTTAAGAACCAAACTTGCTATCAGCCAAAACCATGCTATTTCTATGTTTTTTATTATAATGATTGTGTGACACTATCCAAGTGTATTCCCATAGAATAAAGTTTAACTTACTGGAATGAGCAGTTCCCAAAGTTTGTCCTTACCTTTTGTCACTGAAGAATTCTTGGAGAGCACAGAAGCTCATACTGAATATGGATACATACCTATTGCTCTCAGACTCATGCTTAAGAACCCGCAGCTAATAAGACAGAGTAGCTGAGTAGCTGAGTAGCTGTTTTCTCTAACGTGAAATAGCTGTGGTAGTGAGACCCTGACAGACAGGCTCTGGAGGATTCAGCTGGGACAGTTTTGGATGTTCCTGCTCTGCCGACTTCTCTGTTCTTTCTAGGAAGCTACTCATGTCCAGCGGGAGGCCCCCGTGTGCCTCTGCCACCCCTCCACCCCATGGGTGCTGCAACTGGAAAGGTATCTGCTGTTTTTACTATGGCCCAGACACATGTCCCATCCTACCCTCTCTGCCCTTCAAAGTGTAACCACAGAAAGATGAGGAGGGGAACAGTCTCAAGTGGCTAAAGCTAAATCTCCTGGATCCCATAGCAGACAGCTTTAAGAATTACCCCTTCCATAAATACAAATGTTTTGACCAATAAAATGTATAAATTCAATCATTATATAAATTCAAGCTTATTGGCTGAGCTATATGTGTGGGAGTGGATGCTGCCACATTAGAGTGCCTGGGAAAGAGTTAACCCCGATGCACGTCTCAGTCCCAAGGTAGTTGCTCAGCTACACATCTTAGATGACCAGAGTGTTTCCGCTTCCCCAGGCTATTGCAAAGGATATTTAATTACAGTAATACTGCTGTCCCAGTGCTATTACAGCGTTGCAAGGCAGTCATAAAGGCTGAGAAAGCATTCTCCTTCTAAGCTTCTGTTGTTAAGTGGCTTATAACGTTTCCCAAATATGACCTTTAGAGCTGGAATTTATTGTGCTTGCATTCTACCCAAAACTAATTTAATTAGAAAGTTCAAAGAAAGCCTGTTTACCAAGTTTTGAGTCATCTAAGTGGTAAATAAGTCTTTTCAATTGCTAAAATAATTCTTCAAATGCAAAAATAGGAATCTTTTTTTTTTTCCACTTTAGGTAGGCCACATGTCACAGCTGAAGAATAATCTCATTGCATCCAACACATTTCCAGGTTTCTCTGTGTCACTTGCAGTCTTCTCTCACAGGACAGTCTCTGATGGTAATTTCCACATGGTGGCTGTTACTGTCTCAGCACAGTGTTTGCATCTTTTCTCTTGCTAGAGCTATGACAACAGCAAGTGGTGACCAAATAGTGTTCTTACAGTGAATAGCGTTCACTTCAGCTTAGGGTGTGGAAGAATGTCAATATCTTTGCAGGGTCTGCCTGTTTCTTCTTATTAGAAGGCCAGCATAAGTTTTTCCTGTAGAGAGAGATGAAATTCCTGTTCTTAGCAACCCCCCCTGTAAAAGTTAGATCAAGACAGTCATGCAATATAGTAGTAATGCACGTAACGATGCTGTGACCGTCATCACCAATCAAGTAAAATAAAGCGTTCATTGCTTTCTAATAATATTTTACTGGCTTGTACCAACACTGTACTGATATGGTCTTGTGCATTGGCCAGTAGGAGCACTATTGCCCTCAGAGAAGGGAAAGGAGAAGGAAAAATGGAACTGGGAAGAGACTGAGCCCTGCAGTGTCACAAGGAGTGACAAGGCCAGCTTGATGCTTGGGTTGAAGGACCAAGAGGCAGATGGAGGACATGCAGCAGTAGCTCCTGGCAGTCTGAACATGACAGGGCTGTGCAAATGAGCCTAAACATCACCTCTAGTGATGGACAGAAAGCCAAGGATGACAGGGAGATTTACAGGAGTAGAGTGGCTGGGAACAGATGTCTTGGAGATGAGAAACCCTGAGGGTGCCCTATGCAGACAGGATGAAACCTAGTTACTTACTATATTTTGATCTGCAATTGTTATTAATGGTTTCTGGTATTTACTGTTTTTCCCCACAATTTTAACTAGCACAGAGCTTTGATCTTTGGAACTATTTATAAAATATTTAACAGAGATTGAATTATTTTGTATTTAAATGATTTAATAATCAACACACGTCAGGACTCAAGGTCTTTCTTTGGAGTACTTTTAAAAGGTATTTTTAAGGACAGGAAATGTATTTATCCATTTAACACAGACCTACCAAATAAGTATGGTTACACTATTCACAGCTTACTATGTGAAAGCATTTCATGCTACACAAGTATGTCATCTAGTTTCTTTCCAACAGAAACCCCCTAAAATTAAATTCTTTCTCCTTCCTCATCATTATTAACAAGTTTGCTGTCTTCAGCTAGGTACAATTTTATTGCATTGCTGGGATCTCTTACTATACCTTATAAAGTTATCATTCACTGTCATGGATTTTTTCCTTGTCTTTTGCTTCTCTTATCAATTTGCTGTGCTTGTGACATTCATTCTATTTATATTACCACTTCCCATTTGTTATGACTCCCAATGTAATTTATTATACATGCAGCTAATATGTATGATCTCTAATTGCTAAATGTATTTTATCATTGAATCAGGATGGCTTTTAGCCAAATATTTCCTTTATTGGGAAACTGATTTCTTTGGTGGAATCCTGAAATACACCTATATTTAGAAGGCCAGTAGTAAATTTTAAAGAAAACCTCTTTTACATCAGCAGAAATATTATAAATATTTTATCCAAGGCTAAATATAAGACAAATATATTTGCCTTTTTTGTACAGTGTATCCACATCCTTTTGCATCAGAATGGTAACAGTTAGAGAAATGAATTTACGAGTGAAAATATTTAATTGGATGTTAAATACAGTTTGTATTATTCTAAGTGTAAAATATGAGACCAAGTATGAAGAATCATTAGTGGTACATTATAATTAAAGTCTATATGTAACTAAGGATTTCTTATCTGCAAGTTAAGTTAATGTAGAGAGCTCATTGGATTTCTAAAACAAGTCATTGGGGACTGGACAAATGATATTTACACTCTTTTAATTATCCAGTGAGATTAGCGTTTGCAGTCTGTATAAGTAGGTCACAAACACAGCCATGAAAATTAATTGTGCTACAGAACAACGATTCATATATTTTCTAGTCATAATTCTAATAGTATTTTAAAGATAAGCCTCCTTAAATAATTTATTTTTAAGAAGGTCTATTAACAACAATAAAAAGATACTTTAAAAACAACAAAACACCACTCTCAGTGGAAGCAAATTCTCTCTCCATTTATCAAGTTTTACTTTGCGGTACAATTACTTCTATTTTCAGATATACGCAAAGTCAGCACTCCATCACATGTGCTGTCTGTCAAAAATGAATGTCCTTAACTGAATTTTTTTCTTTTTCAAGTACAGTGAATGGGAAGGGATATTGTGTCACCGAGAAAACCTTCTGAGCCTGTTTTTTAAATCATCTGTTATGCCAATTTCAATAGAAATATGCTGGACTTGACCACATTTATGTCCACACACATGTAATTCTTTTTCAGTGTGCTCCAGAGTTCATTACTTTGCAATGTTCTTGCTCTCAGGCATTTCTTACAGCAGTGCTGGCACAACACAAAGCTCTGCAAATGTCAGCAGACTCCTGCCACATGCTGTGGCTGCTGACTTCTTTTTGTTTCATCCCCCTCTATACATTAGGTTAAAAAATC
This sequence comes from Nesoenas mayeri, assembly GCF_963082525.1. NCBI lineage: Eukaryota > Metazoa > Chordata > Aves > Columbiformes > Columbidae > Nesoenas > Nesoenas mayeri. The sequence continues at coordinate 58,567,860 of NC_137540.1, read as the reverse complement.
ACACCACTTTAAGGCATTACCAACCCCTGTGGGTTCATTCTTTCATTACACCCATTCATTTTAGTTATTACATTAGTTCCATTTCCACAATCATAGTTACACTAGTGTATCAGCATTTCCCACTTCAGTTGTTTTCAGCGCATTAAAAATTAGTCATAAATACTGTTTCATGATCAAATTTGGCATAACTTGCTTTACAGGTCAAGCAAACACATTTTTCTTTCACAGATTAAAAGCAAAATCTGTTTGATCATATTCAAGCCATTTCATTAGTTGAAAAACATTTAGGCTTATTAATTTGGAAACACGATGCCAAGTTCTACTGTTATTTATACCACTGTTAATCCAGAGTAACCCAACTGTATTCAGTAGATTAGTCTGAATTTATACCTGTTTTTATAAAAATGGTCAAAAATGGTTCCCTTTCAGCTTAAATGAAAAAAAAAAAAAAAAAAGGAAAAGAAACAGACTGATTAGAAAAAAAAATTGCCTGCTTATTGAATGGTCAAAATGAGTATGAGTTGATATGTGATGCTTTGCTGCTGCAACACTCACCGCAGGAAGGAAGACAATCTCAAATGTAATTCCCACTGATAGTTCTGTATTTCCAGTTCAGCTGGGGATTTAATTGTGTTTGAATTATTGAATAGCAAGAGGAAGCTGGTGTCTCAAGGAGCAAGGCTGCCTTTCCTGAGTAAACATTAACCTCGTTCGCATATGGAAATGGTGATTAACACACAAAGAGAGTTTCTGCACTATGTCTAGTCACAAACTATTTAGATCACCAGAAAACCTTGAAGATAAGTATTCAGAAAGCTGATAACCTTTCACTAGCACTAAAAGCGTTTTACAAGATCAAGACCTGCCATTGAGATGTCTTCTCAAACACATCTGTTGCTCAAGAACACAATGCTGTAACAGCTATAATGGCACTTCAGAGTACTTTGACCCAGACTGTGTATCTTGAAACTAGGATTTCTGATTAAGGTGGATCAAGCACATCATGTCAGAATAGCTCCTTTGTAGGTTTTTAAGGTTGCAAATACTGAAGAGCCATGCCCAGGAAGGTTTCAGTCCATTGCACATTACTCAGGATTTCAGGATTCCACAGCTGTTTAAATCCTTTAATGAAAATCCCTCTGTGCACATTTTAAGGTAGGCTATGGTGTTCTTGATGTAGGTGGGTTGGTTAACTGTTCTTTCCATCTCCTGCTCAAAACCCCAACAGCTTTGGCAGGTGACAGTAGCCACCTCTGCTACTGAGCTGCATTTTTTGGCTCCTTTTTGAATTTCTGGTAGTCATATATCTCTCTGACAAGGATATACCTGCTGCTTTCTGTGTGATGGCTGTGCCACTGATGTATTCCTTCTCCATAATCTAGCAAGGAAACACTTCCAACCCAAATGAAGATCAATCGCACTGCACCTGAAGCTTTGATGAATACTTTTGATCATCCAATAATGACTAATTGCTTTAGGAGAGCACATAATTCTGATGACACTCATTTATCAAACAAGGGAGAAGAAAAATTTGGATTTTTATAGGAAAGCGAGCCATCCCGCTTTAGCAACTAATTTTATTTTGTATGGTGCAGGTCAGCAAAGAGAGTCTCTCCTACTCTGTTCAAATTAATAGGTAAGCCTCTCTGTTACTGCAAATGATGCTCTTTGTCTACAGAGTCTCTGTCCCCCTCCAGTTGATTTGATGTCTGAAGGAGATTATCAGTAGATAATGAGAAGCGGTCAAAGCACAGTTATAGAAACTGTTTTCACATCTGCAAATGGTGAGCATTTGCTGGCTTCTGAAACCCACCTGGCTAAAATAGCCATGAGTACTTCACGTTGTGTGCCTATGGAGAGATGGATCCCAATGTGTGGAATACAGAGCCAGTAGCTGCACCTCTCTCATATGCTGAAAGGTCTGTGTCTCAGATATGGGTCCTCTCACCAGCTGTCCCTGACTTTGAGGGACCTTGCCAAAGTAAAGCCAGAGTTCTCTCTGCCTTCTGTTGGAAACCATAGAATCATTTTGGTTGGAAAAGACCTTTAAGACCATTGAGTCCAACTGTTAACCTAGCACTGCCAAGTCCACCACTAAACTATGCCCATAAGAACTTCATCTACAGGACTTTTAAACACCCCCAGGCATGGTGACTCCACCACTTCCCTGGGCAGCCTGTGCCAACGCCTGACAACCCTTTCCATGAAGTTTTTCCTAATATCCAACCTAAACCTCCCCTGGTGCAACGTGAGGCGATTTCCACTTGTCCTATCACTTGTTACCTGGGAGAAGAGATGGACACCCACCTCACTACAAGCTCCTTTAAGGCAGTTGTAGACAGCAATAAGGTCTCCCCTCAGCCCCTTTTCTCCAGACTAAACAGCCACAGATGCCTCAGCCACAGGAAGGACCTGCCTGCTGACCTGGCTAGTTTTGCTGCAAGGTGCAGGTCACCAGCTGCACGATCCAGGCTGACCTGTGAGTGGGCATCCTGCAGAAGGAAAAAGGAGGCACAGAGGCAAGTTTCTGGAACCCTGAAAAACCAAGAAGGACACCAAGACCCAAATAAGGAGTCACTCTAGAGGACGTTCTGGAGGAACTACCCTGCTGTTCTCTTCAAGTGACTCAGGGTAATTGTGCTTCTATCAAGGTGTCAATGAACCAAAGGAAGTGAATGAGTATGAACACCACTCTGTGGGCTGTAGAAAATAACTGGTACAACTCTTTCATCCCTTAGATGCGTGCAGTGGTGGCTGAAATTAATAAATCAGTCCATAAGCTACTGCTTTAGGCATTGCAGACAGTGGGCTGATAATCTTTTCATTACCACAGAAAAACTGAGCAGGACTGGAGCATCAGAACCCTTGGATATAAGAGGGAATGAGTGATTTTCTCTTTGGTCAGGTCACCTTTGGATTTTGTGCTGTTTCCTTGCACATCTTTATGTAGCTTCCAGTCAGGAAGTGGCTTAGCTGAGACCTACAAGATTTCACACTATACACAGGCGTGGGTAAAATGCTCTCAATTTTAGGGTGATATCCATTGAGGCTGGAAGCCTCAGAGACAAACCTACTTTGCTTTGAACGGAGAAAAGATTACACTTCACCTCCTTTTTTGTGTAGAAACTGTCTATGGAGCCCGCTGGCCATAGTATCCAATACTCCATCTTCATCTAAGCAGTCTCCATGGAGTTTTGAACTGCTGCCTGCACTTAGAAAATCTAAGTGAGATTTCAGATGCCGTGGATTGTTTTCACCCTGGAGATCAAATGCCTAGAAGAGAGAACCATCTATAGCAAGGATGCTTTAAAGATGTACGCATACATCACATTCAGTGCTATCTTTGTTATGTCTTGATAATATATTGGCCACTTTTACTTTAAGCAGTAGCTGATGTGAACTTAACTTGTCCCAAGACAGGTCTCAAATTGAGCTCTGTATACATAGGTATATAACTCACCTGTTACCATTAGCACAAGAGAACATACTGATGAATACATTCAGATTCCAAGAGTTTGGGTTTACTTTCTAAGCTTGCAGGTTATTATTCTGGCAAATCTTCAAGGCATTAAGAATACTGGTCCTGAGTGAGCAATCTAGAAAAGCCGCAACCTCATCCTTGTTAACATGGTGTTGATGCTATATGAAGTATAGTGGGGAACAAAGAAGGAAAAAAATGTATGCACAAATATTCCTGTTATAATTCCTATATTATTCCCATCTTAATCATAGATAAGTAAACAGACAACACTGATTCACCTAGCAAGCCAACAACTCTAGTGTATTCTTGGTAGAATGGCAATAGTCTCCTCTACTGGCTCAGAGCAACCATGGACTGAATGGCTGATTCTTTCTTAGTTTGGCCAATGTGATGACTCCTGCTAAGCAAGACAGCAAGACTGAAAAAAACAGTTAGAGATCTAGGTGAGAACATGGTGTGAGGGCTGTTTCTTTCTTAGGCTCCCCTTGCTTGCTGATGCTAGTTTTACCTTGAAAATCAACAACTTTTACGTACTAATGGTTTCTACACGCTTAAGTGATTAATTCAGTATGTAGGATCTAGGCCATCCAGATCCTTTAATATAAAAAATATCATTTGTTTATGAGAAATTAAATTATAATGGAAACCATTGTCCCTGTGTCATGGTTTAACCTTGGCCAACATCTAAGAACCACACAGCCGCTCACTTGGTCCTCCACCAGTGGGATGGAGGGAGAATCAGAAGGGGTAAAAGTGAGGGAGAAACTCACGTGTTGAAATAAAAACCGTTCAATAATTAAAAATATATAATAATATTTTTTAAAAAGAAAAGCACAGGAGAAAAAAAAAAAAAAAAAAAGAGGAAAATAAAACCCAAGAAAGACAAATGATGCAAATGAAAAAAAATGCTCACCACCAACCAACTGATGCTCAGCCAACCCCCTCCCAGTTTTATTGCTGAGCATGATGTCATATGCTATGGGATATCCCTTTGGTCATTTGGGCTCAGCTGTCCCAGCTGTGTCCCCTCCCAACTCCTTGTGCACCCCCAGCCTCCTCACTGGTGGGGTGGTGTGAGAAGCAGAAAAGGCCTTAACTCTGTGTGATCACTGCTCAGCAATAACCAAAACATCCTTGTATTATCAACACTGTTTTCAGCACAAATCCAAAACATAGACTCATACTTGCTAACGTGAAGAAATTTAACTTTATCCCTACAAAAGCCAATACACCTTGATGGATTTTTTTAGAATCCACACTCCTGCCTCAGAAGCCTGCTTCATGCACAGAAATGCACCAATATTTGTGCGTACCTATTATCATAAACTTGTTATAATATGAGCTGCAACTACAAAATACAGTTTTTACACTACACTGTAATTTTTTTTTAACACTACGGCACATTAGATCTGTGTCCGTGGACCAAAGTGAATGCATTTTGATACATTTCTTTGTGGTGGATGTGTTAGGGATTTGCACTGGCTGGTACTTCACTGCCTTCATTTGCTGTAATCAAATAGATAGAAACTTCTCTTCCCAAACACCTACAGATAAGAAAAAAGAGCTTAAACTAAGGGCAGTCAGTAAGTGCTCCTCAGGTAGGATAGACAAGTGGTTAACACTTGGCAGGTGGTTTCCTGGTTTTGTGATGACTGACTTACACAAACATTGTGCCTCATACTCAAGGGTTTCAGTGTGAAAGAGGAGGAAAACCTTTGAACAGTGTCGTTTTTAAAGAGGGCACAAGTCTAGGGTGCAATGGATATGTTTAGCCGTGGCTGATGCTAACTATTCAAGAATGGACACATGCAGAGGGAGCTGACTTTAGTGAAGCAGAAGATGAAAATTATCCTCTCTCTCTCTCTCTCTCTACATATATATATATATATATATACATATGTCTATAATTTTTTTCTAAGTGCTGCATTGGTGTGAAAGAGAAGCAAAAATGGATTGCCTGGACCCCACTTCTTGAAAACGCCAAACTTTTTATCACTAGCATCATGGTAGTTTGTTCCTGTTCCGCAACAGCTCTTTCCTGTTGAGCAGCAGCCGTAGCTGTGATGAGTCTGTGATACAATGACCAGCAGGTAACAGTAGAAGAGCTCATGGGAGAAGGAGAGGGATTTCCAAGTCAGTCAGTCTGTTAATACTGACTCCAAACAGCCAGCCTGTGCCAAGATATTATACCAGGAACACCATGGTTCAGTACAAACCACTGAAGAAATGTCCATCTTTATATCTCCCTCTTCCAAAGGGAAAGGACAAAGTACGGACTGTGAGACAGCACACCTTGTACTCCCAGTCTGCGAGTCAGTTTGCCTACTCTTTGCATTGTTCTTCTCAGTCTGTCCTTGCAAAGATCTCACACTCTTCTATGACCTTCTGATTCTGGGATTCAGAACCCAAATCCCTTTCCTCCTTAGTCTGTTCTGGTTTAAAAAATTAAAGCAACTTCAAAAAAGCAAAAGAAACCTTTTTACCTGCATTTATTCTTCATGGTAATATGCATATTGTTCTGCCATAGTGTAGATTATAGCTTGTGCTTTGTGATTTCTGTGTGCTTGTTTCTGGTGTTTAAAGAACTTCACAGCCCCCTATTTTTAACTTTCACACTCAGTCAGGTTCTTTGGTAATAACCTTTCTGTTGAACAACACTTCCTTCAGGTGCCAGCTCTGCATGGAATATGTGTAACATTCCTTAGCCTTTCATTTAAAATATTATTTTAACCATGTTAATATTATCTTAAATGGAACCATTGGCTATTCTGCTCTCAGAGGAAAGTGCTTGTTATCATGTTCTTCTGATAAATATTTAAACACATAACTATTAAGTTACAGCTCAATATTTCTTACTACAAGTGGTTTCTGGTAACGCCTACAAGATTATCCATTTTCTAACTGCCTTCACAAACAATGCAACTCTGGCCAATGATGGTAATAATCCAAAACCAATATATATTCGTCTGCAGCGCAAAGAAACAAATCTGTGCCAACCTTAGACCACGGTGTTACAATTTCTAGAATTGTCCTCCCAGATTTTTGATTCAGCTATTTTTGATGGTTTATTGTTTTTTAAACATGTATTTTTTCTTTACTTAGGTCCACTTATCCTTGCATAGCATGGTTCTGACTTGTGGTCTAGATTTTTCCATGTCTAGGTATCCTATATAGGAGATGTAACAATTCTTGCTGCAAGGGTTTAGGAAAAATCAGTCCATTCCATCCCAACAAAGCTCCCACAAAGTTATTACAGGGATGCTATATATGTTGTATAGAACAACCGGTATTGGAAGCTGGTGTTAGTTTTGGAAAGTCTCTTTACCATGTGGCTTCCACAGTCACTGGCCACCTTTTCTTAAAGGCTGAAAAGCTCCTCTTGAACACTGGTGCACAGGAAAGCTGTACTGAGCCAGACTAGGCAGCATCCTTTGCCGATCATGGCCAGCAATATATGAGTAAGGGGAAATTCAAAGAACAGGACAAGTACAGCAATAAGCATTTCTGAGAATACTCTCAAAGCCTTCTGCACGCAGGAGTCTGTTTCCTGACACAACCATAGACCTTGCATTCTCCACATTTTATTCTATCATGCACCGTTGGAACCATATTTACAACATGATCTGATATGGTTGCATAGCTGGCAGTGCAGTCGTCTCTGTGCAGTGTACACTCGCCAAGCTACGCGGAGTTTGTTTTTCTGCTATTTCATTCCCTTTACCGGCAAGCTTTTGTGAGATGGCTTTATTCTGGCAGGTATAGCTATGGGTGGAAGAGCACTGCCTAGCACTACGTGTGCCCTCAGACTGCACATCGTCATTCAGCTCCTTGCACATTCAGAGAGTTTACATTTAGTGGAACCTCCTGTGTTCCAGTTTGAACCCATTACCCCTTCGTAGACTTTCCTTTGTCCTGCTTATTTTTGCCCAGATGTTGCATGTTTCTATGGCTTCAAGACTGTCTAATACCATCATCTACTGAGGCAGTCAGTTTTCTCTTCAAAATGTGCAGCTGGTCTGATGACATGTTCTGCTGGCTTTTTCAGAGGACTGTTTTTCTATGAGTTTGGCTCTCTGATGGATGGAAGTAAAGGCCTTGGAAGCAAATTTGCAAGATGTGCTCCTATGCCAAGCTCTGCCGGTTTCTCTTATAGAGACAGCTAAAGACAAATAAACAATAACTCTGGATCTTGATATTTCAGGGAAACTGCTGCACTCTGAATCACGTCTCTTCAAGGGCCAAACATCCTCTCACTTATTGCTTTCTACCTATTCTGCAGCTACTCCTACTCCTGCCTTCAACATCATGTACAAATAAACAAGAACAGAACAATAAAATTCAGGAAGATCTATTACACCTCAGAATACATTACTTTAAAAATAAAGCTATGTAATGTTCCATCTCCAGACATCTCTAATGCTGATCCCTATCAGCAACATCAGTCATTAGCTAACATCTTGGTATTCCTATGCAAAAAACCCAACAACAACAAAAAACCCCAAACCAACCAACCAACCAACACCAACACACACAAAAAAAATCCCAAGCAAAAACAAAACAAAACAAAAAAAACCCCAGAAAAAGCAGCTCAGTATTGTGGCGCAGAAATCGGCAGATTTGTTTTTTAAACTCACTGTAGATCAGGAAGAAAAAAAGTCACATAACCTACATGTGCCTCCGTTTCCCATTCTGCAAAATGTGAAGCGCAAAACTAAGCTCTACCTGAAAGGTAAATTATAAGTTTAAGTAATTAATGCAGAGTAATTTATCAATATTAATAAGAAAAAGGGAAGCTGGGTGCCGACACTACATAATCTACATTGTTATTAACATTACATTTCTATTCTCTTGTTAATAGTTGTGCTTATTCAGACGGCACCTTTAGTGAAACATCACCTCTGTCACACCCGTCAGTAAATAAGTGCATAGTAAAAAGAGAGCCCAAGCCTTCCCAGCGCTGTTGCTCACCATCAGTTGGAGCAAGGAGCAAAGAATGGTGCTCCTTGGTCCTCTCTGTCACCAACTCCTACTGCCCTGGATAACAGGCTTTCCCATGAAATTCCTTTCCTCTTTCCCCTCCCTCTGCCCTTACTACAGCTCTCAAAATATTTTAGTGTTACTATGCTTATTCAAAAGACCAATTCTTAAGGTTTCTGTGACCCAGTTATTACATTAGGATGTCTGCTCATCTACATACCAAGGGAACATGCTGAGAAGTCAATCTGTGGGATGCAAACATTTGTTTTGAGTGAGATCCTGCATGGGTGCAGTTAGAGGCAGCTAAGGCACAAATAAACCCCCCTCTGTTCTTATTCTGATATGGGAAAGTTTAGGGAAAGAGAGTGATACACAAGAGAGAGCTATGATAAATTATCTTTAAGTTTACACTCTCACTCTGCATGCTGCATAGCCCTCGGGAGCATAAGTTAATGTTCCAGTAAGATGAAAAAGAGATAGGGTTTTGGGAGCTGGTGCCACCTATATACACGCTGAATATCAATGTCATTTATTTCACCTGACGTGCTTACACAAATATGTTAAACTTCAAGAAAATTAGCTTTTCGTCTTACTCTAGAAAGCTGAATTTAAGCTTTAGAAAGAAACCACAGAGCAATTCTTCATTTGTTAGAAAGCTAGCTGCTTTCTAAAATAAGGCGCTTCTGAGAATAGATGCATTGATCAAACTTGTTTTGATCAGGGGACCGAGGGCTTTGGCATGGGTTTTCTGTTTGTTGTTTTTTTTCCTTAGCTTGTTTTCCAGCCTCCTTTTCCTTCCCCTCCATCCCACGTAGGTTTTTTTGTTTTGTGGGTTGGTTGGTTTGTTTGTTTTTAATGCTAATGGGAGACAGCACACACTCCCCATCATGTCCTTTTGAATGTGAGCATCAGGAGGAGCCCAGCGCTGCTGTGAGGCAGCACCAAGCGCTCGCTGTTCAGCGCCCTTCTCCACACCACTTGCCAGGACGGCTGCTAAAAGTAGCGCTGAGGATTTGCAACACGGTACTTAAGCCTCGGTCTTGGCCCACTGCTTTAAGTGGAAGAGGGATGAAGCTCTTCATTTTTTTTGGAACTGCACTGTAGTTTCCAGTCTGATTTAACATGCTCCACAAAAGCCAGCAAATGGTTGGTGCTTCTCATTCTTCACTGGCCTGGGTTGTGTGACGTACAGATGAAGCTCCAGCAGCCTTAGTCCCCAGAGCCATCCCATCCCTATCTAGTTGGCATTTTTAAATTTCAGCACTTTTGTTCCCAGAAGCAGGTGAGATGCGAGATTAAATAGTCATTTTACAACCACATTTCAAATAACTGGCAAAATCTCCAGCAGTTAAGTTAATCCTCTTCTCTCTCCCCTCACACAAACACTTTGTATGAAAGTAAATTCTGCAATTAGTCGCCTAAATCCTCTAATCCCACCTGTCGTGCTTTGAATCCCGGCAGATGGTTGGGTGGGTGCAGTCTATGCCTGCAGCTCCCTCCTGGGACAGGGTGACAGGGTGGCTGTCCCCGCATGAGCAGCAGGACCAGCCCTGCCCAGGGGGCTGCATGAGGGGGGTCTGTGCAGGTACAGCCTGGGAAGGTCCCGCAGAGCTGCTGCCTGGCCCCGCAGGCCGTGCTGAGGGACAAATTCTGGTTTCCAGAAATGCGCAGTTTGGTCCCCAGGTGGAAATTTTGTCCCAAGCTCCCGTTGCCCAGGAACAGAAATAGGATGAAAAGCCAGCGGTAGGGACAGTTGTTGGTTGGATGAGGTTTGGCACAGCTGGCATCGTGGCATTGGGATGTGCGACAGGCCGGAAAATCAAAGCAGGCCTTCCCTGGACGTGACGGAGGCTGCTGATCAGAGGTCTGCCTTCAGACATGAAGCGGTTAACACAAAGTGTTCATAATTAGACTTCATATTAGCTCTCAATTAAGGTGAAAAAGGAGCGTTCATCCCTCTCTCAGCGCTATTATTTCAGCCTTGCTGGCTGGCAGACTCCACAAGACAGCAATGTATCCTTGTCATAGGGACCAGCTGTCCCTGCTTAGGTGAAACAGTCCCTTTTTTGTCATTCTGTCCCATTAAAATAATTCATCAACTCTGATGCATTTTAGTAGGGGCTAATGGTGCGGCCCTATTTTCCCTTCAGATGTCCCTATTAATTACTTCTACATATTGTTGTCTGTGTTATATGGTGAAATATTTTGCAATTTTTCCTTTTTCTTAATTCTTGGAAATTGAGAATAAAACAGCTTAAAACAATCCACAATAAACAACAAGCCCATTTCTGATACAACCCCCTTTCTGGAAGTGGTAAATCACCATTGCATTATTTTGTCTCTCCAAATACATTGCAGAAAATTGCTTTTTGGGCAGATGTCTGTCACCACCCTCCACTGGATGAAGTCCAAACAATCCAGTCATATATCACAGACCCTGTGCTGTGAGCACCCTGCCTCCAGTTTTTTTGGACAGCAGGTAAAGAGGCAAAAAGGAAGGTCAGGAATAACTAATTTTTTGAAAAAATCCTGTTGAGTTGAATACTTCATGCTGAAAATATTTTGAGATATAGAATAAAGCTCCATAGGTGATTTGTGAAAGGGCACACGATGATATCAAACCAGATCATGTGAAAAATTAGACAAAATCTCACATCACTGAAATATTTTTTTTAAAAGTTGCTGAGCTAAATTTGAAGGGACAAATTATTTTCCATGTCCATCTAGGAGAGATCCACAACAAAGAAGTCTCCACTTGTTGCTTTGAAAACCACTTATGCTATTTCCAAGGTTGTATTTACCTGGTGCAAAGTATCTGTCACAAAGCACAGGCTGAATCTGTCCCTTTAGATTAGAATAGCATCTTTAATTATTGCCATGAAAGAAAAGGCATGGTTGAAAAATCCATTTGGTATTTAAATACCTTCTTTGTAGTCCTTCCCATTTAGACAAGTAGTACGGACAGCACGCTCAATGTTTGTCAACAGGAAGATCTGAAACAATCTTTTTAACCTTTTGAGACTTTGATGTTACAGGGTGGAATGGAGTCACATGGTGACCATAAGGGACCAGTCAGCTGCACAACTTTGTGGCAATTCCTTTGCCGTGACCCAGGTTACGTGTGTCACACCAGGCTGTACCGTCATAGGGTACATGTATCCCCGGAGTGCAAGACCAGCACAGAAGCATCAACCTCATCAGGTGTTTGGAGCTGAGCCCCCCATCCTTGTTCCATGGGCAGAGCCTTTAGCAGTTGCCATCCATGGCATCAACTTTGAGCACCCCTAGTGTGGTTCACATCTTACTCTGAAGCTCACACCCAAGCAAAGCTCAGACACCTGTGCTCTGCAGCACCAAGACAAGTCTGGACCGGTCCTGTGCCACAGCCCATCCCTGCTGGCTCTGCAGCCTTCATCCTCCCTGCACGAGGTGGTCTATACTGCTGTGGTCTCAGCACTTTGAAAATAAAGCCCACAAAGAACATACATCTTTAAGTGGCATTAAATACATTTAAAGTTTGGTCTTCAGCTACTTTTCAAAAAAGTCAAAGCCAATATATGTTATTGGTTCTCATTGCTACATGTTCCTATCCCAAATACAGAGATTAATTAAATGAAAGTCAATGAAAACAATATTAAGATGTGTCAAAAATAGACATTTACACCTAGAAGAGATCTACATCGCTCTTCTTACCACCCTCTCACTTGGAACGTGCCTTTCTCATATATAAGGACAGGAAAGATATGTCCTATGGGACATTTCCTTTGAGTCAGAAGTTTCAAGCAGATACATTCAAAAAAAGGAAGCAGAACAGATTCCTTAGCCTAACCAGCATTAATCTCTGTTCAACAAGTACCGCAGCTTTCTGTGGCATCCCTGCTGAAAAGAGGGGAGCAGACATCAAGGCGCATGAGAATCATGAAGACCGAGTTTGCTTTAACTGAACACCAAGGTTTCCCTCAAACCATCGTTGCTCATAAGGCCCCACTTCCCCGCCTCTAGCGGAGAGGATGGTGAGTGGGACAGACACGGCTGGGTTTCCAGCTGATTTCCTCACAGCCCATATGTTTCTCGGCAAGAGGGAAGAACTGGCTCATTATTCAGAAAACTGAAATATGCCCAAATTAATCAGTCAGTTCTTCATGAAAGGCTTTATCATCTCTGCTGCTAAGGGGGTTCAGCTCTAGCATGATTCTCCTGTTCCTTTCAAGGGGTTCCCATCCTCTCTTTAATTCCTTTAAATTCAAATGAGTGAATTCAGTCAGAGTGATAACAACAATAGATTTACACCTGTGCGAAGACTCTGAAATTTATCTTTCACACGACCTCTTGTGCCATATCCTCATGTGAGTCCAATGCTAAGAAACTTCAATGTGAAACTACGCAACTAAGATGCAGGCTTGGGGAACACTTGTGTGTTTACTTGGTAAAGAAATGTTCACTGAGTCTCATACAAATTAAAAGTATAGCTAAAATATCTCAAGTGATACAATATCATTGGGATTATGCAAAAGCTGCTGAAAATTGAGATGGGCTTGAGAAGTAAATCACACATGTACAGGCTAAGGTAACAATTTTTTCCTGTCTCCAAACCATTTCTTCTTGGAAATTATCTGTATAAAGGTGCATGTCTAGTTATCCAAGCACAGACACGTGCAAATGTGATTATTTTGATTTCTTCTTCTTTACCACAATAAGTGTTAATGGTGAGAATGAAGCATTTTTCTGTGCTTTACCTTCTCAAGATCCGAAAGGACTTTCCAAGTCCTACATTTGTACCAGGGACACTGACCTTGCTCGCACTAAAGCAAGAGAACTTCCCCATTGTCCTCACTGACAGGAACACCAGCATTTTGCTTCATGGCATTCAACCCATACACAGCCTTGGCTATTCGAATTTTTACACTTATTTTATTTATTTACAGGGAAAGTAATACTGTTGGGAGCTGGAGATTTTCTATGGTTTTAGCAAAATGCCATGGAGTCTTTAACTTCCACCTGGACAGCCACCAGAGACAAACAAAAAGGACCTTGGGTTTAATGCCTCATCTAAAAGATATTATAATGTGTTGGCCTCATTATTCACAGCAGAAGAGGCCTTTGTCATGGTCAGATGGCTTTAATGTGTTTCGTATGCTACATAAATTCAAACTTGATGGCTCATTTATTTGTTGGATTGCAGCGTTATTCAACCTAAATGAAGCCTTGGTATTTACTAATAATTTGGGCTCTGGCTGTTGTTTACTTAAGCAAGCAGTGTCCACTGTCTCCTCTGTTGTCTGTATTATGTTTGGACTCTACTAATTCAAGGAATATTCTAGAGGGGGGCAAAAAAATGGCAGAGAAAATTGCTTTTCATTTGTGGACAATTATTTATCCAAGCCTTGAAAGATCAGTATTCCAATATTGCAATTTCTGACATCAATTTTCTCAGGGTCAGAAACAACTTCTCAGACTTCATCTAAGCCTCAAAGTACCCCCAGGAGGAAGTGAGTCATCCTTATCAACGTTTTGAAGAAGGGCAAATTGGAGGTAGGAGGAGGTTAGACAGCTTATTCCACATCAAGAAGAAGACACGGACTAAGATGCATCCAGAATCCAAATCTGCAGTTCAAGTTTAGGACTGTATTTCCTGTTGTGGTGTGACAATATTCTCTGATGAAGCAGCAATTATCAAACTATGCGGTCACACCGCACCAGGAGTGTTCAGGACATGGAGTTTCTCTTGTCTGAAAAATGAGACTATATGGCTATAATGAGGAACGTGTAACTATGTGATTACTTGTAGCATGCACCCTCTAATCTACCTTATAGAGAAAATTACCTTCTGCTGTCATGTTTTTAAAAATCTAATGCTGCACTTTGGTCACAACAACCCCCTGCAGCGCTACAGGCTGGGCGCAGAGTGGCTGGAGGGCAGTCAGGCAGAAAGGGACCTGGGGGTACTAATTGACAGGAAGCTCAACATGAGCCATCAGTGTGCCCAGGTGGCCAGGAAGGCCAATGGTATCCTGTCCTGTATCAAAAATAGTGGTCAGCAGGACAAGGGAAGTGATCCTTCCCCTGTACTCTGCATTGGTGAGGCCACACCTGGAGTATTGTGTTCAGTTCTGGGCCCCTCAGTTCAGGAAAGACATTGAAGTGCTGGAGCGGGTCCAGAGAAGAGCAACAAGACTGGTGAAGGGACTTGAGCACAAGACCTATGGGGAGAGGCTGAGGGAGCTGGGGTTGTTTAGTCTGGAGAAGAGGAGGCTCAGAGGTGACCTCATCACTGTCTATAACTACCTGAAGGGAGGTTATAGCCAGGTGGGGATTGGCCTCTTCTCCCAGGCAGTCAGCAATAGGACAAGGGGGCATGGACTTAAACTCTGCCAGGGGAAATTTAGACTGGATATTAGGAAGAAATTCTTTACAGAGAGAGTGGTCAGGCATTGGAACGGCCTGCCCAGGGAGGTGGTGGACTCGGCGTCCCTGGAGGTTTTTAAAGTGAGGTTGGACATGGCACTTAGTGCCATGATCTAGTAAACAGACTAGAGTTGGACCAAGGGTTGGACTCGATGATCTCTGAGGTCTTTTCCAACCCAGTCGATTCTGTGATATTGGAATTCTAGCTGAACTCCCCCAAAGGTGATTCTAAAATCCCCATTCTGTTGGATATTGTGAGAGCGATCTTAAAATTCAAAATTATCTACTAAATCAAAACAAAAACGAAAAATCCTACTGTGCCATCTGAGATCTAGTCAGAAACACAAGTAAATATCCATAACTAAGGCAAAAGATGCTCATCCTTCCTGCAGAAACATACAACTGGATTTTAATAAACTGAATAACTGTAATAACTCAAATTGATTAATAGAATCAGAGTGGAGCAGGATCTGTTTGACTAATTAACAGCTTGGACATACATATAGTATAAATACCAAATGTTCATTTGTGCCACTAATTACGCTTCATATATATGGAGCCAAGTTTTTCCCTTTCCCTGTGGATACAAGTGAGGAATAACTTTAAAACTTAGAAAAATCATGGTTCTGGCACTCAACACAGGTGTTCTTGGGCCAGTTCTCCCCGTCAAGTTTCTAGTATTAAACAGCTGCTGCTTGCTGGATCTCCAGCCAGTTAATAATTTGCCACTCTAACAAATAACTTTTCAAGTGATTTATTAAGTGATTAGGAGTTTGCTCAGACAAATCAAGTGGACTTTATTATCACAGCAGTGGTAATTCAGCCCTGTAGCAGAAGGAAAGGTGTAACTGAGAGCACAAAACTGAGTCCTTATTCAATACTTTTCATTTTCCTCTTGGAACTGCAAACCACATTGTCTGTGACTTACAGAGCTCTGTTCTCGTTTTCCTCTCAGCACAGGCTGTGCCAGCATCCAGCCTCGCAGGTGTGCTTTGGATGTTTTAGCTTTTGCTGAGTGGTGCTTACAGAGCATCGAGGACCTCTCCGCTTCTCACTCTGCCCCACAGCGAGCAGGCTGGGGTGGCCAAGATACTGGGATGGGACACAGCCAGGACAGCTGACCCCAACCGACCAAAGGAATACCCCAGACCAAACCCCATAGCATATGCTAAGCACTAAAGCTGAGGGTAGAGGCTTTTCCAGAGTTATCATTACTCAGGGACAGCTGGGCACTGGTCTGCTGCTGGTGAGCAACTGCTTTTCATCGTGTGTGTTCCTCCTTCCCCCACTTATTTAGCTGTCCTTATCTTGACCCACAAGTTTTCTCACTTTTGCCCTTACAATTCTCTCCTCCATCTCCTGCAGGGGAACAAGTGGCTGGGTGGGCCTGAGCTGCCCACCAGGTTCAAGTCATTAAGCAGAATGCTAGAAGCTCCTAGAAATTTCTTGAAGAGCCTGCAGAAATTACCTCCTCAGCTGCTCTTGGATGGCTTTAGTTAGACAATTCATCACTGTGAGAAAATGGTGGCTCCAAGGTCAGATTTATTGGGAGTGGGGGGGTGTGTTTGGTTGGTTAGTTAGTCTAGTTTTCTAGTTTTTTAGTTTTGATGTTCTCTGATTTCTTGCTTTAGGCTCACTAGCTTGAATTAGCCCCTCACTCACAAACACACCAATGTATTGACATTAGGAGAGTTAGTTATGAGGTCATTGTAATCTCACGCCATAGGAGGAACAAGTTTGTTTAAGGCCCTAGTACCATATACTAGGGATATACAAGTTATAAAAAGCTACAAAAAAGCATTAGATATTTTCACTATATTCGAAACTAGCACTGAAGTACATACCTCATATGCTAGTTTTCTTTTGTTGCCTATAATGTGTGCCAGCAGTGGAAAAGGATTCGGAAGTGAACGAGACATTTGGCATTTTAGGACAGGCGAGATACTTTCTGCCATGACCGCTACGTGTTTTCCAGTTAAACCATCACACATTGTTTGCAATGACCCAGCTTTACACATCACAAGCATGAGCTGGACCTTGCCAAGGGGGAGCTTGGTATCTGCTGTGGGATCAGATGTTTCATAACAAGCCCAGCAGAGCTTCCAGTGGAATTATTTGGGCACAACCCTGTTAACAAAATTTGGTAATCCTCTAATAAAAGCATCAAATCTGTATCTGGCTTCTACCACATACTACATAACCTTATAATCCTTAGTTTTAATAACTTTTGCAGGTTTTGAGAAAAAAGACTTGCAAGTGACAAAACAGATGACAACTCAGGGGAGGTAAAACCAGAAGCTGAAGATGGAAGGTAGGTTTGTAACAAAAAGACAAGGAAAACAGATTTTTATCTTTGTTTATTTTTTTCCTGAATCTACTAGAACAATTTGTGATATATATGAAGGGTTGCTTTCCCTTCACCAAGGCCACAGTAAAATATTTATATGTTTTTATTCTTTTTTTTTTTGAAGCCATCTTAATGCTGAGAGTAGGAACAACAAGCCGTGTGCCCTGGAAAACAGCTGGTTATCTTATTTAAGTGGAACTGAAAATCTCCACATTCATAAAACATCCCAGCAGGAGCCTTGTTTTGTACAAATGTGTACTAACTTCATGGGGGAAATCTGCACCAGCATACCTCATTATATCTAATGGAATGCTATTAAGAACTCCATGCCCTGCTTGTTGAAAACCTTTCCTGTAAGCAGGTGGCATTCTCAGTCTTGCTTATTAATGCGTCTATCCGAGCTGGTAAAACCATAGCCCCTTCATGTGTTTTGCTTCCTCGCTATTCTCTGGTTTTCTAGACCAAAACACCCGGCTTCAGAGATGCTCGAGTCCTTTGTACAGCTGGGCTGGAACTAATGGGATTCACCTGGTCAGAAATCAGTATCTGCAGAACCACACGGGATCTCTGCAGAGATCCTAAAACCCGACACCATTTGGAGAAGCTTTTTTCTCTCAACTGTGCAGCGGAACAAAAGAAGAAAATAAAGCAAATCCAAAATGAACAATACTGAGAGCACCTTCATATACAAGTGATCATTCCTACTTGCTCCCCCCCAAATGGCCTTTGACTTTCATTATTTTCTTAGTTGGGAATGAATCTTCCCAGGGGAGATATTCAGGTGAAAATATTCACCTCAGACAGAAACTCCAGAGTGTGCGAGTCATTTAGAAATCAAAATGCTTTTGTTTAATTTTCCTAAAACTGCTTTGCTCATACTGTGGCCCACTTGACAGTTCAGGAAAACAATCTTAATGACTTACACTAAAGTGTCAAAATGATTTTAAACAAGGTAAAAAACTTTTGTGTTTCTAATCCCTGAACATCTGATCCCCCCAAACCATTCTCCATGGGGGAACTTAAATATGTGCTCAGGTCTTACAAAAGCTGCATGAAACTAAGAGATGTTAAGGTCAGATGAGGGGCCTGGAACCTCTGGAATTTCAGATTGTAAATAGGATTTAGGATCTTGTGTTTTCAATGAGAAAACAGAAGTGGATATAATTAACACACACTGTTAAACTTCATTAGTCTCCCAGGGTTTTAGTCATGCTTACAAAAATCAACCCACTAGAATAAATATAGCTAAAAAGGTGGGGAGCCGCTTTAAAAATTGAACACAATTTTTACTCTACTGAAAAAAATGCATTTTTTTTTCTTTTTCTGCTGTTCTGAAAGGTACAAATACAATGATTCTATCACAAACTGTTTTCAAAAGTACTCAGAGGTTCAGGCCCTGAGCTACTCCACACATTTTTCGAAGGAGATGGATGTCCAACAGTAAGCCATAGTTGTTTGTTTGTTTGTTTTGTAATAGTAAGATACCACAACATCTGTGGGGAAAGACCTGCTTTGAGGAAGCCTCTGGGAACGCAGCCTGCTGTCCCAAGTGCTCAAGGACAAGGAGCCTCCTGGATGCTGCTGTGCTGACCCTGGCAAAATCCCAGGGACAGGGTCTTCTAGAGCTGCCAGTGAATGGTACCAGCCTCTATGTGTGACATCTGCAGCTGGGCTCTTACCAGAGAGGGAGCTGCTGCCTCCCATCAAAGCCAGGTGGGCTTTTGTCTTCATAAAACCTGCTTGCCCTCAGCTGAGCTCCAGCTTGCTCTTGGCAAAGCAGAGCCCTTGGTGCCTGCAGGTGCCAGCAAGAATTTAAATCCCTGTGGGAGGCTTCACGTCTGTGGTATGGGAATGCCAAAATCCTCCTGAGTTTGTAAAC
Organism: Nesoenas mayeri; assembly: GCF_963082525.1. NCBI lineage: Eukaryota > Metazoa > Chordata > Aves > Columbiformes > Columbidae > Nesoenas > Nesoenas mayeri. The sequence continues at coordinate 58,548,771 of NC_137540.1, read as the reverse complement.
AAAACCTCATAATTTTTCACTTTATTTTAATAACTTGGCATGTACATATGATTATGCAATAAAATGCAAACTTAAGAATGGGCACGGCTTTCCTGGTTCTGGTGAGCTGTGCCGTCTTGTCTGGGTGATTGCACTGAAGGTGGTGGGGAACATGGACAACCTGGGAGACATTTACGGAGAGATGCTGCTTGCAAGAAGTAAGATGGTCAGAAACGTGAACCTCTGGAAATATACTTTGTCCTCTTAGCATGAATTAACTTCATCTTTGCTTTCATAGCTGATGTAACATTAAAATACAACAGGTACCATCAACTGTTTTAGCAAAGGAAGAGAACAATGTGGGGATATGCACATAAAAGGCACCTTTTCGTTAGCTTTTGGATGCCTAACTTTTCAGGCACCACTTAACGTCGAGCAGCACTTCAGACACTTTGCCTCTCCCAGGGGAATAATGGTGAAGCAGATACATTGAGATAGGAGCAGTAAATTATCTCGGTCCCTATGAAGCCTGAGGATTCAGGGAGGATTGGTCAGGCTCAATCCAGGAGTCACAGCCATAGAAAAACCATGAAAAGAGGCAAAATTTTGCATTGACCTGAAAGCCTGAAACAGAAATAAATGACATCAGGAACTTCTATTTTCTTTCTATGAGAGAATAACAAGTGTTGCATATAGAGTAGTAGATGTCTATCTTTACTTTATGTAATATCTCAACTGCTATCTCACAAAGCATTCTTACACACAAACTAGGGAAAAAGTCAGTATTCATCACACTCCTACAAAACAGGCACAGAGATGATGGGAAATGTGCACCCAGTCTGGTGAGCAGTCAGCTCCCAATGGGGAGGACAGCCTGCCTTGGGTGCTGGAGTTCGCCCGTGATTTGGTTTTATTCAGCCCTTCTGTTAATGACTTGGATGATGGAATGAAAAGTAAACTGATTAAATACACAGCTGACACCAAGCTGGAAGGGCTGTAAATACTCTGTGGGGAAGGATTAGAATTCAAAATGTTCATGACAAGCTGCAGAAACAATAAAGGGTGGGGAAAGTAAAAAACAACAACAAAAAAGGAGGTAACTCAATGAAGACAGAAGTAAAACCCCATGCTTGGCAGGAATAGCCAACTAAAGAAATACAAAAAGAAAACAATTGCGTAGACAGCAGTTCTGCAGGAAAGGATCAGGCAAAGATCACGCTATGATATAGACAGCAATATAGTCTGCAGAGAAGTGCAGCAGTTGTCCATGCTGGTCGGCTGAATGTTTGTGCACTTCTCTCCCAGAAAGGTGTGCGCAGCCCATAGGAAAAGGCGAGCTGCCCAACACAGGAGCCTGCAGCCTCTGAACGGAATTGGGACTGTTCAGCTGAAAGAGGGAAGGGCCATTGCTATAGGGCTGATTTCCTAAGTTTACATAAGGCTGTTGCAAAGAAGAGAATAATCTGTCCACCATGTCTGCAGCAAATACAACCAGAACAAGGGCTTTGACCTGCAGCATAACCAGGCTAAGAGTGGGAAAACCTGTAAGAGAAAGGATAGGCAAGCCATGCGTCATGGTAGATTCCTCATCAATGGTGACTTTTAGGAACACGACAGACAAGCCTTAAGTCATGATCTACGTTGGTATGGCTGCATACGTTGTCTCTAAACCGCTTTCAGGCCTTGGCACAAATACAGATCAAGGGGCTACGAGTGAACACAACACCACTTTCTTTGCACAGTTTGTTTTACTCCTAGTCTTTAACTGCACTGGGTATCCATGATAGTCCACAGCCTTTCAAATAAATTCTAGAGGTTATTTAAAGAGAACCCTGTTTGTGTGGTTTTGGTTTTTTTTTTTCAAAAAAGTGAAATGTAACTGTGTGTCAATACATAAATGAACAGAGTTTAAAATATTTTATTTGAAATACTGTCTGCTGCTTAAGTGGAACTAGATGAATCCTTTACATACAAATGTAACAGAAATTAAACTGAATGTATGAAGAAGGATCAGGCAGGTTTTGGGACTCTTAAGCTTTCTCGTAGTAATATCTGTAGGTCTGTCTTTCTTTCCTGCCTGTTTCCATCCCTGCTTTGTGCAGCAGCTCTCACCTGCCCTCTCCTGCTTTGCGGACGTGCCTCTGAGGACGAGGACCAGCCTGGGCCAGGACTGGGCTTGTTCCTGCAGGAAGGGACTGCGCCATAATGTTTTTGGTCCTGAAAGTCCTGATGAGCAGGAGGCCTCGAGTCTCCTGCTCCCAAGAGGCAGCTGGGCACCGTCAGCACCCACCGACCCACCGCCTGCCCCAGCGTCGCGCGTGGGAGCAGCTCGTGGCAGCGTGCACAAGCAGAGGGCAGGGGGCACCTGCTGCCAGCCGTTCTCTCACTTTAATACGCCAGGATGGACAGATCTGAAACTCATCGTCAGTCCTTTCACTTGAAACTACACACAGTTTTGCACACTTTGAACAAAAATAAATCAAGATGATTCTACTTATGGCCATTGCTGAACTTAAGGAGAATTTATCTCCTGTCAAACAGCAAACTCCTCTCCAGATTTTTGGTATGCAGCAGAAAGATAAACATTTAATAAAGGATCAGGGAATTAAGGCCAACACAAATAAAAACCTACATTATCTAATAGTTGTGTTCCAAGCCTACTTTTTACATACACATTTATATTTTATATCCACACGTGAAGATGAAATTCTATTAAATTAGGTTGACAGATCTAGAATGAGTTTCTGAATGCAGCTTTTTCAAAACCCTCACAGTTCATCTCTCCCTCACTCTCATAAAATGGTTTCTTCTCAAGCCATTAAAGAGGAAAAATTTCATGAATTTTTCAAATTGGCTGATGCAGCCTAGTTTAACAGTTGCATGATCTTCTATTTTAAAGAGAAATTATTCCCCAGAGAGAACAGTTTTGTTTCTCTTTTGTATATTTATTTAACTTGATTTTTTATGGGTAATGTCCTGAGAAGCTGGAAATGCATATCGCTCTTTTGCAATAATATTATAAATGGATGCTTATCTCAGGCACTAAATATCTTTATTTCTTTAAATAGGAACACGAAGTCAAGGAACAGGAATAAACAGAGAGAGTAAGCCTAGACCAGTGACAGATTTTCCATTTGCTACAGCAAGATTTTTCTCTTTTTTTTTCCTGTTTTTTTCCTCACAGCAATCGCAAACAAGCTCTTCCATGGTGACTTCTGCAGAAGGAGATGCTGTTGCAGTCCCAGAGCCACCACACAGGTCAACACGGCCCAGTCCAGGATGAAGTTCCTCTCCCCTGAGCACCGGAGCCCCGCTGGACATCCACAGGCTGTGTTGGACAGGCCGGGCAGTAAATAGCTGAGGTTATTGCACCCTCATGGGCACCCCAACAGCACTGTGCCCTTGTGGCCAGGAAGGCCAATGCTATCCCGGGGTGCAGTAAGAAGGCTGTGACAGCAGGTCGAGGGAGGTTGTCCTCCCGCTCTGCTCTGCCCTCAGATGTGAGGCCACATCTGGAGCACTGTGTCCAGTTCTGGGCTCCACAGCTTAAGAAGGACAAGGAATTACTGGAGGGAGTCCACTGGTAGGCTACAAAGACGATTAGGGGCCTAGAGCACCTTTCTTATGAGGAGAGAGTGAGAGAGCTGGGTCTGTTCAGCTTGGAGAAAGCTGGGGGTGGATCTTATCAATATGTATAAATATCTGAAGGGTGGGTATCAAGAGGATGGGACCAGACTCCTTTCAGTGGTGCCCAATGACAGGATGAGGGGCAACGGGCACAGACTGACGCATCAGAGGTTCCATCTGAATTTGAGGAAAAACTTCTTTGAGGGTGACAGAGCCCTGGAACAGGCTGCCCAGAGAGGTTGTGGAGTCTCCTTCTCCGCAGACATTCAAAACCCCCTGCACACATTCCTGTGCGATCTGCTCTGGGTGAACCTGCTTTAGCAGGTGGGTTGGACTAGATGATCCCCAGAGGCCCTCCCGAACCCAGCCATTCTGCGGTTCTGTGTGATTTCTGCTCTCTAAACCCTGCCCAGCTCGCAGCACGGCTTCCAGCTCTGCAGAGGAAACCCAGCCCCGCAGGCTGTGCCGCAGACCGCAGGCAGGCCCAGGCCTCAGGCGGGGCTGGTTTCGTGCTCGCAGGCTATTGCTGTGCGGAACATGTCTGATACTGCACCAACCTCGGTGTGTGGAAGTTCTGGTGACCTGCAGTCTCTCTACAGCCAGCAGGTAACTCCCACACACCAACAAACACCAGATGCCCAGCTGACCGATGACCCACCTGTATAGCTGGGACTGTGGCTCAGAAATAGCAGCAAGTGCCCTGAACCGAAGGAGCAGATTGGTTTCCCAAAGATCCGGCCTCAGTTTCCCTCAGACTACAAACATCCCTCTTCTTTTGGCGGCTCCAGCCTCAGCCATATGTGGAGAAAAGCAGTCAGTTCCATCAGCCACTGCAGAAGATGTAAAACCTGCCTTCTGTGGGTGTCATTTTTATGGAGAATCACTCTACCATAAATCACTGACAGCCGATCCAACTGCTGGAGACACAAAACAAGGCAACTGCTTGCTACAAAAGGATGCTCTCCTACGCAGCCTTTCTTCATTGCATTTAACTCTACACTGGATCAAAGGATGTTCAGTTGAAGAGCAGAGTGGTGCAATGGACAAAGTCACCCCAGGACAAACCCACCAACCAGTGAAACCAACCCTGAAAGTCATTGCATGGGTTGAGAACTTGTGAGCAGAGGCAATAAAGTCCATTGTAAAGCCCATGAGTAAAGTTAAGTCTGGGTTTTCTGTGTGGTCTAAAGAGCCTTGCAGAAGTTTTTTTGACAACTCTGTGTTGTGTAGCCCGTGAGGGTCTAGGACAACACATGAAATTTGAGATATGATAGATCCTGTACAACTTGGACAAAAGCAGAAGTCTATTTTTCAAACAGGGATTGTAACACGAGTCCAAGTGCATGGTCAGGTCACTGTGGGCTTTCCTGTGTCAGCTGTGTCTGCTCTAAGGTCTGTTAGCCATTATTCTGCACCTCTTTTTAACCAGGAAACTAAAACATGGGCAGGGAGTAGCAACAGACTTTGATGCTACACCTGGTTAGTACTTAGCGACTTCCATCTTTCAGACCCAGACTGAATGCCAAATCACCCTGGCAATTGCATTTCTTGTAGTTATCAGCCCTCCTGCTTTTTAAAATACATCTTTCTGACAGCAGCCCACAGCTAGTATTCCTTTTCATTCTCTGAAGTGCAGAGCACTACAAATACATCATTTAGCTTTGCTGCAGTCCCTTCCATCCCTTTGATCGTCTCCTTTACACCCTTCTGCATTTCTGCTTCGTTCCCACGTGTGCAGTACATCAAAAAAGAGCTTTGCAGCAAGTACCTTGGGCTTTCCAGCGTGGTTTTTTTTTGAGGCACAGAATCCCAGCCGGTGTAAAACATCACAAATGCCAGTGAAGTCAGCAGCATTATTGTATTTAAACCAGCTAAAATTCTGACCCTAGTTCCCATTGCAAAATGCCTTATATAATTCAACTGAAGCTTTAAAATTCTTCTCTTGAAGTGCTGACTGCTGGCTTGGAAATTTCCTTGCAGAAGTGTTAAACTCAATTGCAGTCCATTACTTCGTGACTCAAGGAGTAAACCATAAATGATGCTCTCCTTTCTTTCTTCCATTCATCATGTCTCCTTAAAAAAAGTTTATCACGCTAAGAAATAGTTTTTCTAATAGTACCCAGACTGGACAGCTGCATTTTACAAACTTTAACCACCCCGCTTTGCGTTTGGCTAGTTTTCAGCTGAACGTTTTTTTGCATATATTTATAAAACCTGATTGTAAAACATTTTACTTCTTTCAAGTGCTTTAAAACTGAGAAATTTCATAATATTACCATGTTGCAAGAATGGGTTTTCCCAGCTCAGAGACTGACAGTGAACTTGGAAAAGGCTGCCAAGGAGGCAGCACTGGGCTTGGGGTGACGGGCAATCCTGGCCCTTGGTCAGAGTTTGGCTTCCACCGAGCACTCCATGGTTCCCATGAGCAGAATAATTTGAACAACGCATAAGTACCTTGAAAAAATAAAAATACTAGTTGTTCTGTTTCACAGATTAGGAACTGAAGCCCAGGGCTAAAGTAACACCTTCAATATCCCAATAGCTCAAGCAGAAGCCAGCTCTGGATTTCCAGTCCCTGGCTAATGATCCAAGTGGTGGACATCCCTTTAGCTCTACTCTCCTTCATCAGAAAGAAAAAAAAATAGCTCTCAAATACCAGTATCTCAGATCTGATGTAGAATATGATAGCACTAAGACTGAAACACTCAATTTTACCATTCCAGAAGCCGACAGTCCCATTCCTTACCCAGCTGGCAGGAAACATGAACTGGGAAAAAGGATTTTCTTTGCAATTTTCTCAAGTTGAGAATTGTTCCTGAGTAATAAGAGCTGCTCTTTTCTCTCTACAGAAATCTCAGTCTGTTAAATTGCTCTTGTGACGGCTGACCCCACATTTCAGCTCCAGGAGCAGGGCAATGCCCCAGGAGAAGAGCATTTCTCAGTTCACGGGACGATGAAACGTGTGTGAAGTCTCTGTGCTCCAGCCAGCTTCTGGGAAACAATTTCTCTGTTGCACTGCCTCAGTACTGCTTACTCCTCTCTTTGGAAAGAAAACACTGCTGTCTCCAAAAGAAGAATAAAAACTACTTCAGTGGAGCAGATAAGTTGGCAGGTACAGTAGCAGACAGCAGCCCTAAAATCTGACCGAGCAGCATCGCTGAAATGTATCTCAACATCTGACAGTTTAAGTTGTGCCCTTCTGGTTTTAAAACCACCAAAACTTTGGGATACATCCATGTAAAACAGTTTATGTTGCTCAAGCACCACTTCCAGTTTTGACTAATGAAGAAACAAAAATGCAAACCAGCTCCATGACAACCAGCACGTAAATGAGCGAGCTAGCCCAACTGTGCCTTAGTAAAGCTCCTTCCTCTCCCCTCACTGCACGTTGAAGGTTGCGTGTTTTAGATAAACACATGAAGTCATCAAAGGGAAGATTAATTTAAAAGCTTATTAACTTTTTTCCCCTTTTACTGGAATGTCCGTGAGGACTGAGCACCAGACTAACAGACCAAGAAAGGACAAAGTGTTCACGCTGCCCAAAATGAAAATGCCTAAAACTTTTCCCTCTCCATCCCCTCCCAGGGTCCTCCCGGTGCCGCCTCCCCTGAGCCAGCATTACCTAGCTTTACACAAACACGCACTTCCCACAAGCAACAACCTCAAACAGCTCCGGCTTTCTGGCTGATCACATCTTGTTTTAGGGGAGCAGAGGCAAAGAGCTACTACTGAGGGGTTCTGCAGCAGCTCTGCAAGGTAATCAGCTTCTTGGATTTTTACTTTATGCTTGTAATGCCTAACTAGTGGTTAAGCAGGCGGATCAAAGAAAGCCTCCTGGCAAACTGTCTCGCTGGAATTTGCAGTAGGAGAAAACTCTAAATACAAACTCAAAAATGTATTTAATAACACTCTGGTTTACTTGCTTCCTGCATGAAAACAGAGACAGTTTTTAAGATCAAGATCTAGTGCAAGATACAAAATCACTAGTATTTTAGACGTGGGTTTCAGTTTTATGTGTTTAAACATGCGTTTGCATTCTGATTTAGTTTGAGTTCATCCCATCAGACAGATTTAGCAAGCAGCAGTCCACGGGGACCCTGCTCCAGCTGTTCTGCTCAGCCCCGCCACAGCCTGCGTGCCTTTCTCTCCAGCCGTGCCACTGCAAAACTCCCCTAATTCTTTGTAGCTTCTTGTACCTTTTCAGGATCTGAGCTGCCAAGATGCTTCTGCTTCTTTCTCTGGTCGCTGGGCTTGCCCTGTCTGCCTCTGGTGGCGTGACAGACAAAGAAAGTGATTCAGGCCAAGAGCCATTTCAAGACATACAGACAAAAGTGAACGACCTCTGGCAGAGTTTGCTCTATCCGGTAGCGCTTGGTGATGAGAGCGACAGGATGATTTACGCCACTTGTGAAATGAAGCCCAGCTCCAAAATAGATGCTGACAAGCCACAAGTGACTGGACAAGTCTTATTCAGGCAGTATTACTCATATGGAAGACTAGAAGCCATTTTCTACTTGGATGGGTTTCCGCTGGATAATAATCAGTCTGGTAGAGCTATCCACATCCACGAACTTGGGGATCTCAGCAACGGCTGCGATGCTACGGGAGGACACTACAACCCCTTCAGAGTGAACCACCCCCGGCACCCAGGGGATTTCGGCAACTTTTTTCCTAAAGAAGGCAAAATCAGAAAATACAAAACTAATCTCTTTGCCACTATGTTTGGTCCACATTCCATCATGGGCAGATCTGTTGTGATCCACGAACAGGAAGACGACATGGGCAAGGGCAACAATAAGGCCAGTTTGGAAAATGGAAATGCTGGGAAACGTCTGGCTTGTTGCGTGATCGGGATCTGCAACAAGAACTTGTGGGAAGAGAAATTGTCTGAAGTTACAGACAAGAAGAAGAGAGGGCTCAACAAACAAACATAGAACCAGGTTTAAGTGAAGACCAACAAGACGGCTACAGCCTGGGCAGCACGAAAGACCTCAGGCTGTGCCACTGGCCACTAAGACACACAGCTAAAGCATTCCCATTTCCATCCACTTGTTCCTCTAAGAAATGCATTATTGCTTTGTAGAGCCTCCTTTCTGTAAGCCCATCAATAAAACCAGCATCAACTCAACACTGTGATGTATTTTCTTGAAGATAAGATTCCTCTTTATGCAGTTTGGGAGTTGAATGCATGTAAGTGAGAGAGGTAACGGATATGGTTGGCAGTCTGTGAAGAGAGTGTGTATGGCAAAGGGATCATAAGTTAGATACCAAAGGAAAAAAAGTTAATATGAATAAGTAAAAAAATTGCCTTTCATTAGATGCTACCCTGTATTTAGCTCCAAATCTGACACGTAAAACGACCTCTATGCTTTCAACAGTGTTGGGTGTTGTGCTGCAAGACCTGGATAATGGACTTCCCCTAAAAGTAAAGGAAAGTACAGAGATTTCTGTTTTAAACTTTAGGGCAATTTCATTGTTCTACTTGTATTTTAAGTTTGCTTGTTTCCTGAAACATGTCTGAGCTTCTTAACTATTTTTAATTGTCCACATAGCCATAGCGAAGTCACACTGTTCACGTCTGAAAACAGACAAAAATTCCCTAAAGCCTCTAGTTTGTGCCTGTTAGTAACTAGTTCGTACACAAAAGTTTTAATGCTGCTTAGACAATGACAGTTCAGATCAGAGATAAATACTATTTTCAAAGCAAAAAATTAGCGGCTGTGTTTCTTTATACAGAAACGTAGGAAGTAAATCAATCAATTTAGACTTGGAGAAGTGACCGTGAAAAGATTTAAATCAGATAATTTTCAAACTTAAAACTCTCACTCAATAAAGCTTTATGTTTTTAATTTAACACAACTCACTGAAAATACTAAAACACATGAATATCATTCATCTGGTACTGAGGAAAGGAAATGAGCAGGTAGAACAAACGTATCAGGAAATGTTTTTATTAAAGATGACAAAATGTATTAATATAGTTGAGCCATGTTGTGCAGTTAATCCAAGCAGCATAAAAGAGAGGTTTGCAAATAAATTAAACTGCATAATTTAGAAAGTAAAACTACAAAACAGAAGCTGGTAAACAAAATCCTATATTTTAGAGATGTAGCAGACTTTCAACTTCATCTCAGTTAGGATTTTGAAATACATTCCTGAGCTCATAATGATTAAAGAACTTCCATTTCTTTATTATACAAATTCCCATATACTTAAAATAGTCTCACTTAGAAAAGCAGCAGCATTCTAAAAGATGCGTCTTCATCTGTCATTTTCACGCACTTATTTTACAAATTCAGTCAACACTCTTTGCTTAAATAACTACAACATCATATTTTCACACGGATAATGCACGAATTCACTTTTAGGTGAGAAAACTTCTTTAGAACCAGTTTGTGAAATGCATCTTCTCTATATCCATGCCACAATATTCCCTTCCCAGTTTGCTTCCCGGAGCCCAAAATGGCTTCTATGGCTGGATGCAATGTCTGCATTTCTGAGGTTCCAGAAAAAGTGAACACAAGTCTAAAAATAACCCAACAAAACAAAAACCCCAAACAAAGCCAACTCCCCTAAAAAAATCTCAAGTAGTGTTGATTCCACAACAAAACACTAATTAATTTTCTGGGGAAAAAAAAGTAATCATTGTTCTAATAGCAAACCAACATAAATTAAAGCAATATACAAGGAAGATCTTGACACACATAGTGCAGCAAATGTCTTACAAGTTTCCCAGCTTTGGAGTTTTGTGTTCTCAAAAGAAGGCTAAAACCAGAGCTAGAATACACATTCACTAGGGCAGAAAGGAGAGGGGACAGCGTTGCAGCAGTGACACAGCACTGAAAATTAGGTTTCCAGAGATCCAGATATTTCACTGCAATTTAATGGTTGCAAAGATATAAAAATGGCCTGTAAGAGGGAAAATGGATAATTACCAAGATGTCCTAGTTGTTGGGTTGTACATCACTATGTTCTCACAGAGAAAACATAAACAGAATGAGCAAAATGCAGCCCTAAAAAGCTGCTGGCCCAGCATTGCTCCTACCTGCTCAAATTTTTGCACCAAGCTCTTAATTAGTTAATGGCATTAACTGGTTGCTGAAGGGCCAGGAGCAAAACGCCAACTCACACAACTGTGCATCAGGCATGCAACGCAACATCCTGAATGTTTCAGAGATCAGCTACGTGAAACCTTGACCTTCTTAGTCACTTGCCTCCGTTCTGACTGCATTGATATTTAGCTCTGCGCAAGAGTAGTCTGTGAAAGATTGAAAAGAATACATCTTGAATAAAATGCTACTTCATGTGACATTCAAGCACTAAAGGAAAAAGCCCTGCCACATTCTCCTGGAGATTTCAGTTTCTGCAGCTATTTCTCTTCTGACTTGTCAGTACTGTTGTATAAATGAGTCAATAGTGCAGTCAGTTACCATTAATGGGAACAGCATAACAATCTTTCAAACATTTAAACTCTTTTCGTTTTTTCAGGTGGTGAGGAACTTAAATGGTGATGAGGATAATGAAAGAAAAACTTTTTACTCCATATCCCTAATATGCTTAAATATAGGGATGGATTTTGTTCCTAAGGGCTGCTGCTTAATATCAGTGAAATGCTGCAATGTCAAATTACCTTTAAAGAGGAAGGAAACATATTTGAGGAGCACTGTGAGTGTGGCTTTGCAGCCTGCAGACAGACACTGAAAGGGTTACGTGGATGCACCTGCTCAGGAAAACACATGAGAAGAGAGACAAGCCACATTTTTCACCTTCCCAATATCATTCCTTATATTTATATGTAATCATTTACATACAGCCTTTCTTCTACTGAATACAAACCGTTCATGGACTCTAACACCTTGATTATGGCAGCACCTGCTAGCTCATCTTCCACATACAGAAGAGTTTGTCAGTACGGCTAATATAAACTCTGTTTATTCCGTAGCTGACAAGTGGGCTGTAAAAATTTGCAGCTGGCAGTTATTTGTCAAAGAAGGATTCAATCTGGGAGGGATTTTCCTTTTTATTAGTAGTATTTTATTAAATTTGGTTTAATTCTCTCTGATTGGTTTCAAGTTCTAGGAGTGAGAAATGAACATTTACAGACAATTAGGTCTCAAGCCAGCAGAAAAATTGCCTTGCCGGCTGCTGGCCCATAGAAGCTCCACAGCTGCAGAGACTATTCCTTATGCTACAAACAGGAGAGGAAGGACGTGCCTCCCCTTCTCCAACAGCTGCTAACTTCAGCGCTAAGTATCCCCTTGTTGCTGCCTTCCTAGGAGCAGACTGGCACAGCTCCAGCAGCAGGAGCGAACAGGGAATGACACAGCAGCCTCCCTTTTCCCCAGTTATTATAGGAACGTTGTCCTATGACTAAATATTAACAAAGGAAGAGGTTTAAGAAAGTGGCAGCAATGCAAATAAACCTATTACACAACAGTCTGGTGAAATGAGGAGGAAAGGAGGAATTATCTATCCTTAATTCCAAACCATGACAAAACGAAAAGACACAGATTCCTTTAAAAAGGAGGGCACAGATGGAGTAGGCTGAGATGTACCACCCGTTCCTCAGCCCGAGGGCTGTTCCAGCTCCTGTAGGTTGAGGTGATTCTGTGAATGCAATTCCAGTAACAGAGCCAAGCAGGTGGATGGGGCATCGCTGGTTCTCCTCTTGCTGTTCTCCTTACTTTGGAACAGCATTGCTGCTTCTCACAGAAAGACTTCTGGCTTCTCTGATGACGTTTCCCTCAGAGATACATTAAATTGGGTTCTCGGTATCTAGTGAAATAACTCCTGTGTTTTCATGAGATGAGCTGGAAAGGAAAAATTCATTCAGTTGAGAAGATATAAAGGTTTGTAATGAGAGAACTATATACATGCAGGGATGGTTTTTAGAAACTTCCTACAAGGAATAGTGATTTTATTCTAAGGATGTACTTACAGTCACTATAAGTAAAGAGAAAAAGAATGCAATCTGAGAAACGAGCAAAAGCTTGTAGCCTTAACATGCTTCTCCATTTATCACTTCAAATTTTTCATCCTTGGAAGACACTTCTAACCATTAAAATACAGTCCAGCACTAGGACCATACACATCACAGAAGCCTAGTGATAACATGGTAAATCATTACCATTGGTCTCTCTGCTATACCAATGTAAATTGCATCAATCTACGTAGAAACTTCAAATCATTATAAAAAACCAACACAATTAAACCTCATCACTAATTCTTTCTTTTAGGTAATCTACATCTTTGGTACACTGTAGCCAAAACTAACAGAAAACCACCTTTATTAGACAAAAATTAGCAGTTAGATGCAAAAATGAACAATACGGCACAGTTTCACCCATCATATTCACAGCAGCACAAACACTGCAAAAGGAGTACAGTGAGAGGCTCGAAGGCCTGGATTTCATACCTCAAGCTAAACTGTTATCCAAATATTCACAGTTTTCCGCAGGATCAGATGGTTTCTTGTTTTCAGATTGAGGAAGATTCTCAGAGCTGTTACTTGTGTGTGTTGCTGTAACACTGAGCCTCCCGTGCCTTCCAGGCTCCCCGGCACGCACCACATCCACAGTGCTGCTGTTTCCATGTCCTCTTTCATCTGGAATTTCACAATCGCTCTCTGAGGTTGCGTCATTGTCTTTCAGGGCCTCAGTTTCAGGCGTCTGTTCGTTCTCTGAGTTTGAGGGATCTGTGGGGTCAGACGGGTCAGGGCTGGAAAGCAGGAACTCTCCCTCAGACGAACCATTAAGCTCCGCTCCAGCCATCGCGCTCTGCTCCCCTGCGGGAGCACCTGCTCTTTTCCCTTCCAGTCCTGCAACTGCCTGCTCTGTCAGTTTAATTATCTGACTTCCGAGCTTGCTTATTTCTTCTTCCTCAGAAGGTAGCTGAGGTAATGAAGGATAAAAATGCTTATTTTGGTTTCTGTTATTTAAGTTTGTTCCCTCTGGAGCCAAGGACTCACTTGCAACAGTACAAGTTTCATCACGTTCTCGCTTCTGTTCTGCTGGAAGAGAAATGGAACAGCGAGACGTGCTGATCAGTCACAGATAGTGGTTATATATCTAATTTGAAGACCATCACCACCGGGCCAGGCCACAGAGATCTTTACCTCGGTAACAAACTTCTAAAAGTGATTCCCTATGCCCATCCCAGGCCCACTTCTTAGATGACAAGCAATCTACACAGAGTTTCTTGTTGGATCTGGCCCTGTTTTTGGAGCCTGTTTTTCCCTAACACTTGACAATTCTAAAAGATTCATAGTCAATACTGCACTGCAGAAAAGCAGGGTCAGGCAAGCTTTCTCAAAGGAGTATCAACTCTAAGCAAGGCACTCAGCTACAGAAATTTTTGGCACAGCTTAACATTAATCCTCACATCATTACCACTTTCAGGGGTTAACCCAAGCTCCATTTGGAGCTTTTCACGGGCTTTCATCCAATAATGAAGTTTTGTTATTGGTCCTGCAACATTTCTCCTAGCATAAAAGATTATTCTAATTCAGGAAACATCATAAAACAAAGCCGCAGTGGAAGAATTTTAAATATACCATTATACCAAAAGGCAAACACTGAACAAAATGTCAGAATAGAGAAAACACCAATGTGTAAACAAACAGCTTTGTGCAAAAAGGAGGATTTGTCCTCATCTCAGTTAAAGACAAAAAGCCTCATTGAAAATAAGCTTGCAAAGCCAAGTAAGAAAAATTAGGAAATGCCAGAAGTATGGCGGTATTGACAGCTTAAAATGACACTTGTCATGCACATGCATTACCTTGTGGTATCTGAGCATTTACCCCATTTCTCCCGCAGGATTCCTGCCTCATGCACAGCACAGGACAGCCTGGCTGCAGGGAGGGATCGCAGCTACACAACTGAGGAGCCTTCGTCTCCATTGGATCTGCCTCATTTATAATTTGGGAGCTGTTGAGTCAGTGGGACAAGGGTTGGCATGAGGGAGAGAATCTTACTGCCACTAAGGAAGCTAGGAATGCTACTCTGAAGAGCTGGAATTTAAGTCTGTGGAAAAGCCAGGGATAAATTAACTTTCAAAAAGTGATCACACACTGGATCTAATCCTCATTATCCGAGTGCTCAGCTGGAAGCCTGGGAGACTGAATCACAGCACTGCTCTGCTCACGTTGTATGTCTGAACACACACACACACACACACACACGCAGGAACTGCTCCAAAAAGAGCCCAAACTTATGTACCTCAAATTGGCACTTGAAATTAGCAGGGACTCTACCCTATTCTTTGCATGCCTCAGTTTCCTCCCTCTCCAGTGGGATAACACCATCCCATCACCTTGCTGCAATTTTCTGAAGATAAATTGTTTCAAAGCACTAGGACAGCAGAGATAGGTTTGTAGAAAAACAGCACTTTTGTCTTCAGGGAATGCTTGAAATAGCACACAGGCAATACAGCAGGAACAATGCACTCAACAATGGAGAGGAAAAAAACCTGAATAGCTGTTCATTAGCAGCCCTGATACTCAAGCACAACCTATCCCACGACACCATCCATCCCTTGCGCTGTATAAAGGGAGATTTGGTGGCACAAGAGTCTTTCATTCAAATGACTGCACTATGTCATTATGCATTTTCACACAGGAACTGCTCAGTACAGCCTACAGACTTCCACCATCCAGCCGAACTGAAACAGTGATAGCAAGTATGGACTGGAACAGGCCTTGATGAGATCAGGGTAAGCAGAGAGATTAGATTAAAAAAAAGCTTGGAAAAGCCATCTGATTATCTGTAGGCCTAGCTAGAGCAACATTTGATGTATTATAGAAAGCTTTGATAAAGAATGTATCTTAGTGCAAAAGCCAAAAATGTTTCCTGCGCCAAAAAGGCACCAAATATCAATGGTACTACTTAAATGGCCATAGCTGGCGTGACATCAAGCCTTGTTTTCAAAGATATTTAAGAATTTCATTGCCCTTCTGCTTATCAGCTGTTTTCACTCAACTGATCATTTAACTAACAGGAAAATAAAAGTGGTTTTGTTTATATTTCTGGAATACCTCTAAAGCAAGGACATACTCGCTTGGTAAACAAAGGCAGATGAACACATTCCTGCGTTCTTCCCAGCTGCTCACCTCCCCCAGATTTTGAAGCCACATTGCATAGATGAAAAAATGCACTGTGCACCAAGCTCCTACACCTCAACCACAGAGTCATTCTCTATGCAGAGTGGCACAAAGGTGACTCAGTTATCGCTCTCATACAGCCGCTGAGTGCAGAGGAGCTGTGTGACTCCAAGAGATGTGCTCCCGAGCTGAAAACACGCTGCCTCCTTCCCAGGCTTCCAAGGGAGGCTGCCAGCCCCAAACATTCTCCAGAAAAAGGATCTGGAGCGATGGAAGAAGTCACTGTTGCTCCAACCGCTGCTAGATGCTATGGCGTCTCCAGCACAGCGGGCAGTATTTAAGTGCTCATCCGGCCCAGTGAAAGGTTGGCCTCATTTCTTTAAACTATCACAGAGGTGAGTTTTGTCCGAGTTCTCGCTGCAGGTTATCAGGTTTACCTACTCCAGTTTAATGACAGGACTTCTGTGACTGATGTTGTCTCTCTTACAGTGACAGGACGAGGAGGGGGAAGGAGGGCAACGACCTACTGGGAGCAGATTCCTTCTGTGACCACCACAGTCCTAATCCTTGTCTGCCTTCTGGTCTCCAAGGCTGTTTTATTTTCCTCTTCCCCTGCCCAGCTCTTTGTTCCTGCCCTACAACCCTTTGTTTATTCAGCCCCTGCACTCAACTCCACCCATTTCTCATCCACCCTTCCACCTTTTTTTATCACACCTTGCTTTCACTGTCAGCATTTTAACTCCTTGCTCCTGTGCTCTGAGTTCTGCTCAGCCAGACCCAAGTCCCCCCTCACTCAGCCTTCCTTGGACTCTGTCACTCCCCATCACTCAAGAGTCCTGATCTCAGCCTTTCTTTCCTCTCTGCTCCAGGGTTTTTTTTCCTTCCAGGTTTACATTATTTTGAAGGAATGGTACAGGCAGTTTTAACAGCATTGGTGGCACAAAGCAAGCTCAACAGAATAATTGGATTGTTTTCTGTTGTTTTTAGCGTATGAGATGTGAAAATGAATGGTTTAGAATGGGGTGGAAATTCCAGCCTGTTTTCTTAGGGTGGAAACTTTTTCTCCAGATTTCTAATTCCTTTCCATTATAGATATACTAAATGCTTGCACCAAAACAATAAGCAAAACCACTGACACCACAACAAAAAACAGACAAATTAAAAGAACACCAAAACAAATGTGATCATCAGAATTTAACATGAAAAAGTGATCTGGTTGTCATTATGAAAATCAGCTGAAGTAGAAAACCCAGCATGGAAAGCTGCAGCCCAGAGCAAAAGTTTGGCAGCGTTACAAAGCAACAGAAACAGGGTCTGGTGAGATTTGACGGGCAGCTTTAATCAAAGCTGTAATACCAGCCTCACCTAGGACAAATACGTAAAGAACATAATGCCACCAAGTAAATACTTTCAGTGACTGCAGATTTAATTAAAAGTCAATGATTAAGCAGGCAAAAAATGAATATTTATGAGTTACTCACTGGAGAACTATCCACTATAGTTTCACTTCTTATTTTTGGCAAAAGCATCATCTGATCAAGATTATAAAAAACAGACCGGCTGTCAAGTTTTATCAGATGATGACATGGATGATAAAGTCAAAATTAAACCACAATCTATTTAGTTTCAGAACTAACAAATAAATAGTTTATGATGCTTCATGGTTAGCTGAGTAAAATCTGGGCATACCAAAATGTTATGCCCATTAAAGAGCTTATCCAAATGCCGATAGGCAAGCATAATAATCCATCTCCCAGTCACTATAAAAAACTAAGGGAAAAAAATAAATCAAGGTTATCAGCAAAACACTATCTTCTGATACTGTCAAATAAAGTCAAGCTTGACTTTGGAGAGATGTTAAAGCTTGCTATTGGGGAAGGATTTTTAACAAAACACATGCAAGACTACAAAAAAAGCAGCCAATTTCTCTGGGAAAATGAGTAGGGTATTTCAATTTGCGGGGCGCAATCAGGAAGCCTTTCATCTAGATATCAACTATAATGCAGGGAAGTGCTAAGCCAGTTCCACAGGCTGCTTTCCTACTGCGCATTTTAACCGAGGGAAAAGGAGCAGGAGGCTGTTAACTGTAACAGAGGTGGCATGAATAGCTTCTCACAGTATCGAGTTATCTGCCAGGAAAATTCTTTGAGGTGTAAGACTTGATCCCTAGCCCTGAGCAATCTATTCAACAGTCGTTTTTCAGTCGTTTCTTCGCTATTTGTACTGGGACCACCTATCCATTTCACTTGTGGATGATTTATTCAGTCTCTGCGACCACTGAAACTTTGCCTTCTGCTATCCCAGCATGACAATTTATTACTTTTTATTTAGAAAGAAATGAGTGCTCAGCTCTCATCATGGTCCTTACATTCCAGGTGCTCACCTTGCACTTCAGTTTTCTGTGGCTTATCAGTAAACGCCAACAATGGTGACCTGGACCGCTGTATCACTGGCAAGGCTGGGTCGTTGAATGTTATCGTATCCTTTCCACCTGAAACAAAGTGTTAGAACTATTCATTCACCAATTACACTCATCGTGCACTAATGATATTCAAGCATATCCTACTTTTTTTTTTTTTTTGCAATGTTATTGAAAAGTACAAAACAGGAAAAGCATCTCAAATGATCCTTCTGCAGCACAGAAAAACATACTCTGTACTCTGGCTGGAATATGCCAGTCAAACACAGAAAAGGCATATGTTTTTATCCACAGGACTGAGTAAAGGACAGATTTTGAAAAAGAACAGGTGCTGTATGCAGTAAATTGTATTAGAAATTAGAATTCAATTCAGAATATTAATAAGCAGATCATACCAAAAGTTTTATAAAGAGTAACGGATCATTTGCATGCTTTTACCAGCGAGTGTTGCGCACTTTATCTTTACTCTCTATTACTCTGCCTTGGTGATAAACCTGCTCATATCACATATGTAGTTTTACACTACAAACTCACACATGTAATATCCTACAATGCTGCCTTAAAAAAATAGTAACTACGAATGGAGGGAGCAAACAAGCATACGTTGCTGGGAAACAGGAGAGATTTTAATCTGAAAATTCCAAAACCACTTCTGAGCATTTCTGTTTTAAGCCAAATAGAAAAGGGCAATTTTCCAGCTCTTTTGCAGACAAAATAGTGCAAGAAACTCTTCAGCTGAGGACTCTGCTGCAGATGCCTAGTCTTTAAATATTTTAGCAATACAGAAAGCAACACCTGCAGACCCTTCAGGAAGTCCTCCACTATCCGGGATGCTCATGTTTTCAGTGACTGACACTACCTTAAATCCAGAGGGGAAACAGCAGGAAATGTGCACGATCAGCTGAGCGTGGTCTTCGTGTGGCCTCTAGAACAAGGGCCGACCCATCAGTCATGGCTGGGGAGGCAGCGAGCTCCTGCGCTATTTATCTCCCTGAGAAGGGACATTTATGGAAGAACCACTTCTCTCCTCTCAATCTGCTTGAACATTTCACCTTAAGGCAACATCCTATATCTGATCATCCATCCAAAACAAAGCCTTTCCAAAGAGCACCAAGGTCAGGAGATACTGGGAATAAATCCAGCCCTGAGAAAGTTCTGGTACCTACTAAAAAACAATGAAAGTCACAGCGTTCCCATGGAGTCTAACTGGACTGCCCCAGTCCCTAACTACTTCTGAAAGCACTGGCTGTAAATATCCTGATCCTGAAGGTATTAATGATGTTTTTGTATCTGTAATGTGTTGGGGCATATACTGCAGCAATATGCATGCCATTAGTGATTTTGAAACATGGATCTTCTCAAACTTTGATCCCCCTGTCAAGTACGCATCAGAATTCTGCCTTTACCGTAGCAAGTAACAAAAAAACCCAAACCCCAAACCAAACCTAACAGCAAAGTGGGGAAATCCCCCCAGTGTAAGGCAAAATTAATTAAAAAGGTAAAAAAAAGGCAAAAAACCCCTGATAGCTATTTCAAAATGCAAAAGCTCTTAGAAGAATGCACTTTCCTGTAACAGTGAAGGAATTTTGTGTTGGAGGAAGAGCTAAGTCATACAGAGAACTAGTGGTATGAAAACATCCCATAGATATTCATACACAGTCAAAAGTAGCCACATATCCAAAAAGATACAAAAGAATTCAACAGAGGAACAAAAATGCAAAAAGATGATGAATAAAGCATTGGGGGGTAAGAAGGAGTTTTGCCAGAAAAGTAGAGTATTTTTCTTTCTTTTTTTTTTAAAGTAAAGCTCGAGCTAAAGTGCCCAAAGATTGCAAGACAAACTTCAAAAAAGAAACTTCTTGACTTTCAGCCAGCATTGAGACAGTAAACACATTCACTTTCACATTCTTCTCTGAAAACCAACTTGGTTACAGAAAATTGACCTAAGTTCAGTATCCACACATGTAAGCAACGGATGTGGCCCAAAGAACCTGAGGCATATTTATTTATTAACAATGACTCACGTCCATTAATGAAGGAGGGACATGGGGGTATTGCTGCACTACATTCTATGAATCGTGATCTGAAGTTGGATTACACACGGGGAATTTCAATTAGCTGCTGTGTAACCTCAATTTTATAGCTTGTATAGCTTTGTGTTCCTCTATTTAATGATTTTTTCAAGGGCTTTAGTGAAAACTATACACATCGCCAAATAAGCAGACGAGTGAGTTTCCAGTAGCAGTAAATTCTTAACTTTCTTCTCCAGGGCTGGGCACCCTGTGCTGCACCGACTGGCTCTAAGTGGCTCCAGCCCCGGCAGCTGCTGAGCCTGGGGACTGTCCCCCTGCTCTGCTCCCTGCCCAGCGCTGCACAGCAAGAGGCTGTGCCGACCCTTCCCTGTCACCCCACACAGAAAAGGGCCGAGTCACAGCCGCCTCTTTTCTCAGGCTTTTTTTCAGTGGAAATTGGGAATTTCCAGGAAACTATAAATTTTTAAAAATACAGAATTGCTTAACTGAATGTCTAGTGACATCAGATTTTGAGAGGAATAAGGTGGTGTTTGTTCACTATGTACTGTTACTGAATACACTAAACATATTATGCATGCATATTTGAACCACAATGTACCTAAGACAAAGCGAATAATTAAATGCTTCTGCAAACATCATGTTCTCTGCTTCCTTCTCAAGGTAAGTAGGCTCATACAAAGAAAATCAGAGCCAAGTCTATGCCCAAGATTGCTTTCTTTTCAGTAATGAAGCTTGCAAGAGACTTGTTTAATTTAAGCACATTTTCCAAGATGGGAAGCTGAAGTTTGTGGCAGGCAGAACTTCTACAGAAAATGAACTACGATACCACTTCCACCATTTCAAAAATTAAACACACGTTTCCTCTTGTTTGAGCTCCCCCATAGTTCATTCATGCACTGCTCAAAAAGTGGATGGCAAACACGTCCCCTAACAAAAAAAAACCTCTTTGATAGGATAAAGTTTCTTAATATCATTTGTTAACACCATATGGAAGATGTTAATACCATGGTGACAGTGGATGTTTTGTTACAATGGACAATGATGACTAAGTAGAAACATTAACTTCAGATTAAAAACCTGCAGTTTAAAATGTGCGTTTCTTTTAGTGCCAGACTGAACATCAGCTTTCACCTGCGTATTTTTTTCCCAATGACAAAAAGTTAAACTCACAATCAAATAAGAATTTTGCCTCTCTGGATTTCAGGCTGACCAGATGAGACACTGTGCATGCTTTGCCCCTCGCCCAAGCCAACATTCAGGTGCAGAGTCCACTGGGGTAGTTCCCACACTATTTGTTACGTGCCGCTGTTCTGTGGAGCAGCAGCTTTCCACGCTCTGGAGACTGGTGACCCAGCAGGTGGTGTGAGCCTCTCACAGACCACCTTGGATCTAGAGCGCACTTGGGAACAAAAGCGCACTCTTAATTCAAAAGGCACACAGCAAATCAACAAACCTTGGGCTCAACAGAGCTCACACTCCACTGTAAAATTCCTTTGCAACTATTTAAGATCACAATTTCTTACTATTTGCTCAATTTATAGGAATCGTCTTATAGAGCAGTCTCTATTTCTCCTGTGGTCATCTAACTCACTTGACTGAACATCTTAATCTGTTGGATATAAAAATGCTCAAATAACATTTCCGTTTATTTACATGCAGTGACAATATTTAACGTACTGCTATAATCAGTTACTAAAAATATACATCAAGCAGAACCTACTCCCAAATCCCACTGAGACATTGTAGCTCAGGCCTTCAGGCAGCAAAAGAAAGGAAGGAAAGAGACAGTTGTTATTGTATAAACATTAATTTGATGTCTTACCTACAGAGACCAACAACAGTGCAAGAAGTTCCCACTGTTCAATTTTTAAAATATATTTTGCAAAGATTAGAAAGGCTGCATTTATTAGTGTATGAATTTCACGGAACATTGTATTTGAAAAAAAAAATCCTACAGTACCTTAGACTGGTGAGTTGATGATACACATTTGCAACAATGTACAAAACTGCCGTGAAGGAGGGTTTTAGACAAATACTTCACGTGGACCTTTTGGACAACATGGGGCAGGACTAGGTGACTGAAGAGTAATACAGGGCGACAAATTTGGGACCTTCAGTTCTGGAAGGTGTCAATGAGAGAGCCCGTTCCAGACAGGTGACAGAATGGCTACGGTGGGCACGCTGAACTGGAAATACACCCCCCAGGCCAAAGGGCTACCAGCAACAGCTTGTGCGAAGGTCTCTTCAGCTTTGTCAGATGTTTCTTCTAGATGGAAAGGTTGGGTGGAACACGGAGCGAAAAAACCTAGAAGCCTAAACCACACTATCTCCCACCCTCAGCAGTACTGATAGGAAGCTGTAAACAACAAAGCCTAATGATGCAAACACCAGCAATGGAGCTGCATAATATACAGTGGTTAAAGAAGACACAATTAGGTGTAATGGGAAGAAAAGAAGCAAAAAGTAAATGTAAATTGAATGTTGTATATTTTCCTAACAGCGAGGTCTATTAGGAAGCAGATTAATCTCCCATTACTTTAGTAATTCAAACCCAAATACAATACTTAAAATGCTACTGGGAATAAGTCTGTTATGGAGAGATGGACTAGAAAATTTAAGATCATTTACATTTCAAATTTCTCAGAGTTTATGATTCTACAGAAAAACATCAAAAATACAGCAATAAAATCCATGGAAGTTTCAAGAAGTACAAAATTAATAAATAAAATTTGTTGAAAAAATATCATGGCCCATCTTCTGTGTATCATAAATAATATAGTTCCTTTTTTTTTTTGCCTGCAGACTACGGAGGTAATTTGATTATTTCCAGTATTTGAAACTTTTTTTTCCCAGTATACATATTTGACTCTGAGTTTAAATAGTCTAGTGATTTTTGTTTTCAACTTAACATTTATTAGAGATTTCTCATTTTGCAAATGTGCTGAACAGCACATTCACAAAATAATTGTCAGTAAAAAATTATAGCGAACCTTTTCTTAGATGCAAATATACCCTCAAAAACTAAATAATGCAAGCTGTTCCCTTGAATTTTTACTAACCTGGAAGACTCCACAAGCCAGCAATTTCCAAAGTTCTTAATTTCTTTTCTAGTTCTGCAACTCGATTACCTAGAATTCTTTGGAAAAAGAAAACAAAAACGAAAGCCAGGGATAGTCAGCTGATGTGAGACTCCTTGTGATGCCAAGGTAACCAAAGCACAATTGCACACATGACCACAGTCCATCTTTCAACTTGTCACTTAACTAGTGCAGTAAACTTGGATACAGTCATCTCTTTTCATTAATGGCAACGGACACCCTCCCCCAGAGTTAAAAAAATTGAAGTATAGTTGTCTAATCTATCCCATGGATTAAAAAAAAAAAAAAAAAAAAAAAGGTATAGGATGTACTGGACATTCAACTTTTGCCCTTTGGCAAAGACAAAGAATCCCAACTCACAACATTACTCTTTCCTTGCTGGCAAATTTCTCTTCCTGGTTACTTTTACTTTCTCTACAGCTAAAACCCAAAGGTAAACCACTTGCAGACAAAATATGGACAACTCAAGACAACATCTAGATTGATTCTGAAGTCCTAAGAACAATGTTGGCCTAGTCCTTTATTCATAGAGGTTTCTCTATCACTAAAATTGCTTAAAATGGCAAAAAATATATTTTCCACTATGCCTTTTCTTTCAGTGCTCAACTCTGTTCTCTACTTCACTAAAAAGCTTCAAGCTCTTTAGCGCCTTTATCACCAACTCTTAGTTTTCACTGCATTCCTAGGTCATCGCTTCTTTTGTATCCTATTCCTACACAAATACTATTTGCAGTTAGCTTTCCTGCAGGATTTAACTTTTAGTCTTAATTCTCACAAAATCAAATGAGAGATTTCTATCTTGCAAAGAGAGCTCTTTTTCCCCCAATGAATTTCAGAATGTGTTTCTCTTCACAGGCACAGCAAGTCTTCTAGAGTTAAAGTCTTTAAATAAACCCCAAACAATACTCAACAGAGTGAGAAACCTAGACGAGGCAGCAATTCTAAACAACAGCAGACAGAATGGACAGCAAGTTTTACTCATCAAATTAAAGCAGAAGGATAAGTTAAATTTGAAGTGGATGCTGAGAAGCAGCGTATCCCCCACTCATCGGGCTGTGTAACGCTATGCCATGAGCTTGCCCACGAGGGCTATTTGCCGCAGACATCTGAGCACACTGGGAATGTCATTGCTGACACGACGCCAGAACGTGGGAAGGACATGAAGAAGAGCAAACCCAGTAAATATCAAAGGGTCTAGGAAAGTTGATTAAGAAGTATTCTTGAAACCTCTACTGTGAGGGCTCTGCAATGCCAAATGAAAGTCTGTATTTTGGAGATTACAAAAATATCAAGATGAGACAGATAATGTAAAAGAGGAGAAAGCTTATAATACATATCAAAGAAAGTACTGAGAGGTACAGGAGCATATATCAACTAAAAAGCAAACAGTCCATCAGGTTTACAAGCAGAAGAGAGAAGACATCTGGGAGCAGTTATGTTTATTTCCCCATTTAAATTCAATAATCAAATAGGTTACCAAGGTCATGATGGATCTATTACTGTCTTATCCAATTACAACCAAAATTGTTCAAGTCTAGATTTCACTTTCAGAATGCTTCCATCTGGTACCAGAGACTCATCCTTAATAACTTTATTCTCATAGCCCAGCGTACGGCCTGATGCGCAGCAGCCGTGCTGTGCAGTACAAAGCCCGGGGCGATGGAGAGGGCACAGCGCCCTGCGGGCAGCTCTGCCTGGCACACAGGGAGCCCATTCCCGTCTCCCCCGCCTGGCCCCACAGCTCCCTGGCTTGGAGGAGCCGCCAACAGAGAGAGATGATCCAAGACTTCTTCCATGTCATGTTACCTCAGCCAGGGAGCCAACAAAGCAAAGCTGATGTGGCTAATGACTGTCACCACAAATGGGTCACAAGTTTAGCACTTCCGCCAGGAAAAGAAGAAAATCCTTATTATTTTCATAAGTAGTTCACCAGTAATTCCAGGGCAGAAAAGGGGGGAAAGATCCTGCTCTCCCTGTCAGCTAGCAGCATCACAGAAGGAAACTCAGCCCTCAGCAGCAAGTTCAGTTATTACTACTGCTCTTTTTATTCAGGCAACAGTAGCAGAGTCACTCTTCTTTTTCTCTTAAATTTCGTAATTCATTTATCAGCTGTACCACACTATTTCTAAAGGTTTTGGAGCAAATATGTCCTGATAATTCCCAGTGGATCCTCAGAAGAAGGGCTGAGCCTTTGTTGCAGTTTCTCACATAGAAGGATCATTCTGCGGCTCTGAACAAAGGTTGGCAAACAGGGAGGACAATGCTTAACCCTGTTCCTTTCATTCAGGAAGAAAGCAGAATACATTCAGTGATGAGTATGATTCAGTCTGCTCCAAACCACATTATCTGAAGACTGGTATGGGTAAAACTCTGCATTCTTACAGAAACAGTTTTTTGAAAAATAAACGTGTAAGCAATCCTGGACACAGCGTGATTTATCCCATTCCTTCCTTTGCCCTATAACCTCCAGATAATTTGCCACCCCTGTATGTGCTGTGGGAAGACTGAGCTGTGGTGGCCTGGAACAGGAGGTTTTATTTTTAAAGTTGGTAGCATCAAATTCCCTAATCTATTCTTTTTTTTTTTTTTTTTTTTTTTTTTTTAATCTCCAGCCATAATAGATCAGATCCTTCAACTAAAAAAGAAGGATCATGTCATGGACAAAGGTGCTGATAGCTATTTCTGTTGTCCCCAGTCATGTGTCTAATGCCACAAAGGCGTTAGTCTTAACCTCCCTTTTGCAGAAATCCATCGTTCAGGTAACAGCAGTGATGCTCCCACCTGAATGCAGAAGCTCCCTCCTGGCTGTCCCAGGCTTCCCAACATCCGTGGCCACGATCTGAAGGGAGTTGTGCCGATGTGCAGCACCTGAGCTCCACCCACCTCACTTTCAACTCAGATCCTGCTGCAGAAGACACGTATCCTCACACAGACACAATCACCCAAATGTCTGTAAATAACGTCTATCACGGTCACAAATTCATTTCTATACATCACACGGAAACATTTACTTGGATACACACTGACACAATCCTTTTTGTAATTTTGGTCATGACTGAGCTTGCCCAAGTTGGAAAAGTTAAAATTAGTGCAACACGTCTACACAGCAGAGCAGCTTCTACACTAATCTGGCTTGCATATGTGCTGGCAATTTCAGGAACAAATTGCACAAAAAAGAACATCTAATAAATAGTTTACAGCTGGCAGAAGAAAAAAATATTTTTATCCACTTGCTAGGCAGGGTTAGGACTGTTTCTTTTTGCATTTATGTAACTATTTAATCTCACAACACATTACTGCATACAGAATTCATTTACAACTGCCTTTTCAAATTAAGCTGATGTGCTTCTGAGGAGAAACAGGAGGTTACTTAAACTTAGCAGTAGCAGCTACTAATCACCTGGGGAAAACGACCTGCTTTCTTCCCAAACAACTGCTTTCTTCCTTAAAAGTGGGGCTAAAAAAAATAAACGCTGGATTTAGCCCACTCATTCCTACGCATATACTCTCACAGCTCCTTTTAGCTTATTTAGAAAAGTAGTAATAATAATAGTGTGTCTGTTCCAAAAGCAAGTGGCAACAGATGTTTTTAACAATAGTATAACAGCAGAAAGTCAATTTCAGCAGGACATTCAAATTCTAATCTATATTAAAAAAATCCACTGTCTCATTGCTTCAGCTAATCAGAAAGCAAATGTTCCACTCTGCTATTGTAAGCTTACATAGCCATATCGCAACCTGCAAGCAAAAGATGTTTTGACTTTAGAGCAGGTTAACTGTTTGGAGGAAAATAAGTTCATATGGTCTGAAAAGTCTCATTTACTGATAACAGAAACACTAATAGGTCAATCACCTATCAAATATCAAAAGCAGAACTTCTTCCATGAATGATACAGACACCTCAATATCTCACATTCTTTACCCAATCAAATCTCACCTTCTTCACCCAACAACCCAAGAGAGTAACTGTGTTCTCCAAACATGCTCTTTGCACAGGGAAAGCTGGGCAAACAAAACAGAGAAACATAAGGGTAAAGGAGAAGACTTCTATCTGATTTACGTAAAACCTTTTGTCATTACAATTCTCTCTAGCTCCACATCTTTCTCAACTTTCTACTTTGAATGGAGACATGTCTTCAACAAAAGAACGCATTTTGTGCTAGTACCAGTTTATGGATCTGTCTGTTTTACTTGTGCACTGACCTCACTCTCATCTCTAACCTTCTCCAACAGATGGGCAGTTTCTTCCCCATTTTTAAAGTCATCAGTATTTACTTGTAAATTTTTACTTGGCAAATAAGTGCCCCCAACAGCCAGCTAGTGCACCTCCAATAAATGGTGTTTTTCCTGGATGTCCTACCTGTATTTCCCTTTTTCAATTAAACCCTTTTGTGTCTTAGGTGTGTCTACTTGAAGTAGCTCCCATTCCTCCTAGCTGCTTAAAAGCTTCTTTAATCCAACTAAAGCCAGACATAACAAAAAGAATGAGCACACCACACAGGAGCATTGCTGAGGCTCTTCACTCAACTTGCCCAGGACTTGTCTTTATTTTTTTCCCCCTTAAGCATGCTGAAATAAATGCCAACACTACAGCTCTGAGCATACGCCTGACCTCGGTCACCTCCCTCTAAGAACTGATCTTCTACTGGCCACAGAATATTACTTGGTGCACACATCCAGCCTCTACTGCCCTGGCTATAAGTGACCAGTTTGGCCTGCAGATAAAAGAATCCTATCTCCCTGAGAAGGTTTATCGCAGGAAAACCCATACTCAGTAGTCAAAAGCAGAGACAGTAGTATCAGAAAGTAAAGCCATCATCACAATGAGACATTTGAGAGATGCAAGAGGCTGCATGTGATCAGAGAGAGATACAAAATTAAGAAAGACTTTTGCCATAGTTACAGGGAAGAGTACGCAAACTAGAACATCAGGTAATGATACAGTATGAAGATGTAAAAGGCAAAGATTGGTTATACATGGAATAACAAAAGTTATTCTCTGGATGTGTTCATCTGACGTTACGTTAGCAATAAGGAGGAAGTAAGCAGGCGTTAGCCTTTTGTTAGCACTGCTCAGTGTAGGAACTCCTCTTGCATTACCTGACACACAGGCACAAGCTGACTGAGCTGCCACCAGTTAGACCTGGGCTACGTTTTCAACACTTGGGTCTCCCTTTAGCTGATGAGGCATTTGCTTTCTTAAGCATATTAAGAGTCGCTATAAACTGCTCCTCCATTTCTGTTGCCACATCACTAAGAATTATGCAACAGAGTCTGCCTAGTATCAGAGTTATCAATTTTCAAAATGAATCATCTATTCTAGTGCAATACAGTTCACTTCAGTACTCCTCCTCCTTTTCATGAAAGATGTCTGCCTGTTTCTGGCATTTGGTCCTGATGTGCCTTTGAGAAGCCTGAATAACCTCTGATTACCAGTAGTGACTCAGTGTTAAAAAGAAAAAAATACTGAGCAGAGAATCAGGGAACACTTCCCAGCCCTGATTTTCATACACCGTATAAGGACAATAATATCAGAATGTCAGAAAATGTGTCAAAAATGATTATATTCTGACATGACAGAACCTGTGCGAGACAAAGAATTCTACTGATGAGTAGAACAGCTAAGAGTAAACAAATTCTCCTTGAAAGTTCAGTTCAGATTTAAAAAAAAAAAAAATCACATAGTAGCAATCCAAATGTGTTTATCTCCTACAACTTTTGGCAAAGTAACTGCAGGAGCAACAGCTATCATCTGTATGACAGGCTGCTAGCCTGTGACAAATGTTACATTAAATCTTTTCAGATCCTTTCCTAGGTGCAATATTTACTATTCTCACCAACATTCATTAGCAAATTCCTACAATAACAACCAATTACCACATATCTTCTCCTCCAGTTCAATGGCATCCTTCCTCCCAGCAGTTTTTCTTCAGCCCTTCCTACAAGTGCCCCCTGTGTTAATATGGTTTGTCTTAACTTGAGCAGCAAACCAATCCTTGCCTAGCAGAGGCAGACAGGTCTCTGTCAATCCCAGACTTGACTTTGAAAATGTAATTTTTTTTCTAAACACATACCTGACCTTAAAAACTAAAGAACTCAGCAGTTAACAATGACAATACATTTTCTGTGAAAATGGATCTTCCTTCCCATTTCCCAAACTCCCCCAAAACTATGACTTTTCCATAGCTTGTTAAGTTCTATTTTACTTAGAAGTCATGCTACCTACTTGTTGGTTTGCCTTTGGTGTTGTAGGACCATGTTTTTTTCATGGATAGTTTCCAGCAATGCAGTGGCCAGTGATTTGAGGTCTGAAATGGACTGTGGTGTGGCTGGCAGGCTGCAGCCGTGATCCTCCGACAACAGCTCTTGGACTAGAATGTTAAAAACACAAATCAGTTTTGGCTACTCACGCACAGAGATGTGATATAAACATTTACTTAGCATTAAAGAACTATTCTCCTTACTTAAATGAATATTCTTTTTCCTTGAATTAACAAATAAAGACAAAAGACCAGAAATATAACCTCTAGCTGGCATAATGACAGTGGCTTTCTAAGCTGATCATTATTGCACAGCACTTGCCAGAACAAGTACAGACAGACACATCTTACATTAACTTAATGCTGCTTTTGGAAAATTATTTTTGTTCATACAGAAGCAACCTCATTCTTTTACAGGCCTATGGATTGGTAAAAATTATGTATTTTTTCCCACTTACATTAAAACATAGGCCTATAAAGAAGCTTTTATTTTTTAGAATTATTTTATCTTCAGGTTTTTTAAGATTAATGTGAAAACACAGCCACCCATGAGCTCTTCCTCTGCAGCTCAGAGCCTCCCCCTCCCAGCCACACCAGGAAGTTCACAAGTATCACTAACTTCTGTAACAAGAATCTGACTCTGCCTCTTTATATATGTATATATTTACATGTATACAAGTACATGGAGAAGAGGACAAAAGATAAATCAAAACCAGAAAAGCGCATTTCAACAAATACTACTGATCTCATGTGTGTACACCAGGACCTAAACAGTAGGGTGCCAGGTATACTGTTTGGTATAGAGAATTTTCCATTCTCCCTTCTTTCCTAATCTTGATATTTTCTTTGAAGGGGAAAAAACTAAAAAACATATATATATATATATATATATATACATATATATATCTATATATAAAAAACTCCATTTTACTACCCATGAAGAAACAGGGAACAAAAGGATTTCTTGCAAAACATCTGAGTGTAAAAGCTTCCAAGAACAGGAGCAGAAAACCTGAGTTAGGGACCTTCCTCCACCACCCAGTCTATTTTTCATTGGAATATGATTTGTGGTTGCCATTGTAGGCAGAACAAAGAGATGAATAAAGGAGTGATTTGTCAGGGTCAAAGTTGCAGAGGGGTTTAGAGATTAAAAAAAAAAAAGTGGTTGATAAAACTGGAGAGGGAGAGAATAAATGGCACGAGAGTAACAAAGGGAGAGAATAAATGGCACAAGAGTAACAAAGGGAGAAGCAGCACTCAAGAGGCAAATTTTATATTGTCAAGTCGACTGAGAAAAGAACAAAAATTAGTACATGATAATAAACGAGAAAGAGATGAAAGACTGTGGTTTGGTTAGTGAGGAAAGGTTACTGAAATTAAGAGGTAAGACGGAAGGAATTCAATGAGATCATGCTGCATTTCTGTAATACCTTGCTTTGCAGACAGGACTCCAGTCAGAGCACTGCTACTGGATCTACTGTGAGTCTTTGAATTTTTTCGTCTCTCTAGTGCATTCTAAGGAAACAAGAGGTATCTTGTTTAGAAAAACAGTAGCAAACAAATCCTTTCATTAAATGATCTGGAACTTTGGATTCCAGTCTCAGAACAACTCTGCAGGGCCTGGAGCCTACACCCATAGCAAGTCATGGGAACATGACTCTCCTGGGGAATTGTTCTCCAGCCAGAAGAGTCTTTGCAATGTAACAAAGGCTCATTCTGTCTCATTGCAATCTCTTTATTGTAGTCTCTTCCACCTACTTGACCCAATGCATTTTTAAGACTTGCCTAATTTTTAATAATCTGCTCAATGCCAATGAAGATACTGCAGTACCCTATAGAGAATATTGGTTGGGTACAAAATAGACTTTCCCCAGCATCTCTTTGGATAGCATTCAGAGGGAAAGCTCAAACTCCTCTATCAGAGTTTCTAGAAGCCCTTTTAGTAGCAAATACTGATTTTCAGGAATTAGCAGCAGAACGATCCTGCTACAGAAGTCCAGCTCTTCCAAAACTAATACAATTCAACGAAACCCACCAGACCACCATGATGCTCAGTTCTCACCGATAAACTAACTCACACTCTGAGGCTCCCAAGTCATAAGTCTGAACAGACGCTGAAATGAACTTGGTATTTTGAGGAGCTTTGCTCACACACAAAAATGCAATTAGTGTTGTGGCTGCTTCACGGTGACCTAAATGTAACCATTAGCAAGAAGTGCTACTTGCAATCCTAGGACAACTCTTCTCATGCCCTGACAAGCAGCCCTCCCCTCCCACACCTCAAAATCACTTGCAGAAGAAACCAGAGTGCTTGACCTCAGGGAAGAGCAAGAATATTTTGCCCTCAGAATTCAAACCTGAAGGTTTAGTGCAAAACAGCATATATCTTAACCCAGGAAAGGGAGAACAAATACAACTTAGCAATCACTAAGCCGTGTGAAGAAACAGTGGCTATTCAGGAACAGGAAGACAAGACCTGCTTGTGACAGCAACACAGCTGAAGTCATTCACCACACAGTGCCTGCCCTGCTACTTTGCACCTACCAGCAGGAGGAGAGTTCTCCCACAAAACTTAAAAAAGGTATCAAATTCATTTTTCAAAATACTCTTAATGGGTATCCCTTTGTACTACATCAGCTAAGAAACTTATAAGAAGACTGTGCATGTAATATGTATACATGCTAGTATTGTCAGTATGTTGGGGTGGATTTTCTTTGAAGACACAATTTTGCTCTTTAAATGCACTTGAACATGAGAATGAACAATTACCTTCATGAACAACAAAGCACAGTTTAGATAATACACTGAGAGGATCTTACCTTATATTTAGTAATATTAGACTTAAGAAGGTTGACTTCCTCTTGAAGTTGTTTTAATCTCTCTTGAAGATACCTGAAAAAGAAATTACTTCATGTTACCTTCAAGTACTGCCTCAAGCACTCCTCTTTACTATTTGGCATGTCCTCTCTTTGAACTCCTAAGAGTTCTTTTCCCTCTGCAGTTTTGTGAGGGATAAAATAACAAAATCTTACTGCTCTTGACCTCATAAAACTTTGAGTAGGGAAACAAATTGCATGAGAAGGAGACTGCTCTCCTGTTAGATTTGCCAAGCATGCTGCACAACCATTTTATATCGGTCCTTAGGTTTTTGGGGAGAGAAGCTAAAAGGATATATTTATGTCTAGAGGAAACGGACAGGAAGCATTTACTCATGCCCTCTGTACTTGAAGGTCTGTGAGATGGATGCATGAAGATTTGTATATATGTCAACACAAGACTCAACTACGCAGAACTTTCGGATTGCAATATCCATCACTTACATGGCACTTCTCATTAGCAATCACAAAGTAGAAAATTTAACAGTATAGTTGAAAAATGGTACACAGTTAACTGAAACAGTACATTTCTTCCTAACAGAGCTTATGCACTTGGATTAGATGGCTATTTCCACATAGGAAAATACCTTTTTCAGGCATAAAGGCTTTATAAAATATTCTCTTTCAGGTAGTGCAACTGCAGATGTATTAAGAGTTTGTGACAATTTAACTATTTTAGAGGAGAAAAAAAAAAAAATCATATCACTCTCAGGGGAGCAGGGGGCCTAAATTCATACCGAACTGTATAAGCCACACAAAACAGAAAAAAAATGGGAGTTGCTAGGAGGAAGTAATGCCTTTGCTATTACACTTTGCTACCTGAAGTATAAGTCCCTGTAAATGGAAAGTGTCTAAGAGATCTATTTCACTTTAAGGTAATTGTTGACATTAAGGGAAGTACCTGCGATGGCTCTGGCAGTGACTCCTCTGTCGTCCTTAGCAGAAACCATAAAGCAAATTCTTTTCCCAAGGAAGTGGCAAGAATACCTATATGGGTGATTTCACCAGCAACTTTTGTTGGCAAATCACTCCATGTTGACAACCTCTCCCTGTAGTGAGAACTATGTCTGAAATTGTTAGCTCAGGGTACTCAAAGTCCCTGTCTCCAATCCAAGATCAGCCCATTACAACTCACTGATTTTCTGAAGACACCGAATTTTAACAGTCCTGCTTTTGGTGGCATGCAGTGATGGGAATAAAAAAGTCTGCACTTTTCTTCCTTTTCCTTTTTTAGCTCTATTTGGGAGTATCACTGACATCTCTGTAGCCAAATAAAACACTTGTAATTTCCTGCAGCCTTTCTCAATACTATTTGATGGTTAGCTACAGCACAAACAAAACAGACAAAACAAATTACCAACATCTCTTGACTTCCCGATACTCCTGTTAAAGCAATGCACTGCTTGTTCTAGGGAAACAGTAGTTTGCAACGCGCTCACCTGTTCTCCATACACAGAGCATCTACGTCGATGATACGGTTCTCATGCCCTCCTAAGACATGATTAAGTTCTTGGTTTAGTCTGTCAGACTTATCTTGGTAAAAAGAACGTTCCTCTTTCACATCCTGTAACTCATCCAGTGCAGCCTGAAGATCATGTCTCAGAGTCTCGATCTGGGAAGAAGGAAAAGCTGTATGAATATTTTGAAGTTTAAACAAAAGGTCACATAGCTGAAAACAGCAACAAGCACTGAAAAGGCTTGATTTTGGACAGTCAAAAGTCTTGCCAAAGCTAATAACCCCCAGTACTTTTGCTCTGTTTTGGTATTATTTCATTAATGTGAAGTTAAGTAAGACTGGTTTTACAGAATTTCTAGAAAACAACTAAAATGTAACAGCAAAATAAACCTTAATCCATACTATAATTTTGTTACAAACTTATTAGGCTGGTTTTAGCACATAACTTCTAGGACTCCAGAAATGAACTCAACTGAATCTGGCAAATTCGGAGAATAAAGAAAAAGTCTGTAAGGCAGAAATTATACTAATCGTGGGACTTTCAGCAATTAAGTTCCGCAGAATAGGAAGAAGAACTGAGAAAAGTACAACATAAAGCAGTTGACAGGGTGAGCTTTGCTATTAAGGAAAAAGGTGAAGGAGTCCAGTATAAAAGATACTTAAGGAGTAACAGCTTCAAACTTCCAAGGAGAGGAAATGGAGAGTGTGAGAAAAGTGTGCAATGAGTGGAGAAGTCTCCCCTGGCACCTCAGAAAACACTTGACAAGCCAGGAAGGACAACAGAAGACCATGTGAAAAGAGGCCAGGTGATGAACATAGTGTGAGCTTGGGAACAGAGACAGCAAAGAGGATCACACTGGAAGAAGACCAAGTGCAGTCAGCAGTCCTTCTGGTGAGCTAAAGCAGCGCTGCACTTGAGTGAAGACTGAAAACCAAGAAATACCCACCTCTTCCTGCACGACAGATCCCCCTGGGTCATTCAGGGGGAACTGACATTGGTAGGAATGAGTGTGGGAACAACGAAGAACACAACCCCCCAAAATTGTCCGGAAAGCTGTGTATCGGTGTTAGGGAAAGAGTCTGATAAATCAGATGCTGTGTGGTACTCAGTATTAATACAGACTTGAAGTAGGGGACAGAGGTCTGATGCAAGACTTTTTCAAAAAAGGGGAAGAAATACCTACGAGGCAGGAGGAAGAGGAGACTAACAACACTCCTACAGATAAATCCATTCTGAGAATATCTTTAGGAGATGCATCAGCCACCACATATTGTGATGAATACTTGTAACAGCTTGTAGCTAAGGAGTCTCTTTCATTGAAAATGTTCAACTGTCACAAGTTGTTGCTGCACATTACAAAAAGAGGAGAATCAATAATCTAGAGAAGGAATTAATGAGATTAGGAAACTCACTCTAACCAGGTGTGCATGTTTAAGTGATTGCTCAATAAGAACTGTTTCAGTAAAAATCCCAGTATCTTCACCACTATTTGCAATGTTAATCAGGTACCAGCCCTCCAAACACAACAGAAGCAGTCATTTGCTTGCTACTGCACTAGCTCCCTACAACATGACAGTATATGCCCATTTAACTATTACTTGTTCTCGAGCCTTCTCCAATTGTTGAACAAGGTCCTCCCGCTCATGTGCTGCAAAGTGACGAGCCCCAACTTCATCATCTCCAAGTCTTTGCTTCGCTATTGTCATTCGAAGGAGCTGTGATAACAAAAACAGATTCAGTAAGCAAGAGAAGCCAGGCTGTAGCATCAGAGTACCTCTCTATTAGTAATAGTAAAGCTGTCACAGATTTCATCTCTTGGAGGTCAAACAGCTGGTATTATTTAAACCAGAGGGAATTTTCTGAGCCGAGCGCTCAATCCTGTTCTCAGTGAAAAATTCTGGTTTAACACTCAAAGTATCAACGGGAGCTGAATTAGACGTTGCAACAACAGTCACTAGAGTATAACAAATCATGAAAGACCAAGCAAACATAGACACACGGTCGGTGTTTTTTGGGAGTGATAGGAACTAATTCTAGACAGACTAAAAATAGAGAATTCTCAGAAAGCCATTTTCATATGCAAATCTTAAAATTCTCAGCAGCAGAGAACTCTTCCAAATTAAGAATGAAAGGGCATGAAGTGACTTGCCCAGCTTCATTTTAGTGATACCACTTAAAATCTCACTGTACTACATCAGCGCAGAATTTGCATGAAAAGCTGCTAATACATTTGCGTGTACGTTATTTTTTTTCATCAATTTACAAAGGTTAATTCACGTTAAAACCAAAACAATGGGCCAACAACAAACAGACTTGGCCAAAACACGCAATAACAGGCTACAGGGCATTCAGCATTTACAGTGGTTTATACTGAGTACAACTAGGCAAAAGTGTTGCCTCCGCATGGCCTCATTTGTAGGAGCTCCACAGAGACTAGAGAAACCCAGCACAATAACCAGCCTGACTTTCCCTGTATCTTTGACTGCACCAATGAATTAATGCACATCATTATATTGCAGA
The DNA here is from genome assembly GCF_963082525.1 of Nesoenas mayeri. Taxonomy (NCBI): domain Eukaryota; kingdom Metazoa; phylum Chordata; class Aves; order Columbiformes; family Columbidae; genus Nesoenas; species Nesoenas mayeri. The sequence goes on along the minus strand of NC_137540.1, from coordinate 58,512,405 downwards.
GCTAGAAAAAAAAAATATCAATCCTCTGAAGTAGAAGATTGTACATTAAAATCTATCTTTGGTATTTATGGGATGCCAGTCACCATAGCTGCAATGTGCCAATTAAAATCCTGCTGATGCAAGACCAAATACCAAAATCATCCTGCCCACTTATTTCAGCTCCAGTTCAGTGCAAGTCACCGAAGGCAGTACAACCTGTTCTGATAAGCAGTTCACTTGTTCAGGGGAAGCTGTGCCCCCAAAAGTAACGGGTTTTGGCAAACTACACTTCCCTATCCCCACAGGGAAAGTACAAATCATTGCACAGGCTGAAGAGATCCTAGGAGATATAATTCCTACTAATTTATTTATCCAAACAAATAAGTCAAAATGGCACCTAGCAAATCCCAGAATGGCTGCATAGCTACGGGACTGGGTTTTTTTAAATGCTAAAAGGCTGATGAACAAAAGGCATAGTAATATGATTTAATTCAGTTAGATTAACATAATTTTTAGAATCTCTCACTAGTGAGAAAGGCAGTAACAAACAAACGGAATTACATTTTGAGGACTCAATCTTGTTCAGAAAAACTGGAAATGGGAAGGGGAATGACACTTCAACGGCTGCAGCAGAGCAAAACTGCATAACCCTGGGCACCAGGCTGGGAACTGGACCAGAGCAGTGACTCACACACTATGACCAACTCTCCTCCAGCCCGGGAGGCGGGGTGGCATAAGATGCAATTCTAACTGCAAGTAATTATTACTTGCAAGGTCAAACAGTCTTCCAGTAAAAGGAGATGTCCTTACTTATTACTAATTTTGAGGTGAAAAAAAATGTATGAAGTCTTATGAAAAGAATGCTTCTGAAATCCAGATTCAGCCAGTAAAAGCAGCATTATAAACATACATAAAATAAAGTAAAACACCAATCCATAAAACAACAGAATGCTTCTTCCAGACAGTTGGCCAATCTGAGAGTTGACAGGGCAGAACAGGCCAAGTCCTTTAATTCTGCATTGCCAACGTCTCATGAGGCAGCACCACCTGCTATAAAATTCTTCCCTGAAAATGCTGTGACCCAAAGAGACACTAAGTGTTATGCCAGACGGTTAAGGGTTTATTTCATATATTAGTGCTTTGTTATAAACTTTATACACCTGCCCTCTGGCTGCTGTATTTTTATTTCTGTCATTCAGAAATCCCTGAGGAAAGGAATGCTCAACTTCATTTTGCAGCTAGAGGTTAACGCCACTCCTCAGGATTCTGTGAACAGCAATTGCAGCAGAGTGGATTTATTATAAATTAATGGCACTTTACCAGAGATAGCTCCCGTTTGTCAAAAATTCATAGATTGTTAACCAAAACAATCCAGTGCTGCAAGCCACTAGTCTTTATTATTTTAATATCACAGCTTTTTCTTCATCAGTGTTAGCTAAACTAATTATTTATAAGGGAGCAACTCTGAACAGTCCCACAATGATCAAAACAGGCTTCACCGCGATAGCTGCTGCGCAGGCTGTGATCACTGCCGTGCAGGCGAGGAGTCCACAGGCAACGCCTGCACCAAGGCTGTGCCTTCCGGCCTGTTGATAACACATGCAGAAGAAAAAGGGACACAAGCACAACCAGTAAATTGTTCATGGAAGGCAGACACCATCATGTTTAGCCACGGCCACTGACAGCAATTGTCTTTACCACGCTGTCTGCAAAATCTTAAGAAGTGGACCAGAACTATGTGGATTTGCTGCCTTAAGTCCCAGTTCTGCCAAAACACATGCACCACATTTAACACTTTGCACTGCTGCTGCATGAGTGATTGTCTGCTTTACAATAACGAACTGTCAGCAATACCACAGCCATTGTTTTCCATGCATCTTCCTCTCACTTAATGCTGCCCTCGACAGCTTACAAAACCATTTCTTCACGTGGGTAGGAATTCAAGTGGAGGCAACTGAGTCATCTAGTCTCCCAGATGCCTCCAGTCTCTCTTATGTTCTCCATTTTCACCCTTTTAGATCTCCCAACTATCCTCTCCTAAGTTTCAGTAATTGTTCTCCAAGCATTGCGGCCAGAATGTTAGGAAGGAAAAAGATTTACAAATAACTATCATAAACATAGAATAGTTTTCATGTGTCAGAGCTGATAAGAGATTGTGATCAATCATAAAAATAAATAGTCTTATATATCTGTTGCTGGAGCGCTGCAGTCTATTGCAGTATTTCTCAAACTGCAGCAACAAATCCTTCCAGAGGCTGCCTGAAGAAGTTTTATTTTTTTGTGCCAACAGAATTCTAGCTGAAAATAAAGGAAAAAAATAGTCGCGTTAAACCAAATGCAAGTAATTTGTTATTACCTAACTGATGACGGACTTAACACGATTTCAACAACAAGCAAAATGTCACCAGTTTAAGGTCTTCTTGCTAATCCAAGTGACTCTATCCTACTAGTAGCACACATTAAAGTGGTGAAAAACAAGTCAAGCTATCAAAACATTTCTTTATCAATAGAGCTAATGTGTGATATTTAAAGAGCTTTTTTTTCTTTTTCAGTCCTACAAAGCTCTTGCCACTCAGTGACAAAGCCTGCATGAGTCACCCCTGCTCAGACACAGGCAGAATTGTTCATCCATAAGCAGCTTCACTTGCTGCAAAAGCAGCTGTTTGTTTATCTCTTGCCAGAAGTAAGGTTGACGTAGACCAGCTGGGCAGGATGCCCTCCCTCGTTTTGAAGAAAGCAGAGAGAAGAATGCAAAGGAAAAATGTAAGAACAAGCAAATTGTTATAGTTCTTTGTTTTTGTATATACCATGCGTTATTTGGACTCCAGTGCCTGAAGTAACCCAGCTGCCAGGACAGGAGAACTGATGAGCACAACACAACGGCTTCAGGAACAAGCCTAGAATTTTATCACCAAAGCTAGGAGGGAGCAAAATCTGACACAGGAGGAGAGCGTTAAATCCCTCAGAGAGATGGAAATGCTTTTTTAGGCACTTCAAAAACCAGCAACCTGACTCTAAAATAAGCTCTATTTCTCATTTACCAGGAAAGTGAAGAATGTGTTCCAAAAATGAAAATCCTACTCTAAATTAATCCCTGTCTGATGCAGTTCTTTCCTCCCCCTCTTTATTTAGCAATGCACTATTTTGCACCTTTTGGAGAGGGGCACCGAATAACCATTTTTGGATTTTTCCATTCCTTATGAGAGTCATGTATTCAAATTCATGCCGAGAATACAGATGTCACAAAGACAACCAGCTGATATCAAGTTAATCCGCAAGGGTAAATCTAAACAAAGCCAGTTCAAGCACAAAATACACGGCTCTGTGTTACCAAGATCATATTGCTATAAGGAATTAGAAGAGGTACATAACCTTGATATTTAAATACGCTGTAGTTGTACTACCCTCTGTGTTGTTTGTACTAACAAACCCTTATTATCTCTTCAGGACTCGTTTGGAAAAGGCTGTATGGCATAATATCAGTACTTGAGAACTGCAAGGTACTGCTTTCCACACTGTAATATAACTCAAACAATAATATGCAAATGAAAATAAATACTGGAGAAGCTGGTCTTTGAAGATCTGAGCAAGTTAAACTGAATGCTATGCATGCTACAAATTCAGGTCTCACTTGACCCTTTCCCAGCCCCCTGCATGTCTTTGAGAAAATCCTTTGTGATAAACAATGAATCAAACTGCATTATCACAATATACTTATGTTTAAAATAAAACAAATAGAAAGAAAAAAGCCATGTGAATAATTAAAAGCCACATAATTTTTATTCACATTTTCAAATCCCGTAACTTCAAAACGGTAGTTGAGGGAGGTAAGTTCTTATTCATTATTTGTTTCATTTTTTACTTCGTTAACCACTTTGACTCTTAAATTCAACTTCGCACTAGTTTGATCTCTGAATGTACTTTTGCATACAGCTCCAGCTGCGAATGTTACACACATTTGGCTTGAGTTTAAATATTTCAATTAACAGAGACAACAGGAGTTTGATTAATACCAAATGGCAGATTTTGAGCAATGTTCCATATAACTTGCTAAATTTAGCAATAAAATAAATGGGGTTATGTAAGTGTAATAGGATGAGAGCTGATACAACGCTCACTATGTATATTTGCAATTACCTGCTCCATATTTTTGAAAGGAAAATTATGCCTCCCCTGGTTTTAATACCTACTAAAATTTCTACATTTGCATTGCCAAAAAAATTTGAAAATTATCCCATGAGGAAAAAGAAATGCTTATCTGTACTTATTTGTAAGAAGAAATACCGGTAATAAAATATACGGAAGGAAGAAAAGCTGAGATCATTAAAGCAAGACTAGGTGCAAAATACGTAGCTAAGGACAACAGAGAAAAAGCAGTATAAAAAAATTATATTATTAGCTGCGCTTACTGGTTTCCTATACAAGCTTCTTTCATTCCTCTATTTTAAGCATTTTTTTGTAATCCAAGTATTTTAGAAGTTGTGCAATCTATTGTTTTATTTGTTTTCCTAAGATATAAATGCAAAACTCCCGCCCAGTTTGCACATTCCATGCCATTTATGGATAACACAAGTTTGTAATACCTTATTGTCCCCCTGTACTTCTCCCAGTCTCTGCTGAAGCTCTCTTATCTCTTCTCCAAGATGTTTATTTCGATCTTGAGCCTCACTCAGTAGCTGAGCAAGATTTGCCTAGAAAAGGAGCAAATAGTAATCAAAAGTTAGTGCCTGTGGAAAGAAGTGTAAGTGGTGACTGAAAAGAAACTGTAGACTTACTCCTTATCTGCCAGCAATCTTTATTTATGTTGTTGGCACCCAGACTTAATGCTTCATTAGAGAGACAACAACAAAAATCACCAGAGTTCCTTTACCTTTAATAGTAGGAAATACATACAGCAGGTCTGCATACGCACTCCCAGAACAGCACACAAACCACAAAAAAAAACAAAGTGAAAAACATCCATGCTAGCTGTGATATCTTGGCTACTGTGAGGAGCAAGACAATATTTATACAAAGTTCCCAAAATAATAGTTTTAAACTTGTATATAATTAGATAACAGGCAGAGCTGAGAAATAACTATGATATAATTATATTCTCTAATAGTGTTTAGAGCCCATCCCTAGCCAATGAGGAGGACACCAGTCAGAGTCCCTGCCCCTGTATGGAGCTGTACCATGGATATCTAGTAGCACAAAATTTCAAACGTGACCTGAGTCATTAGCTAGTGTGTATACTTCTAGAAAATGAGAAGTGAAAGCCAGAGATTAAAAACACACACACCACCCCCCCAAATAATCCAGGTCAAAAGTTATCATTTACACTAACCTACTAAATTATCAGGGTAAACAGTCTGGTCTATGATTTTATAATTAAATTCCATCACCTTGATCACTAATAAAAAAATGATGCAATCTCCTCCTTTCTTAGCTATGATATCTGAAAACAAGCAGGTATTACAGATAAATTTATTATTTTTTTTCCCCTAACGAACTGTCATGAATCCACAAACACTGACCCAGCTCAGGAAAAGCCGAACCAACAACACATCTCCTGAGAGAGTTATAATCACACTGGCTAACGCGCAGCCTTTCGAGACATTGCCTGTAGACAGCTAGGGGTGTCTCTCACTGCCAGAAATCTGAAGAAAATAAAAGGAAATGGAAAAAGGTACTTCAGATCTTCTAAGCAGTCCCTGGTACAGCCCCACGAGTCAGTATTTCTAAGCTACCCTTACACGCACCCTCTGGGTTTGAGGCCAACGCACCAACTGCTACATCCTACTCCATCAACAACAAGCCCAATTCACTGCTACAGCTTCTACAGTTCTGGTGCTCCGAGGTCAAAGATTCTGAAGAAAGTAATGTAACTTTCCCAAAGTTTTGGAAGAAAACAAAGCATTTTTTTAAAGCTACTGATATACCTGAAGACTGCATATATATATTATTTGGGAAAAGAGTGTAATAGCAAAAAAACCTGTAAATAGTCAATTGCAGGGCCAAAATTAAGCTGCATCTATTTTTATTTTGAAAACAGCAACCGTTCAAGCAATGCAAAAGGTTCCTTAAGTACGCATTGGTAGAATGTTGGTTTAGTGTTGGGTTTTTTTCTACACGTTAAACACATGTGTAATAGTCATTTATATACTGATTGAGTCAAGGAGCTTCAGAACACATTCAGTCAGTTCTGAAAAGGTACTTCTTAAGGGCTGTTTAAAAGAAAGAAAATAAAGAGCCGATGCTTGCAGGAAATTGTATTTAAACTGAAGTACCTATGGCTAGTGCTCAGATGCCTTTTTTTTTTTTAAAGAAAGCTGACTTTCAACAAAGCCCATCCAACCACCAGACTGTGTTAGTTAAAAGGAACATGATTTGCACAAACCTCTCTGAAACACTTCTATTTATAAAGTCCCTTTTTATGATGGATTTGAACAACTCCTAACGCTGGAATAGCGCATGTAATTTCCACACCTGGGAAGAACTCAATCTCACTAATTAGCGTTTACAGCCACAAAACCAGGACTCTAGCAGTCTGTAGTCAAAACTCAGCTCCCAGCAACTGCAGGAAAGGCATTATGATGCCTATACTAACTCTTCCTGCTCAGATTTATTTCCTTTAAAACCATTTCTCTGGGATTGCAATTCTATGCTGAATTTTATTTGTCAGTCATATAAATGACTCAATGTGACAAAAACCTTTATACTCAAGACGGGGATTTTGGAAGAAACTTTAAACAAAGATTTTAGACACCAAAATAAACCAGTCTCATTTAAGCATGCTAAGAGCATTACAATGAGCTAAGTATAGACTTGCTCCTTAATGCAAAGCTTCTATTATACTTCTGTTAAACTAAAACAACCAAGCTATGTCACAGAAGTAGTCTCCAGCAATTATTCACTTCCCTGGCTTAGAGGTTCCATACAACTATAATTTAAATTGTTCCCAGCTCTAAAGGTTTTGGCAAGACCTGATTAAAGCTCTTGGTTAAACATGGACAGAAGAAGTATTTGACTTTCAAAAGTGCTCTACTGGGCTTAAAGAGAGCCAGCCAAGAGGATACGTCGAACAATACCTGGACTTGGTACCATTTCTTTGGCATATATAAGAAAACATACCATATGGTTGAAAGATGATAAAACTAACAATGGAGGACTGGCTTTGTGAACCTGTAGGAACGTATTTTTTGAAGAAAGGGGAGAAATCTATGCAAGGAGAAAGGCGATTCATTTTTCCACCTGGCAACTTCCTTTCAACATTCATAGAACACACACAGAATTCACTTAGAAATTTAAGACAAATTATTTCAGCAGACAATAACGCCCCTATAATTTACCCGTGCAACACAGAACAACGCCCTGAAAGTTGGCCAAATTCAGCTTCCCTAGACTCAATTTCTTCAATAGTTTCTTCTGACTCCAGGTGAAGCCTTAAAAAGGCTCCTGTATCTGCCAGAGACTTCACTTCCTTCGCTCGCACTATTCAGCGCTGACTCCAAAGTACCAGTGAAGAGAGATGTCTGAGCCCCGGTAACGGGGGGGAACGACACTGAGGTCTGTCCCTTTCTGCAGCCTTGTCGTGCCTCTGCAACAAGTCCCAAGAGTGGAAAGTGCTTGTACCTCCTACCTCCTCTCAGTGCAGCTATTTGTAATACTAAATAACAGAGAGTGCTTCACTCAAGCCTCTAATTGACGGTGTGGTATCAAGGAATCTTTCTGGAGCTCTGTCCACCTCTGGTGACATTCGGTTTCCAGCACGTATTCTTGTGGCTCCGCAGCACGACAAGCTCTTTGTTTTACGTCCCTCTGGCACGAGGAAGTGTGCATGTACAGAGTGAGCACAGCCCAAACCCCTGGAGACAGGAGAAAGTGTCTCCACACTCCTTTCTCCTCTAACAAAAAGCAAGAGCAACTATTTACAATGATCCCGCTAGAAGGCAGGATGAAAGGTGAAAAAGATTGATGTGAAAGCACCAAGTGGGAAGTGCCTACCATTATTATATAGGGGAAAAAAACCACCACAAATCCAAACAGACCAGAGTGTGAAAGATGCAATGGGGTGGGACCACAGACCTCATCATTTTCCACTTAGATTTTGCAAAAACTTGCAAGAATGTTTTGGGGATAGAAGGTGGAAAAGAGCCTTACTTTTAGCTACAGATGAGCAACTGAAACTACTGACAAAAATACCTATAAATATTGATTAACATAAGTCGGTGAATACCTGTCAGACGGTGACAGATCTTTGATCACCACTGACCGACGACCCAAGAAGGAAAAAAAAAACCCATTAAAACCCCCAACAAAACAGTAACTCCAAACAGTCATCCCTGCCATTGTGCACATTTGAATTTGTCTCCTGTAACAATTTTGCAAAACTAGCCACACATCTACACAGTGTTATTTTTCTTCACACCACTTTAAAAATGATGGATAGTAACACAGTCTTTAATATAGCTCTCAATTCTGTTGCACATAAATCTTATCTGACACACACAAAAAAGTATTTAAAAGAAGGTCTTTCTGCCTTTAGATACTGCCCGAAAAAGTAATTTGGTAAGGGGAGAGATGGAAAAACTTCCAACACACTTTTAGATTTTCAAGATATTTTTAAAATACAAACAAGCATTTCTATACTGCAGTTTACAGTCTTTTGTGTTTCTTTCAGCCACACCTTTAAACAAAGAAGAACACAGAATTATAGGGCTGGCAGAAAGAAAAGTTTGATGAAACATTAAGCACACTTGATGGGTGTGACTGATGGCAAATTCAATTGCGGTTTCTCCTTCAATGCACTCATATGATTGCAATGGCTGAATTAATCCAGAAAAACCTGCTTTGCTTACCAACTACCACTGTTCACTCCGGGGCAGAACTGCTGATCTACCCTAGCACTAGCTTCCTTACAACAAAAAGCAAAAAATATTGTATTTTTCTCTTTTATTTGAAAAAACAGGTAGAGAAGACTCCTGAAATTATAGGTCCTGGGCATACTAAACAAAATATATTTAACATGGGTCATATTTCCCTGCAGATAAACAACAGCAAAAAATCAAAGCCTTGCCAAGCAGTCACTTGACATAAAACAGGAGAAGAAAATCCTTTCCCTGTCTGAGTACATGTTGCTCTGAGAAGCCGGCAGGAATCCCACCACAGAAAGACACCACTCAGGACACTCAGCAACCAGAATTTTATACAGCTGATTAATAGAACCAAAAAGCCATTTTATCAGTACACATAGAAAATTAGCATTTTACCCCTCCTTTTCAACCAGTCTTCTGTGTATTAGCTTTGTGTTGTACCAAACGCCACCCAGCCAGATCTAGAACACTTGCCAAAGGCTGACAAACAAAACAGGGTCATCATCAACTAAAGACTCCTCAGGAGGCCAGTTTTTGCAAAGCAACTTGTTCACATACATCATAAGTGGCAACTGAGATTGTCAGTATTAGCTACCAGTTATCATGAGAAGTTACTTGGTAGAAATTCCTTCACTGTGAAAGTTCAATAAGGTACTTCAGTCTCTCCATATTTCATATAGGCTTCAAGCTTTTGTTGACAATAGATTAACAAAGTCGAAGAAAAATTGTTAACCTGTATTTATACAAAGACTACTATACTAAGATAGAAGAAAAGATTGTTTCATTGGCTTATTTTAGCAGAAATATTTTAGCTGCTTTGAGATCTTAAGGACAACTTAAGCTTTGAGATAACGCACAAAAGAAATTAGAATCCCTTACACATTTTGAGTGTTATGACTAATGAACAGAATATTTATCAAAAATATTCAGGTGCAAGGGTGTGGAAAAGTATCTCTCATTCCATCAAGAGCAACCAGAGGAAAGGACATTGTACATATCAGGCCTGAATAGTGCTTCAAATTTTAAAGAGGGACTATCACATTTATTAGAATCAACATTTCATCTCTGCTAGCCTCAAGTTTACTGCAGAACTTACCTGTTGAAGAAACAACAGCATCACTTCACAAAACCTGACTCCTTGCGTGGCTAGGAAGTTCTAGCTTTTGCATACTGTCACCTGCTCCTATTAATAGAACAGCAAATTTCAGTGTGCACAAACCAAAATCTCTTCACTGGCTGTGCTCTTGCACAGGCACATTTTGAAATCCATGGGAATACTACTCTGATGCGTTGCCAGGGCAAACGATCACACTGATTTCCATCTGCTACCTCACACTATGGGAATCAAACATGCACCTACAAACCACAGCAAAGCACGCAGGCCTCAGTTTGGCACATGCATAGTGTTTTTCATCTTCAAACCCTCTGAAGAGAAGAGGAAATCACATCAATCTTCACAGCATCCTCGTGATACAAATACAAAATGATTGCTTACCCTGCAGTGTACTTTATCTGAAGATTTTCTCTCACAGGACTCTGAACGCAGCTTTTGCACCTTAGCACAAGTCTAGCAAAACCTCCAGAATTCATTAATTAACAAGAAATAGTCACACCAGTCATTTTTTCTGATGATGTCAAAAATGGTCATAAAGTAATCCCTGAATTCTGTTTCAAAAGTGAATTGTGACATCTGAGTACATTACGCTAGAAGTGGAAATGAGAGGCATCAAAATGGGTCCACTTGTGCGGTGTCAGAACATACCCCTGCCTGGAGCCTCCAGTCCATATGACACTCTACTTGCCCCAAAAGGCCAGGCTTATTCATTTATCCATTAGCAGACATCAAGCTGACTGACCAGTATCTTAGTGAGTGGGTAGCATGCTGCTGTGATGTCAATGATCACTGAACCAAAGTCTTGGCTTGAACAAATCACCTTGGGACACCAACAGGAAACAATAACAGAGTGAAGGACCACGACCTGCAGGGAAGATGCACACAGGTTGTCTGACAAAAACAGTAACTATCAAGCTGAGCTCTCTACTAGGACTATGTCATCATGATGTTACGAGGCTCATTCCTAGGAGCCTCAAAGAGGGTTCTATGGCCATGGGATCCGCTCAAAGGCTCAACAGCTACTTGGAAGACACAGGATGCACTAGACTACATGAGGCAAAAGTATCTTTGCCAATAGGCTGGCCAGCTTCTTAGGTAGAGCTTTAAAACTAAAAATGATGGAGGAGGAAACAAGGAGGCTTGGGGAGAGGGTAGGCAAGCCAAGAGCCTGGGATGATGGGACGAGAAGGGACATCGCAATTCACGAAACAACCGAGCTGTAGTGTAATCCCTTTGAGCACAGGCATGTGTAGACGGAAGTGCCTGCAGAACAGCCTTGTGGGGAAAGCTCACAAGCCTGTATGGCAGAACTGGCACACTTGGATGCCCCCCAGAGGCCTCCAACACACACAGAGCATGGGGAAGGGTTTGAAGTCTGTGTGTGGTTACGGCATTACGATCTCACTGGGATCATGCAGAAATGGTGGGACACCTCACATGACTGGAGTGCTGCAAAAGAGGGATCCAGGCTCTTTAGGAAGGATATTTGGGAAGGTGGGATGGGCTGTTGCCTTTTATGCGAGAGAGCAGCTGGAATGCATGGAGCTCTGCCCTGGGACAGCTCAGGAGTCACTTAAGAGCTTCTGGGTCAAGATTAGCAGGCAGACCAACACGGATGCTCTTACATCAGGTATCTGCTATAGATTTCCTGATCAGGAAGAAGTATTAGATGAGCCCTTCTTCACACAATTGGAAGACATTTCATGTTCACAGGCCATGATCTTCATGAGGGACTTTAGTCACCCCAATACCTGCAGGTATCTGAACACACACACACACACACACACATACACAAAAAAAAAAACCCAATACTTTTTTACTGTGAGTGGTCAAACTCTGGAACAGGTTGCCCAGAGAGGCTGTGGAGTCTCCATCCTTGCAGATGTTCAAAATCTGACTGGTCACAGTCCTGGGATACCTGCTCTAGATGGCCCTGCTTGAGCAGGTGGATTGGACTAGTTGATCTCAAGATTTGTCATACATTTAAAATAAAAATATAAGCCCTCGCCAATGAACATATGCATTGCAACTTTGTTCTTGACACACAGCTACACTGCAAACCCATTAACTCCAACTGAGTAGTCTCACCGAGATCAAATTAAGCAAGGCATATTTAAGACTGTGGCCCAGCACAGTCATTTTCCCAACCATGCATTTTACTTCACCTTTGTTTATTCAAAGCATCTCATTTGTATTAAAAGAGCTTTAATTTCCTATAGAAGGTCAAAGGATTCGCTGATTTGTTATTTCAATGACAAAACTCCTCCTAAACTGAAGTTATACTGAAAATTTAAGCGATGTAGATGAAAACAATAGTTAGTACAAATCAAGCTAGAAATCCCATCATTATTTTTTCTTCAAGTTTCCCAGCATGGCAACACTGCCCAACAGATATCCAGTATTTGTTTGCCAATGTGATGAAAATGTTCTATATCACAGCAATGGCATATAAATGTATTCCACAGCAGAATGGTAGAACTTCTACTTACACAGGATGCAAAGCAGAGGCTCTGTAGACAGAGCAACATTTAAACATGCCTTTCAAAATGGGTAGTGTCTATTGTTTACCATCTCTGGTGAATTTTAACATCAGCTCTTCATTATTCCTATCCTCTTGAAACATTTCACCCCTCCATTACATTTCCAAAAACTACCTTACACCTGAGACCACATGACATTATAAACTACCTTCAACTGTGGCATTTAATTGTGCCTCTTTGGTAAGAGGGGCCAGAAAAGTACTGAAAGCTCACAGGCTGTGATAACAACACTAATGTTAAAACACCTACTGCAGGAAAAGGGATTTCGGTAGCACAGTTTATTTCCTGCTTTTGTTGGTTGTCAGAAGATGATACGCATGGAACAATCTTCGGATTGTGTCAGAGATGTGCACCACTGTACACACAGCTCCGAGAGGGGAAACAGTGCAGAGCACTGCACATTAAGGTACCTTTAAATCACACCAGTTTTACAAATACACATTCTGAGTTAACTGCTTGCTGATAGAAATTGCCTGCTTACATGGTATTTCCACGTAAAACATGAAAACATGTATGGGCACAGTATGGAAAACAACATATTTTAAGAAGTCACAAAGCATAATTGATGATAAAGGTGAAAAATTAAGAGATGAAGGAGAAGAAAGTAGCAATCCCAACCCACCTATTATATTTAAGGTTCTAGACTGCAATTTCAACAATAATTTCTCCGTTGCAGTAAAGAAATGTAACAGATAGCAAATGGTTCAGCATGTCATGTTTTCATCTCATTTCTAACCATGAGAAGAGAATGCACTTCTGAGTCACACAAAATTCATTACAAAAACAGAGACCCTGATCCTGTAAAGTGACTGAGGTCACAAACTTCTCCTAGCTTGCAACAGGCTTCTGAACAAAAAAAAGGCTGGAAAAAGTCCTAAAGAGCACAGAGAACGTCACTCTTTCTTAGATGAGAAAATGCCAAAAAATGTACATAAAGTAGTAACGGAAAATATTCATAATTTTATTATTCTTCGATGCATTTCTCAAAGCAAAACTATACTCTTCTTTAGAAAGGCTGCCCTAACTACTCCAGATTACCCACCTCGTATGCTACAGACACACTTCTCAGGAGAACGTGCACTAACAGCTACTGTAAGGTACATATTGTCCTTCCGGGAGATCCATATATGATCCCATCTGAGAATAAGATTTTCTTTCCTTCACTGTTACCTAGGATGAATACATAACTTCCTCGGAAAAAAAGACTCCTAGCTAGATCATTAAATGCCTTTCCAGGTATTTACCATGGTAAGATTTGCCAAAACTTAATATAATTGCAGCTTCCGAATTTAGGCTAAATTTTGTTAGTATTTTAGAAACAAATGTAAAATTTATTTGTTTTGAAAGACAGAAGAGGAATTAGAACAACATCCATGGCATGGCAAACCTCCCTTCCTACTTACCTCTGTAATGACCCATATACTGTATTTTTTGTGTTCTCTTTAATTGTGTATTCTTCAGCTTCAATTTTAGTAATCAGAATGCACAAACCTATATCTGTTTATAAACTTCTAATAGAACTCTGTTGAAATAACAGAATTTCAAATAAATGATGCACAATAATGAGGGAGTTAAATGATTCTACACTGAGCTACTGACTTGTTGACAGCTATTTAAGTGCCTGAAGGAGTAATTATATCGCCCTGAAAGTTTAGTTTAGAACAACCAAAACCCTAAGCCCTCAAACTTTCGAAAAAACAGCAATAACAACATGCAAACTCCCAGGGAAAGGACGATGAATAAAACTTCTGACTCATTAAGAGAATGCAATAACCATGTTTTAAACATGGTTAAAAGACTTTCCGGACTAGCAATTACAGCAACACTTCTTTTTGATTCTCCTCCTCCTGCTCACACCTTGTATTTGGGGGCTGTTTTACCCTAAAAATTAAGATAGTTTTAAGATATGACAACCAACACTCTGTAACAGGGACACACTACATGGATCTCTGGGGGAGGAAAAAAAAAAAAGAAGTGAGCAAGCAAAAAGTTTTTCAGGGGAACCATAAAATGCAATTACCGTTGTTCTTACCATTTATAAGTCATAGAGCCCAAGTAATCTGGGAGAGTGCCTAATGGAAACCAGCACTCACAACAATAAATTAACAACTGTGGGATGCAGACAATGCATTCCCAAATTGCTTTTAAGTATGAGAAGTACTGTTACAAACCCATTTTAGGACTCAATACAAGAAGGATAAACAACAAGAACAATCTAAAGTCTCTGTACACTGACCAATTTCAGTCTCAGGTGAAGATAAAAGCAATAGCCATATATTCTAATTAATGATAGTTCAGATATTTCAGAGCGAAACACGTTTAGACAAAAGCACAAGACGCCACAGTTTAAAGACAGTTTTTGAACAGACAGAAATGTTTGCTTTTTACCAGACTTCTTAGTTTATATTTTCACAGTTTTGCAAAGTAGTTTTGCAGCAGATAAATAATGCCAACTGAAAAATAAATCCTACCTGCTTCCTCTTTTCAGGCGGAAGAGATGGATCTCCATCCTACAAATAAACAGACATATTTTATTGGGAACTTATTTCTGAAGCCAGCAACTACATAAGTTTGTGGATCAAATTTTAAAACACATATTTAAACTAAATGTTATCAAACTTCTTTCTAAAATACTACATCTTGGTTAACAACTTGGTTAATAGTTTCATCTCAAAAAATTGTCAAAGCCTGAAGATTTGTTTTTGTCTCTAGAACAGTGGGTCATTACAAATTTATGTTGCATTATTTTTCATAACGGTACATTAAGTTGCTGTGGAATAATAATACTGCAGTCCGTTTTTAAATGAAATTATGACTGAAACTAATTTCCTCAGAGCATGCACTGTCTTTCTGTGTCTTATATAACAGGCACTATCTCATCAATGTGGAACAAATGAGTAATAATATGATCAGAGCTGTACAACTGCAGGACTACCACAAACAAGTACCTGAACATTTTTACACTACTGATTATGGACTCCTTTTGATTTTTTTGGAGGTTGATTCTTGTTCCCCAATTATACAGTATTCATAAAGAACAACCTACAATCAGCTCTCGATACTTCTTTTTCAGAGACTGGTGTCGTTCCCGCAACTGGTTGGCCATAAGCTTGTACTGGTCTCTTTCTTGTTGACAGGTATCCAGCTCTTTGGAAAGGATTAGCAATGCCTCCTTTTTACTGTCAAGCTTCCTTTTACACACCAGATACTGCAAAAGAGAAAATAAAACATAACTGGAACAAGCCATTTCTATCCCAGCCAGCCCTGCTCAAGTTTTTCTCTGAAAATACGGAGAAAGAGTCTGCACAAGATCAAAGTCTGTCACAAGTTGTCTTAGCTTATTAAGAACAATCATAGGAAAGCAATCTGTTGTATCAGAAGCCTGAAATGCATTTGTAAGGCCACACACTCACCTGACCACTATGAATTAGAAAATTCAGCAATTTAAGTTTTTCCTCATTTTCCTCATATGTAACAGCGTAAGGAACCTCACAACTTAACCCACAGCCCTGGGAAGGCTGCTGGAAAGAAGCAGCCTTTGCAAACTCCCTTTCTACTTGTGTCCACAATACCCAGCTCACAGTTTGCAACCAGCAGTTCCCACCTCTTTGCCCCTCCCTGCTCCCGTAACCAGCAATGTCCTTGTGCTCAGCCTCCCACCTGGACAGGGGAAGAAGACCGTGGCACAGCAGAATGTACCTTGAGTCTGAAACAATTACAGTGCGATACCCTATCAGCACAGGTAAAATAAACTAATTTAGCTGTGATAATAGATGCACTTGCTTGTTGAGTCAAGTATGGGAAATAATGTAGGAATATTGCAAGCACCTGCATGGGGAGGGAAGGCAGAAGTGAGCCTTCCCTTCCAGGCACGGCCTTTTATGTGGGAGGCTCCAGCACAAAGCAAAGCAGGACATGCAAATCTGAGCTGTGCTGCATCAGTCTGACCTGCTTCACTGCCCTTCTCCACTGAGAGGAAGAGCGAGTGCCGATTATGCCATCCGTCCTGCACCGGCTAAGTGTTACCTAGCACAAGTTTCAGGCAACTTTTTACACTTAATGGGATGTTCAGTCAGCAGATTCTTCTCACCCATCACTTGACACTTCTCATGCTAAACCATGTATTTCTATTTCTGATGTTACTCACATAAGATGTGCCACTAAATACTTTCTGAATGTGCTCTGCAAGAGAGCAAATATCACAGCAGTCATGAAAACAATTTATAGTTTCATTATATACCCTGACAAGAATAGTTTGTCATTATGGGCTCTTGCACAAAGCATCAGCACTTCCATACTGTTGAAGTCCGTGCTGTTCTTCAGGACAAAAATCATTACTTGTATGTACACCTGGCTTGGAATTGACTTTGTTAACCTCAATTTCAAGTCAATGAGAAAGGGAAAAGCAGGTTTGGTATATTAGTACAGCCAACATTTTCCAAAAATGGTAAATGCTTAGTTGCAAAAACGTGAGGAGGGAATGAGAAAAACAATTCCAAGAAGGATTTCAACTCACAAAAAGGATACTTCCACCTTGGATTAATTTTATTTCTGGCAACACTGAAGTTGAAATCCTGCCATAAATTTTCTGGATTATGATGCCTTGGCATCAACTTTACTAAGGCAACTGTACCTATGTACTTATGTCCTTACTGATACCTAACACAAATGTCAAGTCCCCTGATAAAGCACTGAAAAGTATCAGAAGCTAAACTTTAATATTGTCAGCAAGTGATTATAGTGACATGGTAAACCCGCTTCAAACTTGATAAAATAATTCCTTCCCTTACAGTGAAGTATTTGCCTCTGATAATCTCTCTTCTTTTTTCTGGTTTCATCTCATGTCTTAGTCAATTCTAAAATATGCCTTCACTAAATTGTTTTTAAATACTAAAAATCTGATACAGCTACTGCAAACAAAAATGAGTAAAAGCAAACCTCGCAATCACTTAAAAAACAAAACAAAAACAAACAAACTAACCCCCCCACCAAACAACAAAAAAACCTCAACAGCCCAAGCTCCTGAAGCAAGTAGCATGGCCTGTTCCTTTAGCCTCCAGGAAGAACGAAGTTGGCCCATCCAGCCAACTGGTGGAGCAGAGCAGCCTGTACAACATGCACAGTGGGAGAGAGCAACGCTAAACAAGTCACCTTAGGACACCCACACCACCAGCAGGTACCTCTGGGCCCTGCCACAAGTGCTGGAATACAAAACAGCGTATGAAAGAGTTGGAAGCAACCAGAACATGTGGATAAAGCTGTAAAAATTATACTTATCAGGCAGGAAATGCAGACCTAGTGCTAAACAAATCTTGTTTCTGCCATGAGTCACAGCTCTCCACAAAGGACACCCTCAAAGCACAAAAGAAGGCGTCACCTTTCACAGCAGCACATGGGAATTCTTCGTCATCTATCAGGTTGAGGATAATGAACCATAAACAGATTGTGGGGACAGTTGTATTCAGGCTCTAAATAAAAAGTTTAAAGTACAAATGAAAAGTTTAAAGTATATTTTAACTTCATGAATTATATACTGATGGTGTGCCATACAGAAGGAAGGGGCTTGGTATCTTTCATCAACTTACTGTTTGGATTTTAGTATGAAAGTGACCACCTAGAAGAGTTTTGAAGCTATTTTTGCCTTTTGCATATATTTACTTTCCCAAATAAATGGGATAAAAATGATAATGTTGTAAGGCAATCTGTTTCCATGGGGGTACGGCACAAGAAACAATAAAGCCACAGCATTTCTGTGGGATTTGATTATTTGACAGATCTATGCTTCCAATTCCTGTTACCATTTTTGAAGGAAAATCAAATTATACAAAGACAGACCTCAAACAGGTTATTCAATAGATATGCTTCTGAATGTTAAAAAAAAGTACTGACAATGACCATAAACTGAGCTAACAACTGTACACCAGAAACGGATTCTACCCACGGAAACAACTGAGTCCCACCAACAATTTCCCACATATGGACAAATGAACTGGTGTGCTGTCACAAGGAACATAGGAGCTTAACAGTCTTTTTGGAGCAATGCAAGCAATAAGGAAAATGTTCTCATATAGTCTGAGAAAGAGAGTTCAATAGATGCTTATGGCATTCATACAGATATTTCTTCCTCTGCACTTGAAAGAAAGCATACATCTCACACACTGACTATCAGTGAGACAAATAAGTGAATCCTATTGTGCACTAGTTACTACAAAATATTCTTATTGTCTTTTGTTTTTTTAAATTGATGTTCCAAAATAATCTTTGAATTTAAAAAACAAAGTTAACCAAGAATCAGTTGCTATACTTTCAATCTAAAAGCTATGATGAACAACTTTTCATATCTGTCTAGTGACTTTTATCTACCAATTCACTGTTATCTGCAATAAAGCAAATTATAATTGCTACAAGGAAGATCATAATAATTAAAGGAATATATATGACATCCTACATTACTGCCTGAACTGCTTTACAGCCAGATAACTACTTTAGTGAAATTAAGTAAAAAGAGACTGACATTACAGGAGAATGTAACTGCTCCAAGGTGACTCTCCAGACTGAACATTTACTATTTGTCCATTGCTATTTTTACTGACAAATCTGGATAGATCTCATTAACGACACAGTAGACATGGTCTAATAATCTGATGAAGCTGGAACACTGTCAAGGTTTTAGACTTTCTTTTTTTAAACCAACAAACACACTGAATTCCTATCACAAAATAATTTATTTTAAATTTGTACAAATTACTGGCCTATATTTGGGTACTTAATGGCAATTAGTGACAAGAAGGAAAATATCTAATTTTCTGAGGGTAAAAGCAGAGATCTTCAAACTGTGCTTTGGAATTACCGTGGAATATTTTCCATGTTCCCTCAACACTCCAGGACCTGGCGTCCTTCAAAATGCCGATGGACCACCACATTGTACATGGGCCTGGAAAACAATTGTCTGCCATGCTCTCAGAGAAACCATGACCTCTACTCACCACTTTTTATACAACTGATCCAGCTGCTATTGAACTGCCTGAAGTTTTATCCAACTTCTCATCACTGTACTCTTGGAGGTAATTATGCTGTGGAAATGGCAAACTGCAGAGTCCCCAAATGCTTTGCAATGTCACTACTCGAGGTGTTTGTTGACAGCATTTCAGTAATGTTGCTGCCATTGGCTTGAGATTAAACTGTTCAACTTATCTGAAGGAGTCAAGCACTCAAACCCAGAGAAATACACAACTACTGGCTATTTGCCTGCCATCTCATGTCCTCATCTCTGATGAAACCTGAGACAATGCAGTGCCCTTGGTTTTATCCCACAATATCACCTCTGCTTTTCCTGCTGCCCAGCACTTGCGTCACCAGCTGCCTCCTGACTGCTGAAATACAGAGCAGGTTGCTGTCATTCACTGATGACATGAGTGATATACGCAGATCTCCAGAGCACCACATCTTGTCTTGATGACAATATTATACCACATAATCATCACTAGACATTTAGGAATTACTATCATTCAACTTGATTAGTCAAAACAACACTAGTTTGCAACGTGGCCCAATCCTTAAAAGTTTTGCAAGTTGTGCATCAGATTGCATCATTAATTTATCTGTGTTTGTTCCTCAGCATCCTTGTGGGTATCTTAGTCCAGCCTGGAACATGGAAACATGAGAAGCAAACACTTGTTTTATTGCCTGAAAGCCCAGCACGCAGGTCTCTGTAGCACCTCTGCCAAAGCTCCCAAGAACTTTGGAGAGCAGTAAGTCACAGTGCCAGCTCGTTTAGCATTTCCACTTCCTCTTCCAAATGGCAGAGCCATTACAATGTCGACCCAATCGCCTGGGGACCTCAGAGCATCCACTCCACTTTGTTCTTCCCTACAGCCACTGGCATTTGCCTGCATTTAGAAAAGCTCAGAAATTAGTGGCTCCAAAGCCTATTGGGTCCCCTTATAGAGGTTTGGTGAATTACATTTCACGCTCTGTTTGAAAAAGCAACGAGACAGAAAGTTAGAGAGATATTATAAACTAATTTTTCTTTCTGTTCTCTCTTGTCCACATGAAAAAAGTAAAAAAAGTGCAAGCAATGGGAAAGGCATTCTCTGCCAATTACAAGTAGGTTAGGTTTCTCACTCTCATTTAGAATTAATGTCTGGAACGTTCAACTATTTCAACTAGAACTACTGCTCAGTAGTTGCACGTTTGATAAATAATTGCCCAAAACTCCTTCTCCAAATTTAAGTTGGTAATTACTAGGCAAGGAAGCTCAAGAGCACAAGCATATAACTTCCCTCTGTGGTGCCAAAGATCATACACAGTTATTAATCAAGAAATAGCCTCCTGAGAATGACAAATTAAATGGAGACTAAATTTCTTCAAACTAATTTTAGGAGGCACAGTCACATATGCGTAGCTGTAAATAGCATACAGTAAATGCTCTAATGTGTGGGAGTTGACAAGGAAAAGAGAGGCCTTTTGACACTGGATTTAATTCTAGAAGCTGGCAAATCTGAGGGAGAAGCTAGCAGAAAGGACGGAGGACAACCACTGTAGTCTTACGGGTTTCCTAGGAAACCTTTCTTGCTCCCAGTAGAAAACACTGCTAAAAGTACACGTTCTCCAAGGAGCATTAAATTAGGACTAGTGCCAACTCCTAATGAAGTGAATGGAAGCACACTCACAGACTTCAGCAGAAAGGAGACCGAACTCACAGAAGTCGGATCTCTGAAGCAAGGGCAGAGCTGATCTTGCAGATGATTTAAAAGTGTTTTTTCCCTTCCACACATGATCTCCCAGTACTGTTCAACTCATCCCATCACCCCAAGATCATGCTATCACCTACTCCTTTCTCCACCCCTGATTCTGTCATCATCCTTAGATCAAATGATTCCAAAACAGACTAAAATGAAATTGAGGCAAAAACTGAAATCCTACCTTTCTCCACAGCTCTCAGGCTGAGAAGTAAGTACAGACATTTAAAAACACTTAAAAGCAAACAAACAAAACTCTGCAACCAAATTTTGGTGACCAAAATTGTTTTCAAGAATTCTGTCCTCTTCACTGGAAAACACAGTACAACCACCTTTCTGTGACTGCTTTCTAGGTAAACGTTAGACAAAAACCAAAACTCCAAGTAAAAATTATGTGGCAACCGAACATAGTACTTTGCTTTTTATTTATATTAATCCACCATCAATACTTGAACTCAGCTAAGGACAAGAAAAATTTAGGTGAATTCTCACTCCTGAAGTTTACTCTGTTGCATTCAGCTTATAATGGGAAATAATGACTCTTTCTGCTCCTTCAGTATTTGCCAAGTTGGCTTTGTCCCAGTATTCCTTCCTAGTCAACCTATTCAAAGTTAGTTCAAAGAATGTTCAAGGTACACGTGGTGCAGAGATTATTCAAGAGTACCAGGTGCACACTAGGCCTGAAAGGCAAATGGCTGTAGAATAAATGGAAAAATATATAAACATGGAGGCAAAAGAACAGGCAAGAAGTTAGTGATGAGCATAATAAAAGCAGAGAAAGGTATGTGAAATGGTACAGAGCAAAAGGCACTGAAATTGAACAGCAGTCCAAAAGGAAAAAAAAAAAGGGGGGGGGGGGGGGGGGGGTAAATACAGAAAAAGACTGAAACACACAAAACAAGCATTCTTTTTCTCTAATGAAGAATTAAAAGCCAAACTACAACAATATACAGCTGTGTTTGTGTGTATATGTAAGGACAAAAAAAATATATCTTACCACTTTTCTTAACACCTGCAATACCAGACTTCTAAAAACATTACAATTGCTTCAATGAGTTCAATTACTCCTAGCTTTCAAATTTGGAGGACTGAGCTTGTGGAAATGAAAAAGAATGTGACCACGGATCCGAACCCACCAGCTTCTGGTCTTTTATACCAAGATTTTGAACCCCATTCTGTATTTTAACTGTCAAGCATCAGCAATGTGAGAGTATTTGTTTAGAGCTACCATGTCTTTTCATGCTGTGCTATCTCCTATTTTGAAAACACTTCAAAACATTTACAAAATGGGTAGGGAAGAGAACTTAAATTACATTGAAACTAAGAGGCCTGGAGAAGCTCTGTACCACCGAGGAATACAGTAAACTGGAAAAACACTACCAGTTACTTCACAAATTAGAGCCACCTTCTCACAGATCCATGATGATGTTGGAGTTAATGGCTTAATTGCACAAAATTAATCACAACAGCCAAAGGAAGAAGAAGGCAAAAGAGGGAAGCCTCTACCCTGCTATATGTACTATAGACTTCATGCAGAAAAACAGGCTGTAAGCCTGCTGTGGGAACAGAGAGAAAGGAAGGAAAAATGGAATATAAATCACTAGGCCTCCAGTTGTTCCTGAAAAAAAGAAATTATATGTATGCTTACATATTTGCAAGAACATAGCTTAACAGTCATTAAACTTTGCTGCAATCAAGAAACCCCTAAACCAGAAATAAGTGTTCAATTTCAGGATTAAGTTTTTAGGTTAAATTATATAAAAAGTTAAAAAGTTCTGAGGTAATTCTAAATGACTTTTTAAAGCAAAGAATAGTGACATTTCCACTGAACATACCTCAGGAACTGCCTCTTATCTCGTAACCCTTCCCTGCCATGTGACACCACCCCTGCCCCCAAATAAGACTCCATTTGGGAAATGAGAGATCAGATGCAGTGCTGCATGATTAGGATACTACTGAAAGTACACTTCTTACTTTCTTCTGGATAATTTTGTGTGGTTGCAGGCACCCAGTGCACAGGTAGACTCCAATTCTGGACATACTGTACTAGCACGGATCTGGGCCCACACAAACTCCCACTGAAATAACAGGGAGAAGTGACAGGTTCAGGATTCTGAACTCATGCATCTTTTCGACAGGTCAGGGCCTTAAGTGATGCTCACATAACATAACAGAGGCAAAGGCCTCCTGAAATCGAAGGAATTCACCAGTGTCCATCATACTCCAGGACGGTAGATTCAGCCAGGTTGATCTAGGCCCAAGTCGTTTGCACAAAAGTTTTGTTTGCTAGCTGTAAACACAAAAATGCTATTTTATAGTCATACAGAATTAATGCAATGCAAAATGCAATGTAAAAACCAGCATGCCAACCTACTACACACTTCATAGTTTTGTCTATTAACCCAGCTTGACTTTGGTGATATTCCTTTAAATTATACTGACCTCGAGTTGTTTTGAATTCGGTAACTTATCCTACACAAATATGTGTACCGGGAAACACTGTGGAACTTTTAATGAGGATGTAGTAGATAATACAGGTTTCTACCTATGCATTCTGAAAATCCTCATTCTACCTGTTGAAGCTCACAGCCCCTATCCTATGAAAGATTTTTCTCCCATTGCACACGGGTCTCAAAACCTTTTCCTTTATGACTCAAGTTAAGAAAACAAAGCATTTGCCACAGGAGCGCACAGGTCAGCGCGGCCCGCCTGCGGGGCCTCCCTCCGGCCGGCAGCCCCGCCAGCCCGGGCCGCAGCCGATCCCCGGCGCCCGGCCCGACAGCGGGCTGGGCACCTGAAAACGGCCTTTCCGGCAGCCGGTACACCCGAGAGGGTCGCAGACACTGGCGCTTCGCAGCGGCGCAGGGGCCGGCGGCCCGCGGGCGGGTGGCGGCGGGGCCGTGCCGCCTGGCAGCCGTGCCGCGCAGCTCCGCCTCGCCCGGCTGCAGCTCAGCGCCCCCGCCCCGCCGGCCGCACCTGCTGCCGCGCCGGCCGCGGGGTCAGGCTGCGCTCCCGGCCCAGGGCCCGCTCCCGCCGGCTGTGCCCTGCGCCTCGGCGGAGTCTCCCCGAAGCGCGGGACAGCGGCCGGACGAGGCGGAGGGGCCGGCCGCGCACCCGCCCGCCCCTCTCCCCCGGCGATGCCAGAAGGGCCGGCGCCCGAGCCCGCGGCCGCCGCCACCCGCCCCGCCGCCTCACCTCGCTCACCAGCCCCTGCCAGTCGCTCTCGCTGCGGCGGGAGCTCATGGCTCCGGCGGCCCGTGGCGGCGAGCGGCCCCGCCCGCCCCAGCTTTCCGCCGGGGAGCCTGCGGGGAGAGGCGGGGCCTGCGGCCGCCTCCTGCCGAGCGGCCGGGGCCGGCCGGGCGGGGTGCCGGGCACGGGCCTGCGGCGGCGCCTCAGCGCCCGCGGCCTGGCGCGGCCCTGCCCGCCCAGCGCTGCCGGGCCCAGGGCCGCCTCCGCACGGCGCAGGGCCCCGGCAGAGCCGGGCAGGACCGCCGTGCCTGGGCAGGAGGAGGAGAGACGGGTCTGCAGGGGAGAGTGGGGAGCACAGCGCAGTCACCCACCGAGCGCTGTGCAGAAGTGGCTGAGATGTGTTGCCCAGATTGTCCTCATCTCCTTACATCCTCCTGCTGCATAGCGGCAGGGCTCCGCTGCCATCCCAGGCACCGAACACACCTGTGGGGTGTGCATCAGGATACTGTACTGCAGTAGAGACTGCTGAATCTCTGAGGCCATTGTTGGACCACTCTCCATCATCTTTGCCAAGTCTTGGGAAATGGGAGAGGTGCCTGAGGACTGGAGGAAAGTGAATGTCACTCCAGTCTTCAAAAAGGGCAAGGAGGAGGACCCGGGTAACTATAGACCGGTCAGCCCCACCTCCATCCCTGGGAAAGTGATGGAACAGCTTATCCTTGGTGCCATCTCAAGGCATATCAAGGATAAGAGGGTCATTAGGGGCAGTCAACATGGCTTCACCAAGGGGAAGTCATGCCTGACCAAGCTCATTGACTTCTAAGAGGACATAACGAGGTGGATGGATGATGGCAGAGCGGTGGATGTGGTCTACCTTGACTTCAGTCTCCCACAGCATCCTTAAGCTAAACTGAGGAAGTGCGGTCTGGACAACCGGGTAGTGAGGTGAACTGCGAAATGGCTGAAGAAAAGAAGCCAGAGAGTCGTGGTCAATGGGGCAGAGTCTAGTTGGAGGCCTGTATCTAGTGCAGTGCCTCAAGAGTCAGTACTGGGGCCGGTATAATTCAATATATTCATCAATGATTTGGACAAGGGAATAGAGTGCACTATCAGCAAGTTTGCTGATGACACCAAGCTGGGAGGAGTGGCTGACAGGCCAGAAGGCTGTGCTGCCATCCAGCGAGATCTGGACAGGCTGGAGAGTTGGGTGGGGATAAATTTAATTAAATATAACAAGGGAAAGTGTAGAGTCTTGCATCTGGGCAGGAACAACCCCAGGTTCAAGTATAAGTTGGGGAATGACCTATTAGAGAGCAGTGTAGGGGAAAGGGACCTGGGGGTCTTGGTGGACAGCAAGATGACCATGAGCCAGCACTGTGCCCTTGTGGCCAGGAAGGCCAATGGCATCCTGGAGTGTATTAGAAGGGGGGTGGTTAGTGGGTCGAGAGAGGTACTCCTTCCCCTCTACTCTGTCCTGGTGAGACCACATCTGGAATGTTGTGTCCAGTTCTGGGCCCGTCAGTTCCAGAAGGACAGGGAACTGCTGGAGAGAGTCCAGCGTAGGGCAACAAAGATGATGGAGTGAAGCGTCTCCCTTATGATATGAGGAAAGGCTGAGGGAGCTGGGTCTCTTTAGTTTGGAGAAGAGGAGACTGAGGGGTGACCTTATTAATGTTTACAAATATATAAAGGGTGAGTGTCACGAGGATGGGGCCAGGCTCTTCTCAGTGACAACCAGTGGTAGGACAAGGGGTAATGGGCTCAAGTGGGAACACGAGAGGTTCCACTTAAATTTGAGAAGAAACTTCTTCTCAGTGAGGGTAACAGAGCACCGGAACAGGCTGCCCAGGGGGGTTGTGGAGTCTCCTACTCTGGAGACATTAAAAACCCAGCTGGATACATTCCTGTGTAACCTCATCTAGGTGTTCCTGCTTCGGCAGGGGTATTGGACTAGGTGATCTTTTGAGGTCCCTTCCAATCCCTAACATTCTGTGATTCTGTGATCTTTCTTATAACCCCCCTTTAAGTACTGAAAGGCTGCTATAAGGTCTCCCCAGAGCCTTCTCTTCTACAGGCTGAACAACCCAAACTCGCTCAGCCTGTACACCCAGCAGAGCTGTTCCAGCCCTCTGATAATTTTTCCGGCCTCCTCTGGCCCATCTCCAACAGGTCCGTGTCTCTCTGAGGACTCCAGAGCTGGACACAGGACTACAGGTGGCGTCTCACCAGAGCAGAGGGGCAGAATCACCTCCCTCAGCCTGCTGGCCACGCTCCTTTTGATGCTGCCCAGGATTTGGTTGGCTTTCTGGGCTGCAAGCGCACTTTGCTGGCTCGTGTCCAATTTTTCATCAACCATAGGTATTATTTCTATGCAACCCACCCTCTGCGAATCAGGTACACACATTGTATGTGTAAATTAAGACAGAGCAGGAGGACAAAGAGGTAGAAAACCATCTTCTCAAGACATGATACTATTACACTGCCCACTTCGGGCACAGATCTCTATTGTCACTCAGTTCACAGAGGTGTAAATAATGTAACGACCCAGGACTTGGTCTGTCTTCTTCTTCTCCCTGCTAGTGCAGACCCCTCCATCAGCATTGAAACCCAAGCCCCTCCATCAGCATTGAAATCCAAGCACACTCCACACCCTTCCAGATACCTCTGTGGCTCAGCTGCAGCCAACAGAGTCCAAGTGTAATTACATGGAGTATTTGAGCAGTTTAACCAACAATTACACTTTGTTTTAAATAACGCAACAAACAGTTCAAGACAACACAATAAAATATGTGTGCCTCATTCCTTAACACAATTTCCCCACTGTTAAGATTTGTTTGTGGTTTGGCATCTAAGCACAGTGTCCTCCTGTTCTCTAAAATGGCAGGTGATGCCTCGGTCTTGCCACTGACAACGTTTCTGTTTTGGGTGCTTAATTGATGTCTTATGTGGGAAGAAATATAGGCCACATCTGAAAAGAGCAGGAGCTCTCTTTGAATGTAAAATTATCAAGTTTAATCAATGCTTGTGGTTATCTCCATATATATATATTTAAAAAAAAAAGTCCAGGAGAGCAGTTAGCTTTAGTATGGAGCTCTAGTTTAATAGACACAGAGTTCATACATTTTACCTGCAAATTATAAATCAAACTTAGACATTTTCTCCGAATTATGGCCCATTTTCTCCTAAATTAGCTGTTCTTCATCTCCAGGCATTTTGTAACTTTAGTGCTCTAGAGGGTATATTTGTCTTGCCTTTGTTCATATTTTTCTGTGGTTTACATTGTCATGGGTGTGATATATCACAATCCTGCATGTCTTTCCAAGCTTCTCCGCAAACCATTGCTGAAAACCGCGTCTTGTTTGCACAGGCAAATAGCAAATAATGAAAATTAAATGAAGAAGAACTATAATTTAAACCCACTGCTTAAAAGAATCATTAATGGTATTAGAAACTCCATCATTTTCATAGTATTAATAGTTAAAGCTACACAATTTTTGTTGTAGATGAATCAAACAATCTTTTTCCCAGTTCTGCTTCTCATTTGCAGAATTGATCTCCTCTGTTTTCTTGGTCTGGTAGTACGCCAGACTCAGAATGCTTTTGCAGAAACAGCTCCGCTTGTAAGAAAAATAACCCTCTAACATCCTTCATTTTTGAGGGATGTCACTCGTTTTAATCCCAAGGCTGCTCACACTCCCCACAAACATAAGGTTTTAATTTTTATTTATGATAATTATTCAAATGAAAAGTAAGTATTAAGGAAAGAGAGGTTATTAATACAAAAGGATCTTTCGATGTTTCCAGCTCTTATGATTTTATCAAAAGTCTGATGAGAGCTGGTGCTTTTCAAAGAGCCCAAGCTCTTGGGTGAGAATAACCACTTTCTTCTGAAGTAAGAGGAAGATTCAAGGGAACTAAGAAAAAATAAGCTGAAATGTGCCTTGAGTGCTCTTGATGGGATCAGAAAGGAAACAAAAGAACCCAAATATGTATTTGTAAGTAATCACTTTTAGTGCCTGCTATCAGGCCTTTTGGCAGCTTCTTCAGCTTTTCTCATCCTTTCTGCCTTATTTACCAGAGAGAGGTAATTGCCTTGCCCAAGGAAACTAAGGTTTCAAACATAACCAGGCAGGGAAATTGCAGGTCTCAGGAGTATCAATCTGCTGGTTTAATTGCAAAACTAACAAGGCATTGTGATTCTTCTCCTACCTGCTGCAGTAACTGCTTCTGCACCATCACCTTGCCAGCATCAGAAGAATACAGTATTGTCGTTGAACCTCTGAGGAAAAAAATCATCTCTCAGCCTTCCTCTTCAGCCACCATCTCATTGTCTTTGTCTCTAGATCTGTTATCTTCTTTGCTTTCTTCCTCTATACATTCACTAGATAAACTTATCTGCTTCTAGTGTTTCATCTCCCTTCTCTGCAATTCTGCTTCATGATCAATCTTTCCCTCAGTATCTTGAGTTCATCTGGCTTTTCACCAGATTACCCTCCACTTCTCTAAGCATTTTCCACATTTCATTACAAAGGCTCCAGGCTTTCTAAAAACACTTTCTTTTTCTTTTCTTTTTTTTTTCACATTCAGAATCAGATCCGAGCTACTGTGGCTCTTTGATGCAACTACTCAGGTAAACACATGTAGGAGATTTATCCGACAGTTTTCACGTGTAGGAGATTTAATCAACAGTTCTAAAACACAGCTTTCAGAAATCACTGTCTTTGTCAGTCATTAAAAAAGAAAATAACACATTTTTTCATCCATAGGTAATCTAATGAATGGATTGCTTCAAATTTTGCCGTTTATTTTTGTCAACATTTGTCTACTGCACTAGCATCATCATTACATCTCTGTCCAGCTCTAAAGAAATATATGATTAAAAAAACAGTGTAAATCCTTAAGATCTGGACAGGCTACATAATTGAAATGTAATGAAAACATGTAGTGCTTGTCCCCCTGAAGGATGATTCAATTTGACTCTCCACAGATGTTTCAGGGTTCCATTTAATCAGGATTTAAATACCTCTGAATGAGGATATAACCTGTCATAGATAAAACATGCACTTTGGTACCTTTGGTAATTTGTATCAGCATTATTCTGGCTCATGTTCTTGCTAATCTGATGACAGATAAATACATATTCAAACCCTCATGCACACATTCTGGAGGAAGCATCCTATGTTTGTGAGGGTTACTATTACTTTTAGCATTTTTCTGTTCCCCTACTTGTTTTCCTTTCTTTGCTTTTGCCTTTCCTTGTCAGAGGCTGCTTTGGGTCCATTTATATTCCAGCTGCGCCTTCTCAATTTTCTCAGGTTCATTGCTGGTTTCACTGTCCTGTATCAGCTCTTCTACTTCACATGCATGATCTGTCAGCAGGACAATATGATCTGCAGATCAGAAGCAGTTTAGCAGTTATTAATTTATGTTGAATCCTTTTGTGCCCAGTCAGGTCTGTGAAGGACACATCTTAGGCAAACACCAAAGGTCTTTAAAGGGATGGTGTTTCTTTTTTCAACAGTTTTGCACCTACAATGTATTGTGTTCCTTCATGTATTAAATGCTGCATGTAACATTAAAACTTGAGACAGTGTTTTTCCTTTTTCCTTTCTTTATCTTTTTCTAAGTGACTGAGAAGGCAAATTCAATAGTGTTCTGTTGTATGAGGTTTTTAGGAATAATATATTATGTATAACTTCATTTGTTAGTGCTTTAAACAATTTTGGTTTAAATGCTGGTTTCTCCAAGGCCCTGTGATGTTGCAGCACCTAGCGCTTTGGCACGCTTCTGTCTAGAGAAGTTTGGAGCCTCAGGTAATATGGGAGGTTTCCTTGAAAAACAGTTTGTTGGGTGCTTCCTACCTAGCTATGGCTCAGAAAATGGGCAGGGTGGTGGGCACAGGTGTTTAAGCAGGTCATTGACCCTTAGATATTGCTAGTAAACACCCATTATATAGAAATGCTCAGTTCAAATACACTCTTGTGTGGATATACTGAGCTTGACACCAAGCATGGACTTAGTGAAGTCCCCCAGGACCACCAGGCTGTGGACAAGGCTCTGGAAGATGCTGGGAAGGAGTTAAAATCCTATTCGACTACGAGAGCTCGAAGTTCTTTAAGAGCATCTGTAAAATTAATTGGTTTGATCTATGCTGTGTTGGAAAAGTTCAGCACTCTTGTCTCTTTTAGCGACAGTAGATAACTTTGTATGGGTTACAAATAAGTTATTTTATGTTCACCAGCAGAATTCATGGCTCTTCTTTCCCTCACCCTAAGAATAAGGAAGGCTCAGTAGGATATAGAACACAGCAGTAAAGAAAAAAAGTATAAAATCTCAGAGCCTGTTTCAAGGCCTTGTCATTACAATTGAATATAGAGTTAGTGTAAATGAATTCTGTTTTCCTAGAGGCATCAAACTCCACCTGTCAAGACAGTCTCTCAGGAGAGACTGGAAAGTCTCTGACTGCCCTCCTTCTGCATTATTATTATTTCCTTTAAAGTATCTGCTATTGATGTAACTAAAAATGCAATATAAGATCAGAGAAAATATTTTGTCAAGTGACTCAGACAGGCACAACTGACGGGTACTAAGGAAACGTGTTCTGCATTTTATGTTCCTCTGAGTGTGTTAGAAATAGATAAGAAATAGTTCATTTTACTAAGAAATACAGGTGGGGAATTCAGACTACTCTCTGTTACTATGAAATTGAAGAGTGACCTAGTACTGTCATCAAATCTGACATATGAGTAGCTTTTCAGACTTGTAAGTTCATTTTTCCACTGGTGGGGTGTATCAAATCCCTGAAAATTGTCTGACCATTGCGGAGACATTTTTTGCTGTGACCACACCAGCCTCCAGCACCAAGACCAGCACTTTGCATATGTGATCAATACTCAACAGACTGTAAGCAAAGAACAAGGTAGAGAATCTGGAAGACGACCAGCTTGATCCTGTGCTTCCTAGTCAATTCAGAAGACATAAAGAAGGGAAGCTCACTGAGACAGAGCACAAAAATTAAATTGAAACAGAACTTGTTGAGAATATTACAGAAAAATAAGTTTCCATTTGAAAATATTTATCTGGAAAAAACAAAAAGTATCAGTTTTGGTATCCAGTTTTTCTGGATTCGTGAGGTAATTTCTTATCACACCCTGACTGCATGCCTTAGAATGGGCAGTGGCACCCAGTGACACTGAGCTGAAGTCTGCATCTTTTACATTCAAGTTGTGCAGACCTTTGCGGCTTCAACCTCCGTCTCTTCTAAGTGAAGTTTGATGAACATTCTTTTATCTTCCGGGAAGCTTCTCCAGTTGGTAAAAGCAGTTAAATGTTAATTGGATGAAGGAGCTGAAGCTTGGATTTCTACATCCCAGGTAAAGCCATAGCTAGTGGGATATAGCCTCCCTCTCTTCTCATAAATATTTAGTTATGAAAGTGCAACAGCTTTAACAGAAGAAATTAAGAGATCTGTTTTATCCTCCAGGTTTGAATCAGATGGAAAGAAATAAAACCCCGTGATTCCTCTATCACAGGAGCCGTTGGAATAGATGAGGTTCTAGAGTGACAGTCTCTTTTCTTTGCCCCTGCTGCTTTATTGTATTGGTGGCAATTTTACTGATGAGATTATGATCCTATGAAATTATTATTTGAGTGAAAGTAGAGCTATACCTTTAATTTACTCATTTCTGCTTGTTTTACCTCTGAATTTTATACCTTTTCCTTTTTATTATTGTTTTCTGTTTTTTTCAAAATAATCTCTTTCGCTACAAAATGGTTTTTATCTTCATGCTTGTTGGTCACTGAATCAATTTAAAATATAATCTTCTGGTCCTAGTGAGAGGTCATATGTGGATGGTATGTTTATTTATTCACTCTGACAAATGGTGGAGGCACCATACAAACCAGTACCAAGCAGAACCCCATAAAACTAGACAAGATAAGGGCTGAGGGCTCTGAGTTGTATTCAGCAGTGGGCAGAAATCACAGGCTGAAGTGGGTGCTCTCCCTGGCCCTTGCCTTGTCCCCCAGAAGCAGTTTGTAAGAACAAATGAAAATTATGAAGCAGCTTCTGAATCAGGATTTTAAACCAAGTGTACTGAAATGAATGAAAATGGATTTCAATTAATTTGTGTATGCCAAGCATATTTACGGTGCTTTCTTTAGCCACCTGTTCTACATCTGCCCTCTTTTGCAAGTCACATTCCTGAAACCTCCAAAAGAGCACGAGAGGGAGTTTTGGGAGTGTGTACTAGCAATGTGGTGTGGTTAGCCGTATGCAGAGATAAGAAGCCAGAAACATTTAGACCTCTGCTCTTTCTGGTTTTGCCAGAAATATTGTCGCCATGAAGGGTTTTCTCCATCATGGACTTAAAGTTTTGTATCTTCACCAAAAGGGTTGGCAAGCATTGGAACAGTCTGCCTGAGGAAGCAGTTGAGCCACCATCCCTGGAGGTGTTCAAAAGACGTGTGGAGGTGGCATGTAGGGACCTGGTTTAGTGGTGGACTTGGCAGTGTTAGGTTTATGGTTGTACTCAATGATTTAAAGGTCTTCTCCAACCTAAATGCTTCTGTGATTCTATATCAAGATTCTTGTTGAGTAAGCAGGATCTTTGCTTTACAGAAATATGTACATTTAAAGGCTGGAATAAATAAAATTAACAGTGCGTTCACCACTGAAGGTGGAGTCCGAAAGGATTATACTGTTTAAGCAACTTTAGGGCTAGAAGATGCAGAGACACCTGTGGTGGAACTTTAAATGCAATGAGGAGCCTAATTCCTGTCCAGACTTTAAGACGTCTGTCCCTTCTGCAATAAAATAAGCAATGACACTGTCATCTAATGGAGTGTACTGAGTAATGTGGACCTTTGTTGTTTCTGTGTTTGAGTAGGGTGGCAGCCAACCTGTTTTGCTTTGGTGGAACATTGCTAGTTTTTAGGACCATCCTGTGAGCTTGCTGTGCTCAGTCATAGTTGTTCTCAGTCCTAGACTGTTCTCAGTCTGTTTCTAAAATAAAGAGGAAAAAAAAATCCACACAATAAGAAAAAGAAGTAAAAATCTCTTGGAGGTTGTCCTCTTGGACATTTTGCTGATGGAGAGTGTACCCTGCACTCTCTAGCCCTCCAATTCTACACTGTTCACAGGTTTCTCT
This sequence comes from Nesoenas mayeri, assembly GCF_963082525.1. Lineage (NCBI taxonomy): Eukaryota > Metazoa > Chordata > Aves > Columbiformes > Columbidae > Nesoenas > Nesoenas mayeri. The sequence continues at coordinate 58,478,838 of NC_137540.1, read as the reverse complement.
AACAGCACAATGTCATTTTTCTCATCTTTAGTGGCTGGGCAGATTCTGACACACCAGGAAAATGTATCTATTTCAATTTGGTATTTAACAAGGTGCACAGATGGTGTTAAAAAGCAGGTAGGAGTGGTTAATCACCTGTGAATTTTCGGCATTTTTCTGCTGTCCATAGAGGACTTTAGAAGTGCATTTACTGCATGGGTTTCTCCACGATGATTTGCATTTTCATGGTTGTTTTCAATCAATCACTCCAGAGAGGTTTGCAAATCTTCTCATTCCAAAGTAGTGAAGACCTGCCCACGTCCACATCCATAGCGCAACAAATGATTTGGGACCTGAATCATGTGGTGTTCAGTGCTCACGTTCAGGCATATCCATACCTCATCACACCCTCAATTGTTTCATTTTACTGACACCATCTGTTTCTTGTGCCTAAACCGATTTGTATTCCATTTCAAGAGTTGTCCCCTATGCTCAGCTTTCTGACCCTGTAAATCGTTCTCCTGTACAGTCTGTAACAAATACTTTCCTGGAATCTGGATGAATTATGTCAACGATTTCATCTTTATCAATTCAGCAATGCATTGAAATGACCCTAATACATTTGTCATACATGATCTTCTTTGAACAGAACCATGCAGCATTCCCTTTACTAAATCACATCTCTAACTGAATTGTAATCTTCTCCTTATAAATGTTTCCATTATCTTGCTCGCTACTACAGTCAGTCTTACAAGTCTGCATTTTGTTGGGTCCTCCCAGTGTCTCTATTTGACAGCTACTGAAGCCGCTCAACAGTGAAGTACATTTCAGGTAAATATCATTGATGTGCTCCTGAAAGAATAAGAAAAAAATTAAAACCCAGTAAAAAATACTCTTGATATTCAATAGTAGTTTTACAAATTCACTGAAATAAATGAAGAATAAAGGAGAATTTCTTTATTGCTGGCAGTTAGTGGCATTGATGGATCAAGGCATAGCCATTCTCAGTATGGCCAAACAATTTCACTTTTTATATGGCTACAGCTAAAATTCAATGAACTGACTCAGAAGGTTCAGGATAAACTATAACAGTAAGTTAAGCCCTCAAATCGATTTGGTATTTTAAAAGGACAGAGAGCAGCACAATGTCATCTTCCTTCACAGATGTAACTTTAACTGAAACTGTAAATCCAAAGCAGAGTATTGGGGGATAAGGGTATATAATGTGTGATTTAAGACCCATCCTGGAAATCAGTGAGGATTTGAGTACACCAACTCTAAAACATAATCGGAGCGTTATAAGAGTCCATCCAGAAAGTTAGGAGGATATTTTTTTAAAGAATAAAGATAAATTTCATATCTTAAAGAGGCTATTTTTGAAGAGTGCTGGGCAAGATGAGAAAAGAAAATGACTGTGAAAGAAGCAGCACAGCAGCAGAGGCATAGATAACCACTCATCCTACTATCCTCTCAAGATACGAGCTGGGGATGATTTCCATCAACGACTTCCAAATATAACATTATTCAGCTTTCATTTGTTGTCAATCTAATTTGAATGCAAGTTATTCAGAGCGCATGGCTGTTTTGCCTTTGTATTTGCCTGTAAAGCGCTGCACGCTCCAAGCCAGGAAAAAAGGCAGAATTCATGGATTAGAAGAGATAACGTCCTCATTGAAAGTCCTGTGTGCAAATGCTTGTTTTCTAATCACCTTTGTCAAACCTGCCCCTGCTACACCACACAGAGCAATTCATCTTCAAAGTAAGAAGAACTGCAGCTTATTTTATACTAACCCTGGGACAGACTCTCTACTTATGAGGAACTGGAGAAACTCCTGCCAATTTATATTAGCTTCCATGGAAAAAACACCTGAACTCCCAAGATTTGGCTTTGCTTATGACCTGAAGTTCACAGAGCTCTTAGTATTGAACAAACTCCATGTTTGAGATGAAATCCTGAATTCACACTGAAGCGAAATAGAGTTTTTTCATTGACATTGGAAAGGCCAAGGTTTCAATCCTTCCTTTTGAGACAGGAGTTAAAGAAGTTTATGCATGCTATGGCATGGCTACATCAGAATTGAGTGCTGTAGAGGTTGTCCACAAATAACACAACAAATACTATCCCTTGGGCTGCAAGTTCAGAGATAGTCACTGTGACCTAAAATAGTAACTTGTTATGTGCCTACAAGTCCATCTTCTTTCTCTTAACTCTAAATAAAAGCATAAAAGTTTAACTGAATAGAAAATTAGAACCTGCGAATGTGCATCTACCTGCCTTTTATTAGCCTACTGAGTAATTTCTCTCTTTCAGCTTCCCTTTCGCCCCCTCTTTACAATAAATCTACTCTAAATTTCCCTATTTTTGTTGCATTGGCTCTTTTTCTTCCTTTTCATATTTTATTTTTTATCTCTTTCTGCCCTTTGGCTCTAGATGGGCTGTTTTTCTCTCTGACTTCATTTTGTGCCTTTGCCTTTGAGCAGCTTTCCACGCTCTCCACCCTAGGGCCTGACTGAAGGACTAGTTCACCATTACAAAAGTCCAGGTCAGAGAGGCTTTCCTCTCCTGAATACCCAGATCTGTCACTGGACCATCCATGGCCCCCTTCTCGGTCTCAAATGAGGCCAGAGTCAGGACTGCTGTCTTTGCTGTAACTCTGACAGTTACTTTTGGGCTTGAGGTCCATTTGCAGTTTGATCAGAAGCCATTGCTGAGTATTATAAATGAAGCACTTGCAAGGCTGTCCTGGTTTTGTTAAAAACAAGTTTCTCTTTTAGTGAATTGGCCTGTCAGCTAAAGCTTCATATTAACTGCATTTTCCTGGAGAACCAGACACACATTTTGGTAAACCTGGCAATGGAATGCAAACTTATTGATAAGCATGGATGGACATCTCGCGAGAGGGGCAACGAGAAACAAGTGACTAAGAAACTGACCAACTGTGTATAACATTCCATTCACGTGAACACTTCATATAAAAGTGGGAGATCACGAGGATCTCATTCCTTTTTCCCTTTTCCCTTTCCTCTTTTCCCTATGGCCGACATTAGGAGAGGACCTTGCTAGTCGTCCCTGCGAACTGAGGCCTAGTGACAGACTGAATCCAGATCCGGTTGGCTGTGGAGTCCAATCCAGGACTTTGGTTGCTGGCTCTGCAGTTGCTGGGACTTTCAAGATTGGTTTTGTATATTTTGTATTATTTTCTCTATTCTTATTAGTAGCATTAGTAAAACATCTTTAATTTTTTCCAACTCTCTTCTCTCTGTTCTTCTTCCCTCCCGATCGCCTGTCCTTAGTGGAAGGGGGGAGAGGGAGGGGCAAAAGGGGGAAGTGGGGTTGGAAAGAGGAGGTTAACAATACATCTGCCAGGGTTTTATTGTCACCCCGCAATCTTAACCCTCGACAAAGGCACTACAGCACATCCTACCTGAGCCTCCAGTAATGTCAGCCAAGGGTAAAACCAGGCCACGAGAGTAACTACCAGCAGCACACTCACCCCAGGGTGTAGGCAGAGACTGTGTGTGACAAGCACGGATCTGCCGGTGTGCTCTTGGACCACCGCTTTCCCAAGAGAACTCCGAGCTGTACACGAGAGCTGGGTCCAGCAAATCAATTCACGGCTCTCACAGAGAGTTCACCCCATTCCCTGCGAGGGTCAGCTGGGTATCTGAGGCAGGACTTTGAAAAATGCCAGCTAATGATGGAAAGCACAAGAATTGACCAAACAAGACGAATACCTACCAGATTAAGCTAGGGAATTGAAAGTTATAGGCTTGAGCTAAGCCAAATGCATTGAATATCCAGCTGAATATCCAACAGTTTAACATATGGAGACAATACTGTTTCCATCTCAACAGCCAAAAAAAATGAAAATGGGGAAAAAAAAATAAATAAGGCTATTACTTGGCCAAAAGACAGAGAATGGTTCTTGCTGTCATACAAGAGGATGTACATACTGGTGGTGTGTTATATTCTTGCTTTGTTCACAGTGGCAAGAGATGTGTCTGGGCACATGGTGCAAAGCGTGACAAGTGTGAGAGCACAGCGCAGGTGTTGTGTTAAGAGGGTTAATTTAGCAGAAGTTGAGCTCCCTTGTGTTCCAGCTTGTCCTCAGTGCTTGCACTGAGGGCTGGGGCCAGCTGAGCTAAACCCCTGAGCGATGCCCAATCACACCAGATGACCTCAGGCTGGCACTGTAAGTCTGATCGTGCTCAACAGCCAGTCCGGTATTATGTTGAATTCACATGACTACAGATACACCAATAGTGCAGGGCTGGGTCATGACCATTGAACTTATGCGCTTGCACAGATTCACAAATAGTATAATATACATCCTGTAAGTATGAGCACATCCAATGAGAAATTCTCATGACTAGATCCACAAATAATGAGGTTTATGAAAGCAACAGGTACAAGTTTTAGATTGACATTGATAAAATACACAGTCTTGCAAAAATACGTATTAGTACCAAGTATATATAAATTCTAAGATGACTATATAGTGCTACTAACATGATTACAAATACAACCTTGAAGTCTAAGTGTCCTGGGGAAACACTTGGAATAACCAAGTGCACAAATCTTACCCAAAAGCATCCTTTTGGGTGGAGAAGATAGGCTCAGCCCATTGACTGATCGCAGAAATTATCATGGTGTTTCCTTGGCTTCTCAGTGATGGTATCTGTGGGAAACTGCAGCGGGTCTGTGGAATCCTTGACAGAAAATATGAGAGTAGAGATCAGCCTTGAAGATATTAAGATTTACGCTTGAGAAGGATGGGAGTAAAGGAGTATCCGGAGGTATGGAGTTGTACCCGTGAGAGAGAAGGGGAGAGAAGGGGATAGAGTAACATGGATGATAGCAAAATTAACCAATGAGATGTTAGTGCTGTAACTTGTAACCAATAGCGAAAAGACACATGAACTGGTAGAATTGTATAAAAATGCACTTGTAGCAATAAATGGACCCTATTACTTCAACCTTGGAGGAACTTGGTCCATGTCGTTTGTCCGTCTCAACCGCGACAGGTATCTTCCCTAACGTTCCCCTACTGTTAGGGTATTTTATATTATTTTCTAAGTTTAGGTAGAGCTTGAGTGACTCTAGTCATACATTACTTTGTTATTGATTGGTGTAAAGACTCTCGCTTTGATTTTTAAGGTAAGAAGACTGCACTTGCTCAAAGGGAGATAGGGGTGTGAGGGAGACATATATCTTTTGAGATGGAGGTGTGTTTTGGTATTATAATAAAATTGTAATGAGCAAAGTTCATCCACAGAGCAAATTTCAACACATCTGTTGGCTCAAAACTAGCATTTTGGATGGAATTGAACATTCATCTTTTTTTAACTGACAGCAGCCATACCATCTGGTTCCTGTACCTGCCTTATACACAGGGCCTGGCTGCAGTACCTCCACACCGCTCCACTCCCCCATATTTCTTAGTGCCAGCACACTGGGCTTCCCCATGCACTAACGTCCAAGAATGCAGGCCAGGCTGGGGGGCAGAACCATGCAGAAGAGATTTCTTACCTGCCACACAGCTGCCTTATATGCTGAAGATGCGGATATAACTTTATTCTCAATAAGTGTATCCTCGATAATCAGTTTCAATAATTTGCTCCCTCAGTAATTACTCCACAGCAGGTCAGTTAGTGGTGATGGTACGCAGATGCAGAAAGAACGGCTCAGTGGGGAGCATCTCTTGCCAAGCAGCACAAGGGATGAAGGACAGGCACAGAACAGAGGGAGAGGGCTGGCGAGGGTGGATTGTCACTGTAGTCCTTTCAAAGTCTGCAAGGCAGCCAAGCTGAGGCTGACAGGTAGAAGAATCAGCACTGAACAACTTACAAAGGGCACAGGAGCAACTTGGACAACACCAAGCTGGGCTGAAAGAGTGTTCCCGCTGCAGAGTCAAAGCACTAGGCCATTACCTGCCAGCAAGCAAGTCTGGGTGCAGGCACCGAACACCTCCCCAGGCAGCAGGAGAGAGCAGTACAGGAAAACTGAGGAGAGGCAGATTCTCAGGAGAGCGATGAAGAGCGAACTGCTCAGCTCCCAGCCCAGGCAGAGGGTTCCTGGCACAGAGGAGCAAGCTGCACACTGTGCAAACTACACAAAAAATCAGTGGTGTTATGTGATCCTGTGCACAAGCAAAAAATGGCAGAATTTTGTAACTTTTCAGGGGGCTGACTCATTAATTTTGAGCTTCAGGTGAGCAGCAGTAGTATAGGCAGTTCTGTAAAATGTTCTCCACTCAAGCATCCATTCGACATATAACATACTTTTACTGAATTTTACAGTAACTAAGCATATTAGCAAATTATACTGGAAAAAGTGATTTATAGTAAAAGGAGGGAAACCTTCATGAATTTGAGCCGTCCACAGGATTGCATTTACCCTATGGCCTGTCTACAAAAGAAGCAAAGAGCTGTCCCATGGCAGCTACACCAGACACGTTTCCCCACAGCCATCTCATTGCCAACAGGGCTGTGTAGTTGCATCTGTGACCTGGACCACGTGTACCATGCTGGCAGGAGGTGACGTGGGAGTGAACTCCCCGCCTTGCATTGCCTGGTGGGTTCATGCCTGCCACTGCTGCTATCATTTTTCTTCTTTGTTAAGGGAGGGATTTAAATAGCTCCTAAGTTTTACACTGGTATAATGTTAGGACAAAAGCAGTTAGTAACCAGTGGGGAAAAAAACACTGCCACAAAAAATAAATGGAAATGAGGTAATCTGTTACAGTATTGGGGCATTTCAGCCCTCAGGGGTTATTCATGTAAATGAATCTTGTGCTTATTCTGTCAGGGAACACAAATTAATAGCACATGAAGAAATAAGAACCAACAGTCTTAAAATCCCAGATGAAATCAAAGCACACAAATCAGATCCCATTATAGATTTCAGGGCCATGGTCTCAATCAGAGAGAATTTTGCTTCCGTAAATAAAGTTATTAAAGGTGACCCCATATTAGGGTGAGAGTTTCACACTTAGCTCCCAAAATGTCTGAGGTGTTTGAAGCACAGTTTTTCTTTTGGATTTTGACCATCACCATATAAAATTGAAAGCTGTGCAAGTACAATTTATCTGGAGAGCCTGTAAGGTTTGCTTGATCCCAGAGCTCTACTGGCACAGAGACTTACTGAAGTGTGCTTTCAGAAAACATAGTTTACTGTTCAATGTTACCATCATGAGAGTTAGCATCGTTTCCCACAAAAACTAACAGCACTTCTGCTTAGTGATGGCCCTAAACAATGTGTAAAATTGAACTATCAGAGGGAAGAATCCCCATAATTCGATTCCTGGATATGTGTGAATCTCCAAACACTGAAAAAATACCAAAATTTAGAGTAGCAGAGAAGGAAAAGAAGAAAAAAAATTAAAAAAAAAAAAAAAGACAAAAAAGTTTCAAGGATATAAAAAGCCATCATAATAAGGAGAAAACACTTTTGATATCAACACTATTTGGAATCCAGATACATGAGATTTACCACCTGCCTTGTCATCTGCTCATCAGAATCACAGCATTGGGGGTTTTTTTGTCTCCTCTCTAAACACTGAGTTTCCACTAGCTCAACCTTCCGAACTGTTTAGAGGTGATATGACAGCAAGGTGATGAAAAGAAGGAAGATTTTTCCTTGGTCACTTGAACCTTGGATTTGGAGATCTAAATTGCCTGGAATCACCTAACCCACTTCTAATGAGAGTGGGTTACAATGTTTAGTCCAAATGAGAATGGCTTTCAGTCTATGGAAGGCATGCTTTGCATCTCACAGGGGATGCACAGTTCCATGGCAGCAGAATTCAAACTCAGCATATATCTACACCAGCCAGATTGGTACCCAGGTAGGTACCTTACCTTCCTTATCTGTCTTTAGTGGTCTTCATTCAGAAAAGAGCATCACTTCAGCCTTTCTACAGCTTGTTATGTTGTTTACAATCCTACTCAGGCTGCTGTTTAAAAAGCTTTTTTCCTCTTCCCAGTGTGAAGGTACAACATGCTGTTACTGTTTACAGCAAAGAGGCTGGTGTGGCTGTGCAGGCTGAGGAGGAACACACATGCACTGGCATATTTGTATTTTCATAGAAACCTGAATAGATACCATTTTTAAACAGTTTTGCTATCAAAATAGGTCATTTTGTAAAGAAAAAATAAAAAAGCTTTAAATGAATTTGTGGAAAATATAATGAAAGAAATAACTTAAAATGTGACTTACTGTTAATAATTTCTTAAGAACTTGCCTAATTTTAGCAGTCTCTTGGAGGAACATAATACTACCCAGTCTATTTGGAGGTAGTATATTCTTTCCAGAAAAACAAACCAAAACAACCCAACAACCTCCAGATAAATGCACATAGAAAGCCTGAAAATGCCATTCCGTATAAATAATTTTCAATTTCACTTGTACCTGTGCAACTCTGTCTGTGAGCCACTTTACAAACATGTGGTCCAAAGTCTAAGGAACAGCCAGACTTGCAAACTTCAAAATCCATCACTGAGACTTGAGGCAGGTGGGCTGCTCTCTGAACTCATTAAATTACATGTAAATATTTAAAGCCTGTATGGTGGGTTTTGTCCTGCCTTAGAACTCACCCTGCCTACTTCCAGCATATGTGTCTGAATTAAAATATGTTGCCCCCTCTTGGTAGTATAAAAAAACTTGTCAATTAATGCATCAGAAGGACTTTGGTATCTATCATAAAATCATAGAATAATTGAGGCTAAAGGGACCTCTGGAGGTCATTTGGTCCAACACCTTGCTCAAAGCACGGCAAATGTCACAGGCCAGGTTACTGAGGCTCTGTGCAGTCTAGTTCTGAGTATCTCCAAGGATGGAGATCCCACAGCTTCCCTGGGCAACATGGTGCAGCATTTGACCATAGAAGAACTTTTTTTCTTATATCTAACCAGAATGTCCCTTACAGCATCTTGTATTTGTTCCCTCTTGTCCTTTCCTGTGCAATACTTAGAAGAAAAATTGTTCTGTGTTCCATCTAACTCTACACGAACCTATCCATACTACAAGGCAGGGAGAATAAGGATGTTTTCTGGCTATTACAGTTTCTTTTGCAGGCTGTTCTAAATTAAATTATACAGTCAATTCTCTATTATCAGAAGGTAATGGCTGAATTCAATGTTTTTTATTGATGCATCACATTCGTGTTCAGATACGGGATTTCCCTTGCCTCAAGGCTGCCTTTACGAAGATTAACATGTCTGCATTTCTATGGTAGAAGTAGATTTTTCATGTTTATGAGAAATATGAAGAACTAATGTTATTCACTCACTCTTATACTTTGTCCTTAAAACATATGTGGCAGACCTGTAACCACTGAAGTTGCTAGTTAATAGTTACAAATGTATTTATATTAGGGAACATATAGGTAGACTATGTGGAAGGAAGATTGCTGTGCATCCTTAATCTAGACTGGTTTGCTTAATTTTTGTTTAACTGAGTTAAAAAGAGACCCTGACTTACAATATTTGATTTAAAAATTAAGTATTGTATTCATCGTATTGATTTTTATACCCATAGGTAAACAGTAAATTAGGTGGTCAACTCTGTAATACATCTAGAAGATCAGGAAATATGATTATCTATCAAAGGTTAAGGTTATGAAATGAGGTAGAGTGAGACTAATGCCAAAATCCACACTCTGCACTTGCATTGGACCTTGGTCTTGGATACCTATGTTCTACTTAAGGCTGCAATCCCCTTTGCCCTAAGTGACACTGTAAGTTTTGCAAGTAAAGTTTGCTGCACAACTGCATTTACGCTTGTGCATGTGGTCAGAAGCACCTTTCCATTTGGACTGAACAACTCCATATCTATCTCACGGTTATGTCTGTTCAAAAACTTCCAGATGTCCAGATGCCTCTATTTAAGCCCCTAGACTTGAGCCACCATGTCTCAGAGCACAATTGATATGTCTACAGTGATCACAACCACTTTACTTTAAAAGCAGTCCTGGAGGAAAAGCTACTGAAGATAAGAATGATCTCTCCTCCACCTAAAAGCCCCCAAACACTGATGAGCAGTTTGTAATGGGCTGATGCATGGTGCAGCTCTTCAGGAAGTCATTTTACCTTTGACAGGTCCCCAGATGTGTACAGTTCCTCACGTTCATGGAGGTGTAAGCTACCCTGCATAACCCTGTGTTCATTGCAGGACATGAGCAAGTGCCCACAAAGTACTCTGGAGCTGTGATAGCACTCATCCAGCTCATCCCACCAAAACTCGCCCATAGGGTTCATCAGCCATCCAGCTCCAGGACAGGCTTGGGCTGGGACACTCCACCTCCTGATAACCGGCATCTGCATACTGCAGAGAGGCCAGGGTTAAATGCTTAAACCTTGAGAGGGGAGATCCCCACAGAGTGGTTTGTGGGTGGCCACCACAATTTCTAATATCTTCTGGGGTGCCTGTCTGTACCTACAAGCTGTGCAAGCGGTTGGGGCTAGCCCCCAGGCTGTTTGGCTGGATGTCCAAGGGACACATTGGACATACCCTGACATACCAATCAACCTAGACCTAAGTGACTTGATTGTGGACATATGGACTGGGGACAGGGCAGAAAATGTAATGTAGGTCTTCAGCATCCTGTCCTGAGGCCTAATCTTATAGATACTATGTCCTAACTGCCTTACCACCCGCAGTTTCTTGTGCCAAAATTGCTGAGCTCCAGGTAACCTTCACAGCGTCAGTGCAGAAGAATCTGTCCTGTACTCACTAGAGGGAGCCCATGTGGTCCCAGCAGTGCTAAAGAAGAAAGAAACTGATTTAAAGACAGTAACCAGCAGTATTGCTTTTTTCCCAGCTTGATTGAAGTCACTAGTAATCTTAGTCTCTTTTTCTCTTTTCTAGATCTGGAATTTTTATATAAACTGTAGTTGGGGAAGGGAGCCTTCTGGAGCACTGTCTGAGGAGAACCTTGCATTTTATGAAGACTACATATGAAATACTAATGTGGTCAGCTGAGCTTTGATCCAAACATTGTTGACTGAGGTCAAAGAGCATAAAAATGGTAGCTGCCTAAGTGTTCCCTTAAATATCACCCTGATCAGGAGCACGCTGCAACGTTAATGTGTTCAGACACTCTTCTGCACCTGGAGACTGGGGGCCTAAATCCCATTTACAGAGTGGTGCAATGAGGAGGTGACCTCCTCCTCCCAGGCTCCTATGTCTTGGTGGCTAGAGAGGAAGAGTTCAGGTCACTGACGGAGACATGGATTCACCACACAAAGCCACTAAGACAGGCCTCAACCAGTGGTGCAGTGGTACAGTGCACATTTTAAAGGACCACACAAGAGGTGATGTGGCCTTTTTTTTTGTTCTCGTCTTTGTTGCACTGTACACAGCTGCTATACCTTCTTCTGCCATCTAAGGAAACAAACCCAGAGCTGCTGCAATGCAGGTAGATGGGTAAGAGTTGGGGACCCATGGACTGAGGCATCCTATTAACTAGAAGGAGGGGCAGGGTCTAGGTACCCTGACATAGATCACAGCACAGGTGGCTTGAGCATCATGGGATCCCAGAGGGCAGGCTGTGCCCCTGCCGCATGGCTCAAACATGCAAGAATGTGACAAATTGGAGGGCTTGAGTTTACCGTCACTGTGTAAGCCTACCAGTGGTGCCATTAGCCCTGCAATTCACTCATTTACTCAGGCTCTTGCTATGCTTCCCTTTCCTGTTTGAAGAGGCTTGTTTAATTTTGCTAACAACTCTGAATGAAGATAAGACCTGTGTGTGTAATAACGGACTAAAATTAAACTTCAAACAAATTATCGGTTAGGATTTAGGAAAATCTTATCTGGGGATGAATTAATCCTTGCTGCTTGTTTTGGGGCTTTAGCAGGCCGCCGGGGATTCGAAAGAGAACACTTTGTCAGTCTGGCACACACATAGCAACTGGAGCAATGTGCATAATTCTCTGGATATGCTTAAAAAAAAAAAAAAAAAGAAAAAAAGAAAGAAAATTAAAAGAAAATAAACCCAAAAAGACACCTCAATATCTGAAGAGTAGCCTGAACTGATTGCAAAGCAAATGCAGGTGCTGTACATCATCAGCAGTCACTGTCAAAGCCCTGGTCTCCTTGTGACTTAGTGTCTCTGCTTCCTTCGTCACTGCTTATCAGGACAATTCTGTAAGCAGCCTCTTAAGCCCTAGTGCTCCACGCTGCGTGGTTTGGAAACCAGCCATTGCACCTTCCTGGTGACATGAGGTTTCTTTGAGAAGAAGATGCTGCTCAATCCAGCCTATTAATCAAATTAACAGAGAAGAGGCAAGAAGCTCCTGTAGGGTTTACTTTGCTGAAAACTGTTCATGTGGCTCAGAGTGGTGATGGGAATGGAAGTAGAGGTGGGGCTGGCGGAGACTGGGCAAAGTCAGCCCCACCTCATGATGGTTTGAAGGATTTAGTTCCAGGAATGATTTCAGTCTAACACTTTAGTTCTGCTTCTCTGACCTGCAAGCAATACCTGTGACAGACAATAAAGACAAGGACAGGAAGACCTCTGGAAACTTCTTCTTACCTTCTTACCACAGAGATACCTCAATTTTCCATCCACAAGAGATTCCTGGTCGAGGTCTTCTATCTTTTTCTCTTCCATCCATTTTTGTTTCAGCTTGGCTGCCCACACCAGCTATAAGGCAAAAGAGCAATAGGAAGAGAGAACAAGACAGAAAAGGAGTTTTAACAGCCAAGAAGAGATAAATGAGTGTTCTTTGGAAGCACAGACTACACTGATAGTCAGGAAAATCACATGGAAAATCTCTGATGTTTACTAAGTTTTGTAGTTTTCTTAAGCATGTTTTTCTTTCAATTCTGGGAGCATAGAGGTTCAGATTTATAAAGCCCTCACAAGACTACACAAGAATGCAGGAAGAGAAACTACCTGAAAACATTGCCTCAAATTTTCATTATCCTCAATCACACAATGGGATAATATGCAAGTCTTAGGTGGAAATATTGGGTGCCTGAACTCTGCAGAGGTTTCCACTAAATCCATAAAAACTAAGGAGTAATAGAACAGGCTAAACCTGCATCCTGAAACCCCAGAAGACTGAATGCACCCACTATGGGTGTCCGGAACATTTGACAAAGAGGCATATCTTGCCTGAGGGACATGAACACAGTCAGAAGCTCAGAACTCAGCAGGAAACATGTACGAATAAAGAGCAAAACATCTTTTCTGCCTCTTTGACAGTTAGTTTAGGTCCCTTCCCACCCAGGCAGATAATAGCTCTTTGGCCACTCTGCCTCCCTATCCACTCTTTCCTCCTTGCAATTTGCAGCAGTACTCCTTTGGTCTGTTTCCCATTTCAAGGGCTCTAAGTCACTGCTTGGCCTACTGTAATGATGCCATTTATTAGGAATTTAAACAGATGAGCACTCACTGAAGTCCAGCTCTGCTCCCCTCCCCAGCCAGCACCATCTCTCACTGCAGAGGTACAGGTCTGCATCTTTGCTCTGTCCTCTCTCTGACCGCGGATTCCATCAAGGAGAGGAGCTGAGAGGGCTCAATTCAGTGTGCGGTCTTCCTAGACAGAAACCAGCTCTCTCTCCGGAACAGGGCTCTTTCCACTCCCTGAGCTGCTCATGACCCTATGTTGCTTATCATAAATCTCAAGTGTCAGAGGAATTGAGGACAGGTGGATTATGCAAGGAAAGATCTTTAAAACGGTCTTCTGTGTTTCATCACCAAGGGAGTCAGCAGCAAGGAGGACCCCTTCTGTACTTTTGAAGCTTCAGGCAAGGACACCAAATTTACAGCCACTGAAGCACGGTGCAGCGCACAGTGCAATGGTGTCCAGCCCAGTAAACCCATGTGCAGTGCGGAGACTGGAGGATCTACCAGCCCAGAAGCGCTGTGTTGGTGCAGCACTTTGGCTCAGCCACCCACCCCTGTTGGATGCACGAACCTCCCTGCCCGCCTGTTCCTCCCGGTCCCCAGAGGTGCAACAATCAAACATAGTGTTTCTCTTATCTACCTATTCATCTGCTAAGAAGTAAACAAAACACAACTCGCAACAGCTGAAGTAATTCTTTCATGCTGTTTCTTGAAAGGCATCTAAGAACCTGCTGGTAATCACTACCTGCACAGTCTTTCTCAGTATGCAGCCAAGCAAGAGGAGGCAGAAATCCCTAGAGACATGCAGTCTTTTTCCAGTCCAGACTTTAACTGGGCAGAGAGGTCACTATGGAGCAATCTCTAGTCCATGCAAAAGGAGTATGTTGTCTTGGCAGCACTTCAGATGTCTACTGACCTGAAGAGGGACAGTTTAGACACAGGAGGTTGTTTGGTGTGCGGAACACATGGCATATAGCTCTTTTTTTTTTACCTTTTGTGGTGGGTTGACTCTGGCTGGACTCGAGCTGCCCACTAAAGCTGCTCTGTCATTCCACTCCTCAGCTGGACAGCGGAGAGAAAAATATAACAAAAGTTTCATGGGTTGAGGTAAGAACAGGAAGATCACTCAGTAATTACCATCACAGGCAAACCAGACTCAACTTGAGACAATTAGTTTAACTGTATTAGCAATCAAAATCAAAGTAGGGTAATGAGAAATATAAAATACATCTTAAAACACCTCCCCCCCAACCCCTCCCTTCTTCTGGGGCTCAACTCCACTCTGAATTTCTCTACCTCCCCCACCCCTGAACAGTGAAGTCGGACAGGGAATGGGGGCTGTGGTCAGTTCATCACATCTTGTCTCTGTCGCTCCTTCCTCCTCAGGGGGAGGACTGCCTACACTCCTGCTGCTCCAGCGTGGGGTCCCTTCCACAGGAGACAGTTCTCTACAAACTTCTCCAGCATGGGTCCATCCCATGGGCTACAGTTCTTCATGAACTGCTTCAGCATGGGTCCCTTCCCCAGCATGCAGTCCTTCAGGAACAGACTGCTCCAGCCTGGGTCTCCCATGGGGTCACAAGTTCTGCCAGAAAACATGCTCCAGCCTGGGCTCCTCTGTCCATGGGGACAGCGCTGGATTGCCACGGGGTCACAGCATGACTCCTCCAGAGGCTGCAGGTGGATCTCTGCTCCACAGTGGACCTCCATGGGCTGCAGGGTTACAGCTGGCCTCACCATGGGCTGCATCACGGGCTGCAGGGGAACCTCTGTTCCAATTCCTGGAGCACATCCTGCCCCTCCTGCTTCACTGACTTTGGTGTCTGCAGAGTTGCTTCTCTCTCATATTCTCACTCTTCTCCTCTGGCTTCTCTTGTTCCACAGCAGGTTTTTCCACCCCCCTTCTTAAATCTGTGATTGCAGAGGTGCTACCACCATCACTGATGGCTTGCCCTTGCCCAGCGGTGGGTCCATCTTGGAGCTAGCTGGCACTGGCCCTATCAGATGTGGGGGAAGCTTCTGGCAGCTTCTCACACAAGCCACCCCTGTAGCCCCCCTGCTACCAATATCTTGCCATGCAAACCCAATACACCTTTCTTGAATTTCCATCTGTATCTCCTGTATAGCTCTTGACAATAAATGTTGTATGTTTTATTGTAATAGATATTACTAGCAAAAGGCAAATACATTTTCAAAGGATTGAATTTGTTGCCATGGGAGGCAGTGCAAATAATTTGAGGTTAAATACAAAGAGACAAAAGAAAGCTCTGTTGTTAAAGTAAATACAATCTCATTGCTTTGCATTCTGTTTTAGAAGGTTCATGAATATCCTTGTTTTCTGTAACCTTGCATGTTATTGAAAAAGATCTCTCATTTGTTCCTACTCTTTGCCATTTCCTTAGATATTATATTTCCTTGCATCTGCAGAAACTGAGCTGTTTTTCGTGTACTTGACAAAGCATCAACATCTGCATGTGAAAGATTTCAGAGAAGAAACAGTAAAAAAAAAAAAGATAGAAACCTTTCCTTATCATTTTTCCTTTTGTTTTTGTACACTGGTGTAATAGAATGTATCCAACAATGGAGTTTTTCTGAAAATATGTTTAAACTGAGCAAATTCAGATTTGATTTGTTGACACTAGAGAACAAACTCAGTGAAAGAAGTAGTCTGTCCTGCCCAGAAGCTGCCTCAGACTCAAGCTATGTACTCCTCACAGGATTATATTTGTATCTTCATAGAGGAACCAGTTGGAAGACTGGTCTTGATTTGAAAACATGAAACAAAAGTATGGAAATATGCAGGTGTGATGACGCCTAATGAAGGCAGCATCCGTAACTGGAGGGTCACCAGCCGGCACACTGAGGTGGCACATTCAAGTACCGACTCAGAGTACAAGAAGTAGCTGCTCATGCTGGAAGAAGGGAGTGCTGAAGGCTGGCATGAGCATCCAGGCATCCTTTCTGCCCTTCCACACAAACCAGTTTGTAACTCTGTGCTGTGCCTTGGTTTCTTCACAACAAAAACCATCAGTTTTTAGCAAATAAGGGAAAGGAAGGCCCAAACCCCATCCTTATGAATCAGAGCAAACTTCCTCCCAGTTTCTCTTGCTGAATTGTTCATGTAAACCAGGTGCTTCTGACTTAAACTTGCTTTGTACAGAACAAGCTGCAGGAGCAGTTGCCGCGCACTGTGCCCTCTCTGGGCGGGAGGAGCTGCTCCCTGAGGAGCTCCCATCCATCCCCACCTTCTGTTGCTCAGAGGTGTTCAAAGCTGCTGCTTATAACACGCTGTCTTTTGACCCGCACACCCTCAGAGGCTGCCTCTGCCCAACAACCACATGCCATTTCCAAGGAATTTCCAAGGTTGCTATCTTCCTATTTCCAAGTGTAGGCTGTGGGGAGCCCCAGGACTGGGATACCAGACTCTGTCTCCCCTTAGGATAGGGGAGAATTGAGCTTTTCTACCACTCAAGCTCTTCCAAATAAGAGGGAGTGCAATAAGCATTCTCCTTAGCCCACCCACGGGGAGACCCTGGGAACAACTCATTACCTACTTCAGGTCAGAGGGAACAGAACATCATTTTGTCATCATCATTTTGACTCTAGATAATATTTACAATGTTTACCTCAATCGCACAAGTATTCATGGATAGCTGGTCTTCTTGGTCTGAAAGGGAAGATCCTGAGCTACCTGTCAGTGTAGACAAGTGAAAGGGAGGTATAGCAGGCGAGAAACCCATGAATGAGCCTGAGTTGTTTCTAGTGAAGACAAACTTAATGTCTTGGGCTGTCATTGGGAGTAGTAGGAGTGACTCACTCTCTTCCCTAAATTATACCACTACGTGGGGCATACATCAGACATTAGCAAGCTCCCAGTTATTCCAGAAGTTAGTACGCTGTGCCAACTCATTACTTCCTAAATAGCTTCAGTGTCAGTGACTTAACTGACTGCTGACATTCACTACAAGGTCACTAAGCCAAGTCTATACTTAGGAACACTTCGGTGCTGCAAATGACATGGAAATTATTTAATCTATACACATTTTGATGAGGATAAGAGGAACAGAGAATTAAATATTCTTGGAATGGCTGGATTTTCTATACAAGTGGTCATAAGCAGCATATTTCTTTGCTCTCCTTCCGTAGGGAGGACTTGAACATAAGGAAGAAACTTAACAAAAGGAAAAACTGTTTCACTATGAGGGTGACCGAGCACTGGCACAGGTTTCTCAGCTTGTGGAGCCTCCCTCCTTGGAGATACTCAAAAGCCGTCTGGACATGGCCCTGAGCAATTGACTCCAGGTTACTCTGCTTGAGCAGGTGGTTGGGCCAGATGACCTCCAGAGGCCCCTTCCCACCTCAGCTATTCTATGACTGTGACATTTTCTGTTTTGGCTCAGGTCATGATCTGACAGCCTTTCCAATACCTGAGTGCCTTGTCTTTGCCGATCCTTCCTATCACAGGCCTGACCAACATGGACAGAATAGAAAAGAAGGTAGAAAACACAATTGATATTCACCTCACTAAAGAAAACCTGGAGAAGAAGTCTCGGAGAAGAACTCTCAGAGAAGCAAACACTAAAGACAACACCAATAAGGAATGTAATAACCACTAAAAAAGTTACCATTCCTGCATTTTTTCCTAAGGAATCTAGCATGCCTCAACTGATGACTGCAGGAAATATGCAGCATTTCTCACTGCGGAGAACTCTTCTTGACTTGCACACCTCTTTTTACAGTCCACATATTGCAAGCAGATTCTTCCCTCCCAGAATCTTCCCAAAAGGCCCAGTGCCCACAGTCAGATGACAAAGGCATATGTACAGCTCTGCCTAGCAGCCTGGAGCTTTCAGCATCTTCATGAGCTCCCAAATTCAAAGGGTAATTCTCATCCCCTACTCTTACAGCTGTTAGCACATCAGCAAGCAACCTGCTGCCAGTTGGACCCCTTCCTGTCCATTGTTACTAAATCTCTGCCTATCCTAGAGCTCCAGGCATTTTAGAAATAATTTCTGCAACCCCTGTACCAAGCAACATCAGAGAGGCTACCAGTACGATGTTCAAAGTCCTGGTCACATTTACCAAAAATATTCCAGAGTAGAACAGGACACAGAAGTCAATGATTTTTTAAAATAGGTATTTTAGTTCATTACTTCCACAGATAGTTTAGAATTTTCCCCCACACCTTCAATGGGGAAGAAAAAGTGTGTCCCAGAGCTGCCTCATGCCCAGCTACAAGAACCTCTTTGTTCTTCCCTGCCCACCACACCAAAGGGCCACCATTTGCACCAGCTGGCCCCCACCGGTAGTCCATATCAAAAGGCCAGTTATCTTCACCTGACCCGCAGATGTCAATATGAATCTCCCTACAACAATAAAGATAAATATCTGAGCTGTCGTTTAAGGGGAAATAGCATGTGGTTCTTCACATCTGATGATTCAGACATAATAACTTCCCAGCAATTAGAAAGACAGAGGCAAGTAAATTGGGGGCAAAGAAAGAAAACTGAAAGGAGATGAACGGTCTTGATCCATGTCTGAGAAAAGTAAAGGAACAAATCACTAGCAAGGTGTTACTAGCAAGGTGGTGCGGGATTGGGAAGTACATCTGCACACATGTATGTGCTGCTTCAAGCCAAGGGTTGCAAGAAGGCATTAAAGTGCCAGTTAGTCTCGTATTTCACTTTATTGTCTTGGCTTAGGTCAGGTACATCCTTAATGCACGTTGGGATAAACGCCGTGGGAGCTGTGGAGCTCCCGCAGGGCTTCAGGAAGCTGGCCCGAGCACCTCGGCTGCTGGGGCCACTGCACCTGCACCACTGTACAGCATTGACTGGGATTCACATGGACACGAGCACAGCCCTCTCCACACCATTGACACCCAGGATTTGCTTATAATCTTCCAGCCCAAAAAGCAGTGAAAATTGTTTGGTTGTTTGGTTTTTTCTCCTACCTGCACCCATTTTCAGCCTGCAGCATGCTCCACGCTCATCCAGCCTGTGTTGTGATGGGGAAGGAGAGCTGCCCAGGCTCTCAGAGTTCCAGTCATGTGGGATTTTATAGGACAAACTCCAAATATGAGGATTGACTTTTTAAAATTTGTAAAAATCAGGTTGTAGTTATTCCTGAGATAGAGGCAGATGCAATAAGTGGGTGGGGAGTAGCTGCAGGACTCTGTATGTACTCACTTCATTAAATCTTAATTGTAACCATTTCAAGGTGCAACCCCAGCACCGTAATCAGATCCTGAGGTGACGGAGACACAAATAGTTGTGATGAGTCTTTCTCCAAAATGATAGGACTGCAGTTTTCTCCCCAGAGCTAATGGTACAGAGTCAGAAAATGCTGTCAGCAGCAACCCAGAGAAGCTGGGGATCCAAGGAGATCCCTGGGCTGCAGAATTTACAAACAAAGAGTAGGCAGGTGCTATTAACCAGAATTGTGGATTTAACTTCTGTTTCCCCTTTCTATTTTTAGCTTGTTTTCAGAAGCATCCCAAGTAAATCTGCACCATCCCGGCCTCATTGGTACTTTGCTTTCTGTAAAACTCTGGCAAAACCATTTACCACACTGGTAATGGAAGAAATGGAAGAAAGCAAATAATCAGCATGCAGAGAGCAGTGCTGCTCCCTCCTTCCATGTGTCAGTCCAGACCTTGCACTGACCCCACTAGCAGTGGGTCATGAGAGCTCTCTTGACCCCCTGGCCCTTCACTCACAGGACTACAATGGAGAGTGAATTGTCAGGGCGCACCTGCAGCTGGAGGATGAGTCACCCCCAAGGGGCTGCTGAGTCAGAAGAAATGAAACAGGCGCAGAAGCTGGCAGATGAGCATTCTTGTACAATCCAGTGCTAATGTCCAAGCAGGAAATAGAAATGAACTTTGGAATTAAAGTCAACAATTGCAAATGAATAAAAATGGGAGCAACGCTACCAGAAGCTCTTCATTCTGGTGATGTCATGGTTCCCAAATGCCCTTCAGAAATGCAAATTGCCTACAATGTAATAAAAAGGGCATTTTCTAGAGTGTGCAGAGCTTGCACAGTTTAATTAAGCATAAACTAGGGTGACTCTGGAAAGGAAAATGATGTGGATTGCATTCTTTGAGTGACCTTGGAAAGGCACTTAGATACTTTCTCTACATAGCAATTAAGTAAACTCACACTTCATATGCTGTCACTCCTATTCCTTTCCTTTATTTAGAAACATTTTTTGTTCTCCCTGATTTCCTGATCTTACATTGATTTATCTCTGTGCTTAGAAAATATGATTCATTTCCCTCAAGGTAACTAAACATTTGTCTACAGCCTCACCATGTCTAGTTTTCTAATCTCTACTTCAATATTACTTATATTAAACTTGTGGTACCTGCTTTCCTTGCTTTCCACCAAACTCCATCTAGGCTACCTCACTGACATGGCAAAACTGGAATAATGTGATGCCTATAGAAATTTTTCATCCAGTCTTCCCAAGACCAACCTAGTAGCTGCCTATGGTGGAGCGACTACATCAGTGGACAAGAACTACAGATGTCATCTCTCTGGACTTCTGTAAGACCTTTGACACAGTCTCTCACAACCTCCTTCTCTCTAAACTGGAGAGATATGGATTCAATGTGTGGACTGTTTGGTGGATGAGGAATTGTTTGGATGGTCGTATCCAGAGGGTAGTGGTCAACAGCTCAATGTCCAGATGGAGATCACTGTCAGGTGGTGTCCCTCAGGGGTCCATATTGGGACAGGTACTATTTAATATCTTCATCAATGACATAGACAGTGGGACACTGGTACCCTCAGCAAGTTCGCAGATGACACCAATCTGAGTGCTGCAGTCGACACGCCTGAGGGATGGGATGCGATGCAGAGGGACCTGGACAAGCTCGAGAAGTGGGCCCCTGTGAACATCATGAGGTTCAACAAGGCCAAGTGCAAGGTCCTGCACCTGGGTTGGGGCAACCCCCAATGTCAATACAGGCTGGGGGATGAAGAGGTTGAGAGCAGCCCTGCTGAGAAGGACTTGGGGGTACTCATGGAAAAAAGATGGACATAAGCTGGCTATGTGCACTTGTAGCCCAGAAAACCAATCATATCCAGGCCTGCATTAAAAAAAAAGCGTGGCCAGCAGGTCAAGGAAGATGATTCTGGCCCTCTTCTCCACCCTGGTGAGACCCCACCTGGAATACCACATCCAGGTCTGGGGCCTCCAATATCAGAAGGACATGGACCTGTTAGAGCACGTCCAGAGGAGGGCTGGAGCACCTCTCCTATGAGGAAGGGCTGAGAGAGTCAGGCATGTTTAGCCTGGAGAAGCAAAGGCTCCAGGGAGACCTTATTGCAGCCTTTCAGTACTTAAAGGGAGATTATAAGAAAGGTTAAAACAGTGCTGTTGTGATAGGACAAGAGGTAATGGTTTTAGACTACAAGAGGGCAGATTTAGACCAGATATAAGGAAGAAATTTTTTATTATGAGGGTGGTAAAACACTGGAACAGGTTGCCCAGAGAGATGGTAGATGCCCCATCCCTGGAAACATTTCAGGTCAAGTTGGGTGGAGCTCTGAGCAACCTGGTCTAGGTGAAGATGTCCCTGCTCATTGCAGGGGAGTTGGACTAGATGACCTTTAAAGGTCCCTTCCAACTCAAACTGTTCTACAATTATAGGAAGAACCATATAATCTCCTCAACCCAACTCACAGATTGTAAAAAATGCATCTCCCTTGTCTGCTAGTCAAAGTGCATCGCACCCCTCTGTGAATCATTCCAGGGTGGCACTGTGCCACCCCCGATGCTTCCCTTCAACATTTTCCTTACCCAGAGCCATGATGTATGGTTCAGTTTGACTTTGATTTTGCTGTGCATGGCTTTGTGAGGAATCACGTCCAACTTGCAATGTATGCAGCTACCCACCACGTATGTGGATGGCTCCAACCCATCCACTCAGACCTAAAGATAACAGCATTTGCCTAGTGCTTCATAACATCCAGCGACTTTCCTCCCATTCAAGATTTTGCAAAACACTTCTGCAAATCACCACACAGCTCTGCAGCAAGAATGGCAACAGCTTATGGGGAAAGTGGTACTACGGGGTGGACTAAGTTTTTGTAGCTATCATTTGAAATGCTTCCACAGTATCAGTCTCTTAATTTTGTGCAGGATCTAACATTATGTGCCAGCTGGTTTTGTCAGATTTTGAAGGTGAGTTTTGAAGCCCATTAGATCATCTAGTCTGCAGTTTCCCAAAAAGGATGCTGGACTGTATGGGGATACAAGAGGAGTCAAGGATCTGCTTTCCAGATACCAGGGAATAAAAGAACAGCATTAGCAGCTTGGCTCCATTTCTTCTGGGTTTGGGTGTGAAAAAAAGTCCCAGCGATTCCTGGCTGTGAGCGCTGCTGCCAAGAGGGAGCGGTGGTAGCAGCTCGAGTCTGTAGACCAGGAGTGAATGGGCCTTAGAGAGGGTGAGTGGGACTCCTCCAGCTGTTTCTTACACATCTGTCTTCAGCTTGACCTATCAGAAAGACCCTGCTCTGGCTTCCCCTTGAAATTTGGAGAGGAGTGGCCCTCTCTGCATTGCTTGTGGGGAATGATTTTCTCTTGGTATCTGGCTGTGACTTTCAAGGAGGAACAGAAACTTTCCAAGGAAGATTTGAAGAAGTTGGTAACGGGTGGAAAAAAAGTGTTCACTGAGCAAGGACAGAGAAACTGGGGGAGGGCAGGTGGGGAAATGGTGCTGATGTGAAGCTGATGTTTGAGCTATGATGGAGCTTCAGTGAACCACATCACTAGGGCTGCTGACTCATAAAAAAGTGGAATGCCCAAAAGGAAAGCAGTGATCTCAGAACAATTGCATCCCATTATGGTATGTCAGACATGTCTCTGATTGTACAAGCCTATAATTAGTTACAGGAATTGTGCTGTTTCTGAAGAAGGGAAACAAAAAGAATTATTCCTTGTGTTAGTGACTAGCAGGATCAGTGGATAATGCTCAAGGATTCATTTAAATAAAATGTATTAACTGATGATAGATTTCTATTTATTTCTGCATTTTCAGAGTAAATGCCAATGATTCAGTAAAATTTAACAGCTCTTAAGAGATCCCATATTGAAGATCTGAAAATCTAGGGATTAATTTTAGGGCTTGGTTTCTACCCACTCTGCATGTAAGAAATCTGGTTAAGTATCTTACATTTTGAATTTTTTTTCGAAAAGGAAGATCTCTTGGTTTTGCAGTAAGAAAGAAAGGAAACAACCAGGTTTAATATGAACCTAAAATTGTAGTAACAGCTGCATTACATACTTGCTAACACTAGATGGGGTGTAAGGAAAGAATGAAAGGGATGATGTTCCAGGGAACAGCAAAACCTTGCAGGTCCAAGCTACCCCAGGCACAGAAACTGAGTTCAACTAAGCAGAGCTGGGCTTCCTCCATGTTTTCAAAAGCCAAAACTGATGATAAATGGACAAGGACTCGTTTGCCCACGTTGCCCATCCCTCTGGCAGTGTGGATCTTCACAGCATGGATATTTTAACATGCATGACACACCACTATTAGTCTCATTATCTACATTTTATTCATATATTGAAATAGTACATACATGTGTAAGTAGCATAGATTGCATCAGCTCCTCTTTACTAAAAAAAGCTCAATGTCTATACAGCCTTAAAATGCTCCCACTGTAGCTAGCACATTGTATTAAACATATGCTTATATTACAAAGAACTACTGTTCTTTACATAGTTGTATGTCTTTTAGGATACATCAAAAATTACAAGGTGGCATGTTCTGTTATCCTTTCTCACTGTTCTGATGGTCTAACAGTTGCAGTAAATTATGGATATGCATAGTTTATTTATTACTCAAAACAATTTCCGTTATAGAATGTAGGCCGTGGAGACAAAACTTGTTGCATTTGGGAAGGTACAAAGTACTTTTGATGCTTGGTGATTTCTGCTGTTATGGCTGCGTCCTATAGCTTCTCCTTGGGAGCAGAAAGAGCAGAAGAAGGCTCTTTCTGAGACACTGCCTGTTTAGCCCTGAGAAATGTATCATCATCTCTTTCCTTTATCAAGTGGTGCTTTTCTTCCCTTCCTCTCAGCTGCTTTGACCTCCCATGCACTAACTCAGCAGAACAGGCAGGTCAGCCGCCCTAAACCCCGAGACCACTGCGGCCAGGAGTGCTGCTGAGCTGGGCTTGCTGCCCAACGCACACGGCTACTCAGAAGCAGCAGCCTGCCCATAGCATTCATTTCTCTCACTTTCTTCTTCTGGTCCCATGCGAATGAGCTAGACTCCTGCGGATCACTTTATCCTCTTTATTAAGCCTGTCTCTGCAGAGACCGTTTTAATTTAATTCAACTTGATAGCCAAGTCTCAAAATCCCCTTGGCTCTTGAAAGAGCACCATCTCCTGGTATTGGATACATAAGCCCTTTTCCCCATTTGCTTGCTTTCCTTCATGTAAAAAACGACAAGATCCAATTTCTCTAAACTAGCTTTTAGCTCTGACTGATGCCTCTTGCTGAATGGATGGTACTCACAGTGAGCCCCAACAGAAAGTGCCAGCACTCTGAGAAATGCCCCTCTTGGCAGAACATCTGGCTCTCTTTAAACATGCACACTGGACAGAAAAGCAATTAAAGAATGCCTTCCCACAACACAGTTTAAAGACACATCGTTTGCCAACCATGCACACTTTAAAATGTAAACTGGCACATGGTAAGAAATTGCATTCACTAGCAGACATATGATTCATCTCTTCATTTTGTCTGATTTGTTAGCTTCATCCTAGAAGAGATATTGCTAAAACCTGCTGCAGAGGGTTGATTTGCATCTTCTGGTCTGACTGAACCAACATGACTGACACCGCTTCAGGATTTGGGGGGCAGAGCACAATACTTCAGGTGGCTGAATGGGCTAAATTGCCAATGTGATTGATTAAAAATAAAACCAAGATGAGCACTTCTATAGGAAAAATATTTAACACATCATTTAAAAACACAATAAAATTAGTTAGGTCTCTGACAGTAATAATTTTATTTCATAGCGGCGAGGCAACAGTTGGGGAAGGCTGTGATATTCCAGGTCACTGGCAGGTTTTGACTCCTCACAGGAGTCCTTGTGCATAATCCTCTTCTGCAGCACTGTTCACATCTCAGACATTGGAAAGCCTGTGCGAACATCTCAGTTTGTGACAACAGACCATGTTTCACATGTCCAGGGCAAAAACATGACACTCAGCACAGAGATGGTGAGATAGCCCTGAGTATGAAGGAACTAAGGACAGTTTCCTCTGTCCTGCCTGCTTTACACAGAGCTTCCTCGTTATCCGAGGCAGCAGCAAGACATGATAAAACAACCTACTATGCTAAGTACTATGAAAACATAAAGAAACATATTGTGTAAATGAACAAACAGGACCTCTGATACACAGCTTTGTTGGGTAAGGCTGGTGGAAAGCCTTTCCAGGAAAAGTCCCCAGCTGTTATCCCGACAGAGGCTCTGCATGCCAGGACTGCCCTGGATGACTGAATTGCCTCCGTCTGCAGCCACCCAAAACAACAATGTTGTGTGGTCTGTTTAATCTTCAGTGGCCTGGCAGCCTGGCAAAAGCCTGGAGCTACCAAGAGGAAACCCTTCTTGGAGCCAGGGTTAGCTCTAGCCTGGAACAGCTCCAGCTGCCTTGGTTTGAAAAGACTCAGTGATACCCAAGTCACAGTTAGACCTCAGCCAGAAGGAGGATTCCTCAAATACAGCTTGTGGTGCCCAAAACCTGAATTTATTGCTTGTGAGCTGGTGCTGAAGGGAGAAAACTGGAGAATAAATCATCTCATTGTGTACAGACAGGCTACACCATGGAGAACACGAATGTGGACATGTGTTTCATGCTAAACTTAAGCTGTGCCTTCTAGAATGAGAGATCACTACAGATTTACTTGTCACAACATCCCAAAATCTACTGGGATCATCAGGAAGAGTGTGAATTAGGGCAACATGGGGTGGATTGCTGAAATACCTAATAAAACAGAAAGTGGCCAGAATTTGTAGTTGCTTCATTCATGGCACCAAGCAGACCTCTGGTATTATCTGTCCATGTTATCTTGTTAAGATCTCACAGTCTAGAAGTGACATAACCTTCTTTTCCTGGCTACCCTGTAATTGTGGGCTGGGCTATTTGTTACGCACAATTTGTTGCTGAAATAGTGATCAGTGGAAGAAAAATGGCAATAGATTTTGACTTTCCTTTTAATTTACAGTAAATTAAAATTATGCCCCAGTCTTACTATAAACCACAAAGAGAGTTTTGAAGACAGACCTCAGGAAACAAAACTAAAGTGTATTCTGGAACATTACTGTTCACTTCTACAATTCATCAGCAGCCATGAAGAATTGGCTCTAATCTTAAAATCATCACTAACATGTTCGTGTAAGAGTCAAAGTCATTTCTATGTCTTGTATGGCTTACTCTTCACTTTTTTATGAGATGTTCAATTCAAGGTAGTTTTCTGGGTAAAATTTAGATCATTCTCTTTGATGTCCAAATTAATCCTAATGCACTGCACTCTTCTCTGAATGACTGCAGATTGCAAAGTGTCTTTGAAAAAGGATAAACCAGACATGTCATGCAGTAACCAAGTGAATGCAATCCCTGATTAATATGCAAGTTTGAAAAGTTCAGAAAATGTCATCATACTCCATAGGTGCACCCTGGTTTTGGAAAGGTCTCTTTTTGTTTTGTTTGTGTATAAATGTCATTCTACATGAATTTCACTTCAGCAGCTTTTCATAAACTCAAGTCAATGACAATATGTTCAAATATTTGAGTGTTTCCTTTAAAACTAGAGGCAAAGAAAAAATCTCTTCGATCCGTTGACACAGCTGTGAAAGACCGCGGTGCTTGCACATAGATTTCTTTAAATAATCTGAAGATCTTCTTTTCACCATCCCACTGGTATATCTGGGAGAAGGTATAGTCACTTCCCAAGGCTAGGTAGTAATTGTTCTTGAAGGAGAAAGGCTGCAGCGTCATGGCTCCTCGGGATGGAAGAGCCTGTATCTCCACAAACTGTTTGCTGTTCCATTTCATAACTCTGGAGTCACCAATGAATCTCGTGAGTGTGATGTACAGGTTCTCTTCCATCCTGAAACTCTTCACAGCCAAGACATCTTCCATGTTGGGGATTTCACTGTGTGGGACAAACTTTTTGGAGACTTTGTTCCACTGGAGTATAATGGGAACCTGGGAACGGCTAGAGAGGATTAAATATGATTTCCCATCTATATCGAGAAACTCAGCATCAGTGTCCCTGAACCACTCGTGAAGGGACTGGTATGAGTAAAATCCTTTGTTATTCCACTTGTACACTGTTGACAAACCTGCTTTAGAGCTATCTGCTATGACAAAAAACATTTCACTATCTATCTCAAAAAGCTCTATATCATTTGGCTTGGAAATGCGAGATACTTCGATATCCTGGAATTTGACAAACTTCGTCCAGCTTTCGTCATACTTGTAAATGTGTGAGCCACCAAAGAGCTGTGCCACCACCACGAAGACTTGGTCACCAACAAGAATGGCTTTACATCCCACTATGGACTGACCTATTGCCCAAAGAAAAAAAAATCACATATATTAAGACGGTACAAAGTGCCCTTTAAACCACAGAAAGATTACCACATCAACCCCACCTTTTAAAAATTTGCACCATCTCATAATTTTGTCTTCTGCTACATGCCATCAGAGCTTCTTTTCGTGCTTTTTTCTCCCCAGTAACTGGAAAGATGACTTCAAATGTTGGAAATGTCACACCCTTCAAGGTGTGCAAGTATGATACACCCTAAAATGTTCATTCTTTTTTATGTAGAATACTTTTTCTTTCTCTGTTTGTTCAAACACATGCCCCCTAATAGCCGAAACAATTATTTAAACCAACTTTTATTATTTTAAAATAACAAGAGTTGTTATCTCATGACTCAGCAGGAATCTGAAATTCTCTTATTCTTGGAATGTCTGTCATTACAGTTTCACTAGGAGAATGAAATATAGTCTACTTGTGTTGCTCCAAGAGGACCAGAGTCAGCTTTTTGCTACTGTAAATAGAAATACTGATGCATCTTGTGAATGTATCAACTGACTGCAGGATGAAAAAGATAAATCTAACTCTGTTGTTTATGTTAAGTATTCTTGAGGTTACATTAAACTAGAAATATTTAGGAATACTGCAGCTCCCAGATTAGATCACATTGGGCTAAAGTCCGTTTTGAGAATGTCAAGTCACTATACAAGAACCACATCAAAAAACTAACATCTAGACTATTTACAAAAGGTTTAGTTGGAAGAAGAGATTAATTCCTCCCTGAAGCAGATGGTTTTAGTCGTACCAGAACTGCGCAGATTCCCCTGTGCGTGTTTGGTCACAGTCACTACGGGAGACTCACCCTGGCATCTCTGCTGGCCCTGACCCACAGCTGTGTCACAGCTGGCCTGGGATGACTCACCACCCTTCCAGTGTAGGAGCCAGGGGGGATCCATCTCAAGTACCATAAGGCATCTGCAGCATAGACATGAATGCTCAAGCTGACCATCCAGGCTCTTTCTAGTCTAACTTAATCAAAAAGCACTCTAGAAAAGATTCCACCTGATCTGTACATGTCTCCTTTTGCAGAGGGCAGTGACACCTGTTCTCCACATAGGCTGAGTGTAAAGGCAATCTTGACAACTAACACAGCTCCATAAGCCCATGTTGTAAAGGCCTAAGTCCAGATACCCAAATTCCAAGCATAGTTAGTAATGAAACTCCCGTGGAGCACATAGCTGGCTCCGGAGCTCTACAAAACACACTTTAGGCTCTTTACGTGCCGGTGTCCCCTGGAAAAAGTCTCTTGCTCACATGTCAGAGCTCAGAGCTCAGAGCTCAAGCTTCCCAGGAACACAGGACAGTTACTTGAGAAAAGAGTCTGGGCACATACGCTGGGTGTGGAGCTACAACACTCGCCTCAGCAGAAGTGTCTCCTAATCCTGCCATTCACAGGAAGCTGAAATACATCCAGAAGACAGCAGTCTTTGGAAATGACCCAAATTCTCAACTTCATTTCCAGAGCTTTTCTAAAGCTCTGCTCATTTTCTTTGGGCCATGGACTTCTCAATTTACATCTGCTGGTACGTATTTCTCCCTATTCTACTAAAACACAATGAAACCTAAAAAAATACAAGATTTTTCATTTCCAAAATTTCCTGACAGAGGGGTAGCACCTTGTAAACTTTCATTAGTGACACACACAGCTGATCTGATGAGGTAGGTGCTCTCTGCCTTTGTAGACAACACCAAATGAGAACGCAGCATACTCTTTGTTTCCCAAAATGTAAGGTAGAAAATAATCTATCACACATAACAACAAACAGGAGGAAAGCATGCTCCATGGGTAAATTTAGCTCCTGAGGCTTCAGAACCAATAGCTTGACATAGCTGGGAAATGGGGCAGCATATAACAGCTCTAAAGACTCCGTCCCTGTTGTCATGGTGTGACTGAGCTCTGTACAGCACCATGAGCGTTGGTCAGGAACAAAATGGCTATTAGCATTAGGAAATCACCTGGCATCCATGTGGGCTTTGTGTTTGATAAGTAATCTGGCCATGATGCTAAATTTAGCATCTTTGTTAATGGAAAGTATAGACGAAAGCTTTACGCACACCTCTTTAGCTAACAATCATGGTTCAAATATTTCTATGTCATCTTCAGCTGTGAAATATGCTTTCCGGGCCAGCCCACCCTATATGCATCCTTCAGACCTATTTCCTTCTACATGCAATAGAGTATTTTTAAATTATTCAGGCACTTTGGCAAGAGGGAGGGCTCCTTTGACCTATACTTTAACTCGCAGTGTGATTCAGGCAGGGAGTGTCTAAGCTAGGCCACAGTGTGACATTCACAGCAAGTGTTTGTGCTTCGGCTCATTTACAAGATTAGGCAAAAAAAGTCTAGTTTTTGTGCGACAGTGCGGTTAAATGTGCGTGTGTTAACAAGATGCACTACTCCATGAAATCACTCATGTCCCAACATTATAAACATTGATCGGCAAATTTCAACAGAGATTCAGGACAAAAACCATCAGCTGGTCCCATTTATGAATCTCACCCTTGTGAAAAGCCAGTAGTTCATCAACAACTGGAATCCCAGTGTCCATATACCTGTGATATTGTCATAACTCCTGAAATTCATTTCAATGTGATCCCATTCCAACACCATGCAGTTCTCCATGCTGGGCTGTGCAATGGCTACGAACACGTCATTCTTTGAGTTGAATGTATCCACTGAAATTGACTGGTAGGGCAAAATCTGGTGAACAACAAAATCTAGAAACATACATTTACAACAGTTAGGATACATCCTTGCTAGGAACATAGAGTAAGTGGCTACTGATTGTAACGATTAACACTGAAAAATGAGTGAAATACACTGGATTTTGTATAATGCTAGCATGGGAGTGTCAGTGCTCCTGTTAGGTGTGTAGCAAGAGGGGAAAGCTTCCGCTGCTTTAGGCTTCATAAACTGTCCCCTGGAAATACAGTTGCCAAGGAGATCAGATAGGTAAATAGTGGCAGAAATCAGATTTTCCAGCTAGGCTGGCTGATATCGATGAAATCAGGATGTCAAGAGAGAAGTCTCTTTCCCCACAGCTGGAAGTTGTTTTTCCATCAAGTGAAATGGCCTTGCTCGAATCACTTTCAAGCTGAGAGACAGCAACTTCCAGCTGAAGTCCAATAACTTCTTAAGTCATGCAAATTTAATCACTAGCAATTTGTGTTATGCTAAACCAGGCAGAAAGTGAAATGATAAGCTGAAGTCTGCCTGGGGATAATCCCATTTTGGCTAGACCATAGACAAAATGGTGTAATCAAAAACTTGGTTAACATAACGTTTTATGGGGCATTGTAAAGTAGTTTAGGGATAAAATACAACCAACCTGCGAATTACTGTCCAGTGGAAAACTTATTCTAGATACTAAGACTGAGGAGCTGGAGCAACCTGTAAAGACTAAGAGTATAACTCCAAAATTCAAGATTTCTTCTCAAAATCCGAGTGCCTCTGTAGCTTCAACTCTAAAATTCACCCTGGGCTAAGTCAGCAGTAATGACAGAACCAATCTGGGGCAAAGCAAGGAGACTTGGGTCTGAATGTGATACTTGGCCTGACAGCTGGGGAGGGTCAGTATTGTGAAAAAAAGAAACCAGTGTAGCAGAGTTGACAAAGACAAGCCAGCACTTGGGTCTAGAACATGGCAGAAGGCCTGCGCTGAAGTTATATATGGATATAGATAAAGAGAAAAGGAAATGCATTTTCCACTACGATGGAGTTTCTCTGGAGAACCATACACCGCTCTGTTTCAAGCTCCATTTGCTACACGATTTCATCATGCACTCCTACGCTGGAAGGGCCTGAGCACCCAGGGATTTTGGTGAGATGGTAATTAAGTCCTCACTCGAGTCCCTCATTTTGGTGCATTATGAAATAATTGTTTTCGAATGAAGAAATCTCTCTCTCTGCATGCTTGAAAGCCTTGCCCTTGAGGAGTTACACTTCTGAAGAATAAAGATAGATGACTACCATTAAACAAACAGAGCAGATTCTACAGCTGCAAAAGAAATGACAGTCTCCATTCTTTGAGGGACTATTATAAATAGAGTTTGGGCTTGATTCATAAATGTTGGTAGGAAAACAAGAAAGTTATCTTCATTCTTACCAGGAAAATAAAAGAACCAGAGAAAATTGACATCAAAATATGCAGACATGAAGTCATAAATCACAGAAGGTAGCTGAGGGTGGGACAATAACAGATATTGCCAGAGAAAATCAAAATAGTTTTTAAATCTTGAGGAAAAATAACAAAAAAACCCCACTAGCACTGAAAAAGACATCTCTGGAAATCTGAACAGTTGTGAAACACTTTGAGGGAATCTGTGAATTAAACCAAACCAGTCTGTGTGTTAAAACCCACTGCTCATTCAAATACGACTCAGTGCTAACATAACTATTTTTACTTGTACCTGTCATTCGGCTCTTTATATCACTGGATGAGTAAAAATGGGTAACCAAATCAGCCATAACCAGTAAAAAGCAATAAACATTGCTTTTAGCACCAGTTGGAAATACCAGACTCTAATGTGGAACAAGGTTACACAGTAAAGAGATGCTGCCACATCAGGCTTGCCAAATATTTAGTTCTTGGGGGTTTAATTTAGTTTTACAGGCAGATCCACATGCCTTGCTTTAATGCTAGAAAGAGCTTGTATGGTAAATACAGGGTTGGGGGGAGATGTTTCCCAACATTTTTCTCTTTAAGCTGGATCAGCCTGCACAGAAGAGGGAAAAGGATGCCGCCCTCACTGTCCCCGGGCTGCTGGCCGCATGGGCTGTCACTCTCTCCCTCTTTCCCCTATACAGTTTTGCTCTCCCTGGGTCAAAACACGTAGTTGTAACACTGCTTTCTGCTGGCTGAGGGCTGAGGTGGTCCCCCCATCCTCCAGCCACCCGCCCCGCCTCTGCTCTCTTGGCTGTTGAACTGGCACAAGCTGTCAGGAATAAGGGACCCAATGCTTCTGTGGTTGGGCCGATTTCCCTCCCACAGCCCCTGCTCTGTCTGATCCCAGCACACAGGAGCACAGATGTCTCCTTTGGCAGCAGCTCCTAAACTGCATCCTGCCACCAGCTGGTCCTCCTCTCCTCATGGCCCTTCTTCCCCATGCTGGAGACTTCTGCTCCAGGTGAGGCTACCCAGTACTTGGAGGTGCTGTCAGGGAGCGTCAGCCATCCCTCCCACCATCCCACCACCGTGGCATGGGTGACCTCCTGCACAGCCGTGCATGTGGAGCAAGTGACTTAATTTGCAAACTACCTTCCTTCCAGCCACAGGGAAAGAGAGGACCACCTCCTGAAGACAGTCCCACCCAGGTAAAGAAGGGGGGAAAACAAGCTTCCAAAGCTCGGCAAGATGATTGCTGCTGGCAGATCTGGGCAAGGCAGGTCCCAGGCACACACACAGCCTGTTGCTAGTGACTGTGGGAGTGCGAGGCTTGTTTTCCAGTCTCCTGAAAGCACACATTCCTCTGCCCTGCTTACAGCCACAGCACAGCCCCCTCACACACTGTTGTGGGAGAAAGATGAGAAATGAAGTGAAACAGCTTAACCTGCTTCCATGATGCAAGCTGTGAGGAATGGAAAAGCGAGATGCTATCACAAAGAGAGTTAAAAGTGCAGATCACTGACACTGTGAATCACTTTTGCTGTGAGTAAGTGATAGCAGCATTTTGTTCTCTGGCCTTTTTTTTTTATTTCAATATGGCAGCACCTCTTTACATCTCTCCTCCTGTCACCATTCTATCAGTTGAGAGGGCGCAATGAACTGATGGAGCCTCTGAGATGCACATTTTATCAAGCAAACTGCTTTGTTACCACATCCTACATCCAGTCATGCTCAACACAGAGTACCAGAGACCAGAAATGATGGAGAGTCTGATCACGCCTGGTAAAGGACGGAAATAAGGTACTAAAGACTAATGTGAGTTTAAGAGGTTTGCAGAGCACTGCCCATCAGTGAATGAGAAAGGAGAACACAGCTATGCTGCTTTACTTTAAAATATGTGACTAATCAATCCTCAGGGAATTAATATGGGCATATTTACACTCCCTTTGATCTGAGGGAGGCAACTGTGGAGAAGGAAAAAGCAGCTGTGGCCTGACATGGCAGGCTGCCAAGGCCACCGCAGGGTCACAGCTCCAGCACGGCAGCCCGCAGTTCAGTACAGGGGTCATGATGCTTTCTCAAGGGTGACATTCCTAAAGATTTGTATTTCCACTCTACTTTTCTCTGTTTTATCTCATATGGGTCATTTCTGCACGCAGCCTGTCCCTCTTAGACAGCCTTCCCTCAGAGCAGCCAGCAAATGGCTGCTTTGAAAATGTCCTTTACTCTCTGAAGAGTATGTCACAGCTATTTGCTGTGCCGTGAGAGCACTTCTCTGGTGGCATCTGAACAAATACTAAGCTAGGCAATCCTTGCACCACACAACACCTTAGCTCCCCAGCAAACTCTACGGCATGTCAAATTAGTTATGCTTGGTGTCATTCTGCTTAGAGCGGACAAAGGGACTAACATTAAGGGTGAATTTTGCCTGCAGCAACTTTGTAGTTAGGTATGTAGGTGCAGAGAGATGACAGAGGGCAGGTAGGTCAGTACAGGTCTGAGGACAAGGCAGATAAAGCTTGTTCTCGCACACTGTTAGTGCTGCACAATTGCTGAAAGCAGACTGGAATGAAGGGAAGACCACTTTTCCTTTGCACTTTTGCATCTTGGCGGATTTGCAGATGCAGGGATGTAACTTTGGTACTGTTCTAAGCTACACTGCTCGCCTGCTTTTGACATCCTTTTATGCAGCACATTATCCTGCTTTACCTCTGCTGCTCTTCTGAGATATTTTTGAATTCTGTGTTAATTCTCTTTACCTTTATACATTGCCCTTGGATTACCTTTCATACCTTGTCCTGAAACTTTATTTTACATTACTAGTAATTAACTTTTCTATTGTCTCAATGATGACAGCTGACTTGATGACAGATGAGAAATCAAACGCCTCTGATATTACTGGATAGAAAAAAGACAGTGCTGACATCATATACATGAAAGATGAAAAACAATACTTGTAACTGATGTTCTCACTTATATGATGTGACTACATTTAAAGATAGTTAACTGCAGCTGTTCGGTCATAAAATATAAGCATAACCACATGCAAGTTTCTCTTTACTTCCTTCAGCATGCTTTACATTACCTAAAATAAAAATCAAGATCCTAAACAAGACAGTAGTCTGAATACTATTGGACATTTCTCTCCAACTTAATGGAGTTCCATAAAGAACTGCTGGCAGTATTGCCACAATATTTGATGCTATTAAATCGTGGCCTATTGACTAAAGATAACAGATATAGCCACATTATTTGAACTTCTTTTCATTGCTTTCTGTGAAATACAGAGATTTTGGGAAGCTCATCTGCCATAACTGTATGGCTTTATTCCAGATAATAGAAAGCATTCTATGATGAAAATTAAGTCACAAAGTGAGTCATAATCAAGTCTTTTGGAATATGAAAAGTCACAGCTCTTTTCCCATTATCACTTAATCCAAATAAAAACTTGGTACTTACTTTGGCTTCAAAATGTAATTTTCCCATTTTATGCTTGTTCCAGTACTCAGAAATGCTTGCTATGTAACCCTTTCCTCCCCCCAGATCATGCTCACAGAAGCAAAAGGGCATAGTCTAAACTTCTGATATTTAACCGTTTGTAGTGTGCTTAGAAATATACATTCTGAATACCTGTAGTGGTGCATTCATAATCAAAACTTGTCACATCATTTAACTTCTTATCCTGATATTCTGCTGGACCAATACACAGGACATCAGAAACAGTGGAATTTGTCATCTTTAACCACAAAAACAACCACTTGGCTTTGCAGTCACACTCAAATTTATTTCCCCTTAAATCTCTAAAAAACACACAGAAATAAACATATTTGAAAAGGTTGATAGCAATATGAATACTACAGAACTGTTATCACCTTGACATGCTGAATTTAAAAATATCTGAGTAGCCTTGAAATGCTTCTAAATGGAGAACAGGGTAGTTAAGTTTTATTTGGACTCTCTTACTATGGACTCTCCTTCACTTAGTGTTGTCCTTGGAAAAACTGTTTCAATCTAGGAAATACACCCACATATAATCTTACTAATAGAGCACTGTGATTCATGTATGAAGTCATTCACGTTTAAAAGTTTTCATGGGATTAGGACTATAATGTAATAAATCCTAACACTGCGGCTGTCTGCTCAAACCTCCATAGCACCATTCACCACTGACACAGATAAATCCCATTCCTTCACTAAACTGCTCCAGTACTGCTGGCTGACAGAGCGGCCTTGCTGGTACCATTTCTCTGTTACATTAAAATACAGATATAAGGCTTGTATTTTAGAATCACTACTGATGTGGAGTCAATTTAACTTCCCTCTATTAATCTATGTGCAATTTCAACACTGTACCTGTTCTTTGATCCCTCGGCAATTTTTGTGGCTTACAATTATACTTTGCTATTTGCGAGAGCCAGGCAAAAACCAGGAGAAGGTGACTAGCAGCTCAGTTATACAAGAAAACGCTGATAGTAAGTCAGCAATGTGCTACAACTGCAGAAAACCAAGAAAAAAAAGAAGCCTTTTTTTAAAATGAATGCCTTCTACTAAAATAATCTCAGGGAATACATGCAACAATAACAGGAAAAAATGTTCAGAGAAACTGTAGTTTTAAAATTTGTTGTCTCCCTTTCCCTAAAAAAAAAATTATATAAAACATTGGAAAGAAGAACAATAATGAAAGCTATGTACAGCATCATGAGAAGCAACAGTGATTTGAGAAATAGTATATATTTTAGAGGAGACTATCAAGTAAACAACTTTAAAATGAGAAACACTAGAACAACAAAATGCACATTTCTTTTCTGTGCAGATATCAGATAGAGCATCACACAAAACCTGAACATAAACCTCAGAGTAACAGAAGCAAGCAGTCAACAGAAAGATTCTTGTTACTTACAGTTCAATTAAAGAATCTAAATCACTGAAGACATCCCTTGGCAGAGCTTTGAGTTGGTTATTGGCCAAAGAACTAGAAAGGAAAGTTAGAGCTTGGTATGATTGCTGTCTCTTGTCTGGCTCACTCTTACTAAGTCTGTGTTCACTTGCATGTTGCTAACTACTGGCATCATTAGTAGTTACGAGGAACGGGCATATATTAATTATTCTTAGTAAAAAATGACAATTTCTTGAAACTCACATAAAAGTAACATATGTAAAGCATTTTTGTTGCCCAAGTGCATATGCAACACAGAGAGCAACCACTGAGCGTGCTGAAAAGAAACAGGGTGTTAATCCTGAGTGCGTGGTGTGAGGGTGGCACCAGTGCAGCCCCTGTGTGACAGTGGCACCAGTGGTGACACCCGCACCCCAGCGCCAGCTGTGAGTGTGCGCAGGCAGCCCAACGCACCACAGTGCCACCCCAGCAGGACTTTTTTAAAGGCCATTTTTTAATTTGTGGAAGGCACACTGTTGACAGTGGGAATAAGCTGATACACAGAGGGGTAGGGAGGTTTTCTATGTGGCAGGAAAACCCATAGGTCCCCCAGAAGGGCTTTATTCAAATGCAAATTACTCTACCGAGTAACTTACAGGTGAGTCAGGTCTCGAAGGCCACGAAATGCATTTCTTGAAATAGTTTCAATTTTGTTTCCTTCAATGAACCTAGGCAAAAGAATAAATATTTTAAAAGACTTTAATGAGCAGTATTATTAGCATCACCAGTGCTTTAACATATGGTCTCCAAATTCAGCTGGTTCCTAGGCTGCCCCTTCAGACCTAAGCGGGTGGAAGTCTCAGTGGAGCTGCTCACGTTCCCTTTTCCCCTTTCCTCAGGTGGATCACGGGGAACAACGCAGGTACTGGACAGCACGAGAGAGAGGGTGCAACACAAATATCCAGCACAAAGAACAAAATGAACAACGTAAAAAACGTTACACCTCTGCTGGGTAATCCTCTCGGGTGTGTTATGTGAGGGAAGAGACTTGTGTGGGAGAGGCCTCTGAGATGACTTTAGAAGCTCAAGTCCTACCTTCCTCTCACAAATCACCTACATTTTGAAACCCCGGGGCAGCGCAGCAGTGCCGGGGCTGCCCAGGCTGCAGACGGACGCTCGGACGGGGAGCTCCTGTGGCTGCACACAGTGCTGCCGTCACACCCACAGAGATGCAGCTACATACTGGTAGACATCTGGAGTCTGCATAAATGGCAAGACCGCTGCCTTGTTCTTGTCCTTGCTGCCGCAGTTCAGCTCTCTCCAGCCGGGACACCAGCTCTGCAGCCCGTCCTGCTGCTTACAAGTCACAGCCCTGCACACTGGGGAAATAATGACGGGCACATATCGATTCCAGGAGCATGCTGCTCCTCCTGACTGCATGTCAGCATTTAAAGAAAGAGCTGATATTTGAGCATCTTGACCCCCAAGCACTTGAGGACACATCCCTAATTACACCATCAGCCCTGCAAAGCGATCACAGCCAGGTGGCCATCAAGATATTGCATGGTACAGCTGTACCTAGAGGAAGACAACTGCATGCTGACTTTATAAAAGGTTTTATGAGATAAAAGTGTCTCCCTTCCTCCTACGCATCCTTGTTTGCCTTCCAGGGAACTAGAGGAAAAATGCTATGAGCCAAGGTCTCTTTGAGGGAGAGTCAAGATGGGGATGCTAGAGATGAGAAGAGCTCTTGGTTCTGTGGTTTAGGCATAGCCAAAATCCTTCCTAAAGTGACCATGACCCTGACTGCAAGCAAAGGGTACAGATGAGAAACTGTTGTGTCTACGAGGAAGATGTCAGAAGAGGGTCAGCCATACCACATTACAAGGCTGCCTAAGGACATGAATTCAATCTGCAGAGTCGAGAGCCAAACTGACTCCTGACACCCGCACCAGCACCTGGCACCACCACACAGGGCCAGCGCACTGGTCTGTGTGAATAAACACGTCTTCGTTGCACACACTGCAGCAGGATGGTGCAAATTTGGGCTGTGACTCAGAAAGTCGCTGGATTTCTGAGTCAGCAAACCTGGCCTTGAAGGGATGTTACCCTGGGAACACCACTCTGATCACCAGCAAAGCTCCTGTCTGCATCAGACCTGTCTTATCCAGACTCTGCACACAGAGTTTAAGGGCACATTGAATGCCGCTATCAGTGCTGCAAGCACAGCAGGACACAGCTGGAGATATATATGCTATATCCATATATACTACTATATTATATACTATATACTGTATCTGCTGTGGGTGCTCCCCAGCTGCTCTTCATCCAGAGACTTTGCTTTGTGCACAAAGAAACCTGTCGTTCTTGTTTCTCAGTGAGGTTTTCTAATTCTCCATAAGGTCTGATGACTAGTGACTGTGAACCTGTAATGGTGTTAGTACCTGCATGGCCAAAAATAACTCTAAAGAGAGGTCCAAGCAGCTCCCAGACAGCAGAGATGTGATTTGCTGGGAAAAGGACAAGTTCTGCGGACTTGTCAGGGTGGGCAACCACAACCATTAACCAAGACGACTTGTCCGGCTGCAGCCGAAGGAAATTGAAACGACCAGGCTGTACCAGTCTTCACTCTGCTCCCTGGTTTGCAGCTGGCAGCCAGGGATGGGGTGTCCCCTTTGACCAGATGAGGAGTGGCGGGATTTTTTTCTTTCAGAGAAGACTGTGGCTGCAGTAACTAGTGCAACTGCTACAATAGCATGTCCTGTAGGACGTGCTTCATGTCAGACACATTAGCAGTCGAAAGCAAGTCATTAATGAAACAACATGTTTTGCTTCCTTTTTGCAAACATTCTGCAAACTACTTTTTTCCTGTAGACACACAGAAAAGAGAATTATTAGATTACTCGCTACTGTGGAAAAATCCAGATGTAGATGAATTGTGGATTTCAGCATACACCACTTACCATTCTCCTCTATTTTTTGACCTGAAAATTCCATTGTTGGCTGCTCTGCACGTATCAGACTACTAGTTCTGAATATGCCCCTCCTTAATACCTACTTGCCTGCAAGCCTTTAGCAGGAATCAGTTTTATGAGCATTGTTCTTCCTTTAGAAAAAGACAGAAACATCTTCCACAGCTGCTCTTCAGCACAGGAAGGTGGGTGGAAAGATGAATTTTTTTTTGCAGGTCATATTCAGAGTTTCAAATGTACCAACTCATGTCCAGTAATACAGAGAAATGGCTGTCCTTAGGAGTATGAAGTGAGGACAACCTGGTACCAGGGCTAATACTTATTTAAAGAAAAAAAAGTGACCTAAAAAAAAGATGGGGAAAGAAACGAAGGTAATGTAAAAATCAATGAAGAAATGAACTAAGTAAAGTTAAATAAATTTAAGTGCTAATATACATAATTACAATAATACATATTCTATAAAATATATATTTATATTGTCATATATTTATTTGTAATATAAAGATATATGCTACTGGCATATCAGAAAAAAGGCTAAGTTGAAGAGGAAAGTCTGGGGGAATAGGACCAGTTTGTCAATCAGAGCTGTTCTGGGCAGTATATGGATACTCTGCACCTCCTCCCCAGGCTGCCAGCAGGCCAGGAGAGGCTTCCCCACCTCCTTCTGAGGTTCAAACCTCCTTGACAGTGACAGCACTGTTCTGGAAAACCAGGACAAGCTCTTGCTCAGCAGGGCCTCTTCAGTGTACTGTAATTGCACAGAACCACCCCGTGCTCACAGCGTATTTTAAAAATCCTCTGAGAAACGGTGAGCCACCATAAAGGACATTTGCACAGGAGTGGAACATAAATCCTTCATCTCCCCTGCTCCTGGGAATCACAGTAAAGACTAAGACTCCACAGCAGGAGTCTTGGCAACTTATCAAAACATCTTGATTTATAAAGGACAAGGGAAGACATAGAATACCAAACTTACAGGTATTCTAGATGGAAGAGACCAGCGAAGGCATCATCTCGGATAACAGTGAAGGAGTTGGAGTTCAGCAAGCTGAAAATGGAGAGCAGCCATTAGGAAAGCACATTAAAACTTGACACAGTGGATTACACCCGTTGTGTTTATTGCCCATGACCAAACTCATCTTACTGACTCAAGCTCATACTGCCCTACCAATGCAACACACATAAAATACAGTGGAATGGTCTATAAAAAAAAAAAAATCAAAGGCATAATGTGATGCTACTTGATGTCCATTACTTCCCAGGAAAAATGTTCACTGTGCCATTCACCTTAATGAAATGCAACCTGCCCCTTGACTCTCTGGTCCCCTGAGCAGAACAAGCCATCCTTAGACGGTAGGTTTGCTGAGTGCGGACCCCAGTTGCCCACCACCCCTTCACCCACACCGAAAATTTTCAAGAGACCATCTCAGCGCCACTCCTGAGCTCCCAGAAAAAGGGGGAGCCTTGCATGAATGTCAGGGACAAAACACGAGAGCTGCGCCGGAGTGGCTGACACCTGAGCCAGGACAAGGCGGTCATGGAGAAGGATGCTAAGGAAAGGCTTTGCCAGCCAAGTTCTTTCTTTGCTGTCTCAGCACAATGATATCCAGCGTTGATGTTCAAAGGCACAGAGAGAAATCTCTAGCAAAACTTCTAATTCAGTCTGAAGAACAAATGCTATTCAGAAGAAATCATTTTTGGTAAATCTCAGAATTTTCTGCTATGAGTGAAAATGCCTGCACTAATCACTTTATTAGAGTAACTTCTTAATCCTCTTTTTGCATGGTTTTAGGCATTTTTATAAAATTAATTTAGAAGACTAATGAACATGAAATGCAAACCTTCCCTGTGATCCTTGGTTATTATGCTAATACTAGACAAATGCCTTAAATGATCTCAAAGAAATCTGACAAAGATTCAGATCGCCATCAAAAAGAAACCCTTGCATTACTGCTTTACCATTACTGCCACAGAAGACACAGTGTTGAGGTATCCAGGTGCTCAATTATGCATGTATCCTTTGGTCATTTGATCATTCTTCTTTCTCATGTTTGAAGGGAAAAGTCACAAATTACACTAACTGACACCATTAGTTGGGGCCCAAGGTGGTGGTAGTGGTGGTGACAAACCCTTCTTACGCCTACATCTGATCTACCGCATAAAGTGACATGGGCAACTTCTGACTTTCTCAACAACTGACCTCTGCCCCACCACCCCACACACCCCAGCATCTCCTCCTGGAAACCTACTACAGCAAAGGAAAAAGCATAACCTTCATCCACTCTTCCACCCTTCCCAGTACCACTATACAGAACAAGCCGGATTCCCCCCATCGCTAATTTTCATAGAATCATAGAATCATTTCAGTTGGAAGAGACCCTCAGGATCATC
This sequence comes from Nesoenas mayeri, assembly GCF_963082525.1. NCBI lineage: Eukaryota > Metazoa > Chordata > Aves > Columbiformes > Columbidae > Nesoenas > Nesoenas mayeri. The sequence continues at coordinate 58,436,529 of NC_137540.1, read as the reverse complement.
AAGTCCAACCATAACGTAAACAACTCTAGCACTAAACCATGTCCCTAAGAACCTCATCTAAATGCCTTTTAAACACCTTCAGGGATGGTTACTCCACTACTTCCCTGGGCAGCCTGTTCCAACACCTGAAACTCTTTCTGCTAAGAATTTTTTTCCTAGTATCCAATCTAAATCTCCCCTGGCGCAACTTGAGTTTCTCTCAACCCAGCCTTGGACTCATCCCTTTCCTTCCCAGCTGTCAGGAGTCTGCTGTCTGCCCCCACTCACAGGTGGCCAAAGTCCCCCTGTCCTCTGCCCAGGGCTCTGTGCTAGCCCTCAAGTCCCACAAAAACTTGGGTTTGGAACTGGTGTCACGCTAGAGAGGATGAAGGCCTTCCCCGCCTTGCCTTGCTCACTTCTCTGCACCATTTTTCATGGGGTACTGCTCCCCTGCAAACAGCAAGACAGGCCTTTGAGTCAAGCAAGGTGAGGGTGCCTGAGGAAACAGGGCCACCACCCTACCAAGATGCCTTCACAGTATCACAGTATGTTTGGGATTGGAAGGGACCTCAAAAGATCATCTAGTCCTCTCTCTTGCTAAGAACTGACTTTAATGTCTAGCTCTGTGGCAAGCATTTAGCCTGGCTTTTTGATATGCCTCACTTATTTTTGCTGATCTTTTCTTTGCAACATGCCTTTGTTTTGGGGTAACCTGGTCCATACAGGGGGAGATGTGGAGAGCCTGCTTTGTACCAGGCGTTGCAGGCAGCTGCACGGGGCTAGGCAGGGCACGGGCAGCGGCATTGCTTTGAGCAGGCTACCAGAGAAACAAGTACCCAGGCTCCCCAGGGGGGCTGTACTGCACCCCGTATCTCTGTGTTTTCTTTGCTACTGCCTCCCAGGACAACTAAACTAAAGCAAGTTTGGGTAAGATACAGGAGCTGCAGGCACACACCTGGCTGCCACGTGAGCGCAACCAAGTGACTTGCCCGAGGTCAGGCAGGCGGGAGGGGAGCAGCATGCCGGGCGCTGGACCGCTGCCTCCCAGCACACAGGACCACCAGGTCAGAAGGCATCTGAAAGGCCACCCTTCAAGTTGGATACCGAAGCACAGAGTCATGCTGCAGACAGCACCAGTGCTTCACGCACAGTGGTTTTCCTCTTAAGGTGTGTCCCAGCAGCCTCTACTCACCCCCCATCATGTCCCAAAGCCAACATGAGAGTCCCAGGCACAAAGCGAGCAGGAGTGAGAACTACCACACAACTCCAGGGGAAAACTCTGCCCTAAACATATTAAAGCTAAAACTTTAAAAAAAAAAAAAAAAAAAAAGTACCTTAGGATATCAGAAAACATTTTGTCTTCCTTCAGCCACTACATATATGCTTTATGAAGTAGTTTATGAGCAGAAAATGCATCCCTCTGTTACAAAACAGGAGCTACATCGGGGGGCTGCACAAGCTGGGGATCTACACGCTATCTCCCTTTCTACAAGGGCACCCGCACTCTATTTAGGAAGAACGGGCCAAGTGCTAATCGGCCGCTGTCATTTTCAGTGCCGTACTTACAGCAGCTGCAGGGACGGCAGGTGGGAAAACATCCTGTCCTTGACTTCGGAGAAGGTCCCGTTAACCAGGCTCCTGGAACAAAAAGAAAAGGAAGCCACCCGTCAAGCGGGACCGCCCCGCATCCCCCCGCCATCTCTCTCTCTCCCCGCTGCTGCACTCACAAGGAGCCCAGGCCGGCGGGCAGGCTGCGGGGTGGCCCCGCCGCCCCCACGCACAGCGCCGACTCCCGCCAGCAGCTGCAGGGCGGCGCGCAGCGCGGCGGCCTCCGCGGCAGCGCGGCTGCGGGCAGGAGCAGCAGCAGCAGCAGCGGCGACAGCAGCGGCAGCGCGGCGGGGGCGGCGGAGCGCAGAGCCCGCAGCCGCTGCGGGGCCGCCATACCGCCGCTGCCCGCCGGCCGGCGGCCGCTTCCCGCCGCCTCCCGCGCCCTGACATCAGCGCGGCGCCGCCCCGCCGCTGCGGGGCCGGACCGGGGGCGGTGAGAGGTGGGGCCCCCTGCTCCTGAATCCCGCCTGAAGGAAAATGATACCCCTTTGTCCACCAGCATCCTCCCCCTTCTAGCACCTCTGTGAAACCTCTCCATCACCTGGCATCACAGTGACTGTACCGAGACTCCCAGGACGACTACACTAAGAAAGAAGTGGATGGGATGGTGACACCGTAGAATCATAGTTGGTTTGCAAAACAGTAGTGTGTGTGTGGTTGTGTGTGTGTGCGTGTGTGTGAGTGTGAAGTAGCGGCTGATCAAGTCATGTTGTAACTGAATGTCTGAAAGGTGTAAGAGCCACGTGTGAAAACTTATTTGGAGTGCTCCAGTTTGACTGGGAGACCTCATACACATCATTAGGGAATAGACTGCCTTAGTTTACTGAATTATTTGGTATACTGGTTCTTATAGAACTTGTTTAGAAGCTGCTAATATAGAACTCGCTTAGCATAAGTAACTTAGGCCACAAGCTGTGCACTTTTGAACTTTCTGCCTCTTTAAGCAAAAATGGCCCCATAGACTGTCCAAGCAAGAAGGTAAAGGATCTTTTGATGGTCAGCAGGAGCTACAACCATAGAGAGGAGTAAAGAAATGGAAAGGCCTGTCTAAAAGAAGACGCATAAGAATATTTTGGCCAAGGACTTATTTTTCTCCCCAGGTGCAGGTGCAAAATAGCAAGGTCAGGACTTCGATTGATGTCTAGTCTGGTCAGTAAAAGACAAACAACTACCCCTCAAGACAAGAAATGGCCCACTTGCCGAAAATGAAGGGATCCAATGGGGAGATCCCAGACTCTAATTTTACAATTGACCCGAATTGATGTGTGATGGGTGGGAAGCTTAGATTGTAAGGGTATAATTGCCCAGGGTTTTATTTACTAGGGCTCCGTCTACCAGAGGCACCCATTTCGAGCTGCTCTACACTATACCTTGCAAATAAATTATTTATTTTAGAGGAATTTCTGGAATACATGTGTGGGTGTCTGCCTTGGGAAACCCAGGGAAAAGAAACTTCCTTCACAACATGAACAGAAGAATTACTTTTGTAATTCTACATGCTGCATCCTGACCTCTCTCCTGGGTTGGCATAGGACAGTAGCAAAAATTTTTGTGATAGTTTCCACGGCTGCAACTCCTGTCTGCTGCCTCTCACTGTTTACAGTGCAGCTCCAGCACAGCATCCCCTTAGGTACGTGAAAACAGCAGTGAGACTCCTTCGTGCTCAGCAGACCCAGGTCTCATCATCTCTGCCCACATACAATCCCTCCAGGATGCAAATGTTCGGAAAGCATGAGCAACACTTGAGTTAGCAGGTTAATTTCTTTCTCGTCTGATTAGTTAGAAACAAGACAGAGAAATTATTTGAGGTCAGTTTTATTCCCAGTTTGCTTTGCTTGATTTTATCTTTTCAGTGATTTTAATGATTCATGTAGTACACCTCTTCATGGGAGCTATTACCACATCTGCATCTTAATTCAACAGCCGTAATAATCTCAGGGTGTTTATTTCATTGGCAAGCAGACAGCAGTTGTTGAAAACTCTGAGCCCTGTTGATCTTCCTGTCATTCTCTTCCGGCTGGGTCACAGGTGCTTTATCCTGATGTCACTGTAAACCTCCCCAAAATAAGTACAAGAACACAACCAAAAGCCAAAAGCTTTTTGTACTGTCTCTCACAGTATCTTTCTGGACAGAATGTCCAGCACACAGCTAGACAAGTTCATAACATGTTGGATAAGCAATCGACTGGCGGGTTTCACTCAAAGAGTTATAGTAAATAAGGTTGCATCAGGCTGATAGACAGTCACTGGTGAGGTTCCCCAGGGCTCAATTTTAAGGCCAGTGCTCTTTAATGTTTTTATAAATGATCTGGACACAGAAATTGAACGTACATTAAGTCAGTTTGCCAACTATACTGAGTAAGGAGGAGCTATGGACTCCCTTGGGGCAGAGAGGCCTTACAGAGAGATCTGGACAGACTAGAGAGCTGGATGATCACCAACTGTATGAAATTTAACCAGAGCAAGTGCTGGATTCTCCACCTGTGATGGGGTAATCCTGGTTATACACACAAATTGGGGAATGAGAGGCTGGAGAACAGCCCTACAGAAAGAGATCTGGGGGTTTGGGTTGATGGCAGGTTGAACATGAGCCAGCAGTGTGCCCTGGCAGCCAAAAGTGCCAACTGTGTCCTGGGCTGCATCAAGCATAGCATTGCCAGCCAGGCGAGGGAGGTGATTGTCCCAGTCTACACCACACTGGTGCAGCCCCATCTCAAGTAGTGTGTGCAGTTTTGGGCACCCCAGTATAAGAAGGACACCAAACTATTATAGTGTGTCCAGAGGACGGCGACCAAAATGATGAACGGTCTCAAGGGAAAGACTTACAAGGAGTGGCTGAGGTCACTTGGTTTGTTCAGTTTGGAGAGGGAAGGCTGAGGGGTGACCCAATCACAGTCTACAGCTTCCTCAGTGGAGACAGAGGAGAGAAAGGTGTTGATCTCCTCTCCCTGGTGACCAGCCAGAGAACATGAGGAAACAGAATCAGGCAGAGTCAGGGGAAGTTCAGACTGGACTTTAGGAAAAGGTTCTTCACTGAGAGGATGGTCAATCACTAAAGAGTCTCTCCAGGGAAGTGGTCATCTCACCAAGCCTGACAGAGTTCAAGGAGCATCTGGGTGACGCTCTTAGTCATATGGTTTAGTTTTAGGTAGGTCTGAAACAAGCAGGGAGTTGGACTTGATGATCCTTATAGGTCCCTTCCAACTTGAGATATTCTGTGATTCTATAAAATAAAAAAGGCACAACAATACTTTCCTGAAATGGCAGCAAAGTTGTGATATTCCCATGAGCCACAGAGGACATTTGTCCATGAAGTACGGCTGCTGCGGCCATGTAGAGATGCCACTTAGGAAACACAAGTCTGGAGGTTTGGTATTGCTACAAGGTTTTAAATGTCTACAAAGGCCATATGGGTATGTAAAGCACTTTCTCTAAATGATACACACCTATTTAACCTCAAAGACTTTCGAGTTCCCATTCTGTGGCTCTATTCTGCGACTTTTACTCCTGCTGAGCTGTTTCATGCAGATCTCTCAAAATCCCATGACACTTCTGAAGAGAATCCTACTTACATGCTGTCACTGCCCACAATAATTTTGCAGGCAACGTGTTTTCCAATTTAACCGCACTTTTTCCTCCACGGGGAGGATTTTCTCCTTCTCTCCCCTCCTGAGCTGTTCCGTGCAGCTTCACCTGCAGCCGCCCTGCTCCACTCAGCGAGGGGCTGCCAGGCACACACCATGCTCACCGGGGGTCTCAGAGATGTCGAGGAGCCTTCATCGTGAGCCAGAGGAGGATGAAGTGGACGGGGCGGCAGGTGCGGCAGGGCCATGGTGCTGCACAGGAGGGAGCCGACATGGAGAGCGAGGGCTGTTCGGAGGCTGAGGAGGAGGAGAGAGCCTGGAGCGCCAGCAGGATGCAGCAGACGGCCCTGTCTTGCTGAAACTGAAAATGAATGATTGTTTCAGAACATTCAAATGACAGAAAACAGGTGTGTGGGGGGTTTAGAAATATAAATATGCATATACACAGATGCACACACACACATGTAAATTTCCTTAAAAGAACACTAAAAAATTGCTTGTTTTAAAAAGCAATGTCTTATTTTATCCATACAATAGCCCTGTATAAATATGAAATCCTCCCTCATCTTTGAGAAGAAAAAAGGCATTGAAACAGAGCTCCGAAGAATGAGAAATAACACTGAAATGTGCATTCTGTTGCTTTCCTTCAAATTCTAGTTCATAAGCTCAGGTGATTTTTTATGTATACTTGCAGGTGCATCCATTTAAGTCATGCCACAAATAAATGCAGTCAGCCGCATATGAATGATTGTGCTATCACATACCCATAGATAAAATGGCATTTCAAATGGGTAACACAATCAAAGAAGCACTCAGACAGCCTGCCAATGGGCATGATATAAAAATCTGAACAGGTATGTGAGGTGCAAGGATATGCCATGTCTGTGAACAGCCACCCTGACCGAGTGTGCAAGGGAACAGGTAGGTCCCCTGGAACACCACATGTACCCGAGCACAGATATGTACAATGGTGCATGTGATCCTCCACAAGGACGCTAAATGGAAAATATCCTGATTCCCAGGTGAGTACAGCTCAGACATCTTGTTACTTTGATGTATTATGTTATCACCGTCATTCCTGCTAACGCGATGACTCTTTCTCTTTTCTAAAATCTCAGGTATTTGTCTTGAATTGCAAAGAGAAATGGAATCAGACAAACATTTAGAAGCACATAAATATTAAGATAAATACCCTGATGTGAAAGTTGTCAGCTCTGTTTCTTCAAGATCAGGAAGGTATTTCTTACATGTTCTTATTTTTGCTTCTTAACCCTTTGTTAATAAAAACCTTGTTCTACTGATTATAATATTAATGTAAATGCATTGTAATGTAATGTATTAATTTATTTTTCCTATAGCTTGACAGAAGTAGACAGTAGTGGGCAGAAAGCTACTGATCGGCTCACCATATGCAAAATTAGAAGTATAGAAGGGAAGAACACTTCAACCTTTTGTCTGAGAAAATTTGATTTCTAGGTTAATTTGCGAATAAAAATGAGTTTTGTTGGATCACAACCGACCACCTGCCCAAAGTAAAAAATTTGAAAAAAATTGTGGGTGAGAGGAAAGTATGTCAGTAGAAGTGTTCCCACTATGAGGATTCTTAATTGCTTGTGACCCTGCTGTGGAAGAAAGTATGGGGAAATTAATGCTCTGAGCAGTATTCATCTTGCTGAGTGTTTTCCTTTCTTTCTTCGCTCATGGTTGATGTGACCTTCTTGGACTCCAACTGCTAGAGGAGATGTATTGCAACATGCAGAGTACATTATTATTATCTTGAACGTTCTCCAGATTTCTTACCAAATGTTTAGTCTGCTTGGTCAGGATTAAATGTCCTTTGCTTTTGACTTCCGAAGATTTCTGGTCCAGATCACACACCTGGTATGTTCCTGCAGTTTTCCTTTTAAAAAGCACAAAAGCAGTTTTCTTTGCTGAAATGCAATACTACAAGGTAGGCTTTTGTGAAAACTATTAAAAAAAAAATCTCAGAAATCTAACAAAAGTACAGCTTGCCAAAACCTACTGTGGGAGAGCTGGAATTCCTCTGCAGTGACACCCCGGTCACCAGCCCTGGTCTCTTACACCAGAGGTATGTTACGTGCCACGTGTTGTGGAGGTGGTCATTCACATCACACAAGCAAAAGAAGACTTGGTCACTCATACTGTCCTTGCTTTCATGTTTTCCAAGAGTCCCCTAAACAGGGATTCACAGTGGCTCCAAAGTCCCAGATCTGTAAAGTGCTCACTATGGAAAGAGGAACAGGTAGAACAAGTTGGGTTGCCTCAGATGCTTTCACACATAGCTTCACCTATGGTCCTACTCTGCAATAAGTCTTCTTGAGAAAATTTATTAGTAGTATATTAGCACCATTTATGGAATAAGAACTTAATAGACATAACAATTCACGTCTCTTCACTTGTGAACACCTAAGACACCAAAGGAGCTGCAAGTTGTTCCTTGAAGAGCAAAACGAACTGAGTCTGAGCTCAGGCTGTGTATCCACATCCCCCCGCGCCTCCCCTCCCTGCAGCATCCTCACCCACCAGACCTGCGCTTTCCCACTACCCCAGTCTCAGCGACCCCGTGCAATGCTTGCCCTCCTTCCTAACAGCCCCGTGCCCATCGCTGTGCCTGCCAGGGGGGCAGGATTTGGAAAGTCCCTCCAGTGGGCACAGTGCTCTGGCTGTGCTGAACCCGGCTGCCCACAAGTGCTGGCTGCTGCAAAGGGCGAGCAGGACAGGGAGCGGCGGAGCCCTCCTTGCATCCCCTCATCTCTTCTTCCACTGGCTGTCAGTGGGAACTCGTGATCTCTGTGTCCTTCCCTCCAAACCGCCTCAAACTGAATGATCTCAAAGTTATCAAAGAGTTCTGGCAAACAGACACAAATGCAAACAGATAGTGCAAAAACAGAACTCTCATTTCTTTAGGACACCAGGCAAAAGAAAAAACCCACAGAGAGTGCAACAAATCTGTAAGAAAAAGAGATTTTCATATTTGCAGGGTGATTACATTTCACTATTTTGCTGTGTGAAATTTGGCATACTATTTGGCCACCTAACCCCCCTGCAAGGTCAATAAGAAATTTTAATTTTTATTTTTCCACCTGAAACTCAGAAAAAAATTCTAAATTACTCTTGTAAATGAAAGTAAAATTTATCCTTTATATTTTCAAGGACAGGATATCTATAGCATTAGCTACAGAAAAAGTGGTACACTCATAGGTGGATTATGTCCTGTGAAATCAATGAAGCAGAACTACTGTATTTTTTTGCACATATGGCCAAGCTCAGATAATCTGCAGTCCCTCAAAAGTATAGGCACTTGAAAATCAAACCTTAGATAACCCATAATTCCAGGTAATCCATGAAAAGAGACAGGAGGCTGTGGGAGAAGGAAAGCAGTCTTTGCAGGAATCATGGCAGGGGACCATTAAGAGAAAGAAGGCTAGATTTTGCCTTGTATATACCTGTTTACAGACAAATTGTGCAATCAGGTAATAAAGTTTAAAGCCATTTGATCAACTGCAGTTCCCTGACCATTTCACCCCAATTCCACTTATTGATTTCATGTGCAGTGAACTACTTCAAACCAAGATTGCTGGGTACAGCATCCTTACGGAAAAAAGCAGTCACCAGGTTTTAGAAAAGGACCAGTCTCTGCAGTTCTAATTTATCTTAAAATGACCTCACATTGGCTTCTGCACACCTGAGATGAAGCTAAAGATAATGTCTGTCACGCAACAGACATTGCTCAGCTTGGAGGCTGTAAACACCAAGTTCTAAACACCAGTCAGACTTAATCTGACACAGCTTTATTTGTGCTGGAAAGTGCGGTGATATCTTCTGAATTTCAGGAAAGTCAAACCTCATTTTGTCCAGAAAACAGGACAGGCAGAACAGCCCAAGATTACCCAAAGAGCTGCAGAACATCTTGCGTGTATTGGCAGCATAGCATTTGGTGCCATCTTCGTTTAGATTTTTCTTTTATCCTCTTAATTGCTACATATTGCTTAATTCAGCCCCTTGTGCAGCCTGGGCACACTAAACGCTGCTGGAAGCGCCAAGCGGTGACGCTGGCTGAAGGGGAAGGGGCCTCCTCAAGCCCTGCCTGTTCCTTTCTTTCCCTCCTAAGTCTGTCCTGCACCATTTCTATCACAGCGTTTACACACTGGAATACTTGTAGATGTCCCTGCTGCCTCTTTTCCAGCTCTTTCTCCATAAAGCAGCTGCCTGAAGGTGGGTTGCTCATCGCTGGATGCCCTCACACTTGTTCTGCCTACAAGGAGAGCATCGGGATGGAAGGAGGCTCCTCTGCTACTGTTTATTCTCATTTCCATGTGAGAATCCCTCCCTTAGTTTTCTTTTATCCCAGTCCCATGAAAACCATGTGTGGTAACACGGTGCTACAGGGTGTAAGTAGTATTTTCACTAAGTACAGTCTGTGTTTAATTATGTTACAGTATGTTAAAATATGTTTTATATTTATAAAATATATTTATATTTTACCGCAACATACAACCTAATCCAGCGCACTGAAAAGTTGATCACTATGTATGGCAGACAGCAAAGAAGGCAGGTTTAAAACTGCAGTTATGAAGGAGGTGGAAATCATGATATGGAGACTACTAGCTTACAATAATCAAACATCATTTTGCCTACTTTGGAAAACTGTATCATAGATAAAGTTTAATCTAAGCAAAGGATAAAATTGCAAAGTCCATATATATTACCTATGTCAAACAGCTGAGCGAGATTAATTTAAGTTGATTTGAGACAGTACAAACGTTCCTGTGCGACAAGATCACACATACCTGTGTGTGTATTATAGCAATTAAAGAAATGGCACGCGTGGGAAGGGCTGAGGAGCTCAGCACTTACGCTGTCATTTCCCTCCGAAGGCAACACAATGTCCCTGCTCAGGCTTTGAGTGAGCAAAAGCTGAAACTGGCTTTGGTGATGACTTCAGGTGCGTAACTCCAAGCGCACTTTCCCACCCCTGCTGTGCCCGTGGCTAATTCAGGAAACCTTCCTGGCATTGTTCAAAAAGTTTTTTAAAAGCTATCCAGGCCTTTCACCCTAAATGTTCTTGACAAAAATTGAATTTTCTCAGCTTCCACCATCACAACAAGCCTCAGCGCTGAGGGGCAGGGTTGCAGGAGGTGACCTGCTGTGGGTGAGGATCAAGCCAGGGATCTTGACAGAACTTGGCCCATAGGTCCATGGACCTGATAGGCTGCATCCAAGGCTGCTCACAGTGCTGGCTGCTGCCCTAGTGAAGCCACTGTCACCTTTGAAAGGTCTTGCAGAGCAGGAGAGGTCCCAAGAAACGGGAGGAAGGCAAATCTCGCACCTGTCTTCGGAAAAGGTCAAAAGCACAACCTGGTGAACACAAGCCAGTCAGCCAAACTTGGGTCCCTAAGACTCGTCCAGTTTAACGTTTTTATCAAGGACACCATGAGTGCATTCTCATCAAGTTCATGGATGACACCAAACTGGGGGAACCAGTCAGTACACCGGAGGACAGGTCTCGCCATCAAGAGGAAGCTGGGCAGGCTGGAAGAACGGGCCAGCAGGCGTCTTCTGAAATTCAACAAGGATAAATGACACATCCTGCACTTGGGAAGGAAGAGTTCCTTGCAACGACACAACTGGGGCTGAGCTGGGCTTGAGCCAGCTGTGAGCCCCAGCAGCAACGGCAGCCAAGAGCAACCAGGGCTGTACTAAAAGAAGCACGGCCAGGAGGCCCAAGGGAGTAACTAAACCCATTTACTCAGCAATAGAGAGACCACACCTGCAGTCCTGTGTCCAGTTTAGCACCCCTCTAATAAAAGAAAGAGGATGCTCAGCTGGGGTGAGTTCAGCAGAGGTCCTCCAGGCTGGCTGGGGTCTGGAGCACTTCCCTGTGAGGACAGGCTGAGAAAAATGGCTTTATTCAGCCTGCAAAAGAAATGGTTTTGGAGGCACCTAACAGCAGCTTCCCAGAATCTATGGGGAGGTCATCCAGGAGGCAAGGCCAGGGTCTTCACTCACAGAGATGCATGGTAGGAGAATGAGAGACAACAGATGATGAAACAAGAGAGGTTCTGGCTGGATATATAGAAAAAGGTTTTCCCCAGGAGGACAATCAGACAGTGGGACGGCTTCCCTGAGAAGATCTGCAGTCTCCATCCTTGAGGGTTTCAAGGAACAACTGTATCAAGCCCTCAGAAACTTGGTCTGACCTCAGAGCTGACCTTGCTCTGAGCAAAGGTTGGACAAGTGACCTCCTCAGGTTTCTTCCAACCTGAATCATCCTGTGATCACGTAAGTCTGTGATAATAGAGCCTTGTTTATAGAAGCCATAAACAAGGGGCCTGGTTGTAGGCAATGTCACTGAGAAGAAGAAATACAACTTTAATTTTTTTTATCTTCCCTATATTTAAATTCTCATTTAAAATGATGGATTATTTCAGGGTGGTGGGTTTTTTTGTTTGTTTGTTTTTTTCACATCACCCAGCTATATTAATATACATGCATGTCTGTATATATAGAAACACAGAGCGTCTGTGCATTTTCCTCTGTGTATTTATCCACTAAATGCATGTTTTATAATCCTTGGTGTTTTGCAAGGCTACAGGGTAATCTGCTTCATTCAGTAGTTACTCTTGCTCAGGAAATGCACAACAGTCACAAATGCTCCACAGCTTGGTTGCTGGGTAAACCACAGCTCATTTGTATTCAGCACCCTGCGTAAAAGTGATAAGAAGCCAAATACTCCTAGGAAACAGCACAAATGAAATACAGCACGCAGGAGGCGAAGTATTTATAGAAACAAAATATCAGCATTTTCCACACATTTACACAAAGCAATTTCAGTCTTTTCATAGGAAAAAAAGAACATCTCTGGCACTCATTTACTCACTTCCCTGCAGTCGTGTATTTTGGCCAAAAAGTACTGACTACATAGAAAACCTTCAGGTCACAGCAAATTAAAGATCAATGACAACCTAAAATAGATGCTGTCATATTTTCACTCCTAACATGTCTTTGTAATAAGAGCATTGTTTTAGTAAGTAAATAACGTGACATTTCAGCTTGAATGGGATGTTAGGATCGTGGCTGAACCCTGTCCACAGATCCCCAGCCTGCTATGGGAGAAAGAGTTATATCTGCATTTTATTCCTTGGGACTGCTGGGTTGATTAGCTGAAGCCTATTAAGCGCACTGATGAGGCTCACTGATGAGAAAAGCAGCTGGCCACATCTTCCTTCCCATGCACACACTAGCTGGGGCTCTGCTGGGAGGGTGATCCCTCACTGAGTGCACGTGTGGCACCCGTTTGCAACCCTGGGGACAAGCCCCCCACCCCACAGCAGGGGCAGGACCTGCCCCAGCCAAGGGCGCTCCCAGCAATTGGGCCAAAATGCTCCAGCCTTGCTCAAGGGAAGCAAGGAGAGAACTGTGACAGCAGGACTAAACATTTGTAGCCCACTCATGACAAACTGGGCTGTACAGTAAAGTAATAATAGTAAATAAACATATTGAGACGGTATCTGGAATATTGTATCTGGTTCTGGGCCCCTCAGTTCCAGAAGGACAGGGAACTGCTGGAGAAAGTCCAGTGCAGGGCAACAAAGATGATTAAGGGATTATGAGGAAAGGTTGAGGGAGCTGGGGCTCTTTAGCTTGGAGGAGGTTGAGGGGTGATCTCATTAATGTTTATAAATATATAAAGGATGAGTGTCACGAGGATGGAGCCAGGCTCTTCTCTGTGACAGCTAATGATAAGACAAGGGGCAATGGTTATAAACTGGAACACAAGAGGTTCCACTTAAATTTGAGAAGAAACTTCTTCTCAGTAAGGGTGACAGAGCACTGGAACAGGCTGCCCAGAGGGGCTGTGGAGTCTCCTACTCTGGAGACATTCAAAACCCACCTGGACACCTTCCTGTGTAACCTCATCTGTGTGTTCCTGCTCTGGCAGGGGGATTGGACTAGATGATCTCTTGAGGTCCCTTCCAATCCTTAACATTCTGTGATTCTGTGATATCTATGGATTTTTGCAGGAAGCTTAGAAAATAAGCACCTTTTCAGCTAATTCCAAGTATTATTCCCATTTGGCTAATGATGCGAGTAAACGTTGGGAGGTACCATCAGCTGTACTTGCTTCTTGGCTTAAATCATGATTTTCTATTCATGGATTTCCTACTTGGGAATTAGGGAATGCATGAAAAATATATGATAAAATCCCACCTGAATTCAGTGTGAATTACTCTTTTATTGCTGGAGTTTTTATTAAGAACATTGAGAAACAGGAACAACAAGGGGAAATGTTGGAACCTTCTAATACAAAGCAAATAAATAAAACTGAATAAAAGAAAGCATCTGAACTAGGAAACAGCAGAAAGACATAAAAATGTATTTTTTTGCTGCCACAGCCTACAACTGAGTCAAAAATACATGAGGTGGAAATCGTCTTATCTATTAGTAGAAAAGATGTGAAATTTAGTGGTACTAAGTAATCTTTTGCACATCTCTCTTAACCTTTGTTCTCTTCAGTCTCTGTCAAGGTTAAATAAGTGACTGAACACATAGTGGTCAGCACATGCCACTGATTTACAAAGAACCCAGTAGAGCCTGTGTGGCAGGAACCACATGGTGCTGCTGATTGCACATAGTTCAACAAGGTATTTTCTTGAATGTGTTTTCTGTTTGTATCTACATACACAGAGTCTGCAGGTAAAGCAAATACATTTTTTTTTAAAAAGTATTCCTGCAGCACAGGTTTCTTGCTCAACAGGACAGCAACCTGCAAAGCTTCAAACCCATTCCTAGCTGGCAGAGGAGTGATGATTAAGGGAGTGGAGCACCTCCCTTATGAGGAAAGGCTGAGGGAGCTGGGTCTCTTTAGTCTGGAGAAGAGGAGACTGAGGGGTGACCTTATTAATGTTTATAAATATATAAAGGGTGAGTGCCATGAGGATGGAGCCAGGCTCTTCTCGGTGGCAAACAATGATAGGACAAGGGGTAATGGGATCAAGCTGGAACACAAGAGGTTCCACTTAAATTTGAGAAAAAACTTCTTCTCAGTAAGGGTGACAGACACTGGAACAGGCTGCCCAGGGGGGTTGTGGAGTCTCCTTCTCTGGAGACATTCAAAACCCGCCTGGACATGTTCCTGTGCGACCTCATCTGGGTGTTCCTGCTCCAGTAGGGAGATTGGACTAGATGATCTTTTGAGGTCCCTTCCAATCCCAAACATACTGTGATACTGTGATACTGTGATGTGTACCAGCCCTATATAAGCTTGATAAAATGGAATAAACTGGGGAAAAAAGGATGCAGTTATAAAATGTTAAAAAACCTAATCCTACAGCATCTATAAACCAGCAAATCCAAGACTCTTTCAGGCCAAAAAAGCAGAGGCCTTGCAAATGACTCTGCTTAGGAGAAATTGATGCGATGCTGTTTCTTACAAAATTTCTGAGCCCTGTTCCTTCGGGCATTGGAGGGATTAAGTAAACAAAGACGGTTTCTGTGCTCCTACCAAGCCTCTTCCAGACGGCGTGTTTCCAAAGCTGCCTCTCAGGGCTTTTTCTTGGGGTCATGCTTATTTAGGGTAGGTCTGACTTCCTGACTTCCTTCTGTGTTTTTCTCTTCCCTTGCATCTACATCAAGCATCAGAAAAGTTCGTGTTCCCAGATGATTCAGCTTCTTCAGTGAATTTACATAGGTCGTACACTGTGTCTGGTGCCGATACTAAGTGAAAGATTGTTGCTTCGCTGGCTTCTACAACACAGCTAGATCGGTATAAAACCTACTGGAGACAAAGATGAGTATTCAAGCTCAGGTGATCTGCTTCACCTTTCAAGACTGATTTACTGAGGTCTTTAAAATTAATGTGGACACTCCACTGTGTTTCGGATCACATGGCTAACCTGATCTGGTTTCTCCGGAGCTGTAACAAGGACCTTAGTGTTTCCAATTTGTGTACCCAAACAGCATCTCTTTTCCTCATATCAGATTTCTATTTCCCTTGCCAGGATCCTTGTCTATATTTCAATGTTCATAAGTCATATTGATGCAACAAAACTATTTCTTTTACTGTAAAATCTCTTAAAGGGTCAGCAAGATCTTATCTACAGCAATGCAAACACATTAGAAGCTGCAGTTGAGGAGTTGTACCTTTCAGTTAAAGACAAAAAAGACATGCTGGGAAAGTAAGCCAATAGCTTTCTGTCCAAGGTCCAGGTGCAGAACACTGAAACCTCAGCAAAGTATCAGACGCGCCTTGAAGACCACACGAGGGAGGGCAGAAGGCTCTTCGCTCCCACAGGCAGGAGGATGATCAGTAACAACAACTCACTGAGGGTAGGTTCGAAGTTAAAAACATAAAAAAAGGAAAATCTGCTGTAGAAGTGCTAGATTAAATGGTTGAAGCATCCCCTCTTGGGCCTTGACCCTTCAGAGAAAAACAACCATGTCTGGAGTCACGCTGCACAGCTTGGGAATTTGGGCATCACCTACAGAACATGGTTTTGAGTAGTGAGGTGGCCACCTCTCTGGTGGTACCAAGTTCAAAAGCTGCCCATCCCAACACTGCCCAAGGTTTAAGGCTCCAGATTAGGGGTACTTACATCCAAAGGAGATGCAGAAACTGGACATTTCTTTGCTTCTGTCCCCATTAAAGCCTTGAGCCATTATGTTTCCTTAGAGCATCTTAGCATGTCACGAGATCAAAACCCTCATAAAATGCAGTTCTTGCCACTACTTTTAAAACCTCATGTTAAGCACCACCTTCCACCTTCCTTCCACAGCTTTTTGACCACCATCCATCAAGGAAGTGACAAATTTATTCTCAGCTTTGCCCCAGGCAATTCTCTAAGCCTCGAGGGAAGGCTCTTACCCTGAGGCTTAGAGTCTCCTCTGGAGGAAGAGGGAGGATGTGTTTCATCCTTCCAGGTGTGCCAAGGAAGGGAAAAAATAATCCCCTCAGCGTTCATTAAACTTAGCAGGAGGAAGAAATATGTTGGTGACCTGTGGCCAGATGACTCAGGACAGAGGAGACAATGCTCCAGGGATGCCACCGCTCTTCAGCAAGTGGTGTAGGTGCCCCAGCTGGGACCCGGCCGGGTAGATCCCATTGCTGTCCACATCTCCCAGTGAGGCAATCTGGTCCTTCAGACAGATCACAGGGCTCAGAGTTCCTATGCTTTTAGGTCAAAAAGCCTTCTGGTAGTTTCTTTATAAAAACTCTGGGGGCTGTGGATGCCTTTCAAAGGGGTTAGGGAGTTCAGCATTGCACTTCAAGGTACCTGTGTATTTTTACTGTTTCTGACTGTTAGGAAAGTAACCTCTGTGGAGGCAATCTCTTACCAAAAGTGTCCTGGCCTAGACATACTCTCTAGAAGGAACCAAGATGGAGCAGAAGGACATGGGCTGGCCATGCTGTGCCTCAGGGCTGCTGGAGATGGCAGCTTTGCTCCTCCTACAGGGTGGGCCCCACTCCAGAGCCAGGCTGGCAGGCACGACCCAGAGCACCCCAGTTATCCTCAGTGCTAAGTCTATTGTGTTTCACAGGCAGCACTGGGGAAAAAAGGCTTAACAAAGCCATTACAAATGCAAACACGTACCCTGAGTACCACAGCTGGGAAAGGAGGCATGTTGATCTCTGGTGGGGAGGTTTGGCTCACACAGTCCCTCTCTGGTCCAGCTCTCACTGGCACTTCTCAGCTCCTGCACAGGGCTCAGGACAATGTAATCTGCAGCGCTGACAGCTGAATAGCAACGAGCCTGGTTCTCCCCACTGATGCAAATCTAACGTCATGGCTTGTATCAGGAGAATTAGCACTGCAGTATATGCAAGCTGCAGTAACGGGCTATTGCTCTGAACCAGACAGTCACTGAAAACAGAAAACACCTATCAGTTTGAATTCTGAGTCGATGAGCTAAAAGAATATCCTTGTTGAAGATAAAAGACTGAAGTCACCAGAGTTATTCTATACCATTCAACTGACTTTGCTCTATATTTATATGACCTTTTCCTTTCTTTACATTTTCCCTTTTGCTTTCAAAAGTAGAACTTCTAAAATGTTGGATGAAAGATGAGTTTGAGTGAAAATGATTTATTTGTTTTGGAGCAACATTAAGACCTATTTCCAGAAAGAATGGAAAAATACAGTCAAGATCAAAGAACTCTGAACAAAGACAAAGGTAAGCTCCTCAGGAGTGCAGCCAAAGCTCTGGGTGCAGGAATCATGTTCCCAGAAGTTCCTGTTTGACAGCTGGCTGCAACCAACCCGAGCATGGGGAAAACCCAAAGACCAGCATGCAAGAGCAACTAAAGGTCATAGCAGCAAAGAAGGAATATAAAAAGATTAGATTAGTCTGTTGGGAATTGCGTATTTATCAAGAATAGGCTTTGAGGCAGATCTGCCAGGAAGATGAGGCAGCAAGGTGAATTTGCTTGAGGAACAAAAGGGAAGAACCTTGTATTGAGTTTGGAAATAGTTAGCACCACCTGTTGGTGACCGTTTTAGATGGGAAAACTCTGGCATACTCCCAAGTATGCTTATGCAGATAAAAGAGAAAAGCCATTGCTACTATGATGTTTGTTTTTGTAACAGACACTTGAAATATTTATAAACATGGGATTCTTAGTCACACTTTCGTGACATACTTTAGGTTGATTCTCCCTCATGCACTAAGTACTTGGAATATACATACATTTGAGCTTAACAAGCTATGATTAGGCCAGTATTTCTGACCTCATTTCAATTAAAATAAGAGAAAATCCACTGAAAAGCCTTTCCCACGTCTCTCACATTTACTAGTACTTAAAAATACATGCAAAAATCTCCACACACACTAACAAGCAGCAGGGTGGAAAAGACTACAAGATAAATATCTGTAATAAAGAACTTGCTGCCTTCTCTCCAAAGGCAGTCTAATAAATCAAAATGTATTTTGCTCTGCATATTTGCCTATTATATTTGCTGACCTGTATGAGTACAGCTTACAAATATTGGCAGTCTTGTGCTTTGCAGGAAAGGAGGTTTCAAGTAAAGCGCCATCCATCATGGCATCAGCGCTCTTGGGAGCTGTTTGAAATAAACTATGACTTCTTGTATCGTTCTGAGAGCTTTTAGTTAGCATTTGTCATTCTTATAGGAATGGTCACTGAATGGTCACTGAATGGTCACCAGCAAAGGAGGAGTTTCTGTAATGGCATGTGTAACTCAGACATGGAGCAACACAGTCGCTGCCCTATTGAGCCTCCAATTTAAATGCATTAATTTGTTTATTCCCCACATCCATTTCATTTTAATTGCCTTTTTCTTGTTTGTTTTTTTCTTTTCTTGCTAGCCTGTTAGCTAAAAACCTCCACCCACAGCAGACAGACTAGTCTGCAGTTCAAACAGGTTAAACATTAGCAAGAAAAGCCTGTGTGAAGAGATTTTACGTCCACCATTGCCCCGTTTGGTGCCAAGTACCAGCGACAGCCTTGGCTCTCTCCAAATTCATCTGCTGGTTGTCCACAGGCGGTAGGATCAGGCCCCGCTCCTGCAAGGCCTATTAACATATAATTGGATTTGTTCAGAGGTGTTTTCTCTCACGCCTTGGTTATCTCTCTCGCATTTAACAACTGGTTAAATAAAGGGGAGAGGAAAGAGCAAATAACTCTGCTGTGCCCGTCCCCTGTGGCAGCAATCGGTGACCTCCCGATGTCACAGCCCTCGGACAGGCACCGCCGGGCCCCAGGCACAGCGCGCACAGCTTGCGGCTCTGTCTGTTGCACGTGAGCAACTTAATTCCTTCATGTCCGACATCTCTGGATGCAGCTCTCATTTATATCAACTGTTAAAAACACCGAGATCCCACAAAAATCTTGGAAAGGTATTTGTGTACACGAAGCATTTATCTAAAATATGAAACCATAAGGGAAATCTTGTATAGGTGTGGAAAAAGTGTGGCTTAGGTGATCAGGATTTATGGAACCTACCTTTTACTAAGAAAATAGTTTAATTCTTAGGATTTTTTTTTTTAAATATATCTTAGAAATGACCATTAAAAACATTTTTGCCCTTAATTTTAGGTCTTTTTTGATGCCTTCTATTTATTTTGTTGAGATTTTGCAGTAAAACTGAAAGCAGAGCTGAGCAATGCCTCAAGTTTGAACAGGAATTATAAGCACACTGGAAAACCCCATCTCAGTGCATAGATGCAGCGTATGCTGCTATTCTGCATGCTGCCTGTCAAACTTGGAAGAGAAAAATCTACTCCGAGATAATAACTGGAAAGAAAAATAATGTTACCAACTAACTCATAGTGTTGAAATTTTAGCTGTCAAAATCTTATTTTAGACACATTGTTTTCTGGAAAGCTGTAAGTAACAGCTAAAAAAAAAATAAAAATAAAAATATATATATATATATATATGTATGTATACAATATGACCAGATTTCCATTGCATGCGGATAAGTTATTTGCTTAACTTTAAGCAAACTGTATTAAACTTTCCCAAACCATAGACTTCAAAGGTAGGATTGGCCGTGCACAAGAGGCTACATAATTGTCATTGCTGAGGTACTTCAAATACTGAAAAAAAATATCTGTTGACAGGCCTTAAAGCTGGCATTTTCTGTTCTTGCATATTCAATGAACTGAGAGCTACAAAACCAGTGATAGCTCAGTGTCACATCCCTGCTCCTCCACTGTACCCCTGCAAGGAAATCAGAGGTCTTTATATTTTCAAAGCTCCTTTTATCTTGGGCCCTTTGAAATTATCAAAGGAGTCAGCCAGTCCAAGCCACCAGCCTGGAAAACGAGAGCTGCTGATTTTACCCCTGTACATGCCATAATGTGTATTAGGTCTTGTGAATCCTACAGCATACGTATTGGGGCAAAAATCTTTGTGTAAGTAGAAAACAGTTAAAAAAGGAAGGGTTGAAGTAAGCTGCACCTTAAAGAGAAAGACACAAGGACAGGGACAGCACATGTCCTAAGCTACCTGCCTTGGGCTCTCCGAGGTGGAACCAAAGGGCATAAACAGCATCCCCCCGCACAGCTACACCAAAGGCAATCGGCACTCGGAGGCAATTCTGCTGTCTTTATCTTGTTACCTATAAAACGGGAAGGATACTTAGCTCTGTCTCACAGAGGGATGGAGAAGTACATGCTTTCCATTTCAGGCTTTGTAGACCTCAGGCAAAACTAAAAAATACACGTAAGTGTTGTACAACCAAGATCATAAAATAAAGAATGAAACTGAATTTTTAAATGAAAACATTTAGGGTGTTGGGTTTTTTTTTTGTACATGTAAAGGTTTATCTGAGATCAGTTTTTCCTCTTTTTATGCCAGCTGCTAGTTTCTACTGGTCTTTTTGGAAGGCCTTGAAGAAAGTCTCTCATGATGTATGTGCTCTTAGTCCGGACCAGTGACACGATCAATCTTCTGAGCCACTGTCATCCCCTGCACTTTCATGACAAAACGCTTACACTGCTCTATTTTACTGAGGAAATTAGGTCACCCAAGACTCACAGACTCCTAAATACAAATGCCTGTTTCTGTAGAGTAAGGCAGAAAAACAGGAGCAACCTCAACCCCAGCATGACCAGAGATCAGAGCAGCCTGAACAGCCCTGTCACACAGGACATACGACCAGGATATACTTGTGCATAGGGCCACATAGCAAGACCCATAGCACGGGATTTCTGCCAAGGAAATCTGTCTCTCCACATCCAGCATGGGGACGAGGAAGAGAGAGAAGAGCTGCAGAACTGGCCCATACGTGTCAAATAAAGTCAGCACTGCTGTAGAGGAAAAACAAAACTGGAGCAAACAGTGGGGAGGGGAAAGTTAAAGCCACCTTATCATTTAATAAACTCATGCCTGATAAATGAGAAGAAAAAGCAAATACAAAAACCCCGGAGTCCTGCCTGCACAAGAGACTGGGGTAAGGCTTGAAGTAGGACTGGCCCTTTCAGAAGCCCTGAGTTACAGCTCCTCTGTTCCACACCGAGTTTCAGATCCATTTAAACCTTTCAGGGGCAATTCCAATCAGCACTTGATGGACACCAGCTGTCATGGTGGCACTTCCCGCCGTGGTCACGCTGGCCCAGGGGGCAGCACCGCCTGTGTCTGCTCCACGGACGGGCCCCACCTCAACTCACGGTGGATGCACAACGCGGGTGCAGCCGCGGGAGTACAAAGCAGCAGAACGCAGGAAAACAAACCCATAGGGTAAAAGGCAGAAGGAGAACACATAGCCATCGCAAGAAAAAAGGTAGGGGGTGACAGCGACCTCGCAAACTAACAAAGGAGGAAAAAGGAGGAACTGTTAGAAGGGTGAGAAGATTTATCACTAAAAAAATACCCTGCTCTTCACAATGTGTTTATTTCGCGAACACATTCATTGTGCATGTGCAGCTTATCTCTGTAGCTCAGCGAAGAGTATAGATCAGCTCTCGGCTGTCACCTCGGCTGACAGACAGCTGCTGCTGCAGCGGAGTGACAGCTGAAAAGCTGTGCGATTGACTCCAATACCGTCTTGCTCCATTGCAGCTAACGAGAGGCTTGTGTTCATTCTGCTTTTATTGAAGTGATTTCTTCTAATTGCCTATTTAATGCCTTAAAAAATACTGGGAGATACAGGTCAGTGCTCCAGTAAGCTGATGTTCGGGCACTGTTTTCCAGGTACAAATGAAGATTTGCTTACGCTCAACACAAAGGCTGCGGAGAAAAAAATTAATGATCTTATCAGGTAAAGCAGGTGTTGTGGTCACACCACCAAGGTCACTAGCATTAACAAAACACTCTGAAAACAGAATTGTGGCATGTTCCCAGCAAGGTGCTGGAGTGTTGTAGAGATAATGTGCTCAGCCTCGAGGGGAAAAAATATGATGCGCTAACACTCACTAACAGCTGTTAATGGCAGAGAATTGTGGACAAGGAGAAGGATGTTTGACCTACCAGCCCGTTAGAGGAAGATGTAAACAACTGGCTTGATTCCCCACTGCCTTGCCCCTGCTATGGCCTTCTACGCTTGTGCCAAGTAAATGCAGCATATATGCTAAATGCTGTCACATCGAAAGAGCTGAGTTTTACCACCACCTGCACAAATGTAAAAATTTACAGAAAGTGCAACGTAGGGGAAAATTAGGGCCTGGAAATGCAGGAAGAGGGGCTTATGCAAGAACAAAGTAAACAAGGAGACTCAGAAATGCAGTTATATAGTGACTAAATGAAAAGAGCATCTTTTAACTCTGCCAAGCGGTGCCCCAGGAGCCTTGCGAGTCACAGCTACTTGCTTCCATGGCAAAAATACATTGTTATTGCCTCTTCTTCCTGAGCACACTGCAAAGCTGTCACATCTAGAAAAGAGAAAACACAACTCCCTCCTGGATCAGCAGACCAAATAACCCGTGGCCAGACGCACACCTCATGCTGCCCAGCTCACACCTCCAGAAGGGCCACCGCACCGTGGTGTGTCATCCTTGGGAGCACAAAGTACCTTGTCCCCAGAGCTGAAATGCCTTCAGCCCCGCTTCACTCTATTGGCAGGTCCACACACACATCACAGCTTTGCTGAGGGCAGCAGTAGTGCTGCAGCCGCCACAACTTTTAATAATGATGAGGGTGTACAAGCAATAAAGAAGCGTTTGTCTTGCCCATCTGAAGGTGCGAAAAAAGAGAACAAAAACTATTTACCTGTAAAAGAGCATATGGATCCAGAACTCACGTCATGAAGCCACCGCAGGGCACTGTGAAGAGTATATGTAGCCTACGAAGACCTCCAGCAGCCACAACAGATTCTTGGTGAACAGAGTCAGTGAGAAACACTTGCCTTCCAAAGACCTTGGAGCCAATGAGGCTGAATTTCCTCAGCATGCCTTCAGAGAGGGGAGAGGAACCGTGTGGGGCCCGACCACACCACCTACTGCTAGAAGACTGGCATGGTGTGCATCTTTTCTGAAACCCGAGGTGCTGCCCTGACACAGATATAACATTCAGCTGCAATTTTTAGAAACAAAACCAAAGAGAAAACCAGACCGTGACAGTTTGTGCCATCTGCATGGAATACGAGCTTGAGTTTTAACAGCATCAGTTATATCATTATTAAAAAACAGTTTTATATTCAAATCCATTTACCGATTATAAACCCTTCAACAAAAAAAAATGCTAGCGGCATGTGCACCCGCACCTGCTGCCTTTGTGTGCTCCAGCAGACTCCCTGCACATGGAGTTCTGCATCAGTGGGGATAGCAACACACTGGTAGGTGTCCTTCCCCTCCCCGGCCCCTTTCTGATGCACAAGTATGGCAGAGCCTGCTAAACAAAAAACCACCCAAAACCACTCAGTGGGGTGAGGAGAGAACAGACTATGAGAGGGCAGGCTACAATTGCGATGGAACGATGGAACTGGTGCTTGCACTGTGCAGCAGATCAAGACTTCAGTGTGCACCCTCAGGTCCTGCTGGACCCGCTGTCTCCTCAGCTGCACAGCAAGCATCCCTGGCTGTTGCTATTTTTATAAACTTCCAGATACTTTACTCATCTTCCACAAAAATGTATCTTGAACTGTATCCCAAGCCCCTCCACTCATTAAGCCATTTGCAATTTCTCTACCACTACTGAACTAGATGCTGTATAAAATCTGAAGCCAGGATCTGCAGAGGGATCCAGAAGAAAGCAATGAGAGTAGTAAGAAAACTTGTATTTGATCAAGAGATTATACAGTATGTTGTAGAATTTTTTAAAAATATGCTTCTCTTTAGTTATGTTTGGCAGATTCTCTGCCCTCAATAGCAACATTCCTCATTTAAAGTATTACAGACCAAACTAAACACTCTTTCCATGTGCAGTGCCTCCGACTCCAGAAAGACAAGTTACAGGATCAACTGCTCAACACTATCTGTGTCTGCAAACTAGTTCTACTTGTCACATCTGCTTGGCAGTCCAGTATCAAACCAAAGCACTTTGCCCTGCTTGGGCACCCGGACCGTGCCCCTGCGTACAGTGACCTGTCACACACAGAGGGGTCACTGCACCAAATACAGTTTGGAAACATTTCAGGTTAAGGGATAAGAATGGCTGCAGACATTTTTTCAAGCATTTTTTCAACCTTTATACACAGCAAAAGCCAAACACATACAACCAATCTAGAAACCTTCCCAAATGTTGGAGGCCTTGTTCCTTTTCCCTGTGTTTTGGCCTCTGACACCCTTCAATCACAAGAAATGTGCCTGAGAAACAGCTTTTGGAGAGAACAGATCAGCAGAGACACAACACGTTCCTCTCGAAATCCCAGTGCAGTGGTGTGTTCCTACTTGGGATGCCTAGAGAGAGACTAATAACGCCCGCACCTCTGCTGCTGTTGTTCTTTTTGCACAAGATCAGCCCCCCCAAGCCAGCAGTAGGTGTAAGATGGGAGCCTAAGGTTTGCAGCCCTTCGAGAACATGTAACAGGAAAGGTAGCACCCAGCTGAAACCACTATATTCTTTCTATTCATATTAGGTTAAAATAAAGCTGTTATAATTTTGCTACAGCTGACTCAGCCTGGATTTGAATCCAGGATCTAAAGGCAAATTAAATTCCGTGATCCATGTTAAGAAAGCAATTCAGCTTCTGAACTGGATCAGCTTTGATGCCACACTAAAGAATTTAGTTGAAATGTGGTATGATGAAAGACGCCTGTTCAGCAGCAGATATAATTATCACACCAATCTTAATTAGATCATGAACTTGACTTTAGGATCCCCAAAGGAGTATTGAAAGCTTGGTCCAGTTACACTGAGCTTGGTCCAGAACACTGAAGCTTATCCATCAAGATAAATATATTACTAGTTCTTTGATATGACAGATGCTTGATGAGTGACAGAGCAAATGCCTTTTTAACTACAATTTTTAAAAAGAATTATTAAACTGCACTAAAGTGTATGCTGTTATCTTTGAGGGAAAAGATATAATACATGAAAAACAATTATTACAGAGCACATAGAGCACAATTTTTCAAGCACTGGTTTCAGAATTAAAAACATTTGAACAAAGGTTCTCTCTGGAATCGCTTTGTAACCAATTCAAGCCTTTAAATAGCTATTGTTCAAAAAAACTGTCAGCTACAGAAATTGTTTTTCCTTCAGATTCCAAATCCTGTCAGGCCAGGTTGATTAAAATGTTGCATTAAAAAAAGGCAAAAAAGGCAATCTAATAACCTCTTATAAAAGTGAAAACAGCAACTCAGTTTTTAAAGCATCACAAACAAAAGGCTATAGCCCATCTATCATTCACATATGGATTCATGTAATGATTCTTCAATTAGAATTATTATCTATACAGCAGCTGAAGACTGAGAACTGCTGATACACTGCAGATGAGAACATTTGCTAGTCTCTGGGCTCTAGCCTTTTTTAAAAAATGATGATCGCACAATATAGATTGCTCAGTTTATATGTGTATTAAGCTGCAATGCCAGCATTTACATTTGCAACATTACAATTTTGCTTTCTTAGGCTCAAGAGAATTTGCTGCATCTGGTAGATTTTATTCGCTTTGTATCTTAGGCAATCGTTATGAACAAAGTGCGAATAGGCCGTATTATTGCTCAAATAGTCCTTCGTTTTGTTCATGATCTCAGATGCTACAAAAGAAGTAAACGAAGAGTAGGCCTGTGAGATGGGTCATTCAGCCTGTTTGCTTACACTACACTATCCCAGTGCCGCGTTTATAAGGCTCATCCATCTGCTCCTTCATTTCTTCCACCTATACAGATCCACATAGCATAAGATGCAACATCAGAGGGAGAGAAAAGCATCTCACAGAACAGTTACAGGCACCATAAGGGAGGAAAGTCGCTTCGGTGATTCAGACTGTGGCGATTTGAGGGGTCCCTGCCTACTCATGCAACCTGCCCCGTTGCCAAAGGTTACTGTTTTCAGTAAGCATCTGCAGAATATACATTCTGCAGAAGGAGAATGGGAAATATGCAGGCTCTACAGCTACCGCTCCTCATCCTTGCAATGCTCAAACGCCCCAGTTTTAGTATCTGTTAACAGCCTGTATGAATTGCAGTAGCTGCCAAGCAGATGGACCGCTTTGCTCCCTCCACTGCAGGGCGGTAACTCGGAGCAGCAGACTAGGCAGCAAGAGCAGTAACCCCTTAAACTGCTCCTTCTGAATCCTCAGCTCTTCTGGAACATTGCAAGTGCTTGCCCACTCCCGTTTCACGGCTGGTAACACATGCTGTGCCCCAGCAGATGACAGAGACAGGCAGCTGCATGAACAGTAGCTGTGACACTGCCTTACTAAATGGGCATCTCTTCTTGGTGTTTCTGCTAAGGCTTCTTGCTGTATGAACCCAAGTATGTTCTGAAGCCCAGGCAACCTTCCGAGATCTCCCACCAGCAATGTGGATGCTGGACACATCAAGGTGGCTCTTGCAGATTTTTGAGATCTGTTAGTGACATGTGCCTACACAGAGGTTAGGAACAGGGCAGCACAGTTAGTTAAGAAGCTTCTTACTTCACCGTACAATCTTACAAAGATCTTCAGAGAAGGCAAATACATATCAACATCTCTGTTTTACTCTGCACAGTTTGACAAACCTATGCCCACACTATTACCATCTTTCACAGTACTACTTTTAGTGGGTCAGACCTGCTGTAGCCATGAAATCTCCCCATATCTGTTACACAAAGGAAATGAAAACGCTGCTCACGGGTGTATGTTCCGATATTATTTCACTACTTTATTAAGTTAATAGAGAATAAGTGGTTTATACATTTCCTTGAAAAATACTTTTTGACATCTACTGAATCTCCTGTTTCAAATATGCTGTAAATAACCAAGTCTTCTCTAATTACTTTAAAGTATATTACCATCTGAATTACTTAAAATTTAATTATATTTACAGTGACATTATATAATGCTTCTGTCTCTAAAAAGTAAATATTAAAACTGAAGACATTTATAGGGACAAAGCAAGTAAACAAAACTGCAAACTGGTACAACAGCTTACCAAAGTAATGTAACATGAATATTTAGTTTGAGAGTTTATACATCATGGTGGGGCACATTTCTCAAAATATTAAGAATTTCTTGACTTTGGGTGACATCACTAAGATTTGTGAAGAATTTTAACAACAGCCAACATTTTTTTTTAATTAAAGCCATCATCTTAAATTGTTTTTTTAAATTAAAAAAGTCTTAAAAGGTTGAAATCAAATCAAGCCATTTAATTATTTCCCTGGATACTTGTATATATAATTTTCAGCTTTGATTTTAGAAGGGAAATACTTCAAAGGGGGGAAAAACACCACCTGAGAAAGCAGGTCAGTCTACAGTAGAAATGAGTGAATTATTTGCAGCAGACAATTTATTATGAGAACATAAAAGGCAGAGGTTTCTTCCTCTCAGAGAAGGCAAATGCTGTTTTCTTTATTCAGTTTCAGGATATTATTCATTAAATGCTTATTTCAGTTGCTACCATGCACCTCCCTAAATTCTCATAACAATAGTTCTAACATTTGCATTCTGTGACTAGTCATCTAAATCAATCATTTATACTCATTCAGGCACAGAACAGCAATATTTTAAAAAACCAAACAAACAGGAAGAAAGATATCACTAAGGCCTTGTGGTTTTTTCACTGCCTGCTCCAATATACGGAAGACTGAGGCAGTGAGCTGCACAGTTTTGGCTCCCAGGCTTGTGGAAATGCTTTACTGACAGGAAAAAATGAGGTATAGCATGCTCTCAATTTAAAAAAAGAGAGTAGGGTGAGGCAAAAAAAGGAGAGAGGGAAAAAAAAGAAAATAAAATAAATTTACATCTTCTTGGAGCCACAAGGACTCAGTGGCCAAGTTACATTACATTTCTCCTAGGATGTGTTTGTACAGCAAATAACAACCGTGACTGCAGGCTGGGGAGCCATTCCTACACACGCTGTAATCCATCTCGCCTCTGACTGGAGCAATAACAACAGAGAAGCCGCAGTTCAATTCAAACTTAAGATACAACAGACCTCACTACGTGAGAACAGCTCCATGATGATTAGCACATTATTAACATCACCTCTTGTATCAATGCATTTGAACACGCTGGATAGACAGCAATGCTTTCCAAAGCACCACTGCTTTGATTAAGCAGTTTAAAGGGGGCTCAGAAGGACACGTCTCAGATCCCACCGAAGTGGCTAGAATATTTCCTGACATTTAGAACTCACTACTTGTGGTGTCCCAAGTACTACCGTACTACAGACAAAGAAAATGCCGTTGAACATTGAACTCGCTTTGAACACTAAACGACATAAAAACTACATACCATGTAGTAATTGCATCTAAGAATAACTAAAAGTTTTGGTACTTAGAGCCCTGTCACTCCAGTGATACAGAACCTTTGCTTAAGGAACAGTCTCCAAATCTATTGTTTGCTTAATCAATTCAAATCAGCAACTCCACACAAGCCATAGAAGCAACAGTGAAAATGGCAAGAGACACTTCAGAAATGGAAGTCTATACATTTTAACAACAATGGACTAAAAATGCCAAAATACTCTCAGGCCACGCTGGCTCTTGAAACCTCTGCATTAATCCCACAAGGCAATCCTCCTTTCCAGTGTCTGACCTGATCGCCCTATCAAAGAAAAGATGGAATGGAAAACAAAATAAAAGAGAAAAAAGAAAAAGAGACAACTGTACCTCTCCACTCCACAACCATTTGCTTTCATTATCAAAATTCCTTTGGGTTACTGAACTATGCAAATCTTTTAAAGATCTGAGTATTGAGAGGATATGAGGTATTCTACGTTTTTCTTTGTCACTGAGGGCTGCTTTGTTCTAGGCAGTTCTTGAGAGGTGAGTATACCTAAAAAACACTACTATTCCAACTGTATCATTTCCTAATGCAGTTTTAACATTATATTTAGTAAGGGCTATCCCAACACTTATACAAATCTTCAACAATAAAAGTGGCAAGTATGGTGATGAGAAACAAGGCAGATTTTGAGAGCAGCAAAACATTTCTTGCTGGATGGTCTATACCTGGGAAGGAATTAAATCACTGCCATAAAAAATCTTACTAATCAAAACCATGTGAATAAGCATTCCACTATTTGCTGAACACTGATCCAAACAGTCACCCACAGGCTGAAAGGCCAGCTCAAGGTCTTCATGAATGTAAAGCTTTACCTTGGCAGATATTAAGAACATTTTTGTGCTGCAAAACTTGTATCTGGCCCTCTGCCTTGGAAAGAATCTCACCTACTTTCTTTAAAGCTGAATTTCACCCAGCTTTCTTTTGTCATTGTTTTCAGATCAAGAATAAATTTTCTGCACTGCAGATTCACAATGCTAAACCAATACAAACCTGACATATTTCAAACAAAAGCATATCTTCCTGTGTTGCTAAATCTGTATCTTCTAGTCTTCAAGTTGTTCTGTGCCTGTATTAGAATTACTTATTTCATTTACACTTTTTTCTTTCTTTGCTTCTTTTCCAAAAGTCTTCAAACATTTGTCGAGTCTTTTTAGGAATACATCTACATCTTGCTTTTTGATTCCAATTGCTGAGGCAGCGTTGAGGTAAGCACAGGGATAGTCATTTGCATGTGACATAAAGCCTTTAAAAGTGTAGTTATTCACTGTCTGTACAGACCCACAGGGAACAACCCTGAAACAAACAAATAAAGTTGTGATTTGGTTAAAGGTGCCTTAGATATTTTATGTGACACTCTGTGATGAACACTTTTACACTAGTTCCTACATAGTTTAGCATCTGCTAACTCTAAACAAAGTACCGTAAGCAGGCTTAGGGCAGGCATTCTCCAAGCTAGTGCCCAAGCATCACTACGAGCGATAGTAATAGCAGATCCTGAATTAGCTCAAGTTT
This sequence comes from Nesoenas mayeri, assembly GCF_963082525.1. NCBI lineage: Eukaryota > Metazoa > Chordata > Aves > Columbiformes > Columbidae > Nesoenas > Nesoenas mayeri. Next base: position 58,406,492 of record NC_137540.1, on the reverse strand, counting down.
GTGTGCATACACGTATGTCCCTTCCCCTCTTCAGTTAAATTATTAAGGCATTCACTGCTGGTATTTATGAACTCCCCAGTGTGGATGGAGAAGATATCTGCCACAAACTCTCCTATTCCATAAGAAGCCCTAACTATCTGACCTGCTCGGTCTCTGACCTGGGTCAGCTCACCCCTCCTTAGGCAACCTGGTGACCCCAGTCTCCCTGGGACATTTAAAATCTGTTGAAAGGCTGGGTCAAACAGTGTATATGCTATAAAATAATGTGAGTAACATAAAAAAAAGGAAAAAACTGGAACCTTTATATCAGGCAAAGAATTGGGCAGTTTTAACTTCAAAAACTTAGCCTCTTAAAACATTTCAGCCAAAGATGGCTGAAATTGCAGGACAAGCCAAGGTTAGGACAGGCAAATTAAAAAGAGCATTTAACTACAGTACATATAGATTTACTGTCATGCATCTGTGCAGGAAGTGGAATAATCCAAGCTAATGAAGCATACCTTCTGATGTGGAAACATTCAGCTCTGCCATGAAAAAAATGACATTAAGTCTATGGCAGGAGTTAGCATGGCAGAAGTAATATTCAGATTAAGGAACCCTGCCAACACAAATTTTGAATCATTCTCTTCTTCTAAAAGGTTTAAACAAAAAACATTTAAAATTATTTGGCTTGCATTTCCATGTACCAGTGTCTCTAAGAATAAATGCAGCTCAGACTGGCCCAGGTTGTAGATTTTTGAGGTTTTTTTTAAACGCAATTAGTTCTGGAAAGCAGGATTTTCTTCCATATGACAAAAAGCTATATAGGGTATTAAAAGCTTATTCCCCTGACATCCAGCACAACCATATTTGTGCTGCAATAAACAAAACAAAGATCTTCTCTAAGTAGCTTACAATGTAACTATAAGATCAGACAACAGCTGGAAACTAAATGAAACCAAGGGGTACTAGGGAATAATGACACTAAATTAAATGGGCATGGATTATCTATTTAGCCTACCGAAGCGATCTCATTGCGAACTCAGGCAGGTAGACGTTATTAGCAGATAGCAGTGACGAAGAAGGGTATATTGCTCTCTGACTTGTTATTGTCAGACTATAACCCATAATCCTGAGACAACTGGTACAAAACAAATATTACAAGATTTCATAAAATGTATACCCAAATTTTTCAAATCCACAGCATCCTCACCTTGCTCCAGAAACTTGTCTTGTGAAAAGCATAGATCCAAGCTGGGTAACAGCAGCATCATTATTTTCATCTAGATTCTTCAGTGACATGGCTAAAGTAACAAAAGGTCAGGTTAAAACTACTACAAAGCTGCTTTTTCTCCAACAAAGAACCACAGGAGACAAGCTGTTTTCCAGCAACAAAAATGTACCCAAATATTGGTGTTCAGAACAAAGAAAAAGGAAATACAAATACTACATTTCGTAATTTTTAATTTTTCCACAAGCTGTCATAGATTACTTCTTCAGTTAGACAGGCAGACTCTGCACAGGCAGGCAATATTACCTTGGTGTTCAGGAGAATTTTTGGTTAGAACAAATACCTTGAGTAGGAATTCCACAACCTCTTTTACAGCACTACAAAAGCATGGATAAAAGAATTATATCCTAATTTATTTAAAAATCTACTTATTTATAAAGTATTAATACATGCTAACATCTTCTGCCTGCCTGGATTACAATGAGTATAGGACAGTAACAATTTTGCAAAAAAATAAAAGGCTCAAGTGGCTACTCTATTTTTATGGTAGGTTACCTTATTGGGTTCAATAGTCTCATATCAACCTAAGAACAATTTAATGGAGTGTAGTGGACAATGTTTAATATATAGGAACTGTATGCAAAAGTGCACAGTATGTAAGATTTTTTTTTTTAATAGATAAAACCCAACAATTACCTAAGGAAATGGGATTATGTGGTGTTTCTAGCAGTCTCTCATTGTGGTTATCTGCCAGCTTCTTCAGCTCACTTGAAAGATAGGAAAACATCTCCTGGAAAAAAAAGAGACAATATTTTTGTTATTAGCTATCAAACAGAGAAAATAGTACCTATTTCACAAAATGCTTAAGTCTCCATTATAACCCACAGGTGCCCAGCTGATCCTCTTTTCATGTGTACCAAGTAAGCAGACCAGGCAATTCCCTGAAATCATTCTATAAAGGAACAGCTCCATTTATTGAACACTGTTTTTTCCCCTCAAGCTGGTACAAAGCTCTCTATCTGGTCTAATAAACGTGCTTGGGATGTCAGTCATCCTCTCTGTGGCCCTGAAACCTAAGGAGAAGAGATCTTGAAGAGATTCCCAGTGCACAGCAGGTCTCACCCACCTCCCCCATCCAGGCCCCTGAGCCACAGAAAATGAACCATTACCATTGCAGATGGCCACATTATGGCATATTGCTCCTTACTTTTGTTTTCTCTCTATTCATATAATACATTCCAGACTAAAAGTAGTGTGTTTTGTTACCAGGTATCACACAACTGCAATTACCGCTAGTGCAAACTTCTTTTTCTGTACGAGAATGGCAATGCTGTGGCTTAAGGAGCAGGCTGTGAGTACACATTTAGTTTCAGACAGTATCTACTCTCCCGAATCCTCAGCTCTGTTGTGAGGCCAGTCCTCATCCTGGGACTGAGCCCTCCTGTTCAAGCCTACCAAAACAATGGAGATACCTGAATTTCTGCCATCGCTTGGATTGCACCTTTATTGTAAAAGTGTCATAAAACCGGGATTCATAAATGTTTTGGCTCAGATACAAGTTACACTGCACACAAAAGGTTGCTTCTCTTGCTTCATATACATTTTATTCCCTCTCTCTTCCCCCGTAGTAATCTATGATAATTGCTCATGGTCTTCCTCAGTTTAATATCTTCACATATCGGCTCAAAACACCTATGGACAGAGAATAATCGCTATTCTTTTTATGGTATCCTTTGGCTTCTTCTCCATCCTTCTCAATGGTTAGCCTCTCATAAAAACTAGCAAAAATATACAAATACTGGGTAGTCTTTTTAAAACATACTGAACACCAGATTTTTTTTATTTCTGGCCATAAAGGTTGTGCTGCTCTTCTGCTTCAATGCAACTGCCTGTTTAAGCATCCTCATCAATTTCTGGACCTGACAAGTGATTTTTCGCTCTTTAAATAGAATTGCCTCTTCTGTTTGCAGACCAGTATCCTGTTCTAATCTGCACATTCTGACAGATACAAATTATAACTTGTCATCAAAATTCTGTTTTTAAGCAGAACCTCCCAAAGGTCTTACAAAACCAAATGAGCTTCGTGGCAGCTGAGTTAGAAGAATGTTACAGCAGCTTTTCCTGAGCCACTGCAGGGAACCAACCTCATTCATGAGTGACCAAATGAGCACAGCTCCTGACCTGGTTTTCCTCCTACCATAAAATGAATCCAGACGGAGAGGAAAAAGTATCATTGTTACTGTCTAAACGATTATGCTATTGATCAAGTATCAACAAGAGCATAATGCGACTGTAATACTTGGAAAAACAATAAAAATTTCAGGATGCATCTATGGTTAATTATCAGAACCTGAAATTTGTGAGAAAACACTCTTGTTTTTCAGAGGCATTTGCAAATCAAATTATTTTATGGGTTCAATTTACCAGAGTTTATTTACAGTTCATGCACAGAAGCTGAAAAACATTTATGTTTCAAATGTTCAGACACTTTTCCCTTCCTTCTGGTCCCTCGCTGAATATAAACACATTACTCACTTGTTATTTGCTTTCCACAACAAGCATCGCCAATGTGTTAGTCATTTCATTAGTAATTGTTGGTTTTTTAAAATCCAAATCATAAATTAATTTGTGCTCCCTCTGCTGGCTATTCTACAACTGAAGCAAAGTATTATAGAAATACACATAAATTGTGTTTACTATGGAGATATTACTGGTTAAATTAGGACTGAGAAAAACCTGTACTGGAACAGGAACATATTCCAAATGAATTATTTTTTGTGTGTTGTACCTAGGGAATTCTCTATCGCACCTCTTGCAGTATTTATTACTGAAAGGACTGCAAGTTGGTGTAACCAGTTAGCCACTGTATAAATGTTTTACGTTAAATCAAGTATTGAGGTTACTAGATGAGCATTTATGTATATAGGAATTTGTTAAAAAAAGGGACAATAGAAAGATGGCAAAAAAAAAATCTAAGTATGTATTTTCATCAGATTGACTGAAGCTACCTGAACCCAAATTCAAAACTTACTTTTTATGAACAACACTATTTTGCATCTTTTCAAAGGAAGCCCTCCAGATATTTTATAGTTTGAGAAGTTCAGCAGTTTGTTGCAAGACAGATTAATGGCCTTTCCAAAAAAAAAAAAAAAAAAAAAAGCAATATTTTGTGAGGTCAAATCTATAACCAACCCCTATCACAAAATATTTGTTATGTGGAAAAATTATAAGCAGCCTAAGCAATTATATACAAATGAGCTCTTACATAATCGATTTTCTGTAGCAGGCACTGCAGTGAAGCCATTATGCTAAAGTTGCATTGAACAACGCAAGTAATACTAAATGTCAGTTAAGTTTCATTATTTCATTCAGTCTTTCCCCTTAGAAACTTATCACAAAACCTCATCAGGCTAGTGAAATGAATGCCCAACCATGTGAAATTGTCTTGCACTTCTTCTTGTCTTTCTAGCACCTGAAACAATAAAATACTTCAAAAAATACAAAGAACAAGTCAACAATGGAATACGCATCAAATGTGCTAAATGACTCAGTTAGCTGGACAATATGGGGGTACTAAATATGCCATTAGTCCCACAGCAGGTGACAGAGAGACAACTGATGAAGACAGAAAACTTTTTGTGCATAGCTGAAAGTATTGCAGCTGGTTCTAACCAGCCAGCTTGCTCACACTCCCAGCCTGGAACACTCTGCCTTCCTCCCTGTGCCACTCTCATCTGGAGAGATGAGTTGTCCTCAGAGAAGAGCCACACAGCTGTTTATGGTGCTGAAGAACACAGTGCAGAAGAGCAATTCTATAACCTCTCTGCACTAGATACAGACTGCCAGCGCTCATGTGCTGTACCTGAGACTGATCTGGTCCCACCTTTAAAAACAAGAACAAATGTAAGACAGAAACTGTGCATGTACATGTGTGATACCTACATATGCCATCTACCCTTGTAGATAGCTTCTCCCGCACTGCAAGATCGAGAATGTTGTTCTGAATTTATAATATAATGACAAGTTTTAAAAATATGAAACTAATTATGGAACTTTAAAATCTTCATATCAGGTAAAAGTAATCTAACGTAAACTGCCCAGTAAGTCTTGCCCATCTGCTACTAATGCTGACAATCACCACACTCACGTATTTTTGAAAGGTCTTTTTTAACAACTCTGATCAACACATGTTCTCTTCAGCGCTTGCAAGACCCGGCGATCGGGCTCCTTGTGGGCCGTGCTGCTCCAATACAAGCTTTAAGTACATATGGCCTCTTTGAAGCTTCCATTCATACCTGGCACTTGTTCAACCACACACCACCATTTAAGATAATAATTGAATTCAGTTAAATTACCTTGCCTCCAGCCACCCTAAAATTTGAATATGGTTCCACATATTTCACACAAGGAAAATCCTGCAATATTACCACATATTTGGCAAACTACAGTGTACCAAACTGACTAGACAAAAAAAAAGAGTAACGAAAGTCTGTCTTCTTGTAAGAATATTTGATTTTTTATATGTTTAAAATCCAGCATTAAGTAGCTTTTCTCTTATTCTTAAATTCAATCATAAAAAGAGTAGCAATATAAACTCACACTGAACTGTACAAATAATTTATTCCTATCAGAATAATTACATCAATGGTAAACCATAAAATGTAAACACAGGATTTTACTGAATTGTGAAAACCAAACAATTTCCTCCCACTTAGTGTAACTTTAAGTATTTTAGACACATACTTTATAAGGACATAAAAATTACTCCAGTTTATCACTCTTAGAAAGTATACAGACAGAGGATACAGATAGAAAAAGCTCCATCATGTCCCAAGTAGCACAAAAATACATTTCAGAAAATCAGAATTATCTTGATTGTTAGATTGTTAAGGAAAGTCTAACAAGAAAATCCATAACTGCTGAAAACAAAATGAAGCCATCTCCTCTTCAGTAATACCTGTATAATAATTAGTTAAATGGATTAAATGCATCACATTAGAAAATAGTTGACAGGTATCAAATCTGATATGTAAGGTCCTGAATGTAGAGCCTGAATGTAAGGTCCTTGCTCTCCATGGCTTCTGAGGTGACAACTGAAGTCTACAGTTTATGCTACTATACTGTGCAATCACTATATTCACTACACGTGGCCTGGTTCAGACGCACAAATACATACATGAAAATAGAGTTTTAGACCTTGCAATGCACAATATGGGACACAACATAATGTATCTAGAGGAAACCAAAGGAGCCACTACTAAAACTTAATCTTTACATAATATTATGAGTTATTTAAAAGCAAAGACTAACAAATTTGACCAAGGGTCAGTTGCCATTATCTGCATTACAAAATAACCCAGAATCCCCTATTGAGATCAGAAAAACACTGTGCTAAACCTTACATAAACACAGAAAAAGGAATACTGAACATTTAGAACAAGTGAGCAAGCATTACTGTTGGTGGTCTTCTTCCATCCTTTCTCTGAAAATATCAAGGCTAAATATGACTATTGAAAACATTCCTCATTAAGCTTTCATATGTGGAAACTTTTATTCAGACATTTGAACAGCACGTGTGTGTTACTCCCTTGCTCTTCTGTTCTCAGATCCATTGAACCATTTTACTCCTTCATATTATAACATGTAATAACATATAATCTCATACTCTTGGACAATTGCACACTCCATGACTGCCAGCTTGTCAAAAAATACCATTCTATGTACATGCTCCTCTCCCTCATATAATCTTTTCCCTTCATATATTAAACAGCTCATCTGTGTAAAAGAAAAACTAGGCAGATTATTTCCTTCCTTGGTTGTGTGAGATTAATCTCTTCTCAGTAATATTCTGGTCTTTCTGGCTTGAGCTCAAATAACCTGAAGTAACATTCATCTGAATAAGGATAAGGTAAAAAGAAAAAAACCCCACAACTTGGAAGTCTTTTTACAGCTGACTTTTTGTGTGAGTAGGTGTAGCTGCACCGATATAGAAAGGAGTACTCAATGTCAAGCTATAAATAGCTCCTGCTGGGAGCCTAATAGCCTCTGCCTCTGCTTTCACAAAGCACAGGCAATAAACTGTCACTATTACATTTTTACAATTTGGGAACAAACAGATTTAAGTAAAAAAAGGTTTATATTTCCACAGCAAATCCAATAAAAGAAACATATTTATGCCATATAAAAAGCTGTGTTTATAGAGTATACTTCCATTTGAAACAAAAATACATGAAATTGTAAAAATATAATGCTTTATTCACTTTAGAATTCTACTTCCAAGAAAATTACATGATTCAAAGCATACAGTTATTCATGAAGACTATTTATGAACAAACTATTATTTATGATTTGGAGAATATTTATACTGCCCATTACATTTCTGCTATCTGTGTAAATCTAATATGAAAATCAGCTTTGTAGAAGACATGATAAATTCACTTGAGATTCTTTTGGAGATGAAAGTGAAGGGGGAAAAAATGACAATTTGCTATTAGTGAAGACACAAACCATACATGGCAATACATACTACAGTCCAGAATAAAATGTTAGAAAGTGTATTGCAACAGTGGCAGAAGTGGTAACTGCTTTCAGTGTTTCACAAACCATGTTTTCACTTCGGTTGGACACATCACCTCTTAGTCTCTGTAAGGCCACTAAGCTGGCTTGGTTTTCTATAGTCTCGCTATTCCTACAGGATCTCAATTCCAGTACAGAATTTCTGGATGCCTTTACAAGCAGCTAGAAACAAGCCACAGCATTCAGTGCTATTGCCCTGCCAGGTAATCAGGGGCATCAACAAGCTGTCAGCAGAGAAGAACTGAAACACAGTTTCTAAATAAAATAATGAAACAGATCATGCATGATTTAAAACTATTAATAGTACTTAATTCAAAGCATTTCCTTAACTAAAACCCTATACAAAAAGAACTCTGTGTGTTAATATATACAGATAATCAGGCCTGTAGTATGTCCAGAATTAAGGACAACTCCAGAGGTACAGGTTACGGCCCCAGACCACTTGAATGTCTGTGCAATGCAGTTATACCCAACCTAAAACATAGTCTGTGAGAAGCAGAGAAGAAACCTAGCTCTCTACCTAGCTGAATACCTTGAATGTCAGCATTTTTCTATTTTTGTTGCCATGCACAGTATTTATAACCTAATCAGAAGCTGTGATTCTCCAGAGAATGTGGTACACAAACACTTAATTAAACACTATCATAATACAAAGGCACCATAGGGCCAAATGAAGAAGAGCAGAAACCCATGGGTTACCTCTGAGCATCTGATCTCATGCTTTGGTCCTGGAAGCAGTGTGATCACAGTAACACAAAGTGCTTCCCAGATTAGGCTTTTATGGGCAAAATTCTATTGTGCTAGTCACACTTTGGAATAGATATGAATAAAGTACAAGATAGTACAGGACTTCAGTTCAGCCTTCTGGTTTGGAAAACAACATGGAAATCAAGCTTACTCATGAGCACCATTTGGCCAAGAAGTAATTATATCATATGGCCTTTCCAGAATCAGAGCTGTGAGCTCAGAAGAACTTCAACGGCTTTCTAGACAGAAACTGGATTTAACACACAAAGCAGTTTTGCAACAAGAATGTTAACAGCTGACTTCAAGAAAGTGCTGCTTGCCAAAAGGCTTACCTTTCTCTCTTTCAGTAACTGTTTGTAGCCGCTGGTACCTAGAGACAGAAGCGTAATGAGGACGTCTAAAGAAGGAGACGCAGATGCTCTTCCTGAAAAGCACAATATACAGATTAAATCGGCAAAAATAAATTTTATGTGAAAGAAAGCTGATAATCAAATTTTCTTCAGTTATTTCATATGGATTAAATCAGTCCATGAACTAGTTACCTGGATACATTTTGCTGATCTCCTGAATGAAGGACTCATTGAAGCCAGCAATGATGGCACCACCTACTGGAACCATAAAATTTTTGTCCAAGCTCTGAACAAAAGCATCTATTCTGCCTACTCGAGCACCCTTTATCAAAAAGAAACAAACAAAGAAAAATCCACAGCTTATGTGAGGAAAAAGGAAACACATGATAGCATCATAATTACACAGCAATGTAACTGAAATAAATTCCTGAAACTCTCTCAAATATTGTATGTGCTAAAAAATTAAAAATCACAGTGTTAGCTCTTCTCAGCATTGCTCACTATTATTACCATTGTCGGCCTAAATAGTACCTTTCAAATTCCTATTTTGCTATGATTTAAAATACTGACTTTAGTTCCTGCAAGTCTAAGTGCAGCTTATTTTCAACAAGCAAAACCAAAAACCCTTGCAATTGAATTGGAATTATATAGTTAAAACTGTACAACCCAAAAGGTTTCACAGATTCTGACAGTAAAGGGCTACAGGTTAATGCTTCATTAGAAAAGAAGCTTTTACTTGATACGTGTGTAAATTTGCATTAAAACAACAGGGCTGTGACAGCACTCCTTCTTACAAGTCTGCCTGCAACAAGCAAAATCCAGATAACTTCTTGTATTAGCGTTCCCTACTTCCCAGGAAACCAAATGTCCTCATATTAATAGCTAGCGACTCAGATGCTCTTAAAGGATAAAATGTGGATTCTGCAGTACATCTTCAATTTGAGCTACATGCTACTGTGAACTGTACAATTCAAAAGTATGCAGCATAACAGAACCTGAAAAGTATATTAAAGAATGTACAAATTAAAGTATATGAAAATACTTTATTAAAGTGTATTAAAGTACTATACACTAAAACCAAGAAATATAAACAGAGTAAATAGCTAGGTCAAAAACAGTTAAAAAAGCAGATCCAGCTAAATTGCAGCTGTTATTTCTATGTTTTAATAGCTTAGTGCATGGGAGATGGAAAGAAGGACTCCAAGTTTGTCAGCTTTTTGATGGGAAGATGAATGTCAGCAGCTCTAATTTGATTTAATTGGCAGAAGGCCACCAAAGGAAAAAGCATGACAAATGAAATGGTCTCAAAAGCTCTTTCCTGTGACACCCTTCCAAGTTCTGTTCACACTGTGCTCAGCGTGTACATATTCCTGTGTTCATTAATAACTACCTCCTCACAGACAGTACATTTTCTATCACAGGAAATACATTTTTGTAAATAAATGTAAACCAAAACAGAGCTCAAATGTATACATTTGCATAACCAAAGGAAAAAAAACACCACACAACAAACAAACCTCAACAACCTATCAAGAAGCCAAGAAAAAAAAAAACACAGAAAGCAACACAGTAACAGTTCCATTTGTAGCTTTGTAGTCTGAAAGATACATTTCATGCAGTAAAATTGAGCAATTCCACAGCCCCCTTCATGTCAGAATTCCACTAAATTTGTGCAAGTTAAATACAATAAACATGTATCACGTACATTACAAATAAAGCATATGCCATTTTCTATTTCATGTATCACTTCAAGTTTTGTCAAATTCCTTCAGTCTCTCAAGATTTAGAAATGCCAATATGACGTTCCTGCCATATATCAAGCTGGTCTGTGCCCAGTTAATAACACAGTGACTTCTCAATTAGAAAAAAATATATGACCAGCATAATAGTTCAGGATCCCTTGGATCCTGTTAAAAAATATCCCTCTGTTCTTTTGATATAGGCAACAGAGAGAAAAAAGAAATATTGAAGAAACAGTGCATGTACATTGCAATGAGCAAAAATGAAAGAATTTTGAGTTTCATGGCTGATCTTGGATATTAAGCAACCTCCTTTTCAAATTAAACAGGAACAGAAGTTAAACTTTTTCAAACACAACACTGAACCCAGTTTCATCAGCTGTTCTCAATGACAATATTTTAATAGTAGCAATATCTACAAAATGTTGCTGTAGAATCTTGTACCTTCAACTGAAAATCTGTAACTCACACTCTGTTGAAGGCTTAATCCCTATTCGAGTATGATCCATTATTTTATTTTTAGTTAATAAGTTTATGAAATATTTTAAGAAAGCTTTTTAAGGACATTTTTCCGTTACAAAAAACACTTGAACATAAAACAAAACCTAAATAAATTTTGTTTGACTAAATAAAAAGCACATAATAGAAGTATTTCCCCCTGCTCCGCTTTCTCAGAAATACATCCAAATATCAGACACGCACAGGATTACTCTCAAAGCTGTGAAACATCCGACAAAATTTCCTATTGTCATCTACAATCAGAGAGTTACTTATACTTGTTAAAAAATGATTTGAAATACACAGCTCCTACCTGCTGGATAAGATGCATACATTTTGAAGACTGAACTCCATAAGCATTGTTGACAATATGGGGAATGTCATAATTAGCACAAATCACAGCCAGTTCCTCCAGTCTATGAGTATAAAATTGTAATTTAGAGAAGCATTGATAACTGTAACTCATGTTACAAATTAGACCATTAAAAGACTGAAAGGTCCACAAGGAGGCCAGAGTGAGAAAAGAAACATTTTTTATTAGTCCCTCAAGGTGTTACTTGTCACCTTAAGCTATAAAGGTTGAGAAGAAAATTCTGTTAGCTTTTCCATATATGACAAATTGTCAACCTGGGCTGAATTTTCTTGTGCTTCTCTGAAAGTTTTGTCAGGAACACAGTAAACAGATCCAAAACCATTCTGCTTCAGATATAAGCATTTCTATACTACTTTAATGATAACTAACAGAGCTTCAGCTATTCACACTTTTGTTTTCTTCTAATATTCAACCTGAAAATGGCCTAATGGAAGTTACAAGATGCACACTGGGAATCAAAAGCATCATGTTCACATGGTTCTGTTCATTTCAAAGAACTAATATTTCAGCCCTTTGGCTGAAATCCCATTTGCCTATTTCAGATAAACTGATTAAAAAAAAGATATTCTTCAAAGGAACGGAGAGCCCTAAAACGTCTGCACGTGGAAACCAATAAATTAAAACTCTGTTTAACTGTTTACTCAGAAATAAAGACAAATCTTCTCTTGCCTTTAGAAATCCCTGAAATCACAGTGAATTCAGCTTGGATTGATTTCTCAGTCAAACTAGGATTTATGTGGCTGCACAGGTCATTTTGGGTAAGGGCCTCCAACAGTTTAAACATACATGTACTTAGTATCCTCTTTTGAACCACCCTAATAAAGCTCTATTTTTCAAAAAAAGCTCTTGTTTTCCCTCAAACTTGCGAATATATTTCAGAAATAAAATCTATTTGAAAAAACAAGGTAATAAACAATAATGTAAAGTGATAATAAAGGTAATAATATTTTTTAAATGAGGAAACTCTAAACCTTCAATGCATTTTTACTCTATCTCCTTCTGTACAGCCTCTCACTGTAATTTACTGACATTCACATAAAATGTGTCAGAGTATGAAAACATTTTCCAAGAGGTGACATTCCATTGCATTCTATTACCTTGCCTAGTGTCATTTTGAAATGCAAAATTCAGTTGCAAACCTCAGATTAAATTTTCTAAGCCTCAGTCCTTTGGCAAACATCATCACTGTATTATCCCTAAAAAAAATCATAAGTATGTAACGATTAGGAAACACAAATAGTATCATGTACTTATTGATCTCCTAGAGTCAAGATATTCAGCAGGAACTGCATGTCCAATAATTTTTCACGTTTATCAACATCCTGAATCCTGAACTATGTAACACTAACAGAATATTTCAGGAAATATAACATTACATGTGGCAAAGTTTTTGCCCTCTGATCTGCTGATCTTAATCAGATTCATTCCTCACCTTCCACAGAAACTCAAAGGAAAACAGTTCCCCTCTTATAGTTTTCTTTTTAAGTGCAGGTGGAGAATTTCACCAAACTGGAAACATAGAGGGTGCACTGTTACGTACGTTTGGCTTTCTCGCCTCCTGAGGCTTAAATGAGCAATAAGCCAGCTTCTGCAAGGACTGCAAACAGAAAAGTCTCTTTTCCTAAAAATATTCTGTTGAACAATTAGATCCATATTGCAATACAAGATGGGAGTGCTACAGCTTGAAAACAATATGTAATTATGCAAGGGAAGCAAACAATTATGCACAACACATGTCTGCTTCCAAGACTTAGAATGAACCATTAAAAGAGCTGCTGGTCATATTAGGAAAAATAAAGCAGTTTGGCTACTACTCAAGTTCTTAAAATTCACAAATGGAACTTAAAGAAATATTTTCTAGATCTTTCTTTTTTCCTTTCTCTCTCGCTTGTGAAAGTTCATAAAAAAGAAAGCTTTGCTCTTTCTTGTAATAGTAATGAAAATAACAAGATACAGAGTTCTGCTAAGTACATAAACTAACTGAAAAAGGCACTTTTTTCCTTTAGTTCTCTTAAAGACAGCAGGTTTAGAGACAACTCACAGCCACACATTGTCTGAGAACTGATGTGCCTCTGAAAGACAGTAGTGAATTATTGCCATAAAGTTAAATAGTACTTCAAAGGAAAGCTATAGGTACACAGGCATAACCTTCTTACCTGACCTTTTAACAATCCTAAGCTACTTAAAATTTTAAACCACTACCACCACCACCACAACTAAACAAAGTCTTATAAATGCAAGACATTTGAAAAGGTACACTCCAGAAATGCTGCATGGGATTTTCCTTCCTGGAGGAAGATGAATGTTACAGCCTTCAATAGCTGACAGTATCCTTTAAATAGAAAGCACGTTCAAATCCTCCTATATCTGTGGTATATCATAACACAGTGCCACTACCTAATAATTCATCTCTTAGTTGCAGAGGACAAAACAATCACATGTCAAAAAGAGGAGGCAGATAAGGAAAAGATTCATTTACCCAAGCTATAAAATAGACTATTTTATTTTGATGACTGTGATTTAAGTTAGCCAATAAATCTGCAAGTCAACTTCAAGCAATGTTCATAGTATTCTGACAGAATTATATTGTTTTAACTTCTGCCTAGCAACTGAGTTAACCCATAATAAATATTGGGATTTTTTTGAAGGTAGGAAAACAGAGCAAAACATATCTTTACTTGCCATGTTTCAAAGTCAATAATGTTGCTTCCCTACACTTACAAATACTCAACTAAATTATCCAGATAAAGTAATTTACAAAAGAGCATGCACTGCAGAGGAACTCTAAACATAAGTCTTTGCAATTTTGTGATAAATTAAAAACAATTAAAGTGGATCAACTGAGACACTACATTTAAAACCATGTAATATCTCATAGTTCAGCATACTACATACAAGTCCATAAAAATATACCTGTTCAAAAGCAAAATCTAACAAATTTGCTTCTTGATACTTATTTTTGTAAGAAAATAGAGGAGGCAGGTTTTGTGAGCAACAATAGTGCTCATTTGGACAAATAACTCAATATACCAAGTACTGTAGCCACCTCAACTCCAAGATGTCATTTTCAAATTGAGAAGTTTTTAAAATATTTCATAACTAGACTACATGTTAAAATAATGTCTCAGATACTCTATTTCCCATCCAGAAACGTAATGTTCATCTCAGCTTCAGCTAGTGCTTGAATGACATCTTCGTAGCAACTACAGAAGTTATGTATATGGACACATAATATCAGGAAAGAAGGCAGTGTATTTTAAGCTTCTTTTAATGGTGATTTAACAGCTGGAAATTATAAGAGGCAGCATCATGCAATCAGGCAGCAAATGTTCAAACCAAGAGAAGTTACAGCAGTGCAAATCATATGTTATAGTTGTACAGCACATCTGCCCTAGATGGTTACAAGAGTTTCCTTATTTCACTATATCTTAATTAGCCTTATAAACATCAGTATAATACAGGAAAGAGTAACTCAAGCAAAGAATTTAAATTTAGCTGTAGCTTTTTTTTTTTTAAACCCTATTAACAGCTTAAGAAAATTCATCATTGGCTAGAGGAGAGGAGTAGAAAGGCAACAGTAATATCAAAATGTCGTATTAGCTATGGAACTACATTTTCTGGACTACGGTTCTATGAAAATCTACTTTTACTACTTCCATGAGATTATAAGAAAGCCACTGTCAATACGACATTCATTTCATCACAAGAGATCATCATTAACCTCAGTTATACAGCAGAAGGAAAACCTTCTGCATTATTCTCACTTTAACATACTTTTCTGAAAGTGCAACATTGTTTCAATCTGCCATTTTCCTTAAGCAAGTGGATCAATGTATCTTTACTAATTGTTGGCACTAATAAAGCAATTTTAGGAAGACGGACATTCAAAACATGGAGGTTTTGTTTGGTTTGGGTTGCTGTTTCCCCCACTTTTGGGTTCACTTTCCACCCCCCTGGCTTTTTTAGGGACAAATAACACACTTCTTACAAAGATGACTTACCTATCAGGTACCCTCGGAGCAAAGCAAGATGTTGTAGAGTGCACACAAAGAATACTTTCAGCACCAAGAGCCTTGATTTTAGCCTCTACTGCTTCGATGTCTGTCCGTAGCTCATGGCCTTCTAATACGTTTTCTATCACCACAGGCTCAAAACCTGACAAAAAAAAAAAGCAAGACCTGAATGTATATCATCAAATCTTTAAATGTGGGTTTTTAGCTCCAGTATAAATCTGAAAAATCTTCTGCTTCCACTGTTTTTACCCGATTCTTTCAGACTCGGATTAAGAACACAGATACATAAGCTGTTTCTTTGTACAATGCCCATATAGCTAAAAACTAGAATAATATTCTTGTTAAATATAGGACTCCAGACAAAAGGTTATCTTACATTCTTTGCATGCAACAGCAATCAGCTTGCAGATTGTTTTAGAAACAGAATAACCTCTGCCCTCTCAATTAAAAAGTTTTTGACTGGCATTCTTGTAAACATCAGCATACTAAAACAGCCTCTCTACAAAGGGTGCCATTAGATGTAGCAATGCAATAATGATATTTATGAATTGGTTTTCATCATAACGTTCTGCCTTATTCAACCTATAAAATTCCAAATTACTTCTTAAAAGATAAAAATGTCCATGTTTGATCTCATTTTGAAACTGAACTTCAGCTTGGATTGTATGATATGGCATTTCCCAATTCTTTTATTTCATTAAGTTTCCAGTTTGAGTTCGCATTTAAGATGTACAACAGCTGAAGCTCATAAGGTTGTTTCTCAAGGACCCATATAAGAAACATGCAAAAAAAGGAAACAGTCCCCTTCTTGTAAATGCTGGAATGTCTCTAGTTTTGGAATCGGCTGCTCAGGATGGACCAAGAGGGTCCATCAGAGAGCTACCAAGGTGGTTACAGTTCAGCAGCACCGAGCCATCTGAGAGGGAATTACAAAGGCAAGGACATAGTAAGAGGCAACAGCAACAAATTTTGGCTTGAGAGGTTCAGAATAAACAGCAAGAAAAATTTATTTTTCATTCAGAGGATAGCACAGCACTGGAACAGAGAGGCTGTGTAATCTCCATCCTCAAAGGTTTTCAAAATTCAGCTAGACAAAGGCATGTGTGACTTAATCTAGCACAGAAAGAGTTTTCTTTCTTAAAAAAGGAAGCCTGTCATGGTAGCTGCTCAAATTTCTAGCTTATAAATTATTAAACAAATAATTCAGGTTTTGTTTACAGAATAAAACACTGGAAGCCATATATTCCCTTCCCCAAACAGGTGTGGCATGGAAGCACCATCATGTGAGCTGAAACAACCACTACTTTCTTAAAAACCACGTATGTTCAGTTTTACTGAATGAAAGTAAAGGAGGAGGGGAAAAGGGAGTGACTTCCAAAGCAGTGTAACATGGCAGCAGCAATGTGAATTTTTCCTTCAAGGCTCAACAGTGTGCCTTAACACTGATATGTAAGGCTCAAGCTCTGCACAAGAACTTGGACTAGAATGATTTATTGACATTGTTAGTCCTAGTCTGGTTTTCAATTAGTGATCTAGAAGGCAGAGACTGCACTTACTAGATAGTTGATAGATACCAAATACCTGCTTTCCTCTTATTTTCAGCTGATAATTCTTTTAATCAATTATGTGATAGCTATTGTAACTATTAAAAAAAATAACAAATCAATTACATTTCCTCACAACCTTCTCCATTATAAATGTAATTTCCTAGCTTGATGTGCTAAATTGAGCCTAATATTCTGAAAACACTCCCATTTTTCTTATATACGTGTTCTACTTGTTATCTGATTCCTTTTAAACATCTCTGTATCTTACCTGGACAGAATCCAGTCTCTGCTTCCAATTGTTTGGTCATTTTTATCTGATGAGTCTTTTATGCAAAAAATAATTGTGTCCTAGGAACTAGGACCAGAATCTATGCCACCACCTGCAGGTATGTGCACTGAGTTGGAAAATTATGGTCTCCCTTACTTGCCCTTTCCTTGATCCCATGCATCTGCTGCAGGAGGGGACAGCTTCCGTGCAGAGCCAGATTTCTATCCTTACCTTACCTACAGTGGGGTAAACAAGGAATTCCATTTGAGAGAAATCAAGGTTTGAACTAAGGCACAAAACTCATTTCCTGAGTGAGCTGGGTGACAGTGTGAGATTAAAAACAAACAGGGTTGCTAACACTTCTCATGTTCTAAAAAAGAATGTGCAAATCAGACAGTTTGTCACCTTCTGATCACAATTCCTAGGACACATGCTTTTTGCATAAATCTAAGAGAAAGGTCTGAACCATGAGCCTTGATTTTATGTAATTCTCAGGACAGCAAATTAGGAATCTAACTCCAAGAGTGAACCATAACTTCCTCAGTACTGTGTTCTCTACTTACAACTTTATACACCTCTGTACCTCACTCAGCATATGCCTACATTTTACAAGACATTAAGACGACAACTCACACATGTTAGAAATCAGGAGTATAGAAATAAAGCACTTAGAGCTACTATGCATTAGGCCTTTTTGGATCTTACTGCAAACATACGAAGTGATCCTGCCAGACGAAGTTCTATATCTTTGGAAGAACACACTGCAATAAGTCAGCTCCTTCTTACCTGCAGTAATCATTGACTTAAAGCAAGATTTCTGGTCTATACGTGGCCAGATAATGTATTTTGCCTTTGGTCTCTTGTGCCGCAATGTTAAAAAACACAGAGTTAGACTCATGCCAGTCGCCATAGGAACCACAAAGCAATTGGTCACTGTCTGGACACCTGCACATAAAAAGTAAGTCAGAAATTAAGATGAAGAACCCATGACACGCCCCAACAAATCGGAGATATTTTTGGATTTACACCTACCAGCCATCTTTATAATATCCAGAACTACTGAATTAGTAAGTTTGTTCAAAAGGCTGGATCCTGCAGCTTTAGGCTGGACTGCAGAAATGTCACCTGACCTTCCAATTCCATGGATCAACCTAGACAAAAAGGTTGAAAACATACATCTATTTTTTTTCACATCTCAAACCAATAATTCTTGCTAACTGAAGAGAAATCAATTTGATAAACAATTGTGGAAAATGCTGTACATCAATTATCTGCCATAATGATTTCCATTATAACAAGCTACATATATTCATATGAAACTGTCTTTTTTTTTTTTTTAACAGTAGGTTCACAGTGTTCCAGCACCTAAGTAAAAACTTTGAGAAGACCCGTAGTAGCAATACCTTTAGCATCTGGCAGGCTTCCTTTTAAACACACCTCAGCACTTCTTAATGCCTGTTGAATTAGCATTATAAATGCTGACAAGTTCTGACACACAACTCCAAGGAAAACAAAACTCAGTTGCCTATAGTGTAGCATACCAAAGGCATAGCGGTATTATACAGATACTTCCCTGACAAATGCTTCATCTCCATAAGGCAAAGAAATAATACATACTGTGACAAAACATCCTGAAAGATAGTAAGGTTAATGCATCACTTTGCCCACCTTCTACATTTTCACTTCATCTACCTCATTCTACCATTCAGTATTATGTATCATGCAATACCATCTCTCTCTGCATCCAGTTTATAAATTATGTTGATAAACTGTGTTTATAAATGTTGGCTATTATTTAACACCTTTCACAAGTGGAGGATCCTGAAACTGTTTATAAAATGTAAGCTTACAGAACTAACCTTACCCATGGCTGAAATGCAGCAGCTGCTCAAGTAAACTAGTAACTATAGATATCTATTTATGCCTCTGTTTTTGTTTTACAAATAGAATAAAATGCTTTTTGATGAGTGTATGGAATTCAGAACTTCTTAGAGCATAATTTTACAGCTTAAACTTTTTTCCCCATTTCAAGACATAGGTTGAAATCAACAGTAGCTTGATAGTTAATATAAACTTGCACATAATCCTTACTCCATCAAAAATATTTTCTTCCCTCATTCCTGCTGCCATGTTCTTAATTGCTTTCTCATACTACTACTTTTTCTTTTCTGCATACTCCCTTCCCAAGGAGCTATCCTCTCTAAGGTTGCCCCTAAGAATTTATTAAGCTGAAAGGAAATACAGGTTGAGAACCATATCCTGCTACCTCCATCACTCCCAAAGATACCTGTAAAACTTACTACAGAGATAAGTGGAGCGGAGGATGCCTCTGTACCTTTTCTTGCTGTTTCTAACACTCACAGGTGAAGGTGAGATGCCAGGTAACAGAGCTATATCAACAGCAGCTGAACACCAGCCCAGAAGCTGGGCACACTTCCTCCAGTGCTGTCAGAAAGCAATACTGCCTCAGAGACTCTCTCCGCTGTCACCCCCACCTCCCTCACCATACATAATCTAGACTAGAAAACAGTACAGAAAACAAGAAAAGCCAAATGAATGTATTACTGGCTTTCTTCATTAATTTTTCATGGTAGAGTAGGACTTATGAAAGCCATTAAGCCTAAGTAATTCAACTTCCATATGGTATAGCTCACTAAATTTTTGCTCTCTAATCTTTTGTGTTAAATCTTTCAAGGACAGACATTTGAAGAAATTTCACTTTGTTTCATTCCTGATAGATAAAACATCATAGTTAGGTACTCAGCACAGAACTCTACACACACACACGCGCAAAAGTATATTCGTAAAGAAACTAATGCAGAACCTCTAAAACGATAGCATCCAACATACCCATCAGGTGTTGGAAGAGCTACAAGCTCTTTTTGTGATTATAAATCTCCTTAATTCATATAAAATCTATGACAGAGGGACTAGATTTTCATGTGCGTATCAACTAATCATATTATGAAGATATTAATGAATATAACAAAATACAAATAGTTGTTCATAAGGAATGTTCAATACTTTACAACTACAATATGCAGTAATTTTTAATAATATACAGATAAAAAACTGGACAGTGTTATATCCTAGGCAAGTAATGTGCGGAATGTTTTAAAACTGGAAGACCTCTGCCTCCCCTGCATGCAGTCAACTCAACATCTTCAGCTTCTATCAGTTCAGCACACAAGACATAACCCTCACAAACATTTTTGTTTAATTCAAGACTTTCCAATGAGTTATTAATGAAAATTCAACACAGAAACTTGTATCAATACAATATCACACTACATTGCTTTCCTCAAATGTTATCAAGGTCTCAGATAACAAGTCACAACGAAATATGCCATTTGAAAGCATTAATAATAAATCCGAATATTTCAAATTGCCAATAATTTGTACCTGTAATGCCTTCGGGCAACGAGTCCTGATGCCACTCTTCCTTCCCTCTCACCCACACCACAGTTGCCCAGAAAGTTATTGCTGTCCATTATAGCAAGTTCATGAAGAAACAGTTCAATGGTGCTTTCATCCCATCCATGTTCAGGACATTTTCCCTTAAAAATAATTATATGAAGGTAACTACCAAACTTGGAAATTAAGAATTAATATAACTTCAAGCAACTGTTCGATTAATGTTACCCTTCCTTCCCACATTGAACAGCAGCTTTTCTTTTTATTATGCCATTTTATATTATCTAGTATTATTAACCTGTATTCGAATAAATGTTAAATAACATTTTTCCATATATTAAGTGCAATTACATTAGCATATCCTGATATTAAAATAGTCAAGATATTTTTCACTTTCAGGTGTTCTTTAAGGTACACACAAAACCACTGCAGCACATACATGTTAATTACTCCCTAGAAGACTATAGATTACTTGATGCATTCTCCAAATAAGAATCTACTACTATAGGAATTCAACAGAGATAATCAATGAAAGGCAGATAATTGGGTATTATAGAACAAAAAAATATTAATTATGAGCAGAAAGAGAAATATAGTTTCATTTGTAACATGTTCCTATCTGTATATTTTCTTTCGCAGATATGATCTAATAGGTAAAGAAACCACTTACAGAACATAATGTGTTAAAACCTGCAACCAGAGACATGCTTTTTCTTGTGCTCTTTACTGCGTTAAGAACCGCACTCAGTCTTTGCAAACTGCAAAGAAGTTCCTCAGAGGAAAGGAACCCACAAACCCATGAGCAACCCTGTAGCAGCTCAAAAGTCCAGAGGCTTTTTTAACATGTCCAAATAACAGCAAAACAATTTCAGTAAAAAGTAATTCATTTCTGAAGTGTGGTATGAAAATTATGTTTGAAACAGTGGATGATGTGACCAAGGATGTTCAAGAACTGAAACATTTGAGAATTCATTGATAATGATTTCTGTACGTTGGAGACAAATACATTGTTTTGGCAGCACGTAAGTACCGTTTTTTACCTCATATAACAATATGTTAGTATCTTATTGCTGTGAAAAACTTCTTTAACTGTTTGCTGGGCCTTTCTCAGCAAACACGCCACAATCCCTTTTTGCCCCGACGATGGCCGCTCATTCCGGGGCTCCACAGAGGCTCTGCCAGCACGGCAAAGCCAGCCGGGCTGCTCCGAGCCTCCCCACCCGGCCTGCGCCCCTCACCAGCAGCACCGCAGGTGAAGGCGGCCGGAAGACCAGGGCGGGAGCTGCCGGGGCAGAGCGGGCGGGGCTCCGCGGGGCCCGCCAGGCCGCGCCAGAGCGGGGCGGAGCACAGGCGGGGCCGGCTCGCTCGCGGGACCCCAGGCCGGGCCCGCGGGCAGCTCAGCGCCACCTCCCCCGCCGCAGGCCCGGCGGGGCGGCCCCGTTACCTGCTCCAGCAGCGCCCGCAGGCGCAGCTCGTGCGCGCGGCGGCCCTGCGCCCCCTGGCGGACGTAGGCCGCCGTCACCAGCCGCTCGCTGGAACCGAAGTTCTCCGCGTTCATGGCCGAGGGGCGGTAGCACGGGCAGGGGCACCGGCTCCCGGCAGCAGTGGTTCCAGCCGCCGTTCCCCCCTCGGCACCGCGTTGTATACGGAGCCGCCCAGCGAGCCCCCCGCTACTCGGTCAGTTCCCGCCGGAGACGGACAGGGGGCGCCGCTGCGCATGCGCGAGGGCGTCCGCCCCGCCCGGCGCCGCGCTGGGGGACGGCCCCTCCGGAGCGGCCCGCGCCCGGCGCAGCCAACGGGAGGCTCCAGTCCCCGGGTGGAGCGCTGGGCCGCCCCCTGTTAGAGGTGCATTGGCTGCCCCGGGCACACGCCTGGCTTTGATCGGAGCCACCGCCGGGTGCTCCGGTTTCCGCAGTCGGGGCGGGCGCTCCGCAGCCAGCATGGGCTCCCGCCGCGGCATGCCCCGTGACGGGGGCAGCCCGCCGGAAACCAGGCTGCTTGTCTGTGAAGAACGCGCTCCTGCGCTGTCTCCTACCCCGCCCGAAGTTTAGCATGAGGCTGCTGAGAACAGCCACGGAACTCCCCGTGAGGTTCTTGTCAGGGCAACAGCCTGCGCTCCTCACGCGTTTCTGTGAGCAAAGGTGTCTGTGTGACTGTCTGCAGCAAATACCGGCAACCTGCTCGCTTGGCGCAGGTGCAGCCCGGCCTACCTGCCAGCGCTGTGGAGACAATGCAAAGAGTTGCATTACAGGTACAGAGATATGCTACTGGCAGAGATCTAATCTGTTGTCATTTCATGTTATTTGGGAAAATACAGTTACGCCAGTAGGAAATCTGGGACAGGCATTGCAGGTTTGCTGAGGCCTGCCAGTGAAACCTCAGCAAGCAGAAACTTACCTGGAGCACAGGAGCAACTTTGGGCACTTGGGCGCCTGCTCCCTCTGCTATCCTTTGTGCTCAGGCAGCCATAGGGGCTGGCAGCACCATTTGTCTTCCAAAAAGTTGAAAGAAGTGCAGTAACTACACAATGTGTTTGTTCCAATGTTTAGTTCTAACCAGCCTGTACCTGGCCAACTGAATTTGTTTATGAAGTCTTATCTGATTCTTCCATTTTACTGTTTTAAGCTCAGGTGGCTGATGAACATGTGAAAAGTACATAGTGACCGTCCTGCTTCCGTAGCCCGATTAGGATCTTTCAGGCATTCTGACAGAGTAATCTTACACACTTATTTGAATTATTGGCTCAAACTCTAATTAACACAGTTTCTTAGTCCTTTGGGACAGAAAATAACTTTGCAAGTAGGATTGTCCTACTTCTTAGTCCCCGTAGACCTGTTGTATCTGGACTGTTATGATGTGTCATGTTGCAGTTGCTTTAGAAATACTGAGTAGTTATTGATCTTGTTCTTTATTTTGAAGTATCACAAGAGGGCGCTCCCTTAAAGCTGTAAGTGCACGATTGTGCGTGTATTCCCCTTTCTTTTTTTTTTTTTTTTTCCCACTACTTTGTTTCAGCATAGTGCTCAGACATATATTATAAACAGATGACCAAGTATGCTCTATGGATTGGAAGGACAGAGACAAAGGTGCTAGCATGAGGAAAATGACCCAATTTATTTGCATGATTTGATAGTAATTTTAATCCAGGTGGCTGATTGAGAGTATGAGCTACTCAGAAGTAAAATTAGTAGTTTGTTAATAACTATGATGGTGATGTGTATTTTGTTTAATTATGAACTGTCTTAGTGTTTGAACTCTGCACTACCGAAAATTGAGGAAATATAAAGACTTTGTTAGATCAAGAGCTGTAAGCAAGCTACAGAATTCTCACTGCAGTAGAAGGGGAAAACTAACAGTTAACTGCCTTTAGACATACACTAGCATTTGTTGATGAACCCCTAAACCAGAAGAAATAACTAGTTAATTACTTCTTGTTTAGTTTATTCAAAAGAACTTTCAAACTTTTTAGAAACTCATGGATGAACTGCTTGACAGAGCGTTACTGAAACAGCCACAACTCATAACTAATGTAGCTGAAGGAAGATGCAGTCTTCCTTAATGATCTGCTGGGCAAAATGTCAGACTTCTCCTATTTTAGTCTGATCTTTTTGTTTACTTCACACAGGAATTAACATCGATATAATTTTCTGTGCAGAAAATTGCATCCAGTTGCTGTAACCTTCATATATTTGTTAACTAGGCATAAAATAGTTATTCATCTGGAATTGACTGGATCTGTTCACTTTTAATAGAAATGAATGGAATCAGAAATGCAAGCGTGAACAAATATCAAATGTTGCAGATATTAATAGTTACATAAGTAAATGACACTCAACTTAGTTCCAAAGTCCAGTGCCTGACGGGTAACCCAAGACAAAACAAACATTTCAGTAAGCTCTTATTTTGTTGGTAACCAAGGAAAGTAATTTTCTTTCTGCGATCCAGGTAATGTACAGAATGAGTCCTCATATCATGAAGTGAGAATAATGAATAATAAACATGTGTGATTACTTTTTTAGCTGAGACCCGTTTTGCTTTCAGTATAATCCAGAATACCAGTTCTATACAAATACTTAAAGCATGTATGTTTCTCTCATATTTCACCAAAATCGCTGAGTGCTGCACTGAGGAAAACCCCTCTTCTGCAGGGAGGTGTGGAAGAAGGTGCCCACGCTGGTGGCTGGTGCAGCATGTTGGGGCTGTCATTGTATTTTCTTTCTTCCATTTAATAATGTAAAGATGGTTGTGGGGACATGGAAATCATGACAATATATTAATATTGTTTTCACTTATATTGTTTTTAGGCTTCCTTTTGGAAATGAGCATGATGGTGTAGGACAATGTCTTTCAAAGTACGTGGAGGGAGAGCAGCTCGCTAGTGGGAAGTGGTGGTCAGGAGACAAGCCAGTTCCAGATACAGATACAAAGCAGCTTTCAGGGATGTTTTCGTTAAACAACTAGCAGTTAAAATAGCGCAGGTATGGAGGCCTGTAGCTGTGACTTCCCGCAGGAACGCTGAGCCGATCACGCCACTCTTTGGCGGTCTCACACCGCCTGCAGACAGACAGACAGACAGCAGCTGACGGCAGTGGCGGGCGCTGCCCAGCAGCACTCCCCTCCCCCGGCTGACCCACTGCAGCCGCTCCACGACACCAACTGCAATTCCCCGACTACCGTTTTGCCGTGAGGTATGAGTTCTTTACAAATTGATGTCCCGGCCCCGTGACTGGCCGCTAGCCCGGAGGAGACTCCGGAGACCTGACCGTCCCACGCCGGTTGCCGCCCCCGCGCAGGAGCCGCTTTGAAGTTTGCCCGCCCAGCAGGGGCCGCGGCCCCTTTAAGGCAGGTAGCAAAGGGTGGGGTGCCGGTGCGCGCATGCGCAGGGCCGTGACAGGGGGCGCGACCGCGGAACTGGCGCTAGCGGCTGGGAGCGCTATGGGCTGCGGCGGAGGGGCCTGAGCCTGCCCGGCCCGGCGGCGCCTCTCCCCGCGCTCAGCCCGCGGCCGCCCATGGCCGAGCCGGGTGCTGAGGAGCCCGATGAGCGGCTGCTGCTCCTCGCGGAGCCGGCGCCACAGGGAGGGCCGCCCTGGCGGGGGCCGCAAGCGGTGAAAGCCGCCCCCGGCGGGGCTGTGAGGCTGTGTGGGGAGCTCGAGGAGGAGGAGGAGGGTGAGGAGGACTCGGGGCCCGAGGGAGATGGAGAGGACGAGCCTCTCCTGCGGGCGTCGGGCCGCGGCCGCCGAGCGGGCGCCGCCTGGGACAAGGAGCCCCGCGCCGCCGCAGGTACGGGCCGGGGCCGCCGCCTCCCGCCGGGCTCGGCCGAACGCGGATGGAGCTGCAGGCCGTGCGCGGCGCGGCTCGGGGCAGGGCCGCTCGGGTGACTCTGGGGTGAGAGGGGGCCCCTGCCCTGGTCTGTCAGCGGGGCTGAGGCAATGCCTGTGGGGACTGAATGAGTTACGCGTGATGTGCCGTGCGCGGTGCCGCCTTGAGGTGTCCCTGGCTCGTGGGGAGCTTGTTCTATGGACAGGCGCAGCATCAGCGAGGGCGGAGGTGCGCGGCTCTTGCTTGGCAAGCAGGCTCGCTGACTAATAGTCTTTGAAGGGAAAGTGCTGCGAATGGCTCGAAATTCAAATGTTTTCTCTTTTTGTGCAGAACTGCACGAACTCATTTACATCTTTGAGTGTCTCCACTGTTACTTCTTGTTCTCTGTCTGCTGTTTGTTGGGCTTTGCTTTCCTTATTTCTGTGACTTTTTTTTTTTTTTTTAAACTTTTGACTTCGTATAATTTACAGACTGTTCTGTTGTGGGACTGGCTGCTCCTGCTTCCTGAATATTTGGTGAACTCTGTCAAGTTTTTTATTTGTCTTGCCTATTCCAGCAGTTTCCTGCTTGTGACCCTTTCCATCCTGTAAAAAAATTTTACTGTGTTTCTTCACCCAATAATCTGTTCACTTCTTTGTACTATCGCATGTATTAAGACCTTTAGATGTGGCCTCTTCTGATTTGTTTTTTTTTTTTTTTGGGCAGCCACAGAGAACTTTTGCTCTTGTACTATGTTAAAGGATAAGCAAGAAAAATCTTATGTTTTAACCAATGATCCCGAGTGTAGACCAGACCTGTAGTGAGAACATGCCATTAAAATGTTAGTGTTCTTCTGTCTTGTTCCCACAAGAGTTAAGATGTGTTAATATGATAGTGCTTCTCGCAAAGCATAGTAGTTAATGCTTCAGAGTGGAGATTAGAGCTGTGGGTCTTGGACTACTGGGGCAAATAGGGTGGTGAATGCACCCTGGGATCTGCTCCAGGAGTGTGTAAGAAAACCTCAGAACTCTAATTGCAGCATCTCATCTCTTGCTCTTTTTTCCTTCTTCTTACCTTTTCTGTATGTCTAACACTTGAAGCTACAGGATTGTTTCACATGTCAGGTAGAACAAACATGCAATAGATGTTATTCGTGCATGTTATTGCAACATGGAGAGTGTTTTCATAATGGATTTAAAGGCAGCATATGAGACTCTGTATAGAAAACATGGAATCAGTTCAAGGGACTACCTTTAATTATGTTAATGTTAAAATAGTTTAAAGCTAGTTTAGTATTGAAGGAGTTCATACATGTTACTCATGCAAAGTGTGTTTAACTTACATCATATTAACTTGATGGAAGAGTGGGTTGAGGTGTATAGGTGGATGACAGCATTTGTATCTTCTTTGGTGTGTCCTCATCATTCAAGTATAGCAGCTTCACAGCCTTAGGCCTTGTCCAAATTAATTTGAGATAAGTTATTGAGCTTGATAGTTGGACTGTATGTCTAAACCGTGGTCTCCTAAGTGGAAGTCTAATAAGAAGAGTAGTTTTCAAGAGTGGCTGCAAGAAAAAAACTCGATTAGTAATACTTGTGAGTTTAGAGATTGTACTGGGAGTAAGTTGTGACCATAATGTGCTATCACAGTGGAAAACTTGACTAAAATAATTTTTGAAGAAACCAACTTGGAAAACCCTACCACACTGAGCAAATGCTAGCTTCAGTTAAAATGGCTTATTTTCATATGGAGAGTGTTAATAAACCAAAAGGAAACTTCTTAAAACTGCCAGTTTCCTTGTTTTCAGCCTGTATGTTTTTGTATGGCCACATCACTGTGGTAACAGAAGGCTTTGTAGTAGCACAGTGGCAATAATGGATAAATCGTAAGTTTTAAAAAACTTACTCCTTGAGCATACAGCATAACGTGGGATTTTTAAAAATTTTTTTTTAAATTTGATTTTTAATCAAATATATTTTTCCTGCAGTTATCTATTATGTTAGAAAGGACATGATTGAAGAATTTCCTCAAGACAGCAAGACTTCTTACATTTTAGATTCTGGAATGAATGCACAGAAGTTAAAAACTGACCACTGAGAAAGTTGTCTTCTGCAAAGACAACTTAAATCCCTATAACAGAAAGTTCACCTGTAGGTCCTTTTCACCTCAAATATTAATGTGCAGAGCAACCTACTACGGATGCTTCAGTTTTTTTGCTACCAGTATGATGCACAACCCTGATTCTGCTTTCACTGACAAAAATCTCTGGTAGTCGCAACTCAGCTGTATGATGGGTTGTTTCTCATGTAGAGATAGTTGAGGCTTGAATATGGAACAAGAAGCACTGATTCAAAGTGATTTTTTTTTTTTCCATAAAAATAAGTGTATTGTGAGTTTTTGGTTTAGTTCCCTAACTAGGTATTTTGTGATGGAGAGATCTTAGAACCCTTTCCTTCTCTCTTGGTGGCTGACGCTATGAAATGCAATTTATTGATTGTCCTTCATAGTCCCAATAAAAGTCTTAAAATTAAACTGTAGTTTACTGCAGAAGGATTGGCCAAGTAGTCTTACAGATATTGGTTCCATGGGTTGTAGTTGCCGGCCTTTAATAATGAGCTGTTATTAGTTTTAAGGCTTTTCTTCCTGTTGCCAACTTATACTAAGGTTTTCCTATGTTTTATGCTTTTTAGTTGTTCTTGTTTGGAAGCCATGTTATTTGTAAGTGGTTCATGCAAGCAAGTGCTAACGTTCTAAAAAACTTTGAAGGATGTCCTGTGCCACAAAAACGTGTTCCAAAACACCAAGAGTGATTTTTATTTTTTTTATTTGCCTGTCCATAAACTATTTAGGAATATCTCTTCTGAATGGATTCTGTATCAGTTGTCATTCCAGAAGAATATATGCATTTTATCTTATGTTTCTTCAGGTGCTGAAATGGGAACAAGGCAACTTTATCTGTGAATGTTTAATTTAGAATAATGTAGCTGTTTCTTAATACAGAAGTGAGCTCTAATGTACCAACCCATTAAAATGCACTCAGTAGGAATGTGGAATAATCCTAGCCTTAAAAGTAAGGTACAAAAATCTACAGTTTCAAAACTTGCAAAGAAATAGTTTGAAAAAATTTAAAGAGTACTGGAAGTATTGAATTCTTGCAACTTCTTTTCTAGTTATCTGTCTAAAATATTTGCTTTTGTCATAGAGTTTGCATAAAAGTCTGCATAGAGCTGATCTTTTGGTTGGTATGTAAAGAAATTCAGCAAGTAGTGGATAGTGTTTCAATGTTGGAGTGGAGATGACATGCAGTACTGCACTGGGTTTTTGGTGCCACTGGTTGCTGCTGCGTCTAACGGGTTGTGAATGACATGGTTGAGTCTTAGCAGATAATTAACATGTTAGGGAAGCTGTTAAATGAATGGTGCTTATACCATTCTAACAGTGGGTGATGGACAGCTTACTTGCAGGTAGCTTTCTCTACAAAAGGACACAAATCTTAATAAAAATTGTGTGTAAAACCTTTAGCTTTTTTTTTTTTACAGATACAGTTTTGAAAATTTTTTTTCTTATAGACTTCCTTATGTAAATAAAAATAATTTTAAAATCCTTGAAAAGTGCAAACACTTTGCAGTGGTAGTTTCAAATTAGTCATTGCAGATCAGGCTCATTTACTTTATACAAAAGGTTGATTTGACATGATTAAATCAGTGGGAAAACTTGCACTGCTTTAATGGACCAGATTTTTCAGCCTGCTGTTGAATGAGCATTAGCAGGGAAGGCTGTTTAGCTGTTCAGCATGTTTACTTATGTTGTTAATTTGTAGTACTAATCACACTTAGGATTGCTTGTTTTCTTATTTTTCAGGCCATACAGGACATACTGCTGATATGAATACATTTTTAGATGATCCAGAATTTGCAGAAATTATTCTGAGAGCAGAACAAGCTATAGAGTGTGGAGTTTTTCCAGAAAGAATCTCTCAAGGATCCAGTGGAAGTTATTTTGCCAAGGATCCAAAAGGGGTGAGCATGTTACTGCAAAGTCAGAGACACTATCAGCAATGAGTTCAAAATGGAAATTTAAACATTCTCTTTAAGTGGAAATTCATTTAAATAAGTTGTTTAGTATTTAATGGTACACCAAAATCTATGTTGGAAAAATCAACACAAGTAATATTTACGTTTCTAATTGTGTCTTGCAGCATAAGCTAAGCACAAAGTAACTATTATTTCTCTGTTGTGGTTTTAACATGTTTTAAATGATCTGCACCAAAGAAATATGGAGAAAATTAAAGGGCCTATTTAACATCTGAAAATAATTCAAGAATTCAATTATGCAGGGTCTAACATTTTGTTCTTTGTATGTTTTAATTGATTTTGACATAACTGAGCTTTTGATTTGGGTACTGTTTAGGTTTCTTTAGCCAAACCTCCTATATTCTTATCTATTTTCATGTTAGAGAGCCTTTTATTTAAGTCATGTCTCCTACCTTCTCTGTGGTTGGTAGATGAGCAAGAAAAGTGATATAAACAACCCTACCTTTTTAGTTGTACTTGTCTGCTGACTCTTGAAGATTTGGTGTCTTCTCCCTTAGTGTTAAATGGTAACTTGGATAGTGATCATCAAAGAGCTGTCCTAAGGTTACTTTGAGAGAGAGAAAAGTAACAGTTGCCTGAATATCTTGCTTGAAAAGTAACATTTGGTTAGCATTAGTCAGTAAGAGAAAAATGTTTGACATACTTCTACATTGTTTTATTTAAGTCACAAATACGTTGTCTACTGACTGACTTCTTTCAAAAAAGAAGACTCCTAACCCCCACACCTATGTTAATTCGTTATATCTGATTTTATTTAAGCTCAATTAGAAGTCTTCTGCTCTTATGTAGATGTAGGTATTCATTAATCCTGAAGATCCTAGTTGTGTTGGATATGGAAGTTGTAACACTTTAAGTGCCTTGGTTTTCAGATCATACTCAACCCTAAAATGGTTGTTTCCCATTCATTTAGGAAGTTGTGAGGGTTTTTTTAGCTTTATTTGTCATTATTATTGGTCATTGAGGAATATATTTCTGGTTTACCACTTAATTTTCATAGAGGCTTAGTTTGTTTTGATGACATTTTTCTGGTCATAGTTTTTTACACTTGATTAAATGAGTCATTTTTAGAATAGTTACATGACTTACTACAAATAAATATAGGAATTTACAAATTTATTTCTAAGATAGAAAGTGGCAGAACCACCTCTTCGAAATCTTCTAAGAACTGCATATTGTAGGTTATACTCTTGTATTCCAGGAACATTTGTTAGTATTGACCCCCTTCATTCTGCTGTTAATAGGAAAACCTGTTCAAAGTTTCAGCACACTTTTAAAACTGCAGGTCACTTCCTTACTTCAGTAGTTTACTTCTTTGTAGGTTTTCAGCTTGTATGCTTATATATACATATTCCAACTTTATACTGTTTTTAAAGAGGTATTTTAGATTAGGATTATGTCTTATTTAAAATGCAATAGGGAAAAAAAAAACTGAGTAAGTAACCAAATACTGGTTTAAATCAATAATTTTCAGTACGTGACATGTCTGAAGAGTTTTCTACAGTGTTATGCTAAAATGCTTTAAAACTGGTTAAGTGGTTTTTTCTTTTGTGTTTTTCTTAATGATATGCAATTGAGATTTTATTTTTAGAAAGTTAGTTAGTAGAGAAATTACATAATTCATAATACTTAGTGATTTCCATATGTGTAAATCTGTTTTGTCTGAAGACTCTCCAGACTGATTTTGCAGTTTTCTGGTTACCAGCAATTGCCTGAGAGACTTGCTGTGCCCTGAGGCTAATGAGAGAGCACTTACACATAATTTCTGTAACCATAGTACTTTGGACAGAGCACCTTATTTCCTTGTTTCTTATGTGGTGATTTTCTTGTTGGTTTCATTTCTTTTTTGCTGTGAAGTGTTGTTGTTGGTTTTGTTCCTAGTAGTGACTTGGCCTCATTCTTCATGCAGGTCATTGATTTGAATGTAAGTATTTAGGAGAAACGAAGACTGAAAAAAAACACCAATATTTTATGTGGGCCAGTAAAACTTCATTGCAAAATGTGAAAGTATTTGCTAACATGGGACTGTGCAAATACTGAGTTCCTAGCTAACTTTCAGTTTTGCTTTTAGTTTTTGCACTAAATTCAGGGCTTATCTAAATTTGTTATCCATATGAAAGGTCTGATAAAACTTCATTTTGTCAATAGTGCAACTCCCATTTATGAAATGGATTTCTAATCCTGTTTGACAGAGTGTTGCACCATTGTGCTTCAGACCAATTTTGTGACTTGCTTTCCCCTGTTCTTCTTGAGTAACCTCCTCTTATGCTGGGAAAGAGCTTATTAAAGACACGCTGAGCCTTCTTACTGGTCAGCTTCTCAAGTGTTTACCCACACTAATACAAAGTTACAGGCAAAATAATCTGTTTCCATTAGGTCATCTCATTAGCTGATTTGGATCTATTAGAAGTATAAGACTAAAATTGCCTGATTAAAATTAACTTTTTGCATTTATTGACATAATTGTATACTGATATGAAGCAGTTCAATACTTAAACAGCACTAACTGCTGAAGTGTTGAGTATTTCTGTATTGCTCATTATGTAACCAATAAAATAAAAGACATAATGTCTGTTACAAACTGGTTTGCAACATGTTTTTGACGATTCAGCTATTGGCTAACTGGTAATGCTAATGAAATCAGTCTAGAAACTAATTTTGACTTGCAAAATTAAGACTGGCCTTGGTAAGCTGTGTACATATTGAACTTTCTGGTTCTACTCTGGTCCTCAACAGCAGCGGCTCTGTGACATTTAGTAAGGTTCTCACTTCAGTGAAACCTTGAAAACCATATCTAGATTTTATAATATAGCACAATATGGTCCTGGCAAGAAATAGAATGAGCTCTGTTCCTTTTTAAAATGGGTACTTTGTAGGAAGAATTATCCAAAGAGCAATTTGGAAAAGAGATAATTAATGGCTTGGTATATGCAGCCAAATACAGCACTGTGTTTCTGGGAAATGAAAAGCTGCTAGCTTTGTTTTGAGCAGGTAGATACCTGTGATTCAACAGGGAAAAAAATGAATAACTTTTTAACAATTCTAACTCTAACATTAGAATTTTGACTCAACTAGTATACCAAGTAAATTCTGTTTCCAAGGTGTCGTGATTAAAAATAGTATTCAAAGAACATTGTGGCCTTTCACATTCTATAGACTATTTATTGAGAGTGTAGCCTGTTGTGTAGGTCTAAATTGAATTGTCTGTGCAGTTGCATGGAACTTGCTCATGGTTTTGAATGTAACCTTAGAATCACAGATAACAGCATAACAAAAACAAGATAATTTTTGTCAGTTTGTTTCCTGCCCCTGTTGATAAGGAATTTTTTTAATAAGATGAATGCAAATAATGATATTTTGTAAATTATTTCTCCTGGTGGTTGAGGGGAATGAATCAAAATAGATGGACAAGACCAGTGGTGCTCCTAATGCCTGGTGGCTTGTGTAATCTGTTTACAAACTGAATGAAATAAGTTCTCTGTAGTTAGTTTGTCTTGGACACAAAGCATGATTGTCATGGACAGTCTTGGACTAGCTGGATTTTCTTGGACAAAGTGAGTGAAAATTCTCTAGAATCTAGAACAACTAGTCAAGTCCTCTCCCTAATGTGGCTGGATTAGGAGTCACTGCAGCAGAGTGCTGGTCTCCGGTTGCCAGCAAACTTCTGACTGAAGAGTGGGAATCAGCTACGAGTGCTGATGCAGCAACAGGCAGTGTTTAGCTTAGTGAGATATTCACGATTTTGGATGATATTCAGGAGAGTACTAATATATTAAAACATTCCTTACACAGTTCTTAAATATTTATTAGATAAGGATTTTATTTGCTTACCATGTGAGCAGGAATGAAGATGCAGCATTTCTGCAGCGTTTCAGTTGAGCTAGAGAAGAGTCATTACATGGACTTTATGCACTGGGCTGAAGTTTATCACAGACAATTAGAAGTTTATATATTTTAGTATGGTAATAAACTTGTGGTTTGAGGTTAACAATTATAGAATCACATGTAGGAGGCACCTTGAGAAATTACCTATTGAACGCCTATGTTGTGGAGCAGGTTTGCAGTTCATTGTGCCCTATTTTCTCTTATACTAAACAATCCATGTTCATGGAGTCTTTCATTATTCACATTTTTTGGGGTATTCTCATAGTTTTTTCAGCCTTCTCCAGTCTGACAGATTTCTTGAAGCATAGTGTCCAAAACTGGACACAGTACTCTGGGTAACTTTAAACTTCACTACATGTCTCCAGTGTCAATGGTGGCTGATAGTGTGAACCAGTGTCAGCTCTGAGTTGAGGAATCTACAGCAGTGGTAAACGACACCACACTTTGGAATTGCAAAGCCGAGAACGTTTAGATCCATTCTAACGTAAAGCAGTAAATAAAATACATATAAGAGAGAAAAGGTAACATGTTGATCCTGTGTGTTTGTCACTTTTCTGGAACTATTATGTCTCTGAAATATCTTGTCAATGAGTTATTTGGTGGGCTGAAAATTATTTTTAACTGCTTTTAAGCCTCCATTTTGTAAAAACTTAGGATATAGAAAAGTGTATATTCTAAAATGTGGTCCTTTAATTTTAATAACTAGTAAATGTTTTGATTTTCTCATATTAAAGACTTATTTGGAATTTGTACTACTTCTGTACAAGCAGTTCATGATGAATTTATTTGGAATACAATTTTGTTAGTTTTATTTCATAGTCTAAAAAAAGCAACTGTAAAATGCATTGTACAATATCTAAGCAAAGTGTTCAAATAACTTATTTTCAAAATCATTTTAACATTTTGCAATTAAAAGCATTCATACTTTAATTTTATGTTATCGTAGAAAATTATCGGAGTGTTCAAACCAAAATCTGAAGAGCCTTATGGACATCTAAATCCAAAATGGACCAAATATTTTCACAAAGTTTGTTGTCCTTGCTGCTTTGGCAGAGGCTGCCTCGTTCCAAATCAGGGATACCTCTCTGAAGCTGGTGCCTATCTCGTGGATGACAAGCTGGGGCTGGGAGTTGTACCTAAAACTAAGGTATAAGTTAAAATACATAAATTATTAAATGCAAAAAAATATATAATGATAGATTTGTCAGTCTCTGGATTGTAGTTGTGGACACATCCTTCTATATCATGCATTATCCCAAGTCATTTATAAACTACTGCAAGTTGAATGGCACCGTGGTTTGATGTAGGAATACTGACTGTTATTTTTGTTTAAATGAAAAGTTTGTGATCTGAATTGAATCTTTTCTTTGGAAACACTTAAGTTTTTTTGCATTTTCTAACACTTTTCTGCCTTAAATTCTGGTGAGATGCATCAACATTGCAAAAAGCAGCCTATAAAGATTCCCACTTACAAGTCTATTACCACTTTTTTGTTTGAGATACATAAAATAGCAAATATTCGCCTTTGCATATAAAATTTGCCTGTTGGAAATGTCTGGTGTTTCCTTTTTACTTTTTTGACAACTAAGCATAAAATTTACTGTGAATTTATAATTGAATTAATAAGGAATAATAAGATGTGTTTTTTAACTTTCATATTTTAAGGTTGTCTGGCTTGTCAGTGAGACTTTTAATTACAGTGCAATAGATCGTGCAAAGTCAAGAGGAAAAAAATACGCTTTAGAGAAAGTGCCAAAAGTTGCTAAAAAATTTAATCGAATTGGACTACCTCCTAAGGTAAGATGAAAAATTTGTGCACTTCTTGATTGTTAAACAAAAGTTTGAATAAAAGAAGAGGTAACTTCAACAGTAGAATCTTGTTGCATCTGTGAGTGACTGAAGTTTGATACATGTGACTGTTTTTATGCAAAATCTATCCGCTCTGTTACATCATTCCTTCATTTGAACTACTTTAATAATCTTGCCACTTCTTGTATCAGTCTTCAGTGTAGCTTCCTGCTGGAGGAGTAATGTTAAAATGTGGAATGTCTTCTTTTTAATTTCTGCACTGCTCAGTACATTTCCCTTCAATGTCATGTTTTTATATTTTCTAACTGTTTCTCCCCCGCAATTTATCTAGTTAGTTCATTTTTCTTAAATATTTTTTTCGTCCTTCTCTTGTTTGTATTATTCTTTTGTGTATCCTATTGCTGTGTTCATTCTACCTTCCTTTTATCCTGTGTGCAGTCCTCCACTGACTAAAACCTCAAGTATTTCTTGCCTAATGAGCCTTACTGTATCCCCAAAATATCACCATGGTGATAGGAATGGAAGGGAAACCACTTAGTAATCTTCTAGTGTCTTACTTCCTATGTTCTGAACTTTAAAAGTATAGATTCAGCATTTCTGCTGTTGTAAAGATTAGTTGTGTGACCTGCCCAAGTGCATTTACCAAATGCAGATTCTTGCTGTTGCAGGTTGGCTCCTTCCAGCTGTTTGTTGAAGGATATAAGGAAGCTGACTACTGGCTCAGGAAGTTTGAAACTGATCCTTTACCTGAGAACACAAGGAAAGAATTTCAATCACAGTTTGAAAGATTGGTTATCTTGGATTATGTCATCAGAAATACAGGTATTCATTAGTGTCTCTTGGTATCTGTCTACTTTTGTGAAGCAGGAATGGTAAGGAATGCTGGTGGAAAGCTGCTGCTAAGGACTTTTAATGCATATTTCAGATGCTTTTCTAACAATTGAAGGCCAGAATATTGCATTTTAAACTTTAAAAAAAATCTACTTTGGATTCAAACTTTAAATATTGCAATATGACAAAATCCAAACAACGCTTTTTCAGCTGTTCGTATTTTTAGCCAATGTAAGAATTCAAGAACAAATCCTTTCATTATGCTTTAATTCTGTCAGTAGGCTATTAACTCTCTGTTTCCCCTGTTTGGGATAAGGGATGGTGAGGCTCCAGGAACTATAAGAAAACCCGTGACTGCTGTTTCTTTTATGCGAGGCTGGAGCCATAACAGCACAGTTTTGCATCAGTGCAAAATAGTTCATATCCACTGTGACTAGGCACTGCAGTACAGCTGTGATGGATATCTCTCAGTTCTCCTGCATTTCTGTTTCTTTCACTCAGAAGCCATGTAAGTGATTTATCTCACTGTGTGAGTGATTTATTTCCTTCAAGAATCCAAAGGCGGTTTTATATTTAAAATATTTCTTTTGCTGCTTTTGTCGGAGTTGGACATCTTTAAGCTTCCTCAGATATACCAGCGCTAGTTCATTTTCTTTTTATTACATTCACTTATTAAAAAGGAATTAAGCTGAAATAAGTCACTCTAACCTGTGACTTTTTAGGAGAAAACTAAAAGATGAAAATTTCATACAAATGTAATACTTTCTACCTGCTGCTGTGGTCTGTCAGCCTTGTCTAATAGATCTCAGTGTTTCCAAACAATTAATGTGTCTTGTGACACTCTTAACGTGGTAAGGAAAATGCTCAAAATGTAAAATCTCGTTACATGGATGATTTTACCTTCATCTAAGATACGTAATCATGATAGAACATGAAAATCTTCTGATGGTTGTTTAACTAAACTTAAGGGAATACCTTAAGATGATAGAAGCACCTACAAATCCATGTAATCTTCCTATATCTGAAAGACCTTGTCCAAACCCTCAGCATCTCCATTTTGTCTGAATGGTGCAGACATTTTCAGCTTCTGATTTTCTCTCCCCTCACTACCTTTGAGGCATCTGTTTTCTTCATGTAATCAAACATCCAACTATCTATAGATTTGGAGGGCCTCTCCTTTTTCCCATCAGCATTAAAACAAGCTTAAAATTAAGTCATTGTGGCTGCTGCTGCTGTGACAGTCTTTTCCCCAGGAAAAGTACAAGTACAGCCATTTTTTCTGCATAAAATGGATGAAAGTATTTTCTCTTGGCTTTCTTGATATTTTACTGTATATTCAGCCAGTACATACCTAAAGCAGCACTACATACCTAAGAACACTTCGGTAAATTTTTGATCTTTCCAGTAAATCAGTTGCCTCAAACATTTCAGTAAAGCTAAAGCATGTATATTGTGACTGGAAAAAAAAATTTTTAACAGTTTCCCCTGACTCCTTTGGCAAATTCTCAATTTACAATATTAGTCATTGCATATCACTTTAGATTATGATTTCTTTTTAAATGACATGTTGTGACATGCATTTTCCTGTTTAAAGACAGAGGTAATGATAACTGGTTAGTCAGGTATGAAAAACAAGATGATGGACTTGATCTGTCAGATAAGGTAAGAAAACTGTACTCTGAAACTTATGTTCTTTAAATTGTTTAGTTTTACAGCTTGGTCTTGCAGGGGATTAAGTGCATGGCTTTAATCCTGGTGCATGGTTGCAAGAAATGTGGTAACTGCCAATTATTCTAGGCGAAACGAATGGAAAATCTGTTTGAATTAGACTAGTCTGGATAGAACAGTACTAGAAGTTATTCTGCATTTTTTCTATACTAGCTTGGGCTGTAATAATGATTAAACTGCCGATTGTTGCTCAAGCACATTTCTTCAGCTGTTTAGGTGCTCTGCTGATCTTGTATTTGGGGTAAGGGCTCCTTTTTAATGGTGGCAGAGTAAGAATTATATGTGCTAGAGTTTATTTGGATACTCCTTTATATTGTTTGATTTTAAGCAGTGAAGTTAAAAGTATATGATTTAGTGTTTTTAATGTATTTCACTATTTTTTGTAAGTACATATATATCACTTATTTTTGAAATATTCCTTCTTTAGGATGGCCAGTGGACTATAACTAAAGAATCTACTATTAAAATTGCTGCAATTGACAATGGTTTAGCATTTCCTTTTAAGCATCCTGATGAGTGGAGGGCATGTAAGTATTGCATTTTTCAATCCTCTTCCTTTTGGGAGAGTAGCTTCTAAATGAGTATTTTTTTATTTGGGTTGCAGTAAGAAACTAAGAAACCATCACTGTAGTTATATATTGAATTTTTAAATAACATACACTTCTTCAGAAAGTTAACAACAAATGCCATTTTTACAGTGGCAAATGTGACTTAGGCCTTGTTCATTTTTTTTTTTTACCCTTATACCTTTAAGCAGTTTTAATACATGCATATTCACAAACATATTACTGTATGCAAACAGACTGATGGTGGAATTGGAAAAACTCAGCAACATGTTTCTCATGTGTGTTTTCATCAGGAGTGTAGTCAAAAATTACTTGAGTGCAAGGATATGCAAGTTGTCTCTAATGGCCAAATTTCTATTTTATAACAAAGGGTACTGTTGTAGGTGAAGAGGCAGAGAAGTTACATGTTATTTTTACTTGTTCTCAGTTTCTGCAACTGATACTGTTTGATGTCGTTTAACTTACAATATTTCTTGAGAAAGCTGTTTAATAGCAATTATGTGAAAAGTTAAGAATGTTTTTCTCAGCGTACTTAGAAGGTGGCATTTTAATAAACTAAAAATTTCATTAAAGAATAGTAGCTACTTGTTAATTTTTCAGTATCAGTCAAACATGAAAGATTTCTGTTTGATTGTGGGCATTATTTTACTCCAAAGGAAATTGCATTACTAAACTAGGAAAGGCCCCTACTATTGCTTACAGTATTTAATGTGTATGTGTATATATATATATATATATATATACCTTTTTTACTTATTGCTTCAACTAAATATTTACTACTTAAAATATATGTTCACTGTTTGGAAAAAAAAAAAAAAAAAACAACACCTAAATAGCTGTAAAGCTGCTTTTCTAACTGTAGCCAGAAGAGGTACACGAGGTAATAATGTTGTGAAGAATGGTGTGTTTCTGAGAACTTTCAGTAGGCAGCAGAGTACTGTATCAGTGGTAAGAACTTGAGAATTTAAATTTGCCTGTTGTTAATCAGTAAATGTTCTGTTTTTCTGCATTAGATCCCTTTCACTGGGCTTGGCTGCCTCAAGCAAAGGTTCCTTTCTCTCAGGAGACCAGAGACTTAGTTCTTCCTCGCATTTCTGATATGAACTTCGTACAGGATCTTTGTGAAGATCTTTATGAACTATTTAAGGTCAATGAAGGGCTTCTTTGAATTTAGCATTGCTGAAATATTAATAGCTGATAGCCATAATGGAACAGTTAGATTATTTTTCTTTTTATGAATTTAACTTCTGTATATTATTATACTGTGCTATTTTAGCTTTAACAATTAGGTGGTAGAAAGGGTTTTTATAATTAAGAGGAAACTGTGTCAGTAATGTGGCTAATTGATAATAATCAGCTCATCTGAAAACATAACTACATTTTATATCTGTTTCACATAATCAGTTAAAGCTAGTTAATTTTTCTAGCACAATTTTATGTAAAAACTCCATTTACCATATCTGCGTGGTATGTATTCACTTAAGATAAACTGTAGCAACCTGAAGAAATAATGTATTTAATGTCACTTCAAGTACCTGCATACTTTTCATATACGTGATTTTACATACCTATATTGTGTGAAGTTGGTGCTGAAATCTTATTCCTGTTTAAAGTAAGTCAAACTTCTTCTAAAGATACTAAAACTGTGCTACAATAGACATGTGAAGGAGTATCCTAAATATTCAGTAAAAGTTGTCAGATGTTCAAGTGGAATAATCCAAACGATCAGGATGGAAAGAAATGGAGAGTTCAAACTTTTAGTGAAAATGCAGCTGTAATGTCAAAACTAGATGCTGGAACACATCTGCAATAATTGCATCTTTGACTCAGTTGTATTCAAAGTGACTCTGGGTTTTCTCTGAAACCCAGTGGAAGCTGAAGTGTTTAATAACCCTGAAGGAGAAAGTATTCTTTTGCTAGAGTAAAGGTGAGAGGCAGAGTGGTGTAACATTATGTGATGGGATTAATTTTACCTACCAATGCCCTAAAGTAGTATCCACTGGTGTATTTTACTTTTTACTTATCCTTTGTTTTAGCATATGTAACTTGCTGCAATAAGTCGACCTTTTTGTGGGTTATACTATGACACCAGTGAGGCTGCACCTTGAATCCCGTGTTCAGTTTTTGGCCCCTCACTGCAAGAAAGACATTTTGGTGCTGGAGCAAATTCAGAGAAGGGCAATGAGGCTGTTGAGGGATCTGGAGCACAAGTCTGAGGAACAGCTGAGGGAACTTGGGGCTGTTTAGCCTGGAGAAAAGGAGGCTGAGGGGAGTCCTTATCATTCTCTACAACTACCTGAAAGGAGGTTGTAGTGAGGAGGGTGTTGGTCTCTTCTCCCAAGTAGCAAGTGATGGGACAAGAGGAAATGGTCTCAAGTTGCACCAGGAGAGATTCAGATTGGATATTAGGAAAAATTTCTTCCTGGAAAAGCTTGTCAGGCATTGGCACAGACTGCCCAGGGAAGTGGTTGAGTCACCATCCCTGGAGGTGTTTAAAAGACACATAGGTGTGGTGCTTGGGGACAAGGTTTAGTGGTGGACTTGGCAGTGCTAGGTTAGTGGTTGGACTTGGTGATCTTAAAGGTCTTTTCCAACCACAGTTATTCTATGATTCTATTTGAAGTGTCCAAAAAATTATTATATGTAAATATGTTTTATGGAATTGAAGAATTTGTTTACTAAATATATAGCTAAAAATAAATGGGTCATTTCCTATAGTAACTGTTTGTTTTCTTTACTAAAGACTGATAAAGGATTTGACAAGGCTACTTTTGAAAACCAAATGTCTGTAATGAGGGGGCAGGTAAGACTGCTTTTTGATTTTTATTTTTTTTTTAATATATTTAATTTGTCATCACTTCTCAGCTGTTTTTTTAGAGCTACAAAAACTGACTCCTATTGAATTGAAAGACTTGAAGGTATTTTCATCTGAGAAAACGAAATGTCTTTCTAGAGTTTGTTCTTATTTGCATATAGATGAGACAGCAGAAAGTCTGTACTGATTTTTTTTAATTTTTATTTTTATAGAAGAATATTTTATTAAATAATGTAATTGAGTTTTATTGGTTTTGTGGGAGATAGGGCAGGACTTAACTGTATATTCTTAGAAGGTATTTTAAAAACAAAACACTGGAGAAGGGTCATAAATTTGGTTAGAAAAATTTGGGTAATTATGTTATTAAAATAAATATGACTATTTTGGGGTGCTAACTTGATTGAAATGCCTCTCACAAGAAAGCAATATTAGGTAATAAAATTTCTTCATCCTAGCAAATGTCAGAACCATATTTGGAACCAATCCAGCTGTTGTTGGATTAGAAATTTGATGATAATTAAGTTTTTTTTGTTTTGGTTTTTTTTTTGACACTGAAACAAGAGATGAGAAGCGTTTCTACATATTTCTGTTTTAAAATGTAAGACTAGTGTGATACATTGGAAAAAAAATTAGTTCGTTATAGGCGTAAAATAGTGATTTGTGAAAACGCAAGGAAATTGGACTAGATAAATTAATAGTCCTGTTTACCCTGAAATTATTGAAACTGGCTTCTGTGTTCATAAATTCAACATGGATTGTTTAAAGACAGATATTCAAAATTCCTTGAGTGGCTTAATGCAACCTTTCTCTGTAAAGTTTCCTGTATCCAGAATTACCTTGCCCAAGAGTGCAGCTCTGCTTAGTCAAACATGATCCCAGTTCACATTAGCGATGTATGATGGCTACAAGCCAGCAAACCTTACTTATCCAATTGAATTATAGGAGTTATTTCTGAGAAGTTCATGCAGTCAGTGGAAAGCCACTTCTGAAATATTCATGCATCTCAAACGATGTTAAGTATTTTTTTTTTTGCAATGAGACAGTTGGCTACGGGAAATCTGTTATTTAACAAAAAACTTAAGGGAAAATCCTGATCCGCATAATTGACAGAGATCTAACTAAGATTGTAGAAATTATTTTCCTACCATAAAGGCTGCATCTGGAACCTTTTGACACCCTTTCACTGAGGTGGATTTCAGCAGAGGTTTTTGGTGTGTGTCTGTTGTGTTGTTTTTAAGGTTTATTAATTAATTATCATTATTATTATTATAATCAACATGTTGTTGTTGTTCTTTAACTGTCTAGCAATACAGGAGTGTGTTTTGCTGCATGAGATGTCAGGCTTTCCAGCATAGAGTTAGAGAAGAAATGCAGATAATGAGTTATTTATTCTTGGATGTGATTTGAAATATGTCTGCAAATTGTGCCTTTTAGCACTGATTTTAAACTTACTTTTGGTGTAAAACCAAAGCATGTTACAAGGGCCTTATAGGAAAGTTATATAACTAGAACACATGATAATGGATTCATTCAGTTAAGAAGAACTTGCAGGAGAGCCAAAATGTCTGTAAATACATCCTTAAAAATGAAGACTTTAAGAATTAGAAAATGAAGAATCGAGTTGACAAATAGGCTGAAGAGAAATATATCTTGCACGTAAGGAGTGAGATCTTGAAATCTAAGGTACCAAAAGTAGCGAGAAGCACACTTTTGTGAAATGAGGGCAGGTGGGAAATATTGGGAAGGGTTTCAAACCCAAGATAAAAAGTTCTTTCAAGAACATAGAGAATAAGCAACCAGGT
The DNA here is from genome assembly GCF_963082525.1 of Nesoenas mayeri. Classification (NCBI taxonomy): domain Eukaryota; kingdom Metazoa; phylum Chordata; class Aves; order Columbiformes; family Columbidae; genus Nesoenas; species Nesoenas mayeri. The sequence goes on along the minus strand of NC_137540.1, from coordinate 58,362,932 downwards.
GACAGAGATCTAAAAGGATTGCCTTAGAACTTAGAAAAGGTGAATGTCAGGTGGAGTTGCCAGAAGGGCCAGGTTGTGGTAAATGATGCAAAAGACTTTATCTGTCAGGGTTCTCTTCAGCCATGAATGTGCAGAATGAGCAGGGAATTGGTAAGTCACACAAGGAAGAAAGGGGCACTATGCAGGAGAAAAAAAGGTCTGATATTATGGATAATGCAAATGTGTTACCAGAACTAGGCTGAATACTTGCCTCAGTTCTCAGCAGGATAACATTGAACAAGGAGTAAATTATCAGGGCAGTTAATAAGCAGTGAGGTTTTGGAAGGAAGATAACAGGTTCCTGGGAGCTGAAGGTTGAATTGGGTTTGGTGTGGGCTAATAGTATGGCTTCATATCTTCTGTTACAAAAATAACTTTTAGCAAAACTCCTGGTAGATCTTATGTTAAATACATGTTGATTGCTTTATTGCGGGTTCTTTCATTAAAGGTGCAATGCTTTCAAGAGATGTGGTAAATTTAAAATGCTCTTAGATTTTTGTCTCTAACACTTTCTGAAAATTTGGAGAGAATTGCATTAAATATTCAAGAAAATAATAAAAGGGTAGTAAGATAGCAGTAGGATATCATAATGATACCAAGTAAGTAAAATATTTCCACTTGCAGTAGAGTACCTTTTAAAGACAATTTACTTGACAGCACAGTCCTCTACAGAACTTATTCAAGTGTGGCATCTAAATTTATAAGCCTGTTAGCCACAGTTTCATTAACTTTCCCTGCTTTTACTGTTTTAGATACTAAACCTTACTCAGGCATTAAAGGATGAAAAGAGTCCCATTCAGCTTGTCCAGATGCCACGTGTGATTGTGGAGCGAAGCAGCACTGGAAGTCAGGGCCGAATTGTTCATCTGAGCAATGCGTTCACTCAGACCTTTCACAGCAGGAAGCCTTTCTTTTCCTCCTGGTAGTGACAAAAATGGGTGGGAAGAGTAAGTTTTTCTTAACTTGAGAAAGCTGCTTCTGTGTAAGGGCCCTGCAATAATGTACTTCTGCTGTATACCAAGAGCTCTGACTGCCGACACCTCAGAACTCAGAATTCTAAAGACTTAAGAAATGTATTTTGAATGTAACAGAAGTTTACAATTTTTGTGTCAAAATTGTGAATTCTTATGTCAGGGAATGAGAAGAACTTGTCCATATTGTATTTTTATAGCCTAGATTAATGTATTCTGAATAAGGGAAGATGCGCAGTTTGCTGAGAAACTACTTTTGAATACAACAGGAATTTTTTTTAATATAAATGTGAGAACCTATACACTATCCATTTCTTTTCATATGGTCTTTAAAAAAAAAATGTGCAGAATGTTATCTTTCATTGTGAACATGCTTCTCCTTGGAATTTCTTCCTGATAATTTTAAGCTGGTTATAGATTTTCTTAGGCTAGTAACTTGAAAAGTCATGCACTAAAAAAAAAAAAATCAATTAAATTAAAAAAAAATAATCAATCTGTCCTTGACAAACAAGAAAGGGAGACGGGATAAAATGTTCCACGTAGGTTTGGGTTTTTTTGCACATGGGGACCAAAAATAGTTAAATAGTTGAATTACAGTAAAATTCAACCTGAATAAGTACACACAGTTCCTACTGTGACAAAATAAGCTGAGTGTACATCTCAGAGGTTGAAATTTCACCTATAGCTTTAGAACTTGTGTATTTGAGCACATGTATGAAAAATTGTGATATTTCTTTATATATCCATCACGGATGAAAGTTGCACCACGTTGTTACAGGTTTGTTTTGCCATATGTGTAAATGTGTTCATCAGTGCTCCCCAAAGTGGTTCTGCACTACTGACGACAGGAGCACTGATGTGTTCATCACAAAGCCAGTCTACCTTCTAAATTTCTATCTAAACACAGCGTTATTTTTAGACCAGAAAAAAGAGACTGTAATATGTAGAGCACATTGTTAGCGTGCCCTTAGTGATGTCCTGCTCATCTACCAGTCACATTTATGTTTAAGTTACAAGGTTTAAGACTTGATGGTTATGTTCCTAGATCTGTGGCTTATGCAACATGGTAAATATTTTTCTTTAGTAATTTTCTGGACAGTTAAGACTGGGAGTGGGAGAAAAATTGCTGCTTTTATGAAACTTTCAGTATTTTGGACATTGCTGTATTTTGTAATTCTAAGCAATACTGTTGAACTCAAAAATAATAAAATGCTTGTATTTTGTATAATTTTGAGTGGATGTAAATATTAATGTAGCATGTCAGCATTTCACATGATTAACTGAAATGTTTAAGCCTTAAATGTAAAACTTGTTGTATGATGGGGTTCGAAATAAGACTGAAATCCTTTATAAAATTTCCTTAATTGTTTTTACCCAAACAGTTTCTTAAAAAAATTAAAGATGGCGTTTATGTACCAGACATGCCTACTAAAGAAAATAAATGACATCGTTTAAAATGCACAGGTCTCGTGTGTTCTGCAGTAACTAGACCCCAATTTGGGTTCGTTCCACCCGTGTTGCTGCACCTGCTCCCTCCTCCCTTGGCGGTGGGGCCGCCGCACCGCTGGGGGGCGCCGCCTGCCCCCGTGCTGCCTTACCCTGCAGGCGGCGGTGCCCGCCGGGAAGGCGGCGGAAACATGGCGGCCGGGGACGCGGAGGGCCCGGGCTGGCCAGCCCTGCTCGGCGCCGTGCCCGGTGCTCCCCGCTGCCCGCACGGTGAGCAAGGGCCGCTCGGGCGGGATGGGCTGCGGGTCTGACTGAAGTGGCCGCAGCTCCCGGGAGTGCGGTCGGACACTCCCCTGAGCGTCCCTGCCGCTCGGGCCGGCCGCTGTGCTGCACAGCAGCTGCTGTTGGTGCTTGCAGCGGGGGCGTTAAAGCACATCTGCTCGTGTCCCGTCTGTCGACGTATAATTGCGTTTGTCCTTTAGGTCCCGCTCTCCTGTTTGTAAAGACCAGCCAAGGAAAAGAGGAGGGAAGGAGGTTTTATGCTTGTTCGGCTTGTAGGGATAGAAAAGATTGTAACTTCTTCCAGTGGGAAGATGAGAAGGTAAGAGAGCGCTGCTTAAGACTATGGTAAATACCGGGGATTTCTTTTTCTATTTAACAAAACAAACGTATATTTTGTTTTGGAAATCTGTGGCAATTACTGTTTTGTAAACTTTGTTTAACATTTGTATTTAGCAGAGCACCTATTTCTGTCAGGAGAACATGCTTCAAATGTAACTTTCAAGGAGGGCTGTGTATGTTTTGAGCAAAAGTGGCATTTGTTGCTGTATTGCCAAAACACTTAGGTATTCAAGTTATTAAGTTTGCCAGTACTACGCAATGTTGAAAGAACATAAAATAGTTCTGATTCTTATCTCAAGATGTCATCGTGTTCCGTTATCAAAACAGAAAATCTGGTGGATATCGGCAAGCAATAAGACATACAAATAGCGAGATGGTGAGGATCGGCATGATGCTCATATTGTTACGCAGCATGCTTCTGTGCTGCAGTCATGCTTGTTCTTCTGAAACAACAATCCAAATAATGGGATAATTCTTCTATGCGGAGTAAAGCATGAGACCTTTGCAGCCTTTTTGTTTAATATTGAGGTTTAATGTACAACACAGAATGTTATCTGTTCATTTTGTAACTTTTTGTATACATAAATTTTACAGGTGTCAGAAACTAGGCTTGCAGCACGTGAAGAATATAATAGAAATCATCAGCCTTCTTTTACACACAGACAGAATGTGGAAAGGTATTGTTATGTATATTTTCTTCTAGTAAAAAATCAAATAATGCAAGTTTGGGTACTCTGAATGTAGATAGCGTATTTCAGGATTCTTTAAAACATGAAGACATGCCACACGGATTTGGAAAAATATGAACTGTTTGACTGCAATGGGAAAATAGCATGAAGCGTTTAATGAGAGCATAGTATTTTCAACCTAGAAACTGTATCCTTTTTTTTTTTTTGCATGTACATATAGTTGTTCTTATGTTAGTGATTATAACGTGCTAACAACTGGTTAGTAGCAGTTTCAGTTCAAAAAAGTCATTCCTGACTTAATTGTGTGAAAGTAACAGGCTTAACATTGTGAAAAGAAGCAAAAGCAATACAGTTACAAGTTTTGTATATAAACATACAGGACTCCTGACTGGTAGTTGATGTGGAGTCTTCACGCAGTAATCCAGTTATTTTATGGGGACTCTCAGTATATTTGGCCAGCATATTATACGCTTGCTTGCAGGGGAGGCTTTTTCAAAGTTTTTTCTGTGTTGTTTTTGTTCAAAGGTACAAGAATTTCGTTCAGTTGCCATTATCAAAGAGGAGGTTTTGCCAGGAATGCCAGCAATTGCTATTGCCAGCAGAATGGGAAAAACACTCAGATCACCAGTTCCTGTGTAATATCTCCACTGCTCAGTTAAAAAGTCCCAGTCAACTTCTGTATCCATTGGAGAATAAAAAAACAAATGCACAGTATTTATTTACAGACAGAAGTTGCCAGTTCCTACTGGATCTTATTGTTGATTTAGGATTCAGGCGAGTGCTCTCTGTTGGAACACCCAGGTAAATCAGTGAGAATTGTTACTCTTTCAAATCATGTTTCTGTCTTAAGACTGTGTGGCTTACTAATATTTTAAAAATCAAGGATTCTCCCGTAGTAAGAGGTTAACTATGCTTTAATTGGTTGGGATTACCCAGGCATCTGCTGGGGTCTTGCTTTGAGCTTGTAAGATACAGAAGACTGTAGCTGTACTGCAACTAATACACACACACATGCACATAGACATTTAGTCTTGCTTTGTTCCTTACAGAAATGACAATGAGTTTCTTTGCTTATGTTTGGGGTCTTGTTTTGTTCATGGAGCCTGGTAGGCTCTACTGACCTTTCATCTTTTAAGACAACCATATTTTTCTAACTTAGAATAATTAGACACATGGGATGATCCAATTTCAAATTACTTCATTTTCTCTATCTGTTTGGTTTTAGGTTTAGTAAAGTACCAGACATTCTTGTCTTGCAAGATAATTTCTGAAGCCAATGAATTTCTTAAATTTCTTTGCTCCAATTATAATTCAGGCTTCATGAACTGATCCAGTCGACCGCATCACAAGAAGAAGATTTCAGGGTTAGAAGCCTTCTGCTAGATATTGATTTTAGGTAGGTTTCAATAAATATTTTTCAGTCTGAAGAGCACGTACAAAGATTTGTGTTCTTACTGCTTTAAAAGATAAATTGGTGGATGTTTCCCCTTTCCCATCTCTGCATCTGTTCTTGCACACATAGACCAATGACATCCAGTTTATGAGAGACGTAATTACACTTAATAATTGCCAGTATTGGTATGTGTTGTCAGTAATCAGAACACAAAGATGTTGTTTCTCTTAAGGCCTTCTTTTCACTGTTAATGCCTCTTAGGGAAGGCAAGAAGTTGTTTATACTTTTCTACCACTTAAAACTTATTTTACAGGTATTCACAGTTTTACACAGAAGATGAATTCTGCCACTACAACATGTTTAATCATTATTTTTTTGGTGGAGAGGTAAGGCCAAGTATTTCTTGAGTGCTTTCTAAAGAAGTACACGTTGTTGATGCAGAATTTTGTGAGAAAGTCATGGCTAGTCTAGTAGAAAACAAGTATCCTGAGATAAAAATGGTCAACAGTAGTGGAAATCAAAGAGCAACAGTGCCTCTTCAGTAATTCTTTCCCACTTGATTCAAAGATAAAATCGCCTATTAAATTTGTGCTAACTAATGTTACTTAAACACCTCAAATGTCACTTTTATTAAACTGAAAATTTTATATCAGTTGTCACCTTATATGTGAGTATTTATTAGCCCTGTTCTTCAGTTTCTACAACAGATTTGTTTTATTTATTCCCAGCCTTTACAAGTGCAGTGGATGCCATGGGACGTGTTCACTGGTACTTGAGGTGGGAGGGGAGAGGAGGTTTTCTTGCTTGATTCCAGTCAAGCAAGGTCATAAATGTTGTCATAAAATGAGGTTGAATTAGTGTCACGGTTAAAAAAATGCCGAATTTCTTGTTTCTTTTTAAATGTCACATTAAGTGCTTAAGTTTGGGTTCATTAGGAAACCTGAAGCTGCAGTAGGACATCTCTCATAGCTTTGTACAGAGAATCACAGTGTAATTCAATCTTAAACATTAATTTCAAACATTTATCCCAGTAGTATATTCACTCTTCCCCTGCCACTATTAGTAAGCACCTGCTGATTTGCATAAACATGTTTATTTTAATACCTTTCATAGTCTAGAAAAAATCTGAAAATTATCTACATTCTAAAGCCTAATTTTGAATGGGATCTTGAAAATACAGAAGAATTGCTAGAATGAAATAGGAGGCTGGTCTGAAATATTTACTCCTCAATTTTTTTTGTCCATTAGTGTATTCAGGTTTGGTAGTGTTCTTTTCCAGGTGTGAAAAGGTGACACCTCTAGTGGCACTGTATTGCAGTGTACTCAGGGACTGAAGTGCAGCACTTTGAATGCATATTAGTGTTAAAAATCTGGGCTTGGAATGCCATAGAATCTAAGTAATAGATGAGAGAACACTGCACGATGGCAACGACTCCATAACTTTTCACATTTCCTTTAATAATAGAGTGTGAGTTGAATTGCCAAAATTTAAACATAATCTATTTTTATAACCGGTATGGGTTGAACCAGTTTTCAGTGGACAGAAATTTTTCCCGTTACTTTGATAATGCTTTACAGAATAAAATTAAAGGGCATAAATAAAATATATTCTGAGCCTTAACTTTGCGTTCTTGGAATGAATAACTTATTTTTTCCAAATTAAATTTAGTGCCCTTAGGAAGAAGACTATTTTAGGAAGCTTGAACTGCACCTGCCAAGAAAACATTGTTTCTGACTGAACAGGGCATTTGTTTTCAGTTCTTCAAATCTACTTACATGTTTGTTTTGTTTTTAAATGCTGTACAAGACAAAATTCACCTCCACAAGAGGAAAAAACTTTCATGTTCAAAGCTAGAACTTCCAAACCAATCATTTTATTACCAAATACAATATGTTTTTTAAACTTCTTGAATGTATATTTCTGGAAATTAACCTCTGTTTCTTACAGGCTGCACATGAAACTTGTAGGAAATTCTTACATCAAGACAATGGTGAAAGACTCATTATGGTAACTGATCCCCCATTTGGAGGTTTAGTGGAAGCACTGGCTTCTAGTTTTAAAAAACTGATGGCAGTGTGGAAGGAGACAGAAAAAGAAGGTACGTATTACAGCCAGATAGGTGGGTTCAGCCATAACATCACTGTACGAAAAAGAATCTGTGATTCTTGCTACTCAGGTGGATGTGGATGCATTCATGTTATAATTTCTAAAGATGAGCTACCATGTATCTAATATACTCTCCTGATTCTTTTAGGTTAATAATACTAAATTTTCTACATCTCTCTTAAAAATTTTTACAGATTGTTTAAAAATCTGCTTTGCAATTAGAATGATCTTTAAAGGCAGAGAAGAACTATAAAACCAGTACCATTTCTTACCAAGGCAGGCAGGTGACAAGAGTAGTTACTTAAGTGCAGCTTACAGCTCCACATATATGAAATAGACCAAAACTTTTTGTCACCTAAAGGAACTAGTTCTTATCCCCAGAATGACATACATATGTATGTTTATATATTTACTGTACATTCTTTCATGCTTCATGTGCCTTATTTTTCTTTAATGTCCATCTGAGTCTTTTAATTACTAGGTCCTAACAACCAAGAGATGCCAATGTTCTGGATATTTCCATACTTCTTTGAGTCTCGTATTCTGGAATTTTTCCCCAGCTTCAGTATGATGGATTACCAGGTATAACTGAACACAGTGAATCTGCTAAATTTCAGTCATGTGCAATGTGAAGAGGAATACGAATGCAAGCAGATACAGCTTCTGTACATGGGCCAGCTGCACTGAAGGCACTGCAAACCCTGTGGTGCTCATCATGTGAACCCCGGATTCTGTATTTTACCTTTGACAACTTTGTCACACTCCTACAGTTTATGTACCTTTAACTCACCTGTCCATTAGCTCATTTCTTCTGCCAGGTTTTCAGTGTGATAAAATTTGAACTGATTTTGACAGGTGCATATTGCAGAGGTGACAGGTAACTCAAAGAAGGGTGTTTCATTTTTCTCAGATGTTGAAATGGCAGTAGCTTAGTTGGTAATGTGCCCAGCTCTGGCCAAAAAAAAGAAAAAAAAAAAGGTCTTTCATCTCCAAAACTGCTGGAACCAGAGTAGAATTACAGCAATGGTCATTTTTTGGAATTATGTAGTAAATGAAGTTGTCAGTGATAAAGCACTAATCAGCTTCTCCAATATTGTATCCATTCTGTAAGTTATTTAAGAACATGAGAACACGTTCATCAGTGACTTTTAAGAGACCAATCCTGTATATTCATGATGTTTAAGCTTTATTTTCCCAAAAAACAGTTCTGCATAATGCCTGACATGGATGTTCCAGACAACATGTTTGTGTCTCGTAGAATGGAAAGTTGTGGAAGAAAATTGGAAGCTCATGCTAGGCCAGACTCTGCATTGCTGCTGGTGTTCAGACATGAGAATGTGTGTGACACATCTCTGAGGGCAGTGCCAGAAGAAGCAGTGCTGATTGGATTTGCTATGTTGTGATTATTCTGAGATAGGCTGAGGTGCATGTGAGCTCTGGTACCACCAGACAGACCAAACAGTATCGTTCTAGTTCTTTAATGGGTTTCTGATACTATGGTTGCACAAGTTCAAAAAGAAATGAGATAGAATATTTGCTGTTGAATTTGTAATCTAATTTGGGACTAGAGTCTTTTATATGAAAAAGAAAATTTCATAAGGTGCATATAAAGATAATAATTACGTCAGTAGTCCTGCCTATGCTTAGCATTCAGTTTAAGACTTTTTCTATGTTTTTCTTTTTCTAGGTAGACTATGATAATCATGCACTTTATAAACATGGCAAGACAGGTCGTAGACAGTCCCCTGTTCGCATCTTCACGAACATCACCCCAAGTATGATTGTGCTTCCTGTGGAAGAGGGTTACAGGTAAGATGTGTTAATGCTCAAGCGACTGAAAGAGTGTGATGGTTATTATTAGGGCATGAAGTCTCTAAAAGACTTTGGGATGGTGCTGTTCAGTATTGTCATGCGTAATGTTTGTATGCAAGGCTCAAGAACACATTTCTCTGTCTCATTCTGAGATTGCGTGTTCTATAAACAATGTGTGGGAGAGCTGAACACCTAAAAAAAGGTTTATGTTTTCCAGTGTGGAATGATGAGATTCCTCAGCTAGTCCATAGGAAATGTGTATGCGTATGAGAGACAGATTTACAGCTATCCCTGATAATCTGTTTGGTTGAGCCATTAATAAAATAAACACCAAGAAAAGCATCAAGGACAAATAAATGGATTTGATTTGATTACTGCTGACAGTGTAGCTAATTTGAATTCAACCACCTGAATTTTACTATTTGGACGTACTGTGTCTAAATGATTATGAGGCTTGGGGCCTAAGTGGTGATTTTATGCATAAAAACCATTATCTTTTAATATAGCAAAGTGATTTTGCAATCCTTATATTAATTATTTACCTTGTATAAGATTCATTTATGTTGCTTCTTGAGCACGTAGTGGACAAATGTATTTATAATTTTTTTCCAGGTTTTGTGCTATTTGTCAGCGGTATGTTAGTTCTGGTAATCAACACTGTGAGATTTGCAATTCGTGTACGTCAAAAGTAAGTATTTTGACTTCTTTCTGGATAGAAGTTTTAACAGTAGTCAAATAATAACTTCTGTAATTCTTGCTCTGATAAGAAGCAATTCTGATATTAATTTCCTTGGGAAACCTCAGACAGGTCCGTTTTGTCCACTTATTATTAACTTCACGGGACATAATTAATAACCCACTGAGTATTAATTTCTGTTTCCCCAATGCCTTTGTGTTGGAAAGAGGACAGGAAAAGTTTGCTGCTTGCCACTGACACCCTACTGCGTTCAGTGTCTGTTGACACATTTCTTCTTATATGTTGGAAGCTGTAGAACTTGCCAGCTTCAATATACAGCCATTTTGCTGTGGTTGTCACAGGTTCTCAGGAATGTTGTTTTTAAGTTACAGTCCTTCCTACAGAGCACCAATTCTGTAAGTACAGGGAACTATACATCAGTAGTTCAGTTTTAAGATAGAATCAGTGATTTTTTCAAACAATCAAAGAAACCATGCATTTGTTCACCTTTTATAGGACGGCAGACGATGGAAACATTGTGTTCTTTGCAAAAAATGTGTAAAACCCTGTAAGTACTGAAAAACACTTTTCTAAATAAAAGTACACTTGCTGTTTAAGCTATAGTCCAAAGAAACTGAGATGACAAACCAGAAGAGAAAATATTCTGTAAAAGAAATAAAATGTAATAATTTAGAAGGCGTATAGTAAAGGGAAAATCTCAATTTCACATGAGTTGCCATTCGATAACTTAGGTATATTTGCAGTGTGTGGAAGCTGGTAAATTCTTGTCAAGGTGTCCTAAATCCCATTTATATTTGTTACAGGAAAACTTAAATGTTTTGATTTGTCATATAAGTATTTCCTGATTTTGTAATTTTTTTCATTGGAATTTTATAAACAAGTAGGCTATTACTAAAATATTTGTGAGGACATGATCCAATTGTTTCATACACAAATGCATTTGTATTTATAGCTGTTGTTTAAATAGCTGAAGCGGTCATTTTTGCTACCATTACAGAAATCACGATTTTTAAGTCAATTTTAACATATGGACTATTTTTCATATTAAAATCACATACAGGATAATAGTTCTAATGTCAGAATGATTCAGTTATATTGAAATAGTTGCACAGTATATCCAATGAAGGACATGCCTAGCTGCCTCATGGAATGTGGTAAGGGACCAGAAACTGATTACATCCATCTCTGTAAAACTAAAGCAAAATTAAAAGCTTGGTAATATAGCCTTTATTTAAAGCTTAGTTTCAGAATGATCATTTTAAACCTTTTCAAGATCATAAATCATGTTACTTGCTTTGCAGCTTGGTTTCACTGTAACGTTTGCAACTGCTGTGCCCTCCAAACCCACAGTTGTGAGAAGGCTGACGCGGGCTGTTTCGTCTGTGGCAAGGCTGGTCACAAACGCAGTGCCTGTCCCAGCCTCTCCCGTGCCACAACAGCTTGCCAGTAAGTGTGATGTTGCACTAATATAATCAAAGATTATAATTATATTTTAATTATAATTATTTCCATGTGTCATGGAAAAGATTTAGAAAGAGGTGGTTTTGCGCTTTGGGTGCCGATGTCAGCCTTCACTGTTGTCCATGTGCTGGATACCTGGGCGCTGCACACTGAAGGAGAATCTGATGAATACCAGGCAGGTCATCCCATCTGGCTCGCAGTTCCTTAGCTGTGGATTTTCTTTCAAAACTGATTTATATGGATCCCAAACATGGTGAATGGTGTAACTCTGGGGTAACTCTGTCAAGAAGATTCAAAATTAAAGTAACTAAACACTTTTATCCCCTTTGGATTCCTCATGAAAGGGCAGAGAAAGGACACGCTACACTTTTTGTTGCTTCCTGTCTCTTTTGCTTTTTTGTGGCATTATTTTCTTTTTTCCTTTTGGTACTTCAGGTGCTCCCTGTAGTACGTCCTAAATCTCTACCATGTAAGGTCTATATCCATGAGGGTCACATTAAGTACTTTTATTCCGCCATGATTCTGATTCTGTAACATACGCAAGCACATACTTGTGTGTATCAAAAGTAAAAACAAAGTGTGTGTGATAGTCTTCAGATGGAACTGAGAAGAGGAATGAGGCTTTGCTAAGAGATGATCCAGCAGTTGGCTCAGTCTTTCCAGTTTGGGGTAGTTGGCCCACACTTCTGTAACTTCCTTTCCAGATTGTGTGGGTTAGTTTACGATTCTTGAATTGAATGGCTGTAGCAGTGGAAACGCAAATCTTCCCTCTCAAAATACGTACCTCTGTTGCATAGCGAGAGTCAGATAGTTCACCTCTTGGGTCAGCATCAGGAGAGTCACCTGCTGGATGGTGGAGGACTACAGGTATGGTATTCTTTCATGTGCTGCTGGGACGTTAATCTGAGTTTTAGTTATGGACTATTGGGTGCTAAAAGGTAGCAGTATTTCATTTTACATTTATAGTTTTAAAAATTTCCTCCCTTAAATGTTTGGATTTTTTTTTCTTTGCTTAAAAATGTCAAAAGGATACTAAAATTAATGAAACCTCATCTATTTTTTCTGTCAAGTACATTTTGTACTGGAATGGTTCGGTTCTTTCAGGCTATCATTTCTTTTGCTAATTTATTCCAGAAGATAACTTAGGGGTTTTTTGTAATAAAAACATCTATATATTTTATTTTTTAAAATTATTCAATACATCCTTTGTCAGAGACAAAACAAGCTACATGCTAGTTATATTTAGGTCCTGTATTATTTGCAGGAGTCTCTGTGACGTTAAAGTTTATGTACTTTCTAAGCCTTTTTTATTATATATTCATGCATTATATGCTGAGCACAAAAGTCTGTGTGTGCTTTTCATACTTGATGAGTGGCATTTCTTAAGTTTTCTGCATCTATTTAAAAGTAAATGCTAAGTAAGTCCATAAATGAAAAATTATGGCAACGAATTGGACAAACAGTTTCAGGAAGATTAAATGTCCGAACACTGTAAGATGGAACATTCCTTGTACTTTTTGTGACAGTACTTTTGAGTTCATCTACTTACATGGACAGATTATTTAAAATAGCAGTAAATGTAGAAGTATGTTCTCCATTTTGTTGTAATCTGTGTGTTCCTTTTTTTTTTACTTTACAGAGCTGACAAAAAGCAAAGGCAGAAGATTCTAAAGAGGGTGAAGATGGGGATTTGTAAAAGCTCAGCTATGAAGCGTGCCATATTCTTCAGGAAGAAAGTGAAGAATAAGAAGAAAAAGACATGAATTTACTTGCTTGGTACATAGTGAATTTTTTATGGCCAGCCTTTGATTCCATTTTCTAAAAAAAAATGTTAAAAATAACATCCAAAATAAAACCTGATTGAATTAAATGTGACCATTCTTTTATTTTACATCATTAGTGGCACAGAAAAAAGCTAAGTAAACCACACCCTCACCGTGTATTTGTATAATGTAGCCATCTTTTGTGTTTAGGACTAGCTATTGGGCTAATTTAATGTGAGTCTGAAGTTAAGGCAGGAGGAACTGGTGGACACTGTTTTTGGTAGGTACTGGGGGACTTGCGGCAAGGGAGTGTGGGTGATGGGAAAGCACAGCTGCTTAGGAATACAAGCTCCCTGAGTTCCACTTGCAGTATGGGTTTGGGTTTTTTGAACAGAAAGATGCTTCAGAAGCTTAGTAAGAGGAAAAAGGTGAACTTCTAAGTACATTTAAATTTGTTTTTAAACTACTTCTTTGAGTTAAACAATCATTAATTTTATAGTTTTGGACTGGCACTGGTGACAGAGGTGGGTTACATTATAAAAACGGGAACTGAGCGTTGATGCAGCGTGTTCTTGGGTGCGAGCCTGAGCAAACGGCAGGTTGGTGTTGCGCAGGAGGGGCTGACCAGCTGCGCTGAGACACCAGGTCCCCGCAGCACCGCTGCAGGCGGGCCAGCCCGGGCCCGGCCGCCACCTCTCCCAGCGCCGTGCGGGGCTGGGGCAGGGAGCGGACCCGCCGGGGGAGCCGTGACCCGCTGAGGGGCACAAGGCAGGCGGGACCCAAGCCCGCCCCCCCGCGCTGCCGCCCCGCTCCCCTCCGGGCCCAATCCGCGCCGCGACGGGAAGCGCCGCCTCCGGAAGCCGGGAGCGGAGGGCGGGAGGCCGGCGGCCGGCGGCGCGGTGGGGTCGGGGGAGGCCCGCGGGAGGGAGGGGGCTCGGCAGCCGCTGGTAGGAGCGCCGGCGCCCGGCCGGAGCGCCCCGCCGCCATGCCCGCCTTCCGGCAGGTCGGGGAGAAGCAGCTGCCGCAGGAGGTGGTGTTCATGGCCTGGTCCCCCAAGAGGGACCTCATCGCCCTGGCCAACCGGGCGGGGGAGGTGAGTGGGTGCGGGGCGGCCCAGGTGACAGGGGGGGAGGTGAGTGAGTGAGTGCGGGGCGGCCCGGGTGACAGGGGGGGAGGTGAGTGGGTGCGGGGCGGCCCGGGTGACAGGGGGGGAGGTGAGTGGGTGAGTGCGGGGCGGCCCGGGCGACAGGGGGGGAGGTGAGTGAGTGAGTGCGGGGCGGCCCGGGCGACAGGGGGGGAGGTGAGTGAGTGAGTGCGGGGCGGCCCGGGTGACAGCGGGGAGGTGAGTGGGTGCGGGGCGGCCCGGGTGACAGGGAGGGAGGTGAGTGGGTGAGTGCGGGGCGGCCCGGGTGACAGGGGGGGAGGTGAGTGGGTGCGGGGCGGCCCGGGTGACAGGGGGGGAGGTGAGTGGGTGAGTGCGGGGCGGCCCGGGTGACAGGGGGGGAGGTGAGTGGGTGAGTGCGGGGCGGCCCGGGTGACAGGGGGGGAGGTGAGTGGGTGAGTGCGGGGCGGCCCGGGTGACAGGGGGGGAGGTGAGTGGGTGCGGGGCGGCCCGGGTGACAGGGGGGGAGATGAGTGGGTGGGTGCGGGGCGGCCCGGGTGACAGAGGGGGAGGTGAGTGGGTGAGTGCGGGGCGGCCCGGGTGACAGGGCGGGCTCTGAGCGGGAGGCAGGAAAACGCCACCTCCTGTGCAGTGGCTGAGGTGCCTTTGCTGTTGTCTGTGGCAGAATTCTTGTAAGCTAAGCCAAGCACTTAGGAATAGCAGGGGGTTTTTTTATTAAGTGTATTAATGCTTACTGCCCTTCCGTTTTTGCTTTCTAGTTTCCAGACAAACCACTGATGATACTCTCAGTGCCCGCATCTGGGGGATGCTAAAGCACACGAAAATTCCTATTTAAATTAATCTATTTTCAGGTGTTTTTTGCCTGGAACTGCTGTTGCGATCATGCGTGTAGACAGACTTGTGCTTGCAGTTTGTCTGCTGGAGAGCTGCGGGTATCCCCTGCTGGTTACAGCCTGTGGGCTTATACAAGGCACAGCTTATTTCTGTGTTTCTATATACCAAACAGCATCCTGTTCTCTAAAGTGACATAGAAGTGAATCACCTACTAGAGGAGCAGGTGATAAATATATAAGATGCAATTGTTATTACAAATGGTAAAGAAGTGTATCTTGAACTGCTTTACAAACTGCTATTGATGGGAGAATGTGGTTTATTTTTCCGTCTTTAACGTATCTGCTTTGTAGGTTTTACTTCATCGGCTTGCAAACTTTCAACGGGTGTGGAGTTTGCCTCCAAACGAAAATACCGGAAAAGAAGTGACTGCTCTTGCTTGGAGACCAGATGGCAAAAGTAATGTCAATTATATAAGGTGATACGGTGCAATAAAAATCCCATTGGAAAAGAGTGAAAGTTGTGGTGATAATACCTCTTATCTGTGAAAGAAATTTTAAAGTAAGCTGTGTTTGAAGTGAAGGGTAGCTTAGTTTTATGTAGGGTTATTCAAAGCAATGGAGTTAGTTACACTGTTGAAAGCAATTGCAAGAAAGGTTTGCAAGGTGACTTTATACCTTCAAAAGCAGTACTTTCGACATAGCAAAAATTCCAGTTCCTAAGTGCAATGTTTTTATTTGAATGACAAAATTTATTGTGGGAGTACAGAGGCTGTCTGATCAGGGTTGACTGAAGAGCTTAGCTTATTTAGCATAGGCTGAACTTTAGAGGCTAAAATTACTCTAATAATATACCAGAGAAGGAAAAAAAAACCAAAACAACCTTTTCCTTATCAACAGAAATAATGTTGAAATTAGCAGCTTAATAAGCCTGGTGTGGAAATTAGGGTGTTTTTTTGACTCATTAGAGGCTGGAGAATGGTAACAGTCTTCTGCCTTGACATGTGGGTAAAAAATACCTACATATTATGATAGGAGGAGTTTAAGAAACTTCTTTTTAGGCTCATTGCCTGTGATTACAAGGAAGTAGGCATGGGAGCCTTGGCTTGCCATATGCTTTTATGGTTAATAAAGTTCAGAAGAAGGTGATGGAAAAATTGCTCTGCAAGTCTTAAATTGTATTTTGTTGTAACAAAACCCTAACCTTCCTGGTGTACACTCTTTCTATGTAATTTTGGCCTCAAAATTGCAAAAACGGAAGTATCTGCTTTATAAGAGCTGTTGTTGGAAGCGTTAGAAATGTGTTCAGTTCAACGTGTAGATAAATAATTGTGGAATCATGCCTTTGACTTAAATTTATCACCTAAAATATGATAGGAGTTCAAACCCTAATTTTATTGAGGAGGTTTCATATGATACTTTGGAAGGACTATAAATAGACAAAAAGAAAATTCTATCCAGTAGTTGGCTTTGAAGACACATTATTTTCTAATTCAGTATAAAGTAACTGCAAAGTTTTGCATGTTGGCTCTTCATATGTTTTACTCATCTTTCTCTAGTTTTGGCTTTTGGCCTTAATGATACCAAGCGGATTATTCTATGTGATGTAGAAAAACCTGAAAGCTTGCACTCCTTCTCCGTGGACTCCTCTATTACTTACATGCACTGGATGGAAGTAACTGAGGAAAGCAGGTGAGTCTGAAAAACTCCAGAAGTAAATTATGGGTTATGTAGCGCCACCTTACTAATAATTTATACTTAGGTTGTTACAAGCAGTCATATAAAATAATATGATATTACATAGCTATGTCTTTTTTGTTACCACTTGGCTAAAATTTTCCATTTGATTAGAACAGACACTTTTCATATGCTTGTTGTTAACGTTCATGTCTTAGACTTGTGATTCTTTACATTATACATAAAAATTTCAGCATGATCTTGAGCACCCACCTCTTAAGAGCTGCTTAATCTAGTATTAGCTTGTACAACCTGGCTACCGATCCAGTTTATTTCAATATCAATTAATTTATTAAAATCTATTTATAATAATGGTATTATGTTTGTCTATTTTGTTGGTCAGAATAAGTATTATATTTAAATCCTTCTTCACCTGTGCTTTCAAGATCTTTAGCTTGGTGCTGATGTCTTTCACGATGTGCCTTTGGTGTTACATCAGGGCCAATGGTAATTTTGTTGCTTCAGGAAGTCAGATTGCCCCTAGTGACCATGAGCCCTGTGGCGTTAGACAATTCTCAGCAGCGCTTGTGAGCTGGGGGACATCGTGGTCCCTGTTTCTGTGGTCTTATAAAAAACTCTATTATGCACCTTATTACACTGCAAGACAATAATATTAAAAAAAAAAAAAAAGGGAGGTGGTGTCAGCCTGACTTGGGGTTTTCATCCCCACCTCCAGGAAACACCGATCTTAAAACAGCAAGAAGATAAGTGCATCTGAAATCCCTCTAGCATTCTGTTCCTGTTGCGGATAGACTTATCTCCCCTTATGGGGAATCTGATCCTTCTGGCATGTTAAAGATGTGGTATTAGGTGTTGCACTTCAGTCTTCCTCTAATATCTCTTTATAGTGAAGATTTTTTGAGGTGTGGGTAGGTTGTACTGCAGGATTGTACAGTGTTTAAACACAAAGCCACAGTCAGTTACTGCATTACAGGTGATGAGGGGTTTGGTGGCAAAGTACTGAGCCAGCAGATACAAACTTTGAAATTGAAGAGATTGTCAATTTTGTTTTATTAATTTGTTAAATTATTAAAGGTCCCATAAGGGATTATCCTCTGATACTTGTAACTCTTTAATATATGTGACATATTGACTATATGCTGTAACTTTGAAGTTAAAAAGAAATTCTCCCCCATTTCTACAGCTTGGGTGGTAAAGACAGTCGTTTCTTTTTCAGTGTTCTCACTTCATTTTACAATGCTGAGGACGAATCAAATCTCCTTTTGCCTAAATTACCGGCACTACCAAAAAAGTAAGCATTATACTAGTAAGCTTTGGAAGGTACAATGTGTCATTGTTTTGGTTATTTGTCGTTAATGTTCTGCAGATGCTCATTGTTGAGAATAATAATTTTGTTTTCAGTTACAGTACCACTGCAAAAATTTTCAGGTAAGAAATGGTCATCTTATGTCTCTCTTTTTATTTTTTATTTTGTTTTCTGGTATTGAGACAAGCTGCATAAATCTCAATCATGTGTTTTGTATTTCAGTGAAGAAAAGTCAGATGAGATTATGAAACTTCTGGGTGATGTAAGGTAAATTCCGTATGTGGGGTTTTGTGGCTTTTTCTTTTTAAGCTATAAAATAATGGATAAGTGGGTTTACTTTTAAGTTATTCATAACCTATTTTTAAGGGTCCTGAAGATAGGATACAGAATGTCTCTTCTTTCCATGTACAAAGATAAAATTCAAAAAATATATTTAAAAAAAAGTCTCCATCAGTTTGCACCTTTATCAGCAGCTGCTTTTTGTGCCATATCTTCTTTTCCTTAGAAGATGATTTCTTGGGATGAATTTGAAGGCTATGTTGTATGTGGTATTTAAGCTTATCCAAGTGAATATATTTTTGCTTTGTTTTTAAATTTCTTGGATCGTAGACAGTAGTACAGTATTTCTTATTGTTCAGTGATTCTTTAGAAAAAGGATGGAATTCGATTATTAAGAATTGTATTTGTATGCATTAGAATTTATTTCAGTGTGCTCATCAACACATATTCTTCTATTTTTATAGGCTTAATGCTCTTGTCCTTGGTGGCAGCTCAGGATTTATTGAGATTTATGCTTATGGAATGTTCAAGATTGCTACAGTAACCGGGGTACATTCCGTTCCTTTCCATGTTTTTTCTTCATAATATACCAAACTACAGCTGAATTGAATGAAAAATATACATGTATGCTTACACATAAGTGAAACTGGGTTACTGCAGTTTAAAGAGTGGAATAGTTCTTTCGTTTCATTGAGTTGTGTGGTTATTGCTGGAGAGACATTCTCGCTCTGGCAATTTTAACATTTTGTTTCAAGTTAAACAAAGTTCAACACTAATCCACAGTAAAGAGGTTCTTTTTGTTCCTGAACAACAGCTGAATATTCCACTTCATTTTTACATGTTGTTGAATGCAGCCTTCTTTGTATGTGAATGTGTTAGAGCATTAAATACATCTTAGGGGAAATGCAATATTTCATTAACTTTTAAACTGGAATTTTTCAGGTGGCAGGTTCTTGTCGTGGACTATGTTTGTCTAGTGATTTGAAATCACTATCGGTTATTACAGAGATACGAGACTCTTCAGACAGTGAAGCAGAGATAACATATTTTCAGGCAAGTAAAGTAATTTTAAAATGTTATTTAAAAGTAAAACTGCTTTTTAAATTACTTTCTGGTAGCTTTCTTGCTTTCCCATTATTTGCGTAAGAACCAGAGTCTGTTTCCAGCCTTTCTGAAATTCACCCCAATTTAACTTCTGGATTTATGACGTTAACATGCAGTTTCACTGATGAGATTGATGATGATGATTATAATCTGAGGCATTCTTTTAAAATATTACTTTAAATATGACATTCATTTGTTCAGTTAAAGTTACACTTATTCAGATTTTCTTTATTCTGAACACAATGGCATAGGAGTGATGCTGTTGATTATGCAGTCTGTCCAGAACAGTCATCCTTAAAACTGTTACTGTTATAACTCCCAAATGAGGAAATTTATCAGGCATTTTTATAGATGTATTAAAAACATGTATTGCCCTTATGAATTACATGTATTACCCTCTTAAAATCAACTTTAAGGAAATGAGAAATTACAGTTTTTCTGTGAGTCCTTCTCATTGGTCTTTTCTGTTGTGTAGTCTAAAATTTCTTAAAAGACAAATCATCTGTGAACTGTTGCTTGTTTTGTTTGTTACAGCTGGACACTAGTCTATTATCAAGTTACCTACCTGAGGTAACTCGGATGGCCCGGAAGTTTACTCACATTTCAACTCTGTTACAGGTACAGTTGTGTTATGAAATATTTTTAATATTGCAATTCTTACCAGCTTCTATATTCTTAACACAAGTAAAAATCATGTTTTCTAGTAGGAAGCTTAAGTTGGTTTTAAGTCAATGTAGAGCTCTAACTTGGAATTTGATACTGAAGATATTATAGAGAATGTATTATGTCTCCCCTTTGTATTGTAACATCCAGTTCTTGCATGTGTTTTGAAGGGTGGAAAAAGGGAGTAACATGAAAGCGTGTGTCTGTGTTACAGTATATAAAGTTGTCATTGACGTGCATGTGTGAAGCGTGGGAAGAAATATTGATGCAGATGGACTCACGTCTAACAAAGTTTGTACAGGTACTGTGATCTTAACCATTCTTTTGGAAAAACTTTTTTTTTGCTGTAGTTCTGTTGTTCACGTTAACATGCTGCATATCTTAATGCTGTTTAAGCATAGTGCCTCCAGATAACAATCTCTAAGTTCAGAGGCAGCCTGAAACCTATTGTGTGTCAAGTGCTCTGACGCTAAAGATATCTGAGCACAATCAAGCACGACTGTATTGTGATACTTCTTTATTTTATTCATTCGAAGTTATTCACAAGTGATCGTTTTCAGCTTGCACAGCTATTGATCTGGTAGCTTTCTATTTAAGGTTGTGCTTTTTGTACTTCAGTCATTGATAAACTGAATACTGCAAATGTTAAGTAACGGCCCCCCAGCACTTACACCTAGTTCAACAGAGCCTGTATAACAGCCATGATAAGATACTCTTGCATTTCTTTAAATTTTGGGTTCACTGACCGTGGCTGGAAGTCAAACTAATAAAATAATTTATTTACTTTTTTAAAATGGATTATTGATGATGGAAAACTGCTTATAATTTTTACTGGGTAATACAACTGAAAATAACTTAAAATAACAGAAAATTTCCAGTGGTCACTAGTCTGATTTCAACATTCAAGTATATGGGTGGGTTTTCTGATCTATTTTAATTGAAGTGTTCATAAGATTATTTGGTAGCCTGGATTTAATCTCTTATCGATCTATTTCAATCATTTTGACTGACAGGAAAAGAATACAACCACTTCTGTTCAGGATGAGTTTATGCAGCTGTTGTTATGGGGCAAAGCAAGGTAGTTACAGTCGTTTTATCTGAGCATGTATTTGCATTTGATATTGAAATACAAAATTAATGCATATTTGGTTCTCTCCCCACCCCTCTTCAGTCTGGAACTTCAGGCATTACTAATGAACCAACTGACAGTAAAGGTATATTAATACTTTTTAACATATTAAAATAATGTATTTCAATATATTTTAATCACTGTTCTGTTAAGTTAATGGAACATCATTCTATGCTTGTATTTTGTTTGTAACAGGGTTTAAAAAAACTTGGTCAGTCCATAGAGTCTTCCTATTCCAGTATACAGAAGTTGGTCATTAGTCATTTGCAGAGGTAGGTCACAGAATGTCCAATGAATTATAGATAAAATGGCTAAAAGGCAGAATGCTGTATTAGTGGTTCTTTGAATGTACGTGTGCTGGTGCAGAGACCACAATCATGGCAAAATGTACTCACTTATTTTTTGGTAATGGAGAACTTTTGAAGCATTTTGAGCAATCTCTGTGACACATTACCTGTATATTATTGTGTGATGTGTTTATAGGATATATGCAAAATATTCACACCAGCTTTGTGTGGTGGTTAAAATCATTAGGACAGTATGTGCTTTTCTGTGAAGCGATACTTTAACTCTTATATGCCAGGCCACCTTATAAAGCTCTCCACTTTGCACATTAAATGATAAAAAGGGAGCATCCAAGGAAGCAGTGAATATCCAAAGGTTGACTAAACAATTATATTTCTCTGCTCTGCCTTCCTAGTGGCTCTGAGGCACTATTATACCACTTGAGTGAATTGAAAGGAATGGCTTTATGGAAACAAAAATATGAGTCTCTGGGATTAGATGCATCTGGAATTGAAGGTACAGTAGTCTCTATGCTACTTAACCACTCTGATTTCACTTTTGAAAGCTTAATAATGGTTGGCTCTTTTTGCAGATGCTATTACTGCTGTTGGTTCTTTCATCCTGAAAGCAAATGAGCTGCTTCAGTAAGTATAAAGTCCAGAGAATTTATAAGATGCCTTTTGAGTCTTGTGTCCTAGGGGAAGCATGTGGCTGGGAACTGAGTAGGTTGGGAGAGCGAGGCTGCTCTGCTGGCAGTGAGCTTTACCTTGTCTCACTGCATCTCATAGACTCACACCCCAAGAACAGTCTTACTTGGAAGGTTGCACTGGGCATTTTTTTAAAAATTGATAGTGCTTGCAGGCCTTTCTTTAGTGAAGATGGGAGTTAAGCCTGGAGCAGCTTGTGACATTTAGATCTGGTAATTTATTTTCTTTTTTCTTGCTCAGAGTTATCGACAGTAGTATGAAAAACTTCAAAGCATTTTTTCGATGGCTGTATGTTGGTAAGTGTGATAATATAGTAAGCATCTGCTGCCTGTTTTGTGTTGTAAGCATTGGAAGTGTCGGCAAGTAATTAAGCCAATATTAGTTATAATAATTTACTTATTTATTTCTGTCATAGAAAATTTCTGGGCATTTAAAAGGTTACAGTTGATGTTAGAAGAATAATTATAATGTTAAACACATAGATCATAAATTTGATAGTTCTCAATTGAACTTTGTGTGTGTACAGTGGGTATTGTGTATACTTATCCTGTAATGTAATGCAAACTGTTGTCTGCTTCACGAGCAATTTGCTCATCTTGACTTGGAGAAATTAAAGGCCTTTATTTAGTTTACACCAAATTTACTTTTCTTTTTTTATGCTGTCACTTGCTTCCCCTGTGGAGACCTGGTTAGCTGTAAGGTCACCCACAGACGTAAACAGTCCCTGAATGTCTGGATGCACTTAACAGCCATCTCCAATTGTAGCTGGTAGCTGCAGGTAAAATGTTAGAGGGATGTGCAGAACACTATTCTACCCTACTTGTTTTTATAAAGCGTTTATTAATAGGTTTATAATTTTTAATTGGTCTTTTTAGAATTACAAGTAGTCTTACCAGCTACTGTAATAGCACCAGAAATCCAGTTTTAGCACTAACTAGCAGGAATATAGTAAATTTAATTTTAAAAATTGCAGAAAGCAAAACTGTCAGAGTTCTCTGTCATAATATGAGAACTTGATTTAAATGTTTACTGTGTTTACTTGTGTTGAAACTAAACAGGGAACTGCTTATCTAAGCCTCACTGATCTAAAATTACTTCTGTGCAATTCTCTTAAAATACGTTACTCTGGGCATGACAGTATTTGTGTATTTTATATATATCCATTTTATTGCTCTTAGTATGTACAAGAATAAATTCTTATGAACTCTTTATAATAATCTTACCTCAGTCTTGTAGAGGGTATGATGCAATATTGGAAAATATTAAAGATAAAAATTCTCCAGGATTTGTATTGTAAGCTAGTGGATGCAAGTGAGGCTTAATTTCAGTCTCAATTCATATTCTTCCTTCCAGACTCTCTTGCTTCTGACAAATTACTTTCCTATTTTATCAACAGTGTCTTATTGCGTAGACATTGAAAATTAAGAATATTAGGAAAACATATTAATATTGATGCAGTAAAAATATTATTTTTCCCTCAGCCATGTTGAGGATGTCAGAAGATCATGTACTTCCAGAGCTGAACAAGGTAATAGTAACATTTTCTAATGAATTGTGGTATATTCAGTATTCTGCTTGAATTAGAGGGCAAGATTAAAGGTTTATTTTTGTTCCAAAACTTAAAGGGTAGCGTCTGTGTCGTTTCTGTCAGAAAGTTGGTGCCTGCAGATACAGACTAATATGCTGTCTCGCATGAATTACTTTTTCAGTTTCTTTGTTAATACTACTCTTTTTAGCAAACTGTATGTGAATGCCAGACCTGTGTGTATAGCAGCTCTTTAGATGCCCTAAATTACTAAGTTAAGAGGAGTGGGTTTTTAACATCTTTACCAATGCCCCACTAGAGGAGATGATCTCCAGAGGTCCCTTCCAACCCCAGCCGTTCTGTGAATACACCTGCATCAGGTTTACTGACACCGTCATGCTGGGTGAACCAGTTCCTACAGTCCAGGGCAGAGGTATCTTCCAGAGGGCAATAGATTAGCTATGTGGGATGGACAGACAGGGATCTCCTGAAGTTCAACAAGGATGAATATGAGGTTCTGTCCTGGGCAGAGTAACCCCCTGCAGTGGCCCCGCAGGGCCCCAGCTGCCAGGGAGCAGCTCTGTGAGATGGACTTTGTGGTGCTGGTGGATGCAGACTGGGCAGGAGCACAACTAGGAGGTCGAGAGAGATAGTTACAGAACAGGTGTTCTATCCTCGTTGAAATGTATTTCTTATCCTTTTCTCACTTATTTTCTTTTTTTTTTTTTCTTTTAGATGACTCAAAAAGATATCACATTTGTTGCTGATTTTCTAACTGAACACTTCAATGAGGTGAGTTATATTGGTTTGCCAAATACAGCATCTGACTGTATTTTTTCTGCGAAGAATTTAATCAGAAAAATCCTGTAATAAAATAATTCAATCATCTTTTTCTCATCAACTTTGGGTTTAAATAATGGTTTTGTTTCCATTATTTTTTCAGGCACCAGAACTTTACAATCGTAAAGGAAAATACTTCAATGTGGAGAGAGTTGGCCAGGTAAAGAACTAGGGAGTAAGTGGGAAAAGAGTAAATGATGAAATCCTTAGATGGAGAAGCTTTTAAAGCTGTGCCCACTTTTCTTCTCTGTCCCTTTTGCTCTGTGTTCCACATTCCAGTAATGGCAGATGACAGTGTTTTAATTATTTTCCACTATTATTATGAAAAAGAGTGTTTGAAAACATAGTTTTTTCTTGCAGATGTTGTATTTTTAAGAAAAGTTTGGTACTTCTTCACAGCTAGCAACAGTAATGTAAAACTGAAATGTGTTTGTCTTTATGCCATTAATTGCCGGATTTCAAAACATTTATGCTCTAAACTTGGTATAAAAATCAGTTTATTACGGAAACATCACTATGTGATCTTAGAAAGTAGTTGATTTTTCTTATTGTTTCAAGAAGGGGTAGAATATTTAGTTTTAAGAGTAGGTAGTTAAATTAAGAATAAATGTGTAACAGACTCATAAGGGGCAGTATTGGAGGTCGATTCTAATGTCCCTTATTCTTAAAATGCAGTCTTACAAACACCTATTTCTTTTCTAGTACTTGAAAGATGAAGATGATGACCTTGTGTCACCACCTAATACAGAGGGAAACCAGTGGTTTAACTTTCTTAAAAATAGTACTCATCTTAAAGGTAACGTGCTTTAGTAAAAAGTAAAAGTGAACTAAAGATAGACATAGACTATAACAAATGTAGAAGAGTAATCTGTGTTTTTTCTTGCTTATTTGTTATTTTTATAGTGTTAGTCGTGGGTCTCCATCTGAGTAGAATAAAATAAATGGGCCTTGTTATTTTTCACAGTTTTCATGTAGCTGCTTACCCAATCATCTACCATTTTCTGGGTATTCGGAGTTTCCGAATTGAAACATTTTTGTTTGGCAAAGTCGTATTTAGAAAATGTATTTTTAAACATACTTCAAAAATATTTTTGATACTTTAAATGTGTAGACTGCTTGACTGGTCATTTCTGTTACTACCCAAGATTTGTGATTGTAGACATGGATTGTAACTGGTTTTGTTGGTATTAATTTGGCAAATATTTAGATATTTGTCTCACTCTCAGAACTGTGAGGTTTATAGGACAAGTAATGCTTCTGTCATTGACACTTTCTACTCTTTGGTGTTTTATATTGCTTTGTTGTTTGGTTGATATCAGTTTTCTGGCTAAACATTGGAAAAGAAACAGGTTATGTACTTAAAATAAGTAGCGAGATTTATCTCAGAGCCTATATGTCTTCTTACAAAGTATTTAATAAGAACCAATCAATCCTATTGAAGACAAATCATAGCTACTACAAAAAGTATGTAAATTGTTGCAAAGATATTAAACAAGATATTTTATGACGCTTGTGTTCGTAGCTCTTGGGTAAATGCAATTCAGTCTTTTTGCAGTTTTGAATGGACTGTGAAGAAAAGCTGAAGGGGCAGGCAGACCTCCATTTCTCATTTATTTATCTCTTTTTGTATTGTAATGCAGTTAGGTGCTTGAGTTAGAATTTATAATCAGGGAATAATTTAGTCAGTCACCTAATCCAAGCAAAGCAGGGCTAGTTTTGAAGCCAGGCTGCGTTGCTCAAGGCTTTGTGCAGTTGAGTCCTCTACGCCTGCAAGGGTAGAGACCCTGCAACCCCTCTCTGGGCACCCTGATGCAGTGACTAACCAGCCCTTTTTTCTTTATATCTGATTGGAATTTCCCTTGCTGGAGCTTGTGACTCTTACGTCTTCTCCTCTCTCTGTGTGCAGCTTTGAAAATTATGTTTTCTTTAGGCAGATGAAGAGACCAACAGGTTCCTCCTTGTTAGCCCTCGCTTCTCTAGGCTGAATGAACCCAGCCCCCTCAGCTTCTTGTAAAGCACATCTTGCCCTGTGATCATCCTACTGACCCTCCACTGGCCCCATTCCAAGTTGTCACTATAGCAGCAGTGTACTATACTTTAAAGAGATACAAGCATTTTTAAAATTGAACTTTATCTGTTTGCAGAAAGTCCACTTCTGTTTCCCTACTATCCTGAGAAGTCACTGCATTTTGTCAAAAGGCAAATGGAAGGGGTCATTGATCAGTGTCTACAAAAGCCAGCGGTAAGTTTCATTATGTAAATGGTAACTTTCTTTTAGGGGTAGCAGTCAACTGGAAATAGTCATGCTTAGTAAGGCCTGAAGTCTTAATCTTTTGCCTTTGAGGGCCCACAACTTAGGTGGCAGCAGGTAGCCAAGCTTCACCAGTTCCAGGATGTCTCAGGCCTTTGAGCATAACGGGGGATTTTTTGTTTTGTGTCTTCTGTTCCCACATTACTGGGATGTATTTTTAAGATTAATTAGCTGGATGTACTAGGTACCTGTGTTAGTCAGCAATATGTTAGTGTATACATTAAGGAGAAACATGAAACAAGCGTATCGAGTGGCACTAGTGTTTGCATGAGGGATGTTTATTCCAGCAGAAACATTGGTGGATTTTTCTTTTAGATGTACTCAGGTGTATTTGTTTGGTTGGTTTTTGTCTTAAAAAGCTGTATAATATTGAATAACTTTCTGCGTTTTTTGGTTATATTTGTTAGGATGTAATTGGAAAGTCAGTGCATCAAGCAGTCTGCATGTCTCTTTACAAAACTTCTCAAAGGTATTTCTTTACATTATTTCTAAAGCTCAATTGTACAAAATTTCAGTAGTATTTTATAAACTGGCTTATTTTTTCCTTTTCAGTGAAGATTCCGCACCTCAATTATTTAAACTACCATTTCTGTAAGTATGCTGCTGTTTCTTGTTCTGTGTTACTTACCAGTTCTTAAAATATGAACTAATTTTTTATTTCCTTCTCCCACGTTACAGGTGGAATGACAAAACATCCAATATACATTATGTTCTCTTCACCATATTAGAAAATTCTATTTCTAAAATATACATTCTGAGGAGACATACTGATACTTCCAGGTAAGACAGAAAGAGAGAAGTGGTTTGTGAGCTTCAGCACATGTGTAGAGAGACAATTACAATTTTAATCTTTTTGTAAAACGAAGGAAGGAGCAGCATGAAAACAAGGATTTTTTGATACTAGAGAAAATTAGGAGGACATTAGGAGGCATGGCAGGAAATTGCAGCAGGAGTTTGTGTTGATTCAGAAATTGAATCACAGACTCATGATGATTTTAGGCTTAGAAAAAAAAAATCAGGCTCCCTTAGTTGTGCTCCTCCCAGAATTACTTGTTTGTGCAAACTTGTGAAAAATTAGAGGGAATCATGCTTTCAGCATTGCTTTGTCTTACTGTAAATATTCATGATTAATCCCTTGCAGCCTGTAACTTAATATTCTAAGGAAAAATGGGAGGTGGACGCAGGTGCAACAAATAGACTACACCTCTTTAGGGTGTAGTTTTTTGTACCTACAGGAGTTTCTGTGTCCAAGATGCAGTTTGTCACTGCCTAGTTGTGCTGATGCAACTGTGTAGGATGCATTCTGTCCGTGGGAGCACTGAAATGTCCTGCGTTTAGTAAACAACAAAAACTCCTCCTCTCTGTAAAATACTCATTTTTATAATCTCTGTAAATTAATTTGAGGAGATAAGGAACTGCGGTAGGGGTGGAAATTTTTAAAGCAGTTTTACTGCTGAAGAAAACAGATGGTGAATCCATCCTTTGTGTTTCCAGTTGAGAGCTGCTGATGACAAAATTACAGCCTTGTGGTGTATTTTCCATCGTATTTCCTCCCACATTGATAAAACAGTCTAAACTTGTTTTCTGTAGATTTGAGTAGCAAGTAACGTAACGGACCTGAGACTAGGACAATTGAGTTCAGCAGAGAAGAACTGCATCCCACAAGCCAGATCCAGTTTCCCGTTTGATTCCATTAGTCGTGTTTTGCTGAGTGACAGAAGAAATCGAAAGGTTCCCATCCACCAGTTACATCACTTTGGGAAGTAGCTGTGTATTGTCTTAAGCTCAGACAGGCTTACACCATCTCTCACCGCAGTTGCTGTTGGAGATTTTGGATTCACTGTGAATGGAAAATAGATTGGTCACTGAGCTAATGAACGCTGTTCTTCTAGGTCTGTCAGTAATGGAATTCTTGCAGTAGATTTTGGAAACTTCTTGAACAACAGTATAAATGAGAGCTCAGACTCCAGGTCAGTATATTTGATTTTTCTTCTAGAATTGCAGATTGCTAAACTGAAGACCATGTTTTCTACTGTTTATTTTACATTAAGATAACTTCTCAGGTATTATAGTTTGGCTTTTATCCTGCAAGTTAT
The DNA here is from genome assembly GCF_963082525.1 of Nesoenas mayeri. Lineage (NCBI taxonomy): Eukaryota > Metazoa > Chordata > Aves > Columbiformes > Columbidae > Nesoenas > Nesoenas mayeri. The sequence goes on along the minus strand of NC_137540.1, from coordinate 58,334,037 downwards.
TACTGCAGTCGCTGGACCAGTTTGTAGTCCCTGGGTGAGTCAGGCTGTAAGAAATGGCACAGGTGAATGAAGCTGCAGGTCTGTGGGAGTCCTACTTTGCACTTCATCTCAAGGTCAAGTAAATTTAGTTTTCTAGATGAAAACTAGAGCTGTAGCACATGTTCAAGAAATGAAGCTACTTGGAAACAGCTCTTGCTTGTATCTGTAATGTTCTTTAAGATGGAGTGAGACTTGATACACCTGAATGAAGGCATCTTAGAAGGCATGGCAGACTAAGCTCATCCTTTTCATGTAGAAAGGCCAGATGGTGTTGCCCTCATTACCTTCAGTTGTGTTTCTAAATTTTCTTTGGTGTTTCTGTGTTTACTGTTTCTTTCATTTCACTTGAAAAGGGGAAAAAAAAAATCCTTTTTTTTTTTTTTTTTTAAATGTGTGTATGGTTTGCTTTTTATCTTTTGCCCTTAAGAATCATTTTTCCTGCATGATACAGGAGGCTGCTGCTGTGGTTATGGCTGTCTTTCAGTGTCTTAGCTGCATGGTTGACCTTTTTTTATCATTTACAGTAAAACTCACTGTTAACTACCGAATAGTTTTTAATATGAATGCTATGCAATGTGAAAATATTTTAGTTCTGTATTCATTTTTATTCCTTGATGTTTTCTAAATTCTTTTCTTATAGGTGCTACAGTTGTTTAGATGCACACTTCTATGATGATGAAACCGTAACTGTAGTCCTGAAGGAGAGTGTGGAACAAGAGGGGAAGGAGAGAGTCTTGGCTCAGCTGCCTTTATCTTCAGTGTACACAGATGAGGACCAAGACAGGGAATTTATCTGGGATTCTGCTAAAAGGTACTGAAAAACTTTGAGCAAGTCTGAGAATGCAGAACTGAAAGGCAGATTAAGCAAATGTTCTAATTGTGTACAGTTACTCATGCTTTGTGTGCGTAAATATTTTAAAGACGAAAACTCTTTTTGTGCCAGGAAGAGTGGGGTAAGGAGATGGAAGCTTCCTGAACAGTTTGTTTTGTGGTTTTTTGAGGGCTCGGTCAGGATTGGGTTTGCTTTTTTTGAGACTGAATACTACTTGTGTACATGGCTCTCATGAAATGGGAGGACCAATTGAAGACATCCTGTAGAATCAGAAATCTTTTTTTCAGAGAATGCTAACTTTGCTGCTCAGAATAGTTGAATTTAGGATGTTTTCAGCATATTTTCTTATATACCTCTGCCTTGTAATAAGGATATGTAGATATTCCTTAATTTTTACCCTGGCAATCACACTTAGAACTATTGTCAGGTTAGCGTTGAAACATCAGAATTGATGCCTCTCTGTGTTGGCACAGAGAGAGGAGAGCATTGGGGGAAGTGAACACACACACACACAAATGGCCAATGTAGTTCAGGCAGTGAATCTGATCTTTTAGTTGTTGTGCCTCACCTGCTTTTTCTTTTTTCTCCCTGTGCCTTTCTAGTGGATTGCTTAAGATACATTTTTACCTCAAAATAAAGAGCCATACTGAACCACAAATATTTTTTTGTGTGCCGCAAAGAGATTGTGTCTTGAAGAATGAACAGTTCAAGTTCAGACTAATCCTGGCCACTGTAATAGGCTGGGAGTTCCTTCGTAGAATCCCTGTGAGTGGGAGTGAACTCAAATGATACATCTTTAAAAGGTCATGGAGGCCAAACGTCTCTGTAAGTGGAGGCATCACCTCCAGAACTTTGTTCAGAAACTCCTCTTGTTGCAGAAGAGAGGTTTGAAGGATGGCCATCCTCATCCTCCTGCTGTAGCTGTTACTTAGGGGAAGATCAGGCTTTACAACCTCCTTCTCACCTGCTGTGATATTTTACCTCAGTTGAAACATGCTGTGTCTCCACAGTCACATCCCCGGCTCTTGAGTATCTGCAGCAATGTTATGATGGTTTCAAATGCTTGTCTGCTTGTTGCATATCATATAATAAAACGTAGACATAAAAAAACTGGACTGACTGAGGTTTTTCTTAGTACTGGAATTGTTTCTTATGTACTATCTTTGTGCTTTTCTTCTTACCATTTGCAGGCTGGATGAGCAAAGTGATGAGATACCCACACGTACTGTTTTCTTGGAGAATCAGTGGAGAGTGCTGGAGAATATGAAAGCTCAGTATGTTTCTGTAAATGGCATTAGAAAAGTTTCCTGTGTGGTAAGTACAGTGTCTGTGAACAAGCCTGTAAACTACTAAAGAAAACATGGTATGACTGGTGAGAGTGATAACCCATTTCTGCTAATTTAGTGAGATTTATCAAAACTTTTTTTTTTTAACAAATATATTATTGTCTCAAAATCTGTTATAAGTGTGTCAGGATACAGTCATACCTCTCTCAAAACACAACATGGAAAAACTTTAACAGAAGTTAATAGATCTTGCTTTACTTGTCAGCCTGCAGAGCAATTAAAAAGTTGCTAATTTCCTTGAGAGCTCCATTTCAAAGATAAAAGCTATTTTCAGAGCTGTTAGCTAACATTTACAATTATATTGGTGCTTTTATTTATTTATTCATTAATAATGTTTCCGTGTCTCTTACTGTCTCCGTAGCTAAGTTCAAATCTCCGTCATGTGAGGGTGTTTGAGATGGATGTAGAGGATGATGGGGAAGTTGAGGAAGAAGAGGAAGAAGAAACAACTCAGATTGCAGCTGGGGAACCTGATGAGCAAAATCAGTCCGCCGACAACCAGGACAATGTGTGTGGTACATCTGCTGAAGAACTACTTGATGAAACTGAAGAACAGGAATCAAGTCTGGATCCTTGACACAGGCTTTTATGCTGGTAAAGGGTCAAGACTGTAATCTAACTTCAGGCTGCTGAGATGATGTATCCTGTACCTACTCAGGCAGCTGTAGTAGGGTGTTGTGTGTCAGAATTCTGTATTGCTTCTCAGCAAAAACTGTATGTGTTCTAGATCACGTTTGTTTGACCCTTTTTTGTCTGGCACATGGTTTGGTATGAACTACACTTCCTTGAGAGCTTTTCCATTCGCATTTTTTTATAGGCGAGGAGAAGAAGAAATACCAACTGATGTTTTGTAGTTGACCTGTTCAGTCTTGAATGCTGTTATTAAGATAAAATGAACTTGTATGTGAAAACAAAAAAACTCAGGACTGAATTCTTTTCATTTCAGATTTCATGTTCTAGTAATGGGTACAGAAGCTTCCTACAGAGTTGAAATGTCAGAGTGTGTCTGACCAACAACAAGCTTGCAGGTCAGCATAAGACTGGTTAGACAACAAAACTGAGCAGCTGTTACTTGAATACATGCTTTTAAAAAGTCTGACATCTATCCTCAGTAATACATTATTTCCATCTGCGCAGTTCTTTAGTCCCCAGTGCAACATTTGTGTATGTGCTTTGTCAAATGTTTCCATGTCTCAGCCTTCCTAGTTACTCTGAGATTGTTCCTGAAGGTCTGTCTTCTCCATCTGGTATTTTTGTAATGAAAAGTTACAACAGAGAGTATATTTTTTTATTCTGATGTCATATTGTATGTCGTGCATAGGCTTCAGCATAATCATGTTCTTGCTAATTCGTATATTGCTTTAGGAATGGTGTAGTGCTAGAAGCTAGAAAAAGTGGTTTAGAAATGTAAAATGTTCTTCCCTGCTAGCTTAAAACTCAGCTCTCTGAATGAACAATGCTGCTAATGCATGATCTTCTTTCAGAACAGTGAGGGTACCTTGTATCGTGATGAGGATCAGGTCTTATGCGTGTGATCCTTTCTGTGCTTCAAAGCTAAATACATCTCCTGAAATTGCTATTTGGCATTGCAAAAATCAGAAGCTAGGCTTATCATCTTTCTCTTGTTTTGAAATATGCCATTTTTAAGTAGCAGGTTTTTAAACTGAAGTTTTTGGACTGTTTGGGGATGGTGGTTGTAAACAAGGCTGTTCAGCTTTGAGAGAGACTTCTTATTTTTTCCCTTCCTTACCAAGCTCCTTGAAAGCTGCTTGCTCTTCAGCGTTCTCATCTAATGCTCATCTCATTTAATGCTCATGGTTGAAGGCACAGTGAAGCTGTAGGACAGGAGGGGCCGAAATACCCATTCAAAAGCATTGTGGATTTTCTATGTAGAGTAAGTTTCTCTTCATGAGAAATTACTGCTGCAGCAGAACCCACTCAGCTTAAGCCTGGCCTTGTGTTCTTCCAGGAAACTTTTGCTTCTGATCTGAATTAAAGAATTGTCACACTAGAGTGCTTAGAAACAATTGTTTTGCTGTGCTTTCTGCTAAGTAGTTTTAGTCTGTGGGCATATGGAAATCTGATCTATGCTGCCCATAATTGTTTCTAAATGTGTGCTAAGAGCAGGTGTGTCCCGTGCCACAGGGGCAAGGCCTTCAGAAAGCTCCCTGAGGTTTTCTTGGATGTACTTGAGTCAATGGGAGTTTTGCTTCTGGCTTGGATAAGTGCATGTGCACTTTCTACATTTCACAGTGAAATAGTATGAATGCACCAGTTTAGGTCAGTGCTTCTGAATGCATTGCTGGTTTCTCCTATCAAACTTATTTTTATTTTGGTACCAGATTTCTGTAATAATAAATGTGTCAGTAATGTGCTTATGCATCTGTTTTCGAAAGGGTAATAGGAAATACTTGATTTAGAAGTTTTTCAGGATTTTGGTGCTGTGTGGATCTGATGATCTCACTTGCCACTTTGATCTCTCCTTCATCATCCTTTTTTAATGCTAACTGCAAGCTCATTCAGCCTTTTTCTGCTGCGAGTTCTCATTCTTGATAGTTTTGGAGTCAAAAGAACCTTTTATATTCTCAGTAAGTGTGCACACAACCCACTCTTTGTAATACTAATCTTTAGGTCTCTAAGAATCATTTGCTGCTGCAGCTTTTATAATGTCTACCTGTTTTGTATGTGGCGTTTCTAGTTTTTTAAAGATCTTGGGCAGCTTTGGTTTTATTTCCTGCTGTTTGCCTTGTGTAATCCTTTATCTAGCCCTTTCGTCCATGTGTTTCCTGCCTGATCTTCATGACTTGAAGACTTGCCATGTGGCTGAGTTTTTACTTCAGTCCCTCACCAGCTGGTGCTGTTCTGCCTCACAGCCTGGCCGGGCCCTGGGACTGTTTCTTCACACTTACATGGATTTCATTGCACACTCGCACCTGCCTTCACAAATGACCTCTCCAGCTGCTCAAAAAGGCAGGAGATTGATGGAGAGAAATAGTGAACAAAAGCTTGCTTTAGTTAACTGTTTCTTTTTGTAGAGGGAAGAAGGGATGTGTATTTTTGTAACAATACCTACGGTTGGTCCTAATGCTTGCTTGGCTTTGAAAAACCTACTTGAAAAGCTTTAAGGCTACCTGTGAACCTTGTGAGAATGGGAAAGCCATCTACATAAGGGCTTAAGTTCTTTAGTAAGTTTCTGTGGCCTGTGTTAATATCTCTTGTGAAAATTGGCTCATGTGTCTTGTTACATACTGTAGTAATATCCGAGAAGGATTCTCTTGCTACCTTAAACTAGCTGTGGCTCTTCGAGATGTGACTCTAATTTCTTGCTTCACAAGCTGGTTTAGCAGAAGAGTTGGCTGAGCTTATGCCATGGGGCAATGGTAGCAATCTAAGAAGGACATTTTGGACATTTTGGGGTAGGAAGAGTTCACCATAGATCACTTTATAATAAGCAGTAAGAAGAATACATACGAATGAGGAGAGAGGATGAAAGGAATTGCCACAGAGTGAGTTTCAAGGATGGAGAAGCAAAATGACATAGTGATCTCTATGGAGAATGTCAATGTGGAAGAACTCTAAGAAAAAAAAAAAAGACCACCTTTGTAAGTGGAAGAGAAGAAATGCCACTTGTAAGTAGAAATGCCATCTCTAATTTAAGTAATAGAGCTCCTAGCAAATCAGTCTGGAGACCATTGGTGCCAGCAAAGTCCAAGGTTGAAGTTATAATGAGATACAGAAGTAGTGTGGGTGTTGAGACATTCTTCCCCCAGGGGCTATTACACGGCTACTGCTCCTGGATGGCAGTTTTACAGCTCTGCTGTCAGCTCTGTGCAAATTATGTAGTCACACCTGCTCCTGTGAATCAGAGGACTTTGAGTGGTTTTATGCAATTCTCATACTGAACCTAGATGATAAAATAGAGAGTCCTATCAAGTTTAGTTCTTACAGTTCTCACCAGGACTGCTACCTCCTAGAGTGAGCCTATTCTTACTAAGAGAAAAAGGAAAGAACCACTTAGGGCCTATATAGGAAATAAATGGATTTCAAATCCATTCTCTTACTGTCATACAGAAGAAATTCTGTCCCATGTCAGTAGAGCTGTTGCTTACTGGATCTGGTGTTGAATTCTTTTAGCATGTAATTGGGTCTATTCTGCTTTGTACACACCAATTCTTTATTTCCTTGACTGAAAAATGTTTGATTCTGCAATCTGGAGATAAGGGTACATTCTAGCTGCCTGAGAAAGTCGGGTTCAAGGCCTTCTTCCAAAGTTACTTGAAAATAGTATTTGAATAAAACCTTCTTTTGCTCACCCTAGTGATTCTTTTACAAATTTAGAGCTGCAATCATTTTTCCCTGTACATTTTTTTTCTTAAAATACTTATTAAAGTCTTCAGAGATTAATTTTGCTTCCTGTAAATCTCAAGAGAATTCACATGTTAATTCTGTAATGAAGATGAAGACTTGCCCTCAGGTACACTGGAAATCATCTCTTTAACAGCCACTACAGATGAGACCTGCAGGGGCAAAGGTAAGGAATCAGTTCCTCTGGTCATGTATTTATTTTACTACATTTTCCTGGGGATAGCACAAAGACCGGTGCTTTCAAATGTTGCGGTAATCTGAAGAACAATAAACTTTATCTTTCCATATGTTGAATTAACCCTGTTGCCTTCGTAGTGGAATCCTGCTAGACTAGAAGCAAACAGACAATGCTTTTTGCTTTCTCTTCTAGAAAAGTGTGGTGTTTGTGAAGTTCCCCTCTCTCACAGCTAATCTGTACTAGACTTCATGTTCCAGCTACTTTGGTGATGTTCAGAATACTGAAATGGAGAAAGAGGATGGAAGGCATCAGTGGGCCTTGGTTTCCAAATACTGTGTATTAATTTTGAAGTGATGTTACCTTGATAAGTTGCATGAAAAAGAACATAATATCCACTCTAATTTCTAGGGGTTTTTTTAAGTATTAAGGCAGGGAGATGAGCTAGTGAGTAAAGCAGATCAGTGTTCTGGATTTTTTTGTCGCACCTAGAAATAAATGTCTTCTAAATTAATTTATTTTCTAGAACTTTTTCAATGTATAGTAATCGCTTGAGAGAGATAACATGGAATGCATATGGTCTTATTAGGAGACTATTAAAGAAACTAATATCAGAAGACAACCTGTTTATAACCTGTGGCCAAATTCTGGTTAGTTTACTTCTTGCCTTACAATATTGTGCAGTTCCGCTGTGCACTGAAACAGTTTCTCTGCTTTGTTTTGCACAGGGTTGTAATTTCTGTAGTTTTTTGCAGTGGTTGGTGATCGCTGAAATTTTGGAGAATTGTAATAGACATGTTAAGACCAGTATGAATGGGGCTGTCTGGGAGTGGAGGTACCAGAAGGAACTGCAGCAGCAGCAGAAGGGCTGTAAGAATGGCATGTGCTCAAGTCACTTAGATTAGCAGGTCATTAAAATCCCAGCGTGTGTCTACGTGCAGGTGGTCAGGAGGCAAAGGACCTGGGCAAACGAGCAAATCTTGATGCCTCTTGAGGCAGGACAAGATGGACAGACTGATTATTGGCCATTCCCCAAGGGTACAAAAAGGCCTATCCAAAACCAGCCTAAGAAGAGCCCAAAGTGGTAAGAACTCAGCAGCTGGTGTCCCTTTTTCTCTGCATTGTCACAAGGAGTCCTAGACAGACCTCTTGGATTTTGGAGATTTGGCACCTGAATTTTGCTCAAACTACTTGGATACAAACATCCTGGTGCTTGTGAGTATGTGGGTATGAGGGTATGAGTGAATAAAATCAGTTTTGTTTTAAAATTAAATCGGCTTCCCTTCTTATACTGCCTGGCTTTATGATTTGCTGCGCATCTGCTGCTGCGGTGTTGATTATATAAGAAATAATGGCAAAGGGGATGGATGGATGGATGGATGGATGGATGGATGGATGAATGGACGTAGCCAGGTGTTTTTTAAAGACGTAAAGGGTGGATGCAGTCTAAAGAGAGCATGAAGTGAAAGCGGAGAGCAAGAGCTGGATGCAAAGCTGTTCAGCAATGTATATAATGAGATACTTTTGGAAGACTTAAAATACTAGTCCAGAGTTTAGGGGTATGTTGATTTCTCTGTGGTATTTATTAATCGTCTTGATGTCTGAATGCAACTTAAAAGCAAATTGTTCTGGGTCGAATTTCACCTTTGATTATCCCTGTAAAAGGTCACTGGAGGCTCCTGGACACAATTAAAAGTAGGACTTTTTGTTAAATTCCCACTATGTTTATGGCCACGGTTAGATCAGACCTACATCTTTGTCTGGTTTCTCATCAGAACTTATGACAGAAGTTGGTGATCATGCATGGTCAATGATATCATGACTTGCAATAAATGGCTAAAGAGAGTTCCTCCTGCTCAGTATCAATGTCCAGACTACAGTAAAAAAAAGGTGCAAACCAGCAGAGCTGACTGCTTCATATGAATTTCAACATAAACTGATGTTCCCAAATGGTGCCCTACAAGTAAGAGGTGACCAAGACTTCTGGTTTCCCAGCTACACATTTTGTTTCTATCTATGTTCTAAGTTGAAGATCCCTGCTTAGTAGATAAATTTCGAGGCTGATCTCTGCTTTGCAATAAAAGCAGCCACTAACCTGAAATCAGAGGTGACTATATGACTGGGCTTTCACTTTTCACTTACTTCACGCCCAGATGACTTTCTTCCGCACAAATTTTGAGTATTATTGCAACTGCAGGGAGGTCTACAATGCTGGGTGTGCAAATAGAAAATGTGGTTTGTACCTGGGAGATTCACACTCCAAGACTTGTGCTGATGATCAATAAATACATGGCTGATTACAAAGTGTCTTGGTATCCTCAGTTTTCCTATGTATTAAATATTAAAGTACTTTTTTTTTTTTCATGTGAAGAATGACTGTAGTTGGCAAAATCATTGAAATGATCACATGTCAAATAATGGATGTGACATCCTTTTATAATGATGCAGTGTGTATTTTGGAGAACCCTGAAGCTACTGAAGGCTGAGAGTAAGTAGAATCTGACTTAAATCAAGAGATCTGGTGGCTCTCTAAGGAAGAAAAAGAGTTGGTTTGAGTTGGTTTTCTGGGAGGCGATAGATGGAGATGACTGAAATGTAAGGGAGTTTCCCCTTTCCTGTATCCCATGTGTATTTTATCATTGTAGATTACTGGTAATTCCTTGACCTGAAGCTTGATTGCTCAGTACTGAGTGAAGGAACAACCATATCTGTTATGATCAAGTATATTGACATTTTACTGGCACAATCTCAGCTCTAGCCAAAGTCCAGTGCCAGCCTGTCCTCTGTTTTTTTTGAACTCAATTCCCTTTTTGTTAGCCATTACAGTTTCATTTGTGATCTAGGTGCATGGATTTATAGCATGCATGTTTTATCAGGTAATTTTATTACTTTATTTCAGTATGAAGGTGAATAAGTTCAAAGCTCTAACAATCTAAAAATTGATTTGGGGGAATTTTATAGCAAACTGCTGTGGTGATCTCAGAAATTAAGTATGACTGGACTGAGGCTGGAGTCAAACAAGAGACTTCTAGGTGCTACACAGAATACCTCTGGTGTTTTCAGGGGATAGTGTTTTTCCCTGAGTCCTCTCTAAAGGCTGGACATGTTTGCCTTGCTAACTATCTTTCCAAGCTCTCCATTATCGCCCTCTTGTTGGTTACCACCACTTCTGGGATGGATTTTGTGACTGTTCCTTAGCTGATCTGTTGCAAAGTCAGTGTTGCTGATACCGCTTTCCATCCAGCATAATCTGATCCAAGTGTCTTTGCTCACGAGAACTTTGCTGCTGCCTGTGCTTGAAAAGCAGTAGGAAGCGTGCACAGAAGGTGACCTCTTCGCTCAATTTAGATTCACAAGAGGATACCAGACTTGGCAGTAAAAGAAAGCTTCATCCTGGTATTATGTCAGTAAGGTGTCAGCGCTGGGAAATGATATCAGTTGGGACTGTTTCCTGAAGCTCCCTCTCCCAAGAGACAGTTTCCTTTGAAATTCAGTCTCCTTGCCAAATGCAGTTTGAGTTACTAGTGTTGTGTGTCAGTGCTTCAGCAATACTCTGCGACGTGTCGAGGTTGGGAAGTAGTATTATTATTTGTTTTGCAGGATGAGAAACAACTATGGCAGGACATGGATCATGCCATGCGTTACCTTCCTTGTAGTTTGTTCTTCCACCTGCTGCTTTGATGTAGCAGCTTCCACAGTGAAATTCTGCTGCTCAAGCCAACTCTTAACGCGAGGTGGGGATTTGCCCACAGCAGGACAGCAGTGGTGGAAATCCTCTACTGGTTTCCGCAGCCAGGGTACTGAGTTGCTGTTTTCTGGCCTAATTTTTGGAGACTGCTTCCTCATTGTCTCTCATAACCTTATTTAACCCTAATGCAAACCTCATAGTTATTGAAAGTAATGTTCCTAAATCCCACACACCATTATTGTTAACGCTTTAGATCATGACCTGTATTCTTGTTTGTTTGTTTTAGAAAAGGAAGACTTTTCAATCATTTAAATTTCACTATTCCTTCAACATATCTAGAAGGCCTCTGGCAGTGTGGGGCTGACACAAGATTCTGTAGCTCCATGACAGCTGGAGGTCTGGTTTGAGATGTGATGTGTATCAGTTGTAAGCAGCCAGCGAAAATCTCAGGCACTGACTTTGAAAAAATATTCAGCGTTGCAGATGGCCGTTCAAGCTGCAGAGGTGACACTCTCGTTTCAGCTTTTACTGTTCCTGGAGAAAATAAAGAAAATGTCATATGGCAAAAATAAGTAAACAGTATTTTTGTAATCTAATAGGTTCCTTAGTTAACTTAAACTCTTGGTAAACTTGGTAAAACTCAGTTCTTTTTCTGCATACTCTATACTCATGTTCTCCAATTTCAACCCATGTAATAGTAAGGATGTGCTTATATAACGGTATCCTTGACAAAACTCTTAATTTAATGCTTAATTTTAAACACTTACAGTTCTGTAATAGGTGATTTTGAAGGAGCTGGTCATTAATGTGAAGGAGACTGCATATGTGTTCTTGAAGGACTTCCTATTCAATCAGAATTGTGCATTATTTTAAGTAAAATTATTTCCAGAATCTCGTTTTCTCAGTTTATGGAAGTATTTTAAATGAAGTGGGAAATATGTGATAGTGCCAGTTAGGCTAAGGCGGGGGGGGGGAGGGGGGATTATTTTTCATTCTAGTTGGCTTTCCAAGTGTTATTTTAAAACATTTTTCCAGAGTTGAGAAATTATCTAAAAATAGTTCTGTTTTGTCAAAGCAGGAAATAATTTGGAAGTGTTGAGAAGAATAGATAATTGGGAACATCCATGAGAAATGAAATTGAGTACAAAGTCTCTCTTCCTACACAGACATTATCTACTTTATCGTGAAACAGTTTGTGTTCCAAATGTTTTGTTCCTCCCAATGTCTTTTATTTTTCATTGCAATACCTGATTGTGAGATTGCTTTTAGACATTTTGTGAAGTAAATATGTAAGGGAGGCACTATTTCTGTTACTCATTGCTGGAAGTTGCTTCATTGTTTGGATGGAATTTACCTAACATTTGCTCAGTAATGTAAACATTTTGACAAATATTCATAGTTTCAAATAACTCAAAATCATTTAGCTAATACAAGAAAATCTTCTTACCAGAAGTTGTTGAAGAAGTTGATGCTTTCCCAGAAGTTTGCAGCAAGGAGCGTTACAGATCACTGGCACACGGTATTTGAGTTGCGTGCTCTCCGCTGAGCTCTGACATTCCTCGTGTTGCAGAGGCCTCCTGGAGAATGAAATTAGTAAACTAAGTCCTTTTTGTGTGTGTGTGTTTCCACACTTCGGATAATAAGCTGTTTAATTTCAGGAAGAGCAGTAAGTGTGTGTTCCTCTCATGTAATTTATTCAAATAGATTTTTCTGAAGTTGTCGTTATTTCATAAAATATAAAACACAGGCCATTACGAAGACAAGATAAATAGAAAAACTCTTTTTTTTCTAATCAGGAAAATTCCATTTGACTTGATATTGAGATAGGGAAGGGAAACGAGAAAACATGTATTTATGCGTAAAATGTGTGCCAAATTTTCACTTTTACTGAAAAACTAAACCCAGCTTTGTCACTTTGGGGAAAAAGAAAAGCAAAACAAGAAAACTATTTCAGTACTTTCCTTTAGCTAACAAAATATTTATCTGTATTGTCGGTATGTTACCAAATGTACGCCAGACAAAGGGTCAGACCCAAGGCATGGTATGTGTCATTTCAGGTTTCCTACTTATCCCCATAATCTTTAACAGTAAAGCATTTTCTAGAACAGGCGTTTTCTGGGTGCCCTTGATGGAGGGAAAATATTTGGTAGATACTGGCTGAGGATTTGTTTCTACTGGCACGAGTGGGATATAAGAAGGTTCAAAGCTGAGAGTGGATGAAGGATCCAAGAGAGTCAGATACCAGTAATTTGGGCAGAGCACAGAGTGGGAGGTGAGGAATTGAGGGAATGGCAGAGATGTAAGTGGAGACAATACTGGGCAATGCTGGTGACCCGGGACCTTGTGCCTTGAAAATGGGAACTGGTGAAGGGTTCAAGAGCAACTCCAACTTGACAGATGCAGAAGGACATTTTGTGTCAGAGCAATTTGGTTCCAATATGGCAATACGGAGTGTATCCAGAGAGCAGCTGCTTTTTTTTCTGGTTTATTTCCACACATAAAAACGACAATTAGGAAAAAAAGAAAAAAAGAAAAAATTATCTTTAGCAGACTTGTATCAAGTAGGTGGTCCAAACACATTGCTGTTCTTATCAATGTTGATATAATTTTGTCAGCAATTCTGCAGGATTTATTTATCTAATGGAATGTGTCAGCCCTTACCAAGGGCATCATTTGCTATATAGGAGTGGTAGGCTTATTAAAGGAGTATGAAATGGCCCTGCATCTAAAAATAGAAGTTTCTGGCAGAAAGCAAATGGAAATCTGCGTCATACATTTTTATTTGAAGGAAATTAACTGTAAATCAGATCTGGACATAAGAAAGGAGTTGTCTTAAAATTAACACGGTGTTTCTGTTTGAAGGAGTGTATCTGTAAATCATGACTGGACATAATGAAAGGTTTATTTTTAAAGTGTTGTAGGCACACGCTGATAATACTAATGCAATGCCAAGTATGTAATGCCTCTTTCTAAAAATCCAACTGAAGCTTCTTACCTATCTGGAAGAATGTGAATTAAAATAGAACACATATTTTTAGCGTCTCCCAATACCTGCCCAGTACAGTTTCTGTGTGCTAATAAAGCTGTTGTTATTATAGTTTAGCTCTGGTTAGCTCAAAAGGTTCACACAGGCAGACGGGACTGTGCTTTAAATGTCCTGTGCTGCATGTCTTAATTAAAAAAATTAAATCTAGACAGTTTTCCCTGTTGTAGTATATGCAGTGACTCAATCTTGCTTTGTGCCAATCTGTTAAATACCTCATAGCCAAGTTAAATGCCCAAGTGACTTTAAAAATCTGGACCAGTGCATGTGGATCCCCAAACACAATACATTATAGTGGTGGAAGTGTTTGTTTTTATATATACACATATTTAAATATATCTAGCTATCTATCTTGGCCTGTGCACCCATTGTAGGGTTGGTCTGTATGTGCAAAGTGGCCGTTTAGCAAGGATTCCCAGATACTTGCCCCATTTCTAGATACTAGCCCCACTGGAGGAGCAGTTACCAGACATCCAGAAAACAAAAAATACCTAAATGGGACGAAGAGGGTCTGTGTGGGAAGAAAGGCTCAGAGGTTGGGTGGTACTGCTTGCTGACTGCTGGATAATTTGAATGTTTTACTACATAAAGAACTACAATTATTTTAAAGGTCCAGCTGTTTGGTGCATTCATTGCTTTCTCAGAGCTAATCTATGTACCAGGAGAAGCGCTTTTGAATTTGTCCTTTTTCCTTTATGTCCTTTCTATTTCAGTTGAAGACTATATTTGTGACATAAAATTTCCTATAAAACCTGTAGTTTCCCTTTTCTGACTGTTTGTGATGTGATGCCGAAGGAATGTTGCCATGTCTTCTTGGCTGGCCCTTCAGTTGTGAGATCCAGCCAGGAATAGGCCTGGGATGGCTACAAGTGTGAGAGCCCAACTGGGGAAGACAGAAGCATTTTTTGCTTTGACTAGATTAAGCTGTTTAAGAAGCAGCGATGAGATCCACCCTGTTGTATGAAACTGGAGGGGGAAAAAAGGAGAAATTATGTTGTGAAGTTTGATTTTGGAAAACTTCTTTGGGTTTACTGTGCTACTGGGGAGACTAGGAGCAGGGGGAGCATGTGGCTGGGGTGAACATGGGCCTTAAGAAGCCAGTTCTACCCATTGCTTTTATTTCTTAAGTATTTTGACTACACAGGTGTGTCAGTTGCACATCCTCCTGAGATCCAGAGCCTTCAATAGGGCAGTTGATGGCTCCTTAGCACCTTTTGTGCCCCATTGTTCCTGTCCCCAAGTACACATCCAGGGCGGTACAAAGGGGCTGACAGTCACATCCTCCCCTACCCCGGGGCAGGGTGACTTCACCTCCACCAGCTGGGGGGCAGGAGGGGTGGAACCCTCAGTCTGTTGACAGGGTCCTCAACAAAGGAGGTGCCCAGAGGAGCTGAAAAGCTCCTGAACCGCGTTGTAATGGCCACAGCCAGATCTGAGCAGGCTGTAAAACCGGGCCCCTCTTGAAGCCCCACTTGGAGTGGTCGTCCCGGAGCAGCGGGTCTGTGAACTGGAGCTCTCGCCTTAGGCTGGGACACAGTGTCAGGAGACCTCCCGGGACTGAGAGCGCCTCGCCTCCTCCTTTGGGTGAGTGGTTATGTTTCTTTACTGGATATATCCTTGAGTGAGCCCTCACCGAACCCGGGAAAGAGATCATTTCTTGTGGGCACCCCGGAGGGAGAGGCCTCTGGTTCTGTTTCTTGTGAGTGAATGCTCGCGCGTTCTGGATCCTCATTATTCTTACGTGGTCACACCCCAATAATCTCCTCAACTGGTATCTGAATCTGTGGTTTATGTTGTAGTGCCCAATAATTTGTATAAACCCTGTTTCTAGTAGGTTTATTTGCTATACTTTTCAAGCGAGAATAAAATCTGTTTTGGAACTTGTTGTCTTCCTAAAATTGACTTTTGGGGTGCCCCTGTGACAACAGAATTGCTTTTCGTTCGCCCACCCCCCCGCCTCCACTCGTTTCGTCTATGCTTGTCCAGTCTGCCTTCGGTGCGTATATTTAGCATTGTAAGTTCAAAGTCGTATCTCTAGTAATTGCTTAAGAGTTTGTTTCTAAAAATAGAGCAAATGCAGAGCTAAACCTAGAGCAAATGCAGAAAATGACAACACAGATGAGGTGGATTTGTTTTGAAATAAATGAGTGGAAAATATTTACAGGATTCATTGTTCTCTAACTGTAAAAGTTGCTACTGAATTCCTGTTTGTCTTCATCCTAAATAAGCATGTATTACCGGCAGCCTTCAAGCAATGTTTTTTAATATCAGATGCCCACTTCAGATGCCAGTGTCTGCTGCTTAATGACCTGCCGGAGGCCTCCATACGCTTCCTCCGTTGGCCTAATCCTGGTGTCTGGGAATCCTGATAGGAAGGTGTGTAGATCAGCCAGAGTCAGTCATCTTGTCCTGTGCTTTGACCGTTTGGAGTTCATCCTCATAGTGTCTTGAGGAAGTGTACTTTGCTTGCTAATAACTTCATTTGCCTATTTAAATCTGAATTGACTTCATTTGTGCAGTCTGAAGTGCTGTGACTGCACTATTGGCGCTTCAGAAATACAGGTTTAATCCTCCTTTGCGGTTTGTCCTAAAATGACTCTTTAGATTACAAACCTGTCACATTAGTTGTTGTAGTGGTAATTTTGGTATATCTGTGGTGTTTTGAAAGGCCATATTTATAGGGAGAAACTAATATATTTTATCAGACCAACAAATATAGCTGGAAAAAGTAGAGTTGCGTTAAGGAAGAGAAGTGCTGCTTCAGCCTCTGCGACTTTGTCTTGCAGTGAATGATTGGTTGAAAAACAGGTCCAAAATATTGCTTCTGTCTAAAAACTTGTTTGGCCTGCCTTTTGAAAAAACTGAATGACCATCTTCTGAGGTCATTGTAATCTGCTCCTGTAAGTGGGGTTCGTCTGAACTCACCAGATCAAGAGGGGCGAATGATTTTACCACTATATGGGTTTGGATGAAATGGCAGAAGTTGCTGTGAATGTTTCATTATCCTCATGTTCCCTAAATTTGTGTCCAATTCAGTTGTTTGTTTGCTGTCTCAAGATGCTTTTCAGAAGGTACCTGAAAGAACTCGAAGAAGAGCAGTGAACTACATGCCAGCACAGACAAACTAGAGCTGGTGGCTGTGGGAGAGCAGACAGAGACCCTGCTCCTCCTTTCTGTCCTTCCACTTGCACCGGGCTTTGCCTTCTAAGCCATGGCATGAGCTCTGCTCTTTTTGAGGGGGCAATAGCTCTGTTTCCATAGTCTGTGTGAGCAGCGCTACCTGGGAGCTAGGCATGGGTCAGGTGCAAAGAGAGACAAGCCAGTTCTCCTGTTGTTCATTCTTTCTCCTCATCTCATTCACCTCGTGTTGCTGGTGTAGCTGGAAGAACAAAGCACCCTTCAGCTGTGTCTTTCTGCTGCCTCAAAAAAAGAAAGATTGGAAAAATTATTCTTGACTCGTTCTGCCATCCCTTCCTGTCAGGATGACTGGGCAGTGTGTACCGAGAGATAATTTGGACCAAAGCAAATGGGAAACTGGTAGCTAAATATTGGTTAGACAGCTGACCCATCACCTGGTACCAGAATACCACTGAATTTTGGACTTAAGGTATAAACTCATCCAGTACAAATCTCTGCAGTGAAATGTGATGTCTGAGGTGGATTAATGATTCCCTTTGTTAGAGATTCCTAAATTGAATTCTTGAGCAGCCTTTCCATAATCAGGAAATCCAGGCTAATTGCCAGAACTGTTTCAAGGGAAGGATTTGATTGTCCATCATTCTAATAGCTATAGGTGTTGTAAATAATTTAGAAATCTCTCTTAATTGCTTTCTAAGCTTTTTAGGTTACTATATTTATTCATTTAATCATCTTCTATAGAAATATATTTAAAAATAAGAAGATTAAAGAAGCTTTTTCTTCCTTTTCTGATAGAAACAACAGGGGACCTCAGCCTCCTTGTAAGGCTTGTTTTGAAAACTTCTAATAATTATAGGATGAATGAGTGATTTGTATTGCTTATTTATCATGCCTCATCTGGATTTCCCCTTGCCTGTGAAACTTCATTTGGACCTAAATTAATTAGATGACTCTAATTAAAGGGAGGCCTCTGATTTGAGAGCAGGAAAGCATGTTCACGTGGAGGCTACACCCTCTTCTTTATCTGGCAGCACCTTGAATGTTAGCTGCATGTAATAATTAGGCGTGTCAAGTTATGAGTTGATTCATCTTGAAGTGGTCCCAGAGGAAGAGGTGGGGGATGACTGTTCTCCAGAGGAGGCTGCAGACAGTGAGATGCAAAATGTTGATTGAGTGAGTATCCTCAATTCCTGATACTTCCTTAGAATGTGCAACTGCTAATATTTAAGATCCTGAGCTCTGCAACATCCCTCAAGAGCAGACACGAAGGAAGTAAATGCTGCTAAAGTAAAAGGTGAGCAGAAACACAGCATGTGCATGGAAGTAATGTAGCTGTGTTGGAGAAGCAGATCAAAATTAATTCAACTACAGAGTAAAACCAAAATCTTCAGCACACCAGTCAGCACAGCACTTGCATCCCTTCTGTCTGTTTTGTGTAGTTTACTGTGTGTGTTTAGCAAGTGTAAATGCTTAGACCCTCCAGTAACCAGTGTCCTTTTGATGAATATGGAGCCCCAAACACCACAAACTTGATAATTTTTTTGTTCTAGGAGTGATTTTCAAGGGTTGCTGAGCTGTTAATCCAGTGTTGAATTAATGACCAAAGCTAACAAAGTTCTTTAGCTCTGATTCTGGGTTGTAATCCACCTACATGTGGGGACAAGTGCATCCTGAGAAGAAGTTGCTATTAATTATAAAGCAGACTCAAATACAAAGTCATGTCCTTAGCTCCCTATATTCCGTAGTAATATCTCATGCTCTGTAATAGCATGATTCTGTGATTCTAGGATCTAGAAGTGGCTAACCTGTCTTAGGATGTTTTAGCAACTTTCTGGTACATGTCAAAAGGACGGCCCAAGCACAAAACTTTGTTCAAATTCCTGTGTCTGGACCAATGCTCCATGGTCTGCTCCTTACATTTGATTTACTTCAGCAGCTCCGGTACCAGACAAAGAGTAGGGTCTTCAAGTGTGTGAGAAGGATGATGGCAAAGTCCTGCCTCCAAGGTGGAAGAGCTTCGTTTCTGAAGAAGGCAGCACTACAAATAGAGTGTTTTGTCTGTTTTCTGGCTCTTCTGAGGAGGCAGCCACTGTCTGTTATCCATACTTCAGAGTCTCAGTCTGAAGGAACTTGACAGGAATGAGGGCTGTTGCAGGAAGGAAACTGAATTAAGAACTTGTGCTGCTGATTTTTATTTGTTTTATTCACTGTCACAAGGCATCTGCTGCTAGATGTACATGTCTTAGCCCAGGTGTTTCCCTTGAAGGAAGATTATTTTTTAATGGTTTATTATGAAAACTTTCACAATATTGCTGTAATTTAATAAATAGATAATAGCTTGAAAACATCACTGAAAGAAGATAGTTAAACATAGAAAAAAATCAAAGATCATTTTGCTGGTGTTTTGAACCTGTTAACTGCTGTGAGATGAGCAAATGGTAGTATGATGAAACCATGTATCTATGATACCAGAACTTTTGCCATTGAGAAGGTCAGACCTCAGAGCAGAAGGTAAGTCAAATAACATCTTCTACATGAGGTGAGGGTTCAGTCTTCAGATAATTTAGTGTGATGATAAGGTGTAGGGATTAGTTAACAGTCATAAAGTAGAGACTGGGTGTCATCTAGGGAGTTTCTTCCTGTTCACAAAGCAAAACTAGAAAGTTGTTTATCTCATTTTTAAGATCTTGGCTCTAAACACAGTGAGGGAACACTGAAAGCTGACATAGAATTTGTTGTCAAGAAGCTTTATCAATATTAAGGCCGCTTATACTGAGGAGAAGTTCCTACATGAAAATTACAATTGTAACACTAACTGTGAAATTGATGGAGGGTGTGTAAGATGGGATCCAACCTTGTTTCTTCCTCCTTAGAAAGTTTCAGAAGTAGGCCCAGGCCTGGCTGACGCCATGGTGCCGTAACACTTGTGTTCCCAGCTCCAGCTCATGGGATACGTCTGGGAACCCCCAGGCAAGGGAGTCCAAAGCTTCTTGGAAGGTATCCAGCTAAATAGCATCCGGGTTGTGTTCTACACTTGTGATACTTTTGTTTTCAGTCTTCTAGTCTCACCTGAAATCTTCCTAAATAAGCTTTTGTTTTGTCTTCAAGATCATTTGGCACATTAAGGGATAAGGACTCTCAGGGTGAACGAACAAACTTTGGAGGCTGCTGATCTGGGAAAAACTAAAACCAATCCAAAAAAACCCCAAAGAAACAAACCAAACAAGGAAGATGTACTCAGACACCCCTGTGAGATGGCCACGGTCAGATGAATGTAGGGAATGCAAGACCTGGAGCGGTTTTAGATTGTAGTACAAAGGCCAACAGCATGGTAGACAAAAACGAATGCCTCTCCTGCAAGGGACAGACAGGAGAGTGACTCCCCATTGCTCTGGGGGAAATCTTAAACCACCGCCTTGAGGGGCTTTGCACAAGGAAAGGCATTCTAAATATTGGGGTAAGTAGGGGAGGGATGGGAAAGTCCATGAAGATAAGGTAGGAAATACACCTTGCAATGTTACAGGCCATCCTGAAATAATGAATATCTTCTCTGAGGGGAGTGCGTGATCCTCCTCTGGTTTTGACATTCAGAGCAGGTTAGTGAGTAAAGACTTTTTTATGGTTGTTGTAGGTTCAGTTTGGTTTTGTCCTTCCTGAAAGATAACAATCTGGATGTGCAGCTCTCAAGCTGTCTTTCACAAATGATACTTGCACATGTATATGTAAGCGAGTGCATAGCGAAGTTTGCTTCACATCCAAAAACTTAAATCACTTTGTTGTCAACACTCTTATCTACCTGCCAGACCTGAATTATATATCCCAAGAATAACAGGAAAACTGGGTCCTCAAATTGTCATTGTGCGGTCTTAAAAGCTATTTTTTCTTCTAAATGCAAGTGAAATGGTTTCTTCTACAAGTGAAACAGTTTTATGTAATACCCACTCTCTCAAGCACAAACAAGAGTTACTGGAGTACAGGTCTGCAGTCAGTAGGTCTATTCAAAGGGTTCAGTCTTCATTGCTGATGTAAACTGATCTGAGAATAGGTTGTCACCAAGGTGCAGCCCCGTCCTCCTCCCGCTGCCGGTACCGGCTTGGTGGTCTCACCCTGTAGCTGCTGGTGTTCAGGCCAGAAAGACAATCAACAAATTCACCAGGCTGATGTCCAAGTGTCCGGTTTTAGATGATCTCTTCTGAGCTCAGCTTCATCTGTTTTGATGAACAGTGGTTTAGGAGTGCTTTCCTAATCTGATAACTCTATTTAATTTGTTGCCACACTAATGAAACTAGTAAACAGAGTTGATTAATTATACTTTTATGTAGTTGTAATATTTTTCTTAAATTAAATAATGAGGAAAAAATGTTCTGTGTAAAAGTCAACTGTTTGGCTTTATCTCTCGTGACAAACCAACTCCCACAATACACTTAATGAGTTATTTAGCTTCCTTAACCAGGCTAGATGAATCATTAGATAGCGTTGATGGTTCTTGTTTACATTTTTTCAAGTTCTGTGTTCTCACTGTAATAAGTGTTAGTATAGTAAACAGCATTATACTTAGGTTAATAACCACCACTTGATTTCGAAGATCAGAAAGTGATGCAGCAAAACCCTCAGGTTTCTTGTAACAGATCTGTAACTGCTTCTGGGCTAGGTGGTGGTTAATAAGAATATGAACTAATTTCTGCAGGCAGTCCTGTTCAAAGCAAATGTGCTGCTGTTTCGGGTAGAAAGTAGCACTGTAGCTTGAACATGTGGAACGGCTGAAGAGGCTCCGAAGCACTAGATTGCATCCCAGGGGTTGAAGAAAAGTGTGTACTCGGTGGCACAGACTCAGTGGTTCCTTCCTCTCCCCATGCTGTTCACACCTCTCCCTGCCTCTCCAGTCTGAGCCCTGTCCCTTGTGCACCCTGGCTGCTTTGTCATCCCCCTTCTCTTTACCAGTCTCCTTCTCCAGCCAGTCCTGCATGTCCCCCGAGCTCACTATGGAAATCACTACCCAAGCTCTTTGACCTTCCTACCTGCAAACCTCTCCCGGACACCACTCTCCTTTCTGGGGTGCCATTGTCCTGTCCCCTATCAGTGTCCCCATATATTTTTCCTATTTTGCTTGTTTAGCTGATTACTGTTGCACCTAACTACCCTTTTTTCTAATCTTTCCCTCCTACTCAAGAAAAATTTGTTGCCTCAGCCACCTCCTCATTCCAAGCTTCCCTGTTTCCCAGGTCTATCTCACACTCTTTACCAGTCTTACCAGTACCTCAGATCTGTCTCCCTCCTTGCTCATCCTAGACAATTCACTAATTTCTAAACCCTAATCTCCTTGTCTAACCAAGCCCAATGACCAGCTATGACTGCAACTCCTCCCTTTTAGATAATCAATTCTTGCCAGACTCTGATCTCTTTCCTCTCCCACCCTGTTGTTTCTGCACACCTTTGTTCTGGGGATATGGCACTCCCTGCCCCGGTGGTGGGCCGTGTCACCGAGGCCACCGTGGGTGTAGGAGACCAGGCTTCCCTGGTCCCAGCTCCAGTGCCGGTTCCACCAGCTTTGGGCTGATGTGTGCTTTGCAGTGCTGGAGCACACAAGGTCCAGAGTTGTGCTCAGATGGAGCCAGCTCTGAGGACCTTAAGTATAAAATCTGTTACTTCTTTTTATTGTTGGTATTTTTAAGGGTTTGTGTTCTGCTCTCTTTGGAGGTGCTTATAGTTACTGTAAGCATAGCAATACTCTGATCTAGTGCAGGCTGTAGGTATATGTTACCAAGCTTCAAAAACAGGCTACGCTGGTTTTACACACGATGATGAAAGACCATCTAGAGTTGTCAATGGAGATTTTGACACCTGTTTCAGAAGGACCAAGATTTGTCACACAACGGTCATAGCTTTTTATTCCCATGCTCATGACACTCAAACCATAACACGCTGCAGTCATCCCGGGAGGTAACCCGAGGGTGTGCTTCTCAAGGAGTTACCTCAAAACATAGCCTGTAACAAGTACTCAGAAGTCAAAGCAGATCCATGTAAGCAAATTTATGCTACTTCTTGTTTATTTGTAAGTCTTTATTATATAGCACACCATTTCTCAAACAATACGCTATCAGGTCAAGGTTTTTTTCCTCAGTTTTTTGGGCAGTTGGACTTGATATTCCTTATGGGTCCTTTTCAACTCAATATATTCTATGATCCTGTGAAATTGTAGTGCATATTGTAAGACTGAATGTGAATGAATCCAACTCTGTAATAGCTCTGGCTTGATTAGTTTTTTACGTTGTATGTAAAGCTATAGGTAAGTTACATGCAAAACCAGTCACCAAAACATTAGAGAAGCTCTCTAACACAAGATGCTATTTTAATTTTGCGAATGAGTCTAACTTCTTTGAAAAAAATTGTAGGACCTTAGCACTTCAGAGATATGGAAATGGTAGCTATATTTTGTTTGCACTTGAGATTATAGGAGAAACTTTTGAAGGTGAAGAGAAAGAAGATAAGGTCAAAGACCTGTAGGGTGCTAATAGAAAGTGGAGGAGTGTGGAAGAGGACTCAGAAAGCCTAACACCTCTTCTCAAAACTATAAGAGAAGAAAAAGCAAAGGCTGGCAGAGAAGCAGAAGGAAAACAACCTCCTGTGCAGCAGAGTATGAGTGCCTGTGTCACAGGAAGGTGAGGATGCAGCACCTAGGCTGAGGTCATTGCAAACTTCCGCAAGACAGGTTTTGTGAAATTAAATATTGCATTACATCTGGATGTTACCTAGCATGAGAGAGGGTGTGGCACAATACTTTTTGTTTGGTGAGTATAGCTATAACAGCAGCAGCTGTGAGAAATCCTGCTTCTGGAGCAGCCAGCTTCTCACCAACCCAGGGCTGCAGCTCTGGCTGGCTGGGACCCCTTTGCACATCCTTTTCTACTCGCCCGTCACAGCGGTTAAAGCGGGTGGGTGGCTGCTCTGCTCTGTGTGCTGGGCATTTTTTGATCTCTTCCACTGCAACATCTGGAGGTGCATGGTCCTTGTAGGGGAGCCCGGGTACCCTCCTCAGGCTGTGCTGGTGGGTGCAGAGCTGCAGCACCCATGGGTCTCCAGCCACAACACCCGCCTGCGTGGGGCAGAGGAGGGACCTCTCCCGCCCTTTGTCTCTTCTAGACCATCTGCGCACAGCCCCCCACTCATTACTAATCTCTCCTTTGTTTTTATATCTGTAAATACTTTATGTAGAGAACAAAGATAATTTAAAAAACTAAAAATAGTAATAAAAAACCCACTTGGCTGTCATTCGTGGATTTACAGAGACCTGTTCTTAGGCAAAGGGACTGCACTATCTCCATGGCCACGATACCCATCTACTGTCCCTGCAAGTAACCACTATTGTAGGTGAGGGATCTAGTGGTCTTTCAGTGCATCTCTGGTGACATTATAACCCAGGGATGATGAGCAGAGTTGAATGTGAACAAGGTTTGTGTGATTCGGGTGTTTCTTCTTTGGGAAATGAGTCTGACCAACAGGCAGCCCAGCTGGTGTCAGTCGGTCCTAGGTGATGGAGTTTCAAATGTAAATACATGGTTGAGATTAATTAAAACTTTACCAGCTATGGAAGAAATATATCAGTACACATACCAATTTTCAGCCACTGCTGTCATAGTTTTCAATGTAAATACATGACCAAGATAATTAAAATTGTACTTGATGTGGAAAAGGTCTGGTAGTAGAAATGTACAAGGTAAATAATGGAGAAGAAACCATAGAACAAAACAAATAGACATAGAAATTAATTTTTAATTTTTGCGATGATTTTTTTCTTCCACATGATAGCAAAATTTATATTTCTTATCTGTGAATGTCTATTTGCAATTTCAAGTCGATTCAAATTTATCTTCTAATTATAAACATGCTAGGATGAATACAGAAAATGAAAAATGGACTCATGCATGGATTTTACTACACTGTTCAGTTCTGAAGTAAAAAATGTCTTGGAAAAACTACTTGCTCTGCCCATGAAATAATTTTTTCTGAACTCCTATGTGAATTTTTCAGTTAGACAGGTCAGCAATACAATTTTAAGTATGCTCAAGGTAGAACTTGAATAGTACCAGATACTTAATTTAATTGTATCAAGAACAATATTCAAGATCTTAAGGATGTAGAGAATCTAGGAATGCAGTTCACGTTTTTAACTGTGAGGATCATTTACCCTGGAAATGGTTAATTCAGGGACATATTAGCTTTCTTATCATCTGGACTTTTTAAACCACAGCTAAGTATTTTCTGTAAGCAAAATACTTCAACTTAATCTAAAATGGTGGGGTTTATGCACAATCATTGTGTCAAATTCAGAAAGTGCAGTTGCGCAAATCAGAGAGGTTAATAAATAATATTTTCCTCTAATACTTATGCAAAATTTTTCCTCACTTATTGCAGTTGTTACCGAACTCTACACTTTCTCCAGTGTATTTCAGTGAAATAGCACATGTTCTTAGATACCGAAACAACTACAATTATCATCACAATTTAGCAGCAAGGCATGGCAGCTGCAGTCTCTGTTTTGGAGGAGACTCCAGTCTGTTAATGAACTAATGCCAGCACCATTGCTTCTTTCTTTACAAGGGACAAATCACCTAAATATGCTTTGCTTGTTCTTCCTCTCTGAGTTATTAGGGGAGTCTTTCCTCTTGTCTTTCTGGAGCAGGTCTAGGTCTGTAAATGGAAAAGAAATCCATTAGATTCTGATATTTATGCTGAGAAAGCTTTTCTGTAGGCCAGGTGATTTAAATAGGACTTCTATAGTGAGAAAGGTGTTGCTGACTGTGGGTGAGGACATGACAACGCAGCCCTTTACTTGCCCTTCTTACCTGCAATGTGTGTTAGGCAAACCAGTGCTCACTGGTTTGTACTCTCTCAGCTTTCTCAATTTTCCAAAATAAGCCCTATTCTTTAGACATCCCGAGCATGAACGCTAAATGGGTCAGCACTGCAGATACCTGCAGTTCTCTGTGTTACGCAACTTCAAACTCGGCGTTCATTTGTTATTTTTCCCTAAATAATTTCTAGCAAAGGGTGTTTTATCCAAAGGCTGGATATTGTCTTCTTGGTTGCAAAGACTGACGCTCCAGCGCTTCCCTGAGGAGACAAGGGGTGGTGAGGCTGCACTGCTGAGGGAGACACTCACCTCCTGGTCACTGGCACAGGAATCGAGGTAGTTGGGTCCTATCCAGCACCAGCTTGTGCCTACGCTTGTCTGGCCAAGGCACAGTCCTTACAAACTTCACAGGGGCTGTTATTGATTGACTTGGATTTTCTCTTTCCATAGTGTACAGTCTCCTAGAACAAGGCTGGGGTGCTCTATTGTCTGTTTGACTTCCCTTTCATTTTAGGAATGTGACTCTGCTTGTTAGCTGGGGCTAAAAATAGTAATCATGACTACAAAGCCAAAGAAAACGAGGAGAGAATCTGGGAACTCTGAGTATGTAGGTCTTCAGGTTTGGCTGGTGTTTGTTAGGCCTTTTTATTTGGATTTTTTATTCGTAATCAAACGAAACTTTGATAGATGGGTTTGCAGCTAAGCTGACTTTATCTAAAAGGCTAACAAGCTTTTCAAACAAAACATTTTTTTCAAAATTGAATCATAAAGCTGTCTTCTGTGATACTGCACAGCAATGAAGCAACGTTAAATGTTCAGGAGATGATTAGCTTGCAGAATTTGACATTTTCAGAGGCCAGAAAAAATCTAGGCTTCTCAGCTTCTTTTTCTATCTTTATCTGAGGTTCATTGCCACCCCAGCTGGACACGTTTGGTCATTCAGGTACTGCAAAATAGAAGAAAAGTAGAACGGATGTAAAAAAAATACATTCTTGCAGTCCTTCTCCCATTCTGTGAAATGGGGAATCCGTTAACATCACTTTTCTACTGATTTATTTGCATTTGTATTCCAGCTCCATCTGCTTTGTTGGCTACAAGGCTACCAGAACGGAGGTTACAAGAGCACAACGAACAGCTCTTAGCAAAACCCTCTGAACATCAGTGTTATAAGTAATGGAGAAAATTTATTACCCATGTTTGGTGAAAAGCTTAACAAGTAAATGGCAGCGCTATATGGCCTCAGAAAAGAAGGATGTTTCTACAGAGCTTTTATGCCGAAGTGCAAACAAATGCACGTAGCCTAGGTTTTAGTATTTAACACCACTAGTGTCTCAAAGGTTAAGCTTCTTGTCAGCTAATTGTGAACACGCTCTGTGTTGCTCTGGGAGCTGCAGAGCTGCAAGGTGTGAGGCTGGAGACCTCCAGAGGTGTGGAGATGCTGTACCTCTCAGCCTGACGTCCCATCCAGGCCTCTCTCACAAGGCTAGCTACTGTTTTTATTATTTTTAAAGAAATTGAACTATTTTTATTAT
The DNA here is from genome assembly GCF_963082525.1 of Nesoenas mayeri. Lineage (NCBI taxonomy): Eukaryota > Metazoa > Chordata > Aves > Columbiformes > Columbidae > Nesoenas > Nesoenas mayeri. The sequence continues at coordinate 58,307,028 of NC_137540.1, read as the reverse complement.
GCTATATCTATATTTTTATGATGATACTGTTTTATTATATATTTTTAATTATACTCAGAGACATGAAGACTGTTGGTGATCAACCACATGAAAGCTATGAGAATAAGAGACACTGAAGAAATACCCTGAAACATGGAATGCTGTGGTTCCTCATGTATGCCTGTAACTTGGCTGTTTTGGCCAGAAGAGGGGTGTTTGTCACAGTAAAATGAAGCCCTTGATAATGTCAAAAACATTACCTCAGCCTCATTAAGATGTCTGTGGAATTTGGGCTTCTAATTCCCAGAGGACAGGTCAGCACCAGCCACTGGAAGATGGCACAAGAAATACTTGAAGTAGTGCCAACCCAAGCTCCTCTGCTCCTAATCACTGCCTTTGCACAGAACTGCATGCTTGGATCCAGAGTCAAGGTAGGTGCACTGGAGAGATGCTGCACCCTGTCACGTACCACCCGCTAGTTCAGACACTGCTTAGCACCGACGTGGTGGCACCACTTAAACCCTATGAGTTCTGCTCCCTCAGAGGCACCTGTGCTCTGTTTCAGCAGTTCATGGAGATTGACGTGAGCACGCAAGGAGCCTGAGACACACACCGTTGTTCAAAAATATGTGCTCCATAGCACTTTCGTTGCAATCTCACACAGCACTTTTTCTTACAGTCTTGCTTGCTTTAGATATAAGACCAGTTCTATGGAATTCAGGGAGTCCGTTAGAAAAGTCTGAGCAGGATGAAGCTTTTAGTAAGTAAACTTGGATGAAGAAAAAAAAAAAAAGAGGTCTGGCGTTAAATATTATTAACACGGGAAAACACAGATATATAACCCTTGCCCATTTCCTTCCTGCTTTTGTGGATGAAAATGAGTCTAATGTTTGTACTGAATTTTCTGAAGTTTCCATCAAATATTAGCCAGCACTTGCTCATCCAGAAGTTGTTAATACCCCATCCCATCGATGCCAGTAGAAAGAGTTGAACAGTCTGTTTCTGATTTTGGCAGTTGGGTACAGTATAAATTCAGTGTAGATATGAATGTAGCACAAGTCTAACTGAAATCAATAATCAGATTTTTGAATGTGAATAAATATGCTGAAGACACATATTTGGGGTTAGCTGTCATATATTGCATGACTGTACATTTTCATAGGCTTACAGGTGGAGCCACAAATTCTTGTATTTAGACCTAAATAGATTACTATTTCTTAATCAGCACTACAGCGTACAAAGTCGTAAAAGCAGCTATTTAAAGTATTAATGTTACTTATTGAATAACTGAAACTGCTTTAGAATACATGTTGAATATTAACAGTAGTTAAAATAAATGTTACAGAGGGTTGCAGCATACATATGGATCCAGAGCAATAGGCAAAGCTACTTAGAGCACAAAGCCGATGCAACTTCCTTCAAGTTCTTTTAGGAAAACCAGAATTACACTACAGAAAATCCAAACTACAAACTTGATCTGATGGGAATGGTGGAGCTGGACTACTCTTTATATTGAACAGGAGGCTGTTAGGCTATTAGGCTGTTAGGTTTGGGGGTTTTTTTAACCTAAAAGTTCCACTACTGCAGAAAGATGAAAACAGTAGAGTTAGACAAGACACAAGGGTCCCTTTGTTTTGAACACAGTTGTCCTCTCACTCACTGGAAGCTAAGCAACGTTGCTTAGGTTTGGCTTGGTTTGGGATCTTAAATGTACAGAGGTGTAATCCCCTGACTACTTAAAAGGGAGATAAGAATTTCCTAAGTACTTCTGCTGCACCACATGTTTTATGCAGTTAGCCATTTTTCTGAGAATGATGTCTCTTCATTTATAGGAAATATATAATTTATATATTCTTTCTCTTTTTTGGCTTGCAATCATAGAGCTTTGGCTTGCAATCTACTCATACTTTGCATGCTGTTTGACACCAGCTGAGGTTTCTGTAGCATGTACATATCAACAGCTGAGCAACTGGCAATTTTTCTTTTTTCGTGCTTTGCATGACACTAGGTTTGGGGAACTATTACTTGCTTCCTTGTAAGTTGATTATAAATTAATTTCTGAGGATTTAGTATGTTTAAATATCCCTTGACATTTCTTTCCTGAACTGTGTTCAAATGTCAACACCCAATCTTTCTTCACCCCTGTGATAGCTGCTGGTGTTTGCAAAGCACCGTTGTGGCTGCAGCACGAGGGCATTTGACAAGTCTTGCAGCTGGAGGATGGCAACATCTCCAGACTGATTATGGTGTCCTCTCTGCAGTACTTCTTAGGTGATGCTATTACACTATTTCAGTTCTGGAGCTGGTTTGGCAGTAGGTCAACAAACCTAAATACTGTCTCAATTTGACATGTAAATATATCTCAGACCTTTGTAAAGGTCATTGGTAAAGAAAAAGATCAGACTGTGGTCCAGCCTACATCATAGCTGGAAACATGGTGGGGTTGTTTTTCCCCCTTTTTCTTCTTCTTGAGTATTCATAGTGTTTTGTTTCTCCTGTGTTTTGGCCTTACTCCACTGCCTTCGCTCAGGATGCCCCTTCATTCCAAGCAGAAGACTCACCACTGCTGTGTCTAAAGTCATCAAGTCCTTCAGCCTACTCCAGTGGACAGGACAGTTGCTTATTACTGCCTCTGGGAGCTCAAGTTATCAAGATTATTCCCCTGACATAACCCATCAGTCAGCAGGGGTCACAGTGTACTGATTTAGTTCAGAAAATGAGTTTAGGGAAAGAATTCAAAGGAGTAAATGTCTGTAGGCTGCCTCTTCAACTAGCAGAAGAAAAAAAGCTGGTTTTGCAGGGGTACTGTGGTTTGTTGCTACCTTCTGAACAACTTCTTGAAGAGAAGGTTGATAGTGATTGATAGTGACTGAGTAGCAACTAGCAAGAGTAAGTTTGTGAAAGCTAAAGCTATCTCATCACCTCTCTCTGTTACCTGTTCTCAGGTTTTTTACATCATTTGTCTAATAATAATTTTAACACAAGCTGACTAGATGACAAATGTGCTTACCGTGCCTATCTGCTGCATCTTCCAGGTTACCCCCAAGACCTTCTGCAGTGAAGGGATATGTTGTCAGAACAAACCCTATGTGACAAGAAAGCCCTGATTGTTTTCGCCTGAGCACATTCAACATAAAGCTATATAAAGAACTGGCATAATACCAGTACCTGAAGTCAGACTGGCCCAGTTTGATGCCAGACTGGTGCAGATGGACTGCTTCCAGCACCTTTGCGTATTGCTTAGTATTTCTATAGCTTTCTTATCCTTAGGTTGAAAAGGTGAGTCCTCGTGTGGAGGTAAATGAAATATAGATGTCAGGAATTTGTAAGGGTTTGGTGGTCTTTTTTGGTGGTGTGTTTTGTTTGTTTGGTTTTGGTTTGGTTTGGTTTGTTTTTTTTTGTTTTTTTTGGCTATGACAAGACAGTGACTATTACACTAGTATTCATTTCACTGAGCTTAGCCCTTGAAGAGACTAGTGGTGGTCCAGGCTGCCTACAGTTAACAGAAAGCACATCGATCTATTTTAAGTAAAGTTTTTATGTAGGGGAATGAAACATCTTTTGGAAGTATCCATGTTTTTCCAGTGACTGGAAAGGAACCTCAGTGTTTCTGTCACCAGTTGCCAGATGATCTTCACACTTGGGAGGATGAGGGAAAGGATGAGAACAAGGAAGTAGCCCAGGAGAAGTCCAAGGATGTAACTTAGCACCTCTGTAGTTAGGACCTCTTCACATAAGGACTGCAGGCTGTGAAATAATGGAAAGTAGTTACCAGTAGCCTTAGAGTTAAAATCCTAGTGTTAAAGTGGATATGTGTTTCCATGTAAAATCAGCAGTGTCCTTTATTTCTGTTCTATGGAGTGAAAGCTACTAGAGGGCATTTTCCCATGTTGAAAGGACTGACTGAAAGCTTGCCCTCCTTCTGCATTCAGCTCAACAGGTTTCAAATTTTCAAGAACTGACTTTACTTTGTCTCATTGCCTAGCATTGGGTGAGTACTGGCTTTAGAAAGATATTTTTCTTCTGCTACAGGGGATTTGCAGAGATGCTGCATTTTTCTAAACAGAGGAGGTTAACATCAGCACTAGAAAGGTCATGTACTTTCTTGTTAGTCTATATCACTAGAAATGCAACCTTGTAATAATGTCATTAAACTTCACAGATCTCTGCATTCTTTGATGATACTCATCACATCCAGAAGTCCTTTTTATGTATTCTTGGCAATTGCTTGGTGTTCTTATGAATAGTCACTGATAGATCTAATCAGATTTAAACATCTGAATCAAATGAACATAAAAAGAGTAGTGTTGACAAAAGGGAATTTTAATGTGGATTAAAGCTCAAAGAAAGGTGAAATTATAGTTTGCCCATGTATCTGGAATATATGGCATGAGGGGGTTATTTCCATGGAAGCATGTCCTTAAAGGTGTTGTCCTCAAATTACTCCTATGAGTCAGCAGAAGAGGCACGTTTCGGGAAATGGAAACTCTGTTTTGTACATCTGTGGGGTTTTTTTGTTTATTTGTTTTGCATTTTTTACTCATGTTATATTACAATTTTGGTGCATCTTTGTATTTAACTACATTCTTCACACAGTACTGTAATTTTTGTCTATACCCATTACCTTTTTTCTCTCCTCCTTCCCTTCTTTGCATTTCTGACTTTTAAACTTTAATTTATTATGAAGTTTATGTTTTGTTTGCTTATAAATGATTATTTTTAAATTTCCTGTGCTTTGCTGTGATTTGCCATTGGTAGGATGCAAATTACTTCCAGACATGGGCCCTGAATTCTTTTTGCATTCAGGAGTGATATGTATCTGACATAGGCAACAACAAAAAGCTTGTTGTTTTCTCTCTTTTCTGCCCACTAGGTGAATGTAAGAGGTACATTTGTAATCTTATCATGTTTGCTTTGTAGTCTTACTCACTAGATAATTGGTGTTAAAGATACAAAATTTGAAATGCTGATTGACATTGAAAATCTTGGTGGGTTCTCTTTGTATGAAGGACAGCTTCATTAGCTAAGTGAGGTGCATCTTCAGGCCCCTCTTCTGCTCCAAAGCTAGCTCTGCTGCTGAGTTGCTCAGGTTATCAACTCCTAATCTTTTCAAGTGAAAATGAGCTCAAGTAGCTCTTGACCCCAGCAATTGCTATTGAAATGACCCTGTTCACAGGTGTTTGGGTGGTTGTGGTTGGAAGACAATGTACAGTCAAGCTTTACTGGGAATTACTCATGACCTAAGCTTTCTGGGCTCACATCCCACCAGCTCTTGTTTGAACAACAGTCTAGTTCCCAGTCCAAGAAACCATTCTTTCAGCAGTTTCATTGTTAACAAATGTATGAATCACAAATAGTTTTGACAAATCAGAATTACCAAGAAGTGGAAGGTCCCAACCACCTCTAAGTCTCATCGCCTTTCATGACTCCTTGAGGTTTTAGGCAATGCTTCAGAAAGGCAGCTTGAGTGATCTGCTCCATGTCTCTTGAGGTACTCAAATGACAAAACTCTGAATATATGGACAGTGAGACACACAAGTATTCTGTTGTTCCATGAAGCTGTAATGGGTGGTTAGACTTATCTAATTTCAGTTCCAAGTTCCTGATCATCCTTATGTAAACTATGGTTGAATGAAGGCCATGTTTACTGTGCTGGCCTTTTACAAAACGTAAGTAATAAATTATACAAACTGTTTTGGATCAAATGTGAGAAAACAAAAATTAATTGAAAAGGCTTAAAGGTGGGGAGTGGTAGAGTGGCCTCCTGAGATCTGTCAGGCTCCTTCCCCGACCCAGTGGTTTCTGTGCTGGGACAAGATCACATTGCACCAGACAGCCTGACCAAGTTCTCAGGAAAGGTGGGGACATCTTCCTGGGAGCTTTTCCCACTTCTGGTTTTGTACTTGTGTTTGTTTGGCTGAAAATGAGTTAATTTTCTTCATGCAGTTAGAAACTTTTGTTTTTCATAGCTAGCACGGTCATTATTTGAACTTAGTTTGAGAACAAGAGAGAACACCCTGGAACAGAGTTAATGTTTTTAATTGCTCTGGTCTGAGAGACAAGGATGTTCTGATCTCTGCCCACAGGTGTGAGGCATCAAGGAAGATGGGGGCAGAGTTGGGGCAGAGCTTGACTGACATCCAGACTGATCAATGAGAATATTCCGTCCCATTAGCGTCATGCTTCTAATTTAAGGAGAGTCTAAATATTTCGTTTTCTCTCTCACATTCTCTTTGCTGTTTTAGTCAGAGCCAGGGGAGTTCGGTTCAGGATGTTAAGTTCGGCCTTTTGCCATTTTGCAGAGCGGCCTTTCTGTCTTTTTTCCTCTTTTCTCTCTTTGGGATCTGCTGTTCGGGATCAGGTGCTGCTTCCTGGGACTGGCTGCTCGCTCTGGGTGGAGTTCGTGAGGAATTGCCTTGAGTATCTTATTTTATAATCTATTATATTTCTATTTTATAAATATATGAATTTACTAGTAGTGTATTAGTTTTTTGTTATTTTATTAAACTGTGTTTATCTCAATCCAAGTTTCTCCCTTTCCTTTAGAGTCTTTCCCCGATTTGGGGGTGGGGGGTTGGGGAAGGGTTGAGTGAGCGGCTGTTGTGGTTGTATTGCTAGCTCAAGTTAAACCAGGACAGCACTCAAGGGCTATGGAGTGGTTACCTTTCAGAGGCACCAGCTGCGTCACTTGGCACCAGATGAAGGCTGCACCAGGTGAAGGTCATGCCAGCTGCTCTGCATGACATATTACATAAAATTTCTCTGCTGTCATTTATGAAAGTATTTACTGTAATGACTGTAAGCGTCCCCCATTTTTTTTCTCAGGCATTTTTGACACAAAATGTTTGGATGCAACTGCATTTGGTGAATAAGGGTTTCCAGTGAGTTCTCATGCTACATGTGCACTCCTAGACACAGTGTGCTCTTATATGTTATTATTTGATGTAAAAGCAGCTGAGGTGATGATACACTCTATAAGGCAGCTCTCACCTCCAAGATCTACCTAAAAAAAGAGGATTTTAAAAAGTGATATTGCATTCAAAATCCTAGAGCCTCTAAAGGTTCATGTGTGTAAAACAAATCCTCCAAAATGTAGCTATGTGGCTATCTGTGTCTCATGTTGATCACCAAGTCAACAGTGCATCTCAGAAGGGAAAACATAAAAGCCCTGCTCTTCCTGGGGGAAAACACAGGGCAGCTATCAGGGTCAGAGCTGTGGGAATATATGGACCACGTCTGAAATGGCAGCAGGAGCTGAGTGTGCTGGGGAGGCTGGTTAGTTGTGAGAGGAAATTCTGAAGTAATGGGCAGAGGGAATTGTGGGTCAGATGGCTTGGATGTCTGCTGGTCCAAGAGGGAGACAACAGGACCGGAAATAGCAAATGTAGCACATTAGCCATGTGAGAAGGGAAAAAATGTTGACCAAATCAATCCAGGTTTGTTGTAGCATACAAGATTTCAAAACAGTGTTCAAGGCAAGAATTATTAACGTATGCAGGCTCATAAAACAGAAAATCAAGTACAGGAAGGTTGTGCTAACCCATACATTTTTTAATAAGCATTTATTTTTCTACGCCTGCTGAATTCCTTATCTGTATTCCTGTGAAACTGTTAGTATATTCTTAGAAAGGAAGTAATATGTAGATCTGGAAGAGAAATATTAGTGTGAGAAGTGTGATATTGGTTCAAGTAGAGAATGTTCTCAGAAATGGTTTTTCAAAAAGGGCACCTCCCTGTCTTTCACTTCAAAGAACAATTTTAAGCTCAGGACCACCCAAAATCTGGAAAGTTTAAAACAAAGATTGCAGAACAGAGACATGTCGGTATTTCATGTATGGTATGGTATCTATCCCACGCAACATTAACTCATCCGTCACCAGGAATTGCTCTTAACCATTTATATCTCTCTTAATCTTACATCTTCAACACGCTGTAACAGATTAATTCCCTTTTATGTGAAATGTGCTATACAAACATCAGATGTTATTATTGTACTGTTATCAGACGTAGTTAGCCTTATGTATTTTGTTTACAGAATACACCAAAGGTCTTGGAAACTGTTCTATATGCCTCTTGAACAGATTGTGTTGGCTTTGCATTATTATTTGCTTGAATCTTCAGCATGAAAGACCAGTAGCTGAATCTGCTGCATAGTAATACTACACCTTTCATAAAGTGGAGGGACTAAGAACAAGAAGTGACTTTCCAGAGGTGATATCGGTAAGCCAGTAAAAGAGACGCAATAACATGCTTGATATTAAAAAATCAAATGGGTTGTATGAGCTGTTTCTCCTTCCTCTTGCTACCTTTTGCTGTGATGGTTTGCTGTCTTCATCTCTGTAATATCCTGCTACATAAGAGTGGTTCATCTTTGCAGGCAAGTGCATGACATATGACAGACATGAAAGACAAACTGCAACTGGTAATAACATTTATGTGGACTACTTCTGTGAGCAAAGGATGAGCGAGTTGGATTGAATCTCTTGCACTTGTGTGATGTGTGCAATCACACTATAAACTCCTTTGGAAGCCTTGACAGTTCACTGTGTTTCCTTTTTTCCATTTTCCACAGCTTGTACTTCCTCACACTACTTATTCATTCATGAGGAATAACTCTGTGTCTCCCAAGGCACCACATCTAGAAAGCGATGCTTGACTGTCCCCAGGCAAACCGTTGGTCCCTGCTGGCTGTGGTTCCCAGCCGGTGCCTCAGACAGACTTTCATCCCAGGCACAGTGTGCCCTGCTGCCCTTAGTGCACCTGCGCTGAAAAAGGTCCTGGTCATTACTCCTGATGCTAAGTTTCAGTGGAAAGAATAACCACAAGCATGGGACGATTAAATCTGATGAAGGGCTTCAGTCTGTGTAAAAGTCATATATAATAATTATTCTGAAATGTCTGTTTTGGATATATCTGAATATCACAAACTCTGTATTTAATCCTCTTTTATTTTATTGAATAATGTTTTCCAAATAAAGAAGCTCTACAGACTTTTCAAACTCGCATAATAATGGAACAAAGTGATCTGTGGTATACGGCATGTGAAAACCCTTGCTGTGACTAACGGGGAGAAGGCTAATACATCAGTTCTTATTTCCTGTAACCAGTAACAGTTTGTGTGGCCTGTGGAGACCAAGCCGATAAATAAATAGCAGACCAATCCGAGCATTGTGTGGGATCAAGGACAGTACATAATATATTTGTAAATGGGCTATACATAATTCATTGAAATTAGCATAAAGTTACAGTTTTACAAGTCTACAAGTCTTGAGTTACACATCGGCTGTAACAGAGACACCTCTTTAAATCTTAATATATGCAAAATGACACTTGTTACCTTCAGGTTTTTTAAAAAAAGAGTCCTTCCAGTACAATTAAGAAGCAATTCTTGTCTTCTTGCTGTGCTAATTTATGCTTGTAATTTAAACAAAGAAACAATTTTAAAGTGATGGAAGTCTTAGGTTGGTGGTATTGTAATGTTCATTGATACTGTAACAGTTTTAATGAAAGTACATAAACTGATTATTAAGATTATGTTCCCACAGAGTGATAAAGATGCTCAGCAAGACTCAAAAGCAACAACTTAATTAGGTCATATTATGCTAGGAAATTTATGTTTATCACTACACATAATATTTGGGCTTAAATTTGAAGAGGGTTTAGAAAGCAGCCAAACTATATACCCAGAGTTCTACCAATCTTTCTTTAGAGAGGTAAAATTATACTTTCCTATGCAGAGGAATTGTTCATAATCATTTTAATAGTTAACAACATCCACCTTTTAGAGCAAGAAGATAGTCTCTGCTGTAGTTTTACCTCTTTGGACTTGTGATCAGCCGAAGTTTGGATCTGTTTGCTTTGGGAAAACAAACAAAAAAACAAAAAAACCAAGAAAAAGTTAGAGTCAGGTATCCTTGAAGCATCCCACTGTATTTCTAAGAAATGTTCGGATTACTGTTCCATGAATTCAGTTTAAGACCAGGACAGAGAATATTTTGTTGTGATTTGATTTTTAAATCCCCGGGTTACTTTTGCCTACCCTGCTGCTTGAAGCATCTTTCTGCCAGCACTGAGCCCAAAGGTTCAGAGATTTATCCAGTACCTTTGTGTTCTGCTTTTTGTGCCCCATATGAGAGGCTGCTATAGATTTTCCTCACAAAGAGACTCAACAGCAGTAAAAACACTTGACTCTTTTTCTGTTTTTTAATAGAATCAAGCAGGGAAACCCCTGCAGATGGGCTAAGGCTGAGGGCTGTGAGGAAAATGCCTCCTGTCTTGGATTCCTCTTTAGGTTTATTTTGTGTGTATTACAGTCTTCCTTTGGAAAAACAAATATTGGTCTCATTACTCCCTTAATTACCCCTTATAAAGCAAAAAATACTTGTGTAAAGGGACGAACCGTAAACAAAAAGCAGCTACTACCTGCATGCCTTGGTCCGTATGATGTCTTACATACATACACGTAAGTTCTTATAAGTCAATAAGATCTGTAATTATGTGTCTGCAGTAGATTTTAATTTTCAATAGTTTACAAGAAGATATGTTGTTAACAGGTGGAGGCTGTTGTCTTAATCTAGTGAAGTCATGCATTAGGTGCATCTTAAAGACAGACACATGAAGTCTATAGAAAGTCCATGGGAATAGAATTATGTTAAAGAAAAAAAGCATTCAATTTCTTCATGTGTAACTTAAGGCTGAGCACCAACATCTAATTTATACTGCAAGCAGAGTGGGGATGGTTCCTTTACCATGTACAGTGACATATTTCCAAGAATGAAGTCCTCCAAAACCATCCACAGTTTTTATAGGTGACGGTAGAGTTGGATCAAAACAGTTTAAGTGACACAGGCGTCACTGGGGGAAGTCTCTATGACAGAGGAGAAGATGTTTCTGATGTGTGGCACAGAGAGAGGTTTCCTAATTGCAAGATCTCACAAATATGCAACAAAACTAGTTTGCCTAATGGAGTAAGAAAATTACTGTAGTGCTCACTCTGGAGAGGGCCATCCTTGCACCCAACTTGACTTCAGATCCTTTAGTAATTTTTCTGACAGAATAGACTAAACTAGAAAAGACTATTTCAGATGATCACCTAGTCCAACTGCCTCACCAACTCAGGCTTGACCGAAAGTTAAAACACGTTGTTAAGAACATTCTCCAAATGCCTCTTAAACACTGACAGGCTCGGGGCATTGACCACCTCTCTAGGAAGCATGTTCCAGTGTTTGACCAACTTTTTGGCAAAGAAATGCTTCCTAATGTCCAGTCTGAACCTCACCTGGTGCAGATTTGAACCATTCCCAAGTGTCCTATCCCTGGATCCCAGGGAGAAAAGCTCAGTACCTCCCTCTCCATATCCCCTCCTTAGGAAGCTGTACAAGGCAATGAGGTCACCCTTCAGACTCCTTTTCTCCAAACCAGTCTTCAGCTGCTCCTCACAAGACATACCTTCCAGCCCTTCACCAGCTTTGTTGCCCTCCTCTGGGCACATTCAAGGACCTTCATCTTAGATGATAATCATGGGATGCTCATGAACTATATATTAAGAAAAGTTACTGTATTTGAGATTTACTAAATAATGGATGGTTTGATTTTGCTGTTAATTTTACAGATCTAGTTTAAAGGTCTGTAGAGGATTAGTGTGTTTGAAAATTAGTTGTATGGAAAGTAAGTTCAAAGAAAAGAGGTTTATTCTCTCACCTTATGGCAACAGATTGCCTTTAGGTATCTCACCTGGAGTTGTCCAAAATCTGTTTCAGGGATGAAAGCTCAGAAAGGAGATACTGCCAAGCATTTCACAACAATAAGTAACAAAGCATGTCCTTGATGAGATAATTTGTAATTTTTAAACTAGAGTTTGAGGTGTTTAATGCTTTATTTGGAACGTACAATTCTATACAGAATTAGTGCATTTATGGCTTTTGAAAGAGTAGTGGTTTTGTGTGAGACTGTTTATTTTGGCAAAAAATCCTGTTTTAAATCACTCTCAAATCTTTTTTAGGCAGAAATCATTTGGGTAGTGGACCAATAAGAGTGGCTTCTGTACTGGAGTGGCAGCTCTGCAGGCAGCGTGTGGAGGCCAGTGGCTTCTACAACACCGGGGCAGAAGAAGTAGACGGGTTGGAAATGTGAGATGAATCTTCACTGCAAACACACTCAGCTGGCTGCTGGTAATTATACTTGCTCATCCTGCTGTGGACTATACCACGTCCAGTGTTAGCCAAGGGTTAACAAATTGGGTAGGGAAAAAACAATGGATTTCTTAAAAAACAAAAATAAATCTTTGAACTGTCTGTGAATAATAAAAGAAGTCAACAATGCCTACTTTCCTGAACCACTTTGAGATCTGTAAATTAAGGTTTACGTAAGAGTGTAAATATTATTATTTATTTAAAGGCTCTCACATTTCCCTTCACTACTTCTCTTCTTCCTCTTCCTCATTACTTGTTTGTTGGGAAGATGTTGTTTGCATTCATGAATATGTGTCCAAAGTGGTAGACCAGGAGGATGTGGAATATAGGATTGATTGTGAGAGTGAACAGGAGCAGGGAGGAGAGGGGGTGTGGGATGGGGGTAAAGTAAGGGGAGAGAGACCGTAAAAAGAGTAAGGAAAGGTTAGCAGGAGGGGAATAATATTGGGTTTCTTTTGTGATTAAAAATGTCTTACCCTAAAGCATCAGAATATCTATGTTTTGGGGTTGCTTTATTTCAGTGGACACTTCTTAAACCTTTTAGTTAAACATTAATGACAAACAATAAAAGTTTAGAGCAGCTATGATAAGAAAAGTTTTAAAAATTATCTTGACTTTAGTTGTCAAAGCATGTGATATGATTTATGTTTTTAGTATTCTAGCTGATCAAACTCAGGCTAGTGCTGGTCCGTCCTTTCCACACATGCGGTGTTTTAGTCTCTGCTTTTTTGCCTGTGTCGTGCCCCCCCCAGGACAGGGGAGGAAGCTCTTGGGTCTCTGCAGGGCTGGGTAGAGCTCCCACTGTTCCAAACCCACCGTCCGCCCATGCCTGTACTGTGGGCTCTGGATGAGCAGCCCCTGACATCTTGGTAGATGTTGAGAATGGGTACTGATATATGTGAGTAGCAAAACATCCACTAAATGGGAAGTTAAAATACTCCAGGAAGAATAAAAACAATCATAATGTATAACTTTAATGGAAAACATAGCCATTACAGAGGATGTGAACAAAATAACCCCCCTACCTTGTAGGCCAAGGATGCATTTGTACTGACAAATACATTAGAGTCACAATTGCAATGAGAATAAACTGGTTCTGCGGTAAAGGGGCTGCTCAGTTATTATAAGACCAAAACGGAGTCCCTTTTTCCTTTCAGACACAACTGTCTGCCTAAAATTGTTGGCCATATTAGTCCTTCATAAAAACTGTCTTTCCTGTACTGAAATATTTATTTTCCTTTTTCATCTGTTCCCATAGTTTTTCTCTTCATGACTCTCTCACTTCATGTTTTACGTCCCCCTCATTCCTGGCATTTGCTCTGTTGAATGCTGCCTCTTAATGACTTTATGCATCACTCAGCTCCAGAGATATGCTAACTACCATAACTTCATTGATTTTTTGCATCTTACTTATGTGAGATGAAATGCACAGTGCTGTAATAAAAACCTTGGCATAAGTTCCTGGTTCTTTACACATTAGATTAGGTATTTTCTTATATCTGTGAAAATAGTCTTAGTAGGAGTTCTTTACTATTTCCTACTATTGTAGAAATATTGGGAAAAAAAAATGCTCTGAGGATGCATTACAACCATACCCACCTGCAGCAGAGTACAGGATAGCTAAAAGCAGACAATTTCCTGATAGGCCTCAAATGTTCAAAGACAAATTTACACTTCTTAATGGAAAATAAATGGATTAATCAACTACAAAGTTGTAGCATTTGCATTCTGTTCCAAAATCAAAGCATTCTATGTAATGTCAGGATCAGAGTCTGCTACAAATATTGATTCCTAGTAAATAACGAGCTGTATATCAATGTGGAATTTAATATGCACAAACACATCTGACAGGGTGTTTTCATAATAAATTGCATTGTTAAAATGTTTACTTGTAGAATATTTTTCAAACAATAGGTAAAGCCAGGGCTTAAATTCTTCCAGGTAATTGCAAAAAGAGGGAAGGTGTTCTTCAGCTGAGTAGGGGTAAGTCCTCAAACAAATAACTGTTCTGGCTGTAATTCATATTGAAATCAGCACTTGTCTCTCTCTTTAATGATCAATGCTTTGTGTTTCACCTATCCAGAAGAGGAAAGGCTTATTTACAATAATGCATTTTCCAAACGTAGACAACTAGATTTGTTCAAGGTTTCTGAGCAAGTTAAAATGGACAACGTTGTTTCCAAATGATGGGAACAATATCAATTATCTTCAGTAAAGAACCATGTAGCTGTTTTCTAGAGTCCAAGCATCTTGAATGCATGGGAAGTGTTTAGCTGTGCAGTCTTTGGATTTGTGGAAAATTAAGTTAAACTGTAAGAGAGAGATTATTTCTCGTGATGTTAGCTGAGAGTCTTGCTCATGCTGGCTGTCTTTTGAAGCTGTGTCTGCTGAAAAAGCAAATCTCATAATGTGAATAGTATTGTCAGTGATGGATGGCAATTTCTTTTACTTCCCTTTAATGATTTTGATTTTAGTTCTGACTTAGGTACACGTGGTTTACTATACTAGGGCCTGGGTCTTAGAGCTGAGTGGGGTTGACACTTGCACAGTGAGTCTCATGTGTGTGGGAGAACTGTGAGGGAGCTTGTAGCACAGATCACTGCTATGGAGACACATTTCTTGCCTGTGTTATAACTTCTTGCAACATACAAGAGTGACTGGACAGAGTTCACCGCTCACAGAATTTGCACATGCCAGGGATTTTTTCTCATTCTGTGTTTGGGACATTTTCTGTGGTTGCACCTCCTGCTGAGTTCTAGACTATCACAGGTACTATTTCAAGTAGCTGCGGAGTAATGCAGCACTTTTGTTGTAGGAAATAAGGACCCTTGAAATTTGCTTGCTTACTTTGATTTATTAGATATTCCCTATCCAATAATATTTTTTGAAATCAGGTCAGTTGCTTCAAAGTAAGCTCTAAAAAGGGGTGGAAGAGCATTGGGTTATTCTTCCTTAGCAGCAGCATCTTTGGAATCTGTGCCAGATGTATGAAAACTGCTCTGATATGCTCTCCCGGGAAGAATTTCAGCCTCTTCTGCTCTGATCCTGTATGAGGGAAAGGCTTCTGGGACAAATAACACCCACCTTCATCCCTTGTGGCTGGGAAAAGAGTTTCAGTCTCCTTGGGGAGTCTCCTCTGGACTGGCTCTGCAGAAGATCCACCTTGGACTTCCAAAGGCAGACGGCAGATCTGCCTTTGCATGAGCAACTGTTTTTTTCTTTCCTGGGATTTTTTTTTGGGATTGTCCCCTTCCTAAAACAGTAATGTGGTCAGCACATAGGATTGTGCTTAGTAAATGGAATGAGCAGCGTCGGAATAAAAATGCTGTAGAAGACATCACCACGCTGTGGTTGAGTCCACATTGGGTACCTGGAACGTGCCCATCTCATACCTGCTCACTGTCAGAGCTGGGTTTCATGAACAGTGACTCAGAAGAGAAGGAGCCACAGCTCAGAGAAACAAGGATTCCCAGTTAAGAGCTTTTTCTGATTGCCTACGTGTAGGACATCAATGAATTCTAGATGCAACATTAAAGTACGCTTCTGTTAAGAAAAACGAGCCTGTGAACCACCAAGGTGGACCTTGAGTCTGTTTCCTGTCACTTCTTTCCACTTTGAACTATTCTCTGCTTTGCAAGGAAGAAAAATCAGTTTCTTTTCAGCAGCCTGCTCTGTGCAAACTAGCGCTGGGATGGTGAGGCAGGGCTGGTGCTTTCATCCCTGGGCTCCAACATCAGCTGTGCCCAGGGAAACGGGCAGTGGGGACTGGCAGAGCCACCGTGGCCAGGGGAGGTGCTCGGCGGTTTGGCTGCCATGATGCGATGCTGCGTATGAGGCTGCAGAGGCTTTTACGATCCCCACTTATTAAACATTTCTGATGCTGTCACAGGAGAAGACTAAGATCTGACTCACAGCTCCAAGGGCTCCGTGTCTCTGCGGGACTAAAAGGTGCAAAAAGCAAGAGTTTTATTTTTCTAAGTTACTAAGTCACTAAGCTGCTGGCAGATATGACTGTGTACACGGAGACAAAGCAGATTGGCTGATTAGGCTGCTGGCTTACAGCTTATTTTCTCAGTATAAGTTTCCTGTTGAAACAGTAAAAAAATTCAAATATACTAAAGCTACAGTGCCCAATGCAGATACCCCCCCAGTTCCCCACTGAACTTAGCAGTAGAAGATACAGCAATGTTGGTGACTGCTTTGTCTCATCTGTAATACCTTACTCTATTTATTGAATAACATATCTATCTATGTATCATATAGTCTTCTTCCTTGCTAGCACTCTGAATGCAATTAGCAAAGGTGTCCTTACATCTTTAAATCTTATTTAGAACAAGAGCCACGGCCAAAATGCTAATGAGCTCACCTTAATTGTAAACACTGGGCACTGATAAGAATGAAACTCCATCCTCTGTTCTCAGAGAAGTTCTTAGGTGTTTCCTACTTACACTGCTTTTTATCTGATTCTCCTTCACTTCTGTTCTTAGGCAGATGAATAGGCACCTGAACAGACAAATACCAGTACTACATCGCTTTCACACCCTTTTGACAGACTTTTAAGATTGCAAAATATTTTTGGAAAATTATTATTGGAAAAAAGATTACTGAATGATCAGGTGGATGGCAGTTTTTCAGGCTGGAACAAACTGTTCCCCAGCATTCACATGAACACATTAGTAACTCATGCTTAAATGCTGATGGGACATTTTTTAGAATGTGATAAGTGTGAAATAGCCGGTAGTTTTATCAGTCTTGGTTACTGCCCACTCCTGCTAAAAAAAGGTTGATTGTGATCATTAAGTTGCAGGTAGGCAGTGCCTCTGGACTGTAAAATAGGAATGTTAGTGTGCAGTGATGAAAGCAAACTTTGCTCAACACCTGTCTATATATATTGCAGGTTTCAGTGGCTGCCCAGTTGATCTGTTCGCTCTGTTGTCTGGGAAGAAAGAAGCGGTAAGTAAGAATAACCAAGACAAAGTTTTCTTCTTTTTTTTTGTACTTGCTTAGATTATAATTCCAAAGCTCTGCTTTCACAGCTCAAGGAATAGCAACAGAACTGATGTGGGGAACTGGAGTGGACATGTGAAATGTCATCTGCTTGTTAGCATTTTCACCTTGTGTTCTTTCAACTGCATTTATATTTTAAGGAAGTGATAAAAAATTATAGTTCTAGGCACAAACTGGGCTACTTTTTGTCTGCAAGTAACTACATTTATTTTAATGGAATACAATAAATGAAAAAAGCATTGTATTAGTAGCTGTCAGAAATAAAACAAAACAAACTGCCTATACTATAAGAAAGTATTGTTTCAACTACTATTTGGATTGAAAAGAATTGAGATTTTAAGCCATAGTTATCAGTGGTATTGGATACTGGAAAATGTCTAGGATACGATTAATGAAACATTGGAAGGAAATACTGTCTATGTGTTAGCATAGATAGTGTGTAAAGTCTGTGTGCTGTGCTATGGCTGTGTCAGGCTATTCTTGATGGAAACATTTTCTTATGCTAATTTGGTTTGATACATGGAGG
This sequence comes from Nesoenas mayeri, assembly GCF_963082525.1. Classification (NCBI taxonomy): domain Eukaryota; kingdom Metazoa; phylum Chordata; class Aves; order Columbiformes; family Columbidae; genus Nesoenas; species Nesoenas mayeri. The sequence continues at coordinate 58,289,325 of NC_137540.1, read as the reverse complement.
TAAAAGGAATACATTAGTCTAATGCAGTTAGCTCAACTAATGTAGCAGTAGGCAGAAATCAGCTGGTTTCTCAGTAACTTTTATTAGCAGCTCTTCCATTAGATCAGTAAGTCTTTTAAATTTCATTACTTTTTCCTCTCTTGATTCTTTACCCTGTATTTTGTGTTTGGGATGGGATAGATCTGTTGTATTTCGTTACTGATGGAATTGTTTCATTGTTGTTTTATTCTAAAAAAGTAATTGTTTTATTAAAATACCTAGCAGGTATTTCAAGCAGTTTAGTGATGTTTCTCTGCTCTGGCTCCTCAGTGTCCAGTGCTTTGCTTGGATGTGAATGCAAAAACTGATGTTTGGGATTTGTTTTCTCTCTGCACTGGCTTAGAAATTAGTTCTCTTTACTAGTTTGTTTTTTATATATGTATACATATATATATGTATTTTTTTTTTAATTAAGTTTTGCTGTGTGTTAGATTCAAACTTGGGAGCAGTAAGTCTCAGGCACGCATAGAAATAAACAGTGAGCACAATGCTAATTTTTTCTTAGCTTTCACATATCTAGTTTTTCCTTTGCCACCACGTTAGTTGAAAGGTTACATCCTGGCTAAGCCTGATAAGTTATTCAGAGGAAAAACCCCAAGGAAGCGGCTGGTGCCAGAGCAAATACGAGACTTGCTTCTAGCAAGGCTGAATCATTGCTGGTGTTTATTGAAGTCTTTGCCTGTTCTCTTGCACCTGGGGCTTTCTGGATGCCATGGAACAGGTTCTGTGGCCAAATTATCTACTGATGAAAAGCTACTGAATTAATTTGTGCTGGCTGAGGATACATAATGTGCTTCTGTATCCAAAATGATACATTTTGAGGGAGGGAAAAACCCAATATTTCTTCAAACTGTGTATAAGAAGGATTGCAATGTAGTTTGGTATTTACTCCTATGAAGTATGTGTGGTAAATATTTGTATTTACTAAGTCATATATCTGTTTAGCTGATAAATCCCGTTTTAACACAAAAAGCATAGCACAGTGGTGAACGACAAGAAAGTGATGTGTGTTTGTAGAAAAGCTGAGAGAGAGGGAGAGAGGAAGAGAGAGCAAAGTCTGGCTGAACCCAAAACCTGATTTGGAGCTGCTTAAGCAATCTGTAGGCACATGTATAGTCACATTGGCATCTGTAGTTGGTTTTGAAAATGCTGTTGTTTTCTCCAGAGCTTTTATTTCATCTTGTTCTGGCTGGGTCTGCTCACCTAGAGGTTAGATTTCTTTAAGGGTTACTGCTTTGTAGTTCTTATTTCAGGCACAACGTGGCCTTTCAGTGAGCTGTCACGGGTGGAGAGGTACAAACAATACCATCCAGGCATGTGCACTGGTAGTTCATACTCTCCATGTTAAGTACAGCAAAAAACAGATTTACAACTGTTTCTAATTTAAAACTGAAAAGCACCGAAACTGAAAAGCACTGAGAGTCTAGCCCTGCAACCGAGGCAATGCTGTTGCAGTCCAATGAGTCACCCAGGAATGCAATATAGGGCACCTGCGTGACACCTGGTGTTGCTCAGGTAATTCTCCAGAGATTTTAGCTCTTTGAAATGCTGCAGAGAGTGAGTGAATATGGCTGTAGATACCACAGGAGCCCACTTTGGTTTCGACTTTCTGTCACATTTTATTTCGTAATTTGAATGCCATCATTTCCATGTATCTCCTTCTTAGGAACCGGAGGTTTCAGTTTCTTTTGGAGTTAGAAAGGATGTCACATGTAGTTAGCATTTTCCGAAGGCGAGGAAAGACTATACTGACACCGAAAGGAGCACACACGGTGGTGTGAGAGGATTTGCTGCGAGGTTCACTGAAACGGACTGGATTACAGTTTGCCTAGGCATTAGTTTTCAGACCTTTGCAATATGCATAGCATATTTTGACCTGCCACTTTCAGGAGGAAATGAGCTCCCATTTCAGCACAGCTCCTAATAGGTGGATATCCAGAGCAACCGTGCTTATCCGGACGCAAGCTCCACAAATCCGCCCTGGGTGCAGGTATTCTGGGTGTAGGCATACCGGCTGCAGGCATCCCAGGTGCAGGCATTCTGGCTGAAGTCCTGCCAGCTGAGGCAGGAATGATACGCGTAGCACTGAGACACCTGGGCTGGCATGGGCATTGACAGAGCTCATCACTCCGGGCACCTCATCCAGCAATTGTGGCTCTCCTGCCTTTGGACCTGGACTGGTGCGTCCAGCTGAACCCAGCTCCTTGTTGTGGTGTGCATTGGTCATTGGCCCATCCTTTGCCTGTACTCTTAACGTGTTCCATTGCGGTATAGTTATGTCTTTGTTGTTCAAAATTAAGCTGCACTTAGGGTTCTCATTGTCATTTATATCTTGCATCAAATGATGTTGGTCTTTTATGCCACACTCCACGTCAGCCTTTCCAAAGGCAGAGGTAATATGGGCTGCCAGGGAATGATGCAGTTACCCCACTGCTCCAGCCCTCCGCAGCATCCAGATTTTCTTCTGAGCATTTTCTCAAGATGTTAATGTTTGTATTTGGGCCAAGGAAGAATTATTTGAAAGGAAAACTGTAGAATGTAGATCATCCTGTAGCACAGCGATTAATTAACAGTAAGTAGCTGTGGCCAGGACTCCAGTAAACAGAGTATCAAGTGGCTGTAAACTATCTTCTCAGCTGTTCCTCTTAACAAGAATTGGGATCTGGAGAAAGCTGACAGCTCTGATAGCACTGAAAGGGTCTAAATGGTTCTGCTTTCATCAGTCCTTGATACTAATCACACGGAATGGGCTGTTCTAGTAATACCTCTGCAAACCCAAATGCAGGAGGCAAATACTGTAAGGAACTCCAGTATTCAAGTTTACATTCCCAAATCAGAGGTTAGATAGGACTCATATGAATAATTGTTTATACATATGTATAAAAAAGCTTCCTCCACAGAGGCGGTCCACTCTCATTTTATGTTATTTAATCACGTAAAGCAAAACCAATAAGAACACATGACATACCTGTGGGATCCCAAGCACCTCAGGAATACGGGAGATGTTAGGAAGAAATGCCCTGCTTGAATGGGGAGAGTTTATTTAGGAGACAGAGGCTGAATGTCTGCTGAAGTTTTCAAGCTCCAGTTTCTCCAGTGGATGCAACAGCTCAGTTTCCATAGAGTAATCATCCAGGCTGAGTCCTTCCTTTCCATAATGAGCGTAACAGAAGATCTGTAAAAGTACTGGTGGCATCTCTAAAGCTGGTAGTGTCCAGTGTATTCTGGGTCTCTCCATGGAGGGGACATGTTGTCAATGCAACTTCACATCTGAATTTTCAACGCATTCTCATGAATGCATTTCACTTAAACAGCACTTGTGCTGAGTAGTTATTTTTCTTAGAGCTCTTTCAGTGCTGAACGTGTATAAATGAAACTTGTTTAACAAGACGGAGGTGTTCTGGCATGGGTGGGGCTTGGAGGTTGATCTGGCATGGGTGAAAATATGAGAATTTGCTCCAAGCAAATGGAAACTCGTGTTGAAACAAGCAAGAATTATTTTTTTCTGTCTGTTCTGAGATCTTTCGCTGTGTATCTTGGGAGCTGATCTGGATCTTTGACCACAGATAGAGAATGTGTAAAAGCATATCTTTTGCTAATGGGATTGTAGAATAATTTTTCCTGCTAGTGTGGAAGGGAAGATGCTCTTTTATTTGTGGAATGCCAGAAAACAATACTGTCCTCACTTACAGTAAGACATGAGTGATTTTGTGACATTTCCTTCCCAGCTAAAGGAGGAGGATGTGTGACTTATTGATGTGGACAGGGGTAAAACATTTTCACCATCAGCTACATAAAGGATTATGATTAAATGAACGATTAATTATATTGTCTTAGGGTGGCTGCTAAATGCAAGTGAACCGTGTTTGCAGGAGCATGATACCAACTCTGACACTGATTTTGGACGCTGGGCACAGGTGCCCTTTATACAAGGAGCATTGCAAGCAAATTAGCACATGGGTGTTTCAGCTGCGCAGGTGTCAGACGTGGTGGCCACAGGGCAGATTTGCCCATGGCACTGACCGACTTGCATGGCAGAGAGGGTGGAAGAGACAGATCAAGAGTGAGGCTTTTCTGGGTGGGGTTCACTTGTCCCATCCTTTCCATTGAGTTTTTGGTCACGCTGGCTGAACTAACCAACAGCCTTACAAGCCTGGAAGTATAGAAGTATTGTCTTATATTGCTGTGGCTCCCCGTGGTCACCTTCCCCCTCTTTCCTGTTCCTCCCTCTGGCTTCCGATATTGGTGAAGTAAATAAGTAGGACCCTTCCAGGTTTTGGTTCAAGGAACAGCTGTCTCTTCCCCTTGTGCCTGGTCTGTCACATGTGCTTGTATCTGTGCTGGCAGGATTTGGCCATGTGATGTCTTACTTTTAAAGTTATTATTTATTAATATTACAATGCATATCAAATGTGCTCAAAGGAGTCAGGAAGGAAGAGGTTCAGACAGAGAGCCTATGTGAGATGGGCGAGCCTGACCTTGCTGCCACTAACTCAGCTTCACTTGAAGCATCAGCTGTGAGTTGCAGGCAAATAAGAGTCGTTCAGCAAGCACCAATCTGGGGCTCGAAACTCAGGGTTCTTCCTCCACCTTGTCCAGGGTCACATTCACCTCCATGCTTCCATGGGAATGAACCAGTACAAGCAACAAGATTGTGTTCGGCATAGGCGTCCAAAGCTAGACTGTGCTTTAGGGAACAACTTTCTGTGCTGAGGTCTGTATGTTGAATTACCAACTTGATAAAGGCAGTCAGTTATATCCAGAAAGTAGAAGAAAGTAAAACAGTCTTCTGATGTTTTGCTGAAAGGAAATAAAAGGAATTAAAGAAAATAAATGCCTAAGATTTGGAAAGCAGAGTAATCTTTGCTTTCATGAGAGTTAAAAGTGAATAAAAATACAGGCATAAGATGGACTTTCTTTTTTTAATTGGCTAAACTGCACAAATAAATCAACTGTGTGATTTAAAAAAAATAATTGAGAAAACAATATTGCAAATGAAGGAATAATTAATAAAGATTAGCCAAAAGCTATGTTCAAGGACAAATTGCTTCCACTCTGTTTCCATCTCTTTTACTCTTAATCATATTTCTCACATACTCTGTTGTAAGCTGAATATGTTGACTCTATGTGCATTTTAATCAGCACTACATTGTTAGTCACAGATCATGGCTCCCTGGCCTGAGGTGGAAAAGCCTGAAACCAATAACTATATTGGGGACTCTTCGAAACAAAACCAGAACATGGCTGGGAAAGAAGGAGAAAATCACAAAGGTAATGTGTGCTCAGCTGTGACTTAAAGACATGTATGTTTTAGAGCTCCTTGGAGAAGATGGAAGGTAATTAAACAATTTTTAAATGTTCTATTTCATCAGGCAATGTGGCTTCACTTGGAAATAAAGGGGAAATTCAACCTGCATTTTCCACAATAGCCTTGATAGATGAGACAAGGCCAGAAGAAGATGACCCATGGGCTCTGCCGGAACTGCAGGACACTGGGGTCAAGTGGTCAGGTAGCCATTTCTCAGTAAATAAGTTACCTGCATTTATTTTTTCCATCATTCGTGCTCTCTTTGTCTCGGTTGTTTTTCTGAAATAATATTTGCCGAAAAATTGTATTTAAGATTTGAGGAGTTTTCAGATGTAGGCTTACACTCTGTCTCACCTTCCCCAACAGAGAATGGGAAATTATATTTATTCAATTAAGAAGAATCTGGAAATTATGCTGCTTACCCTCCTTAAAACACAGGGAGATATATGGAAAATAGTAAAAAAATAATATGATTTTATGTCCAGGCTCCTATTGGCCTTTCTTTACTCAATAATATGACTTTGTAAAATTGAGGGTAAATCTCAGGCTTCATAAGGGTTTTGTCATATATCAAAAGCTTTTACATGGTAAAACTGGGCATAGAATCAGAGAATAGTTTTGATTGGAAGGGACTTCAAACTTCATCTGATTTCAACCCCTCTGCCATGGGCCGGGACACCTTCCACTAGACCAGGTTGCTCAAAGCTCCATCCAGCCTGGCCTTGAACATTTCCAGGGATAGGGCATCCACAGCTTCTGTGAGCAGCCTGTTCTAGGGCCTCACCTCCCTCATGGTAAAGAATTCCTTCCTTATATCTAATTTAAGTCTTCCCTCTTTCAGTTTAAAGCCATTACCCCTTCTCCTGTCACTACATGCCCTTGTAAAAAGTGCCTCTCCAGTAAATGAACTACCTGGTTCTGCAGTTAAAATTTTATTAAGAAGAACATTCTTTCGGGTTTAATCACACAGGGGGGTCACAGTGTTGTCTTTGACTTTGTAGTCTCTGCTTGTGCAATAGACTGTTCCAGAGAGAACACCAGATACATCAAACAAGTCTTTTATGCATAATGTATTTGTTTTGCAGAACTGGATAGAAAAGGAAAAATAATTCGTGTACTCTACGGGATAGGGAAGTTTATTATGCTACTTGGATTACTCTACTTGTTCGTGTGTTCTCTGGATGTACTGAGCTCTGCTTTTCAACTAGTAGGAGGTATGAAATTGTCTAAATTATGAGGGATAAACTATGAATGAGGCAGTAAATTTCATCTGAGTGACTAAATTACCAGTATCACTCTTCAAGAACGTTATCCATAGATTTATGTCTTGAAATATAGATTCAGAGGGAAGTAGCCCTGATTGAAGACTGACCCTCATCTGTTTTAAAAGGCCTTTATGGCTCAAATTCCAAAGAGCTGTTGATGTAGGGGTTATTTGCCCCAATGTGTTAGTATGTTCCTGTTACTTTAGTGACCATTTACATGAATACATCTGTGTGTAAATCTGTCCCATGTGAAAGACATTTCAACAAGGTGAAATATGAAAATTATGCTCTTGATCAAAGCACTGAAATGTCCCCAAAATTCTTCAAAAATGAAAACTGTTGATGTGCATTTGTTTCATTTACCTGTCTCCAAGGGTTGAATTCTGCTGATGGATTCAGAAATGGTTATCTGAGAAATATGTGAGCTTCTGTGGAAGTATTTTGGATTTTTGGCAACAACAAATAAAAGAAAGCTAGAAGAACAGAATTACTGAGGATTATTAAAACATTTTTCCTTGATGCTATAACAGGCAGTAATAACATTTAGATCTATGTATGTGTGGGATTTTTGTCCTACAAGTCTTTCCTCGGCTGTGGTTTTATATAGTTCTCTGTAGAGTTCAGTAGAGCTTGTTTAATCACTGAAGTTAGAGAATATAAAGTATTCTTTGATAACTGAGAAGCTGAGAGTTCAGGATCTGAATTTGGATCCCGGGGTTACATCATCCTGTATGTCTTTTGTCTGTCAAGCATGGCTATATGCATATCAATTAAATGGTTGAATGATCTTTAATGCTCTGGTAATTTCTGTGGACTTCACCTTGCACTTCCCTCACTCTGAGAATGTGTTTTTTGTAGGTAAAGCTGCAGGGGACATTTTTCAGGATGATTCAGTGCTGTCTAATCCTGTTGCGGGATTGGTGATTGGAGTTCTGGTGACTGTTATGGTCCAAAGCTCCAGCACTTCTTCGTCCATTGTGGTCAGCATGGTGTCCTCCACATGTAAGTCTGCTTACAGTATCTTCCCAGAGATCACTCATAAGTCTTGGTCTGGGGCACAAACATGCCCACCTGTGTTGGAGTTGTAAAAGCTTTGAGTATGAGAGTAGAGGCTGCAGATAAAGATTTTCACAGCTGTTGCCATGATATAAAAACAAAATTTAAAAGTAACAACAACAATAATAATAGTAGTAGTAAGTCTGTAACTGCAATGAAAATCATTGGAAGCCTTGGCATTGAATACATTAATTTTGGAAGTATCTTCACAGTTTTCTCATGTTAGCTAGTTGCTGAACTTCATTTGTTTCTGTGGCATCAGTTCAAAATTCTGCAGTAAGTAGGAAAACACCTGGGAAGGAAGAGACTTTATATTACTCCAGCCCTCTAACGTGGTGAAAAGGGACAGCCATAGGCTGTCGTTTCAGTGGGGATCACAGGACTATGGGAGCACCAGGTTCCCAAGGGGCTTGATTAAAGCAAACGTATCTGGATTGGAGCACCAAATCCCAGTGACATCAAGGGAAGTCAGGGTTCTAGTGACATTAACGGATGTTAATTTTCATTGGAGCAAAGAGCTTGCTGATGATCAGATTTTTTCATTCAGTGCTTCCTTTTCTGCTTTTTAGTGCTGACTGTTCAATCAGCTATTCCTATCATAATGGGGGCAAACATTGGCACCTCAGTTACAAACACGATTGTGGCACTCATGCAAGCTGGGGACAGGAATGAATTTAGAAGGTATTGTACTTAAACACTAGATCTGAAAAGTTGCTTTTCTTCCTTCGTTGTAGGTTTTCTTCTATATTCCCTATCACTACTATAGCCATTCAACCTTTCTCTTGACTAAAATTTCAATGTCTAGTTAGGAAAGTCACAAACATGGCCATGGCCAAAGTATAATGCTGTCTGGATATATGGCTTTGTATACTTTAGGAAAACCATATTGGGTTCCTTTAAAAGTTTTGCGTTTCTTGTAAGAACCCACCATTTTTAACTGGATCTTGCACAAGGATAAATTTTCAACTGCTCTCTCTATACCACTCACATTTGATGATCTCTTTATTATGAGGGGCTGTACAAGAAGTAAATATTACAGTATCTTGGTCTATTCTCCTTAAAAGAGATATTGAAGGTTGTTTAAGTCTAGAGAAAGAAAGAGCTGGTAACTGTAGAGAAATGAAGTGTCTTGGCTCTCAAATATATACAGTGACAACTTTTAGACTGCTACTTGACATAGTTGCTGGGAGAACTCATGGCTTACTGGAGATGGGCAGTAAACTTGTGAGGGATAAGAGACTTTGGTACCTTGTCATTTGTGGCATACCAAACATATGAAATACACCTAGCCCAAGTATTTTTCTCCAAGATTTCCTGTCCTGTGCTATTGTTGTGCTATTCTCTGTCACTTAAATTCCAGTGCCAAAGTAGCGTATTAGTATCTGTTCAGGAAAAGAATTTAAATAATAACAAGAAAGAAGCTGATTTTTAACATTCATTAACACCATTAACAACCACTGCAATCTGTAAATTGAAGGTGGTAGCACTATCCATTTTGTTGGCCTACTTTGAATGTTCCCCGTGATTTACCCTCAAGCAGTTTTTCAGTGAGAACTTAAATTACAGGATTAGCATTTTGAGGAGTTTTTCCTCCACATTTTCTTCCTTCATAACAATTTAAGGAGCTATATTTTAAAACAAATACAGGCAGGTTGCAGAGAATTAAGAGGACCACAAGCAGCTACTAGGAAGGTGGGAAAAAGTGCCTCTGAGGGAAGAGCTATGGTTCCTCAGGCTCTGGAGGAGAAGCTAGAAGGGAACTGTAAACCAACAATTTGCAAGAACATGTGAGACGGCTGCAAAGAGCCATCTTCCGCTATGAGTCAGGGAGAACAGGTGCCAGAGGCAACTCCTGGCTGAGGATTAAAAATGTACCAGAAATGCGTGAGAAGCAAAAGCAAAGGTAGGCTGTACAGCCAATTCTTTCTTCAGACAAGTACTCTTAGCAACCTCCTGTTAAGGATCACTTTTGCCTTTTCTAGTTTGTCTAATTTCACTCACTTGGCTGGCTCTTTCACTGGGTCAATGGTGTGGAGATGACTTAGTGCTCTATAGCAAAGCAACCATCTCCTGTGACCCCAGAAATGGAATGACTCCCATCTTGAAATGGGCTTCATCCCCACCTGTATGATTTCATATTTAATTGATGTTGTGCACATGTTGTTTAATTAAAAGCAGCTCTGTTGTTTAATTTATTCTTGCAGGGCCTTTGCTGGGGCAACAATCCATGATTTCTTTAACTGGCTTGCTGTGTTTGTGCTGTTGCCCATTGAAGTAATTTCTGGCTATCTTTACCATCTCACCAATGTTATAGTTGAGTCCTTTCATCTTGAAAGTGGTGAGGATGCCCCTGAGCTACTGAAAGTTATCACAGACCCCTTTACAAAGCTCATAATTGAGGTAAGTTCTTTCTCTCTTCAGGGAAGGTGCTTACTTGGTTTATACACAGCTCATCAGAGTATGAGGGAGGGGCTTCCACTCACTTCCCTCTGTCCTAGGGGTAAAGCTCATTAGCAGAAGGATTCTTCTTTTTATTGACATTTCATAACACCTCAGCTCCATGTTTTCTGTTTCCCCCACATTTCAGCTCCTCCTAGCTAGGAGGACTGGGAAGGCAGGTGAGGATAACTACAGTCACACGGGATGGATGGGATGGCAGCCTGTTGCCTAGACATTGGCAGGTAGTACTAGCTGAGAGAACCTAGCACACCTAGAAGATCTGCATAAGACTTGAAGACACTACACTGAAATTATGGGAAACTCAGGCACATCTAAAGGGACAGCTGGAGGCCAAAGGGGATGCACATGTCTCCTAAAGTGACAGTAAATGCGTTTAGGCTGTTGTGTCATTGTAGTTATTTAAACAGAAAGGGTGAGATGAGGTGGTGGGTGATTTGGGGAAAATGAGACATGGTGTTTGTTCACGTAGAGTTGTGCCTTTTTCTGGGAGTAAACCCACTCCTACCTATCGGGCAACAGCTCCAGTTTTAGAGATGATCCTGCATGCTTTATGTGGTTGAGCTTCCAAAGAGACTTCTTTGAGAAGAGCTGAACAGTGTGATGCAAGTTGGAATTTTTTTTTTTTTTTTTAATAGCTTGATAAATCAGTCATAAATGCAATTGCTACAAATGATGAATCAGCAAAAAACAAAAGCCTGGTAAAGATTTGGTGCATAACTGAAACCAATGTGGTGAGTATTATGATAAATTCATTGTCAGGCTTCTCAGGAATTATATTACTTATCTGTAGCTGATAATCCTTATCATAGAACTGTGAAATTAGATTTTAAAAGAAATTTTCAGCAGAAAAAGAATGAAAACAATTTAATGTCGTTTTTCTCTACTTAAAGTGAGGATGTCATACCAGTGGTGGGCTTGACGTGGTTGCTTTTGGTACCACGCAGGCTCTTGCTTATCGGAAATGGTGGTTTGGAGCCATGCCTTTCACATCCAAATGCCTTTAAATTTTGATACTCCTACTGACTCCCTGAAAGTGGAAAAAATCTGCAATATAGGCCAAAGAATATATATTTTTGGCTACCATTTATCTATTGATCTAGCCAGTTTAATCTTCCGTGTGTTAGTATGATGTGGTGGCAGCTGGTTACTTCCAGCTTTCCTGGAAGACTGCCCTCAGAGAAAGCCTCTGTGTGGGCCAAATCCTGTTCTTCACCCCAGCAACACTGCAGCTGGAAGGAATCTGCTGACCAAATTGACACCAATGACTGTTTTGGTGGAGTGTGGAGCTGAGTGTTTGGTTTGTGTTGTTCAGCTAACTAACAATTAGAGCATTAAATATCCCTTGGATCTCTAATGAGACTATTCTACTTGTTAGTATGTATATAAGGTAATTCCCGAAGTCCTGAGGCAGAAGATACTCAAGGACATATAGCGGAGGTTAAAATTAAGTGCTTGGGTTTTTAAAGGAGCCCAGCTCCTGTTGAATGATGGTCTGGATGGCTAGTGAAACACTAGCTAGGTAGACAGTGCTGGGAGCAGAGCTGTGCTAATGTGAAACTGCTCAGGTTATGCTGTGGAGGAGCTGGGTATTTCATCTCAGGGGAGACGTGATGCTCCCAGACCCCAGTCAGCACTTGGCTACCCCTTCCCTGCCTGGGCAGCAAGGTCAGACCCCTGAGTCCTACAGTCCTCCCACTCCTAGAAGACAAGCACCTACCTGGAAAGTGTAGGCTGAGTGTTACATTTCCATATACACAATTCTTTCTGTGCTTGTCTATATTTTGGCTGTGTAACTACTACCCAAGCATATAGTCAAATTACAAAAACACATGAAACCCCTACAAGCTTGACTTGAGCTTGGCAGGGGGAAGAGGAAGATTGTTTAAATGATTTACATTCCTAGTGGGTTAAAGTAATTCTTGGCAAAAAAAATGATTAAACAGACTGATGGCAGGGATAAATACATGCAGACCCCATATGTTTAAAGCAAGACATAAGGGTAAACATTCTGATCTGATGCAGCTGCTTTGAAGCTCAGATGGCTCAAAAATTTCAGGAAGGCAAGAAAAAAACATTACATTGTGTTTGTAGAGGCAGATGTGTCGAGGCAGACTGGAGACCAGGTACTCCCTGGAGATGCTGGGGCATTGGATCCAACCTCAGCTTCACCCATCAGCTGGAGCAAGAGTGCAAATGTGGGTGTCTGCAGGCAGTGCCCAGCAAGAAAATATGATTTCTCTATCTCCATTTTAGCAAAAAACTATCACTTGAACATGTCCTTAAGATACGTCCTGTTCAGCAGTGTGGTTCAGAGTCCATTTGGCCATTAGCTGCTCTTGTAGGGAAGTATTCTGTCAGCAAACTGTTCCTCTATCTGCATAACAACTTTTGGACCTGGCATCAGAATGCAATACATCTGGGCTAGGAGCTCTTAGAAGCGAAGTTTTATTGCAGTATAAACAGTAATTCAGGTTCAGCTCAGAAATACCAATGATAATCATAGTGATAGTAATTATTTCTTAAGTAGCATTTGACCTGTAGAAAGGGAAGTAGTAGCAGCACTTCAGATTCTACAGATAGAAAATGAGGCACAAAAGGGCAGTGTGAGCAGCTTGTGCTCATCCAGCAACAGAGTCTACACTAGTATTGTAGCATTCTGAATTGCAGACCCATGTAGTACTTACCAGACCATTAGCTGCAGCTAAGATGACAGTAAAGGGGTCTTTCTTTGACCCGAGGAAGCTGTGTCACTGGCTGGAGAAGGAATGCCGCTGCTGCTGCTGGGCATCAGCCTCTTTCTACAGACTCTGACATCATTAGTTAAGGTTCTTAGCTACTGATGACTTGGTGCTATGGTTATTACAATGAAAAAGGTTTCAGGGGCATTTTAATTTTTAAATGCTGTATTGATTGACTTAAGTAACAGCACAACCATTTATTTTAAGAATGTAAAAAAAATTGTCATCTTTGTAGTGCCAACTTACAAATCCACCTTTAGCTGATGAATGCTTGGTTTCAGTAAAAACCTAGAACTTTGGATGAGCTCTTATTGAACTGTTGTAAGTGACTGAAGTATCTGCTTTGGTAATCTTTAGACACTGCAGAATGTCACAATTCCACCTTCAGAAAACTGCACAACTCCTGACCTTTGCTGGTCTGAAGGAAATTCAACGTGGACCATTAAGAATGTAACTGAAACAGAAAATATCAGTAAATGTAAGTAGCAGAACTATTTCTGCTTCAGTAATATCTTTACAAATGTATGGTGATAACAGACCATTTCAGAGGTACATCAAGAGGCACTCACCTGTATATGAACACAAGGGGCAACCAGAGCAGCCCCTGCTCTGTTACAGCTTCACAGCTGGAGTTACCAGCATCACTGTGATATCTGGCTGCAGATGGGGCTCTTTCCATGCTCCCTGATACCAGTAATTGAGGTCTTCAGTATCATGTCACCCTCACTGTTCAAGTGACTTGGAGGTACAGTTACTTTGCTGTAATGGTTGCTTGGATATTTCCATCCTTGTGCGTGCCCTACAGGACTTGGAACAGCCCTTCTCAGGCACACAGCCACCTCTGGGAAGAGCTGACTCACCATCTGGCTCAGCACAGCAAAATTTTCTCACACCGTTGTATTGCCTTCTCTTGCACATGGTCACCCAGCTCGTGCCAGCCCTGCAGGGGTGCCTAATGTGTATTTTATAAGTGTGCCCATACAAGAGCCCCTCTTGGCCCCCTCAGATATGGCTTTTGTGGAGTGGAGGAGGTGGCATTTTTGGTCTTTGCATCAGCTGCTCAAGCTGTGAGTGCTTTGGTCCCATTTTCTTAGAGGCATGTATGAAAACCAGAGCTGGGCTTGGGATCAGAAGCAAAAATGTAGCTGGCCCAATTAATTTTCCTTTTATTTTTTCAGGCAAGCATCTGTTTACAGACTCAGACCTGCCTGATCTTGCCATCGGTCTCATCCTTCTGGCTTTGTCTCTGCTTGTTCTGTGCTCCTGTTTGGTGATGATCGTTAAGCTATTAAACTCTGTGCTTAAAGGACAAGTGGCGAGCGTTATCAAGAAGACAATAAACACTGGTAATTATCTGCTTTTCCTGAAGATTGTTTTCAGGAATGACAAGGACATTGAGCACATTTATTGATATCTCCTGTTCTGGCAGATATTATAGAATAATTTAAGGAAAAAAAGTATTAAACTAAAATCACACCTGCCCCAACATTTTTTCTCCTCAGCATGTTATTTTCTTTATTTAAAAAAATCTATTAGTGAACAGCTTGCTTGTGAACTGCAGCAGATTAACAGCAACAGAGACCAAAGTCCAGGCTCTGTTTCTTGATGTATAATCATTAGCTGTTAGAAATGTAACATTCCGAGCCTCAAAGATAGCACCAAAGTGGTGAGATCCTGATTGCCTGCTCTGGCACAGAGTCTGCATGTTTTTTCTAAAGTAAGTTGAAAGAAGTTTGTAGTGATTAATAATCTAATACCTTTTGTTTGCCCTATTCCACTCCTTTAACCCTCTTTTCAGTAGGATAAGACAGCCCTGAATAGTGGTACTTGCTGTCTTTCCCTGTGTTCTCCAGCTGCTTTTTCATCCTGGATCCATTGAGTGCAAATGTTGTTGTGGTAGTGGTTTTTTTGTTGTTGTTTGTTTGTTTTTGTTTGTTTGTTTGTTTGTTGTTGTTTTTGTTGTTGTTGTTGTTGATGGGGTTTTTTTTAGTTTTTGTTTGGTTTTGTTTGGTGTTTTGTTTGTTTGTGGGTTTTTGTTTGTTTTTCTTCACTTGACTGATTTTTCTTCATCCTCCTTTGAATGGAGGGAGGGGAGTCCTGGTACATCTCTGGTTATGGTTGCAGAGAGGGTTCACAGAAATGGAGAAGGCAACAAAGTGGTCCCCATACTGTCTTCTCTTTTCCTGGGCAAAGTAGACTGCCTGAATCAAAAACAAGGGTTAGAAAGTAATCAGCTGCCAGTTACTGTTCATTTGGGACCTAGTCTGTCTTCCTCTGTGTCTTCCCAACTGAGTAATTCCTGACTTACCAGCTCACTCATAAATGTGCAGAATACAGGGGACTATTGTGCCTAGTTTATCTAATCAGTGTGATTAGCTTTTCTTTGCAAAAGTTAACAAGTGGATTGTTAGGAGGTGATCAGCTTGGAAATAGTTAAAACAACTTTGCTTTCTCAGGATGGTCTTCTGAAGATCCATCCATGTTGTAGTTGCTTGGTTGCCAAAACCAAGACACTCTGGACACTTAGAAGGTGTTGTGTTGAGCTCTGTGGAAACATGTCTGGTACTTGATTGTATTACAACATAAATGCCACCTTGGGTCAGCACAAATGTCTCGCTAGCCTAGTATCCACCTCTAAGTGTGTTTGGTGGTTGAAAGCTAGAGATGGAGTACTGGTAAAGTAGAGTAGCAGAACTGACTCTGAGACAAAATCGTCATGTAAGAGTATTGGAACAGGAGGCTCTTCAGGAGGGACAGGGAGGGGAGATGAGGAAGAGGTGTCACCCTCTATGTCAATGACCAGCTGGAGTGCATGGAGGTCCACCTGGGGATGGATGAGAAGCTGGCTGAGAGTCATGGGTCAGAATTAAAGGGAAAGTAGGGACAGATGATGTTATAGTGGGGATCTACTACAGGCACCTGACCAGGAAGACCAAGTGGATGAGGCCCTCTGTAGACAGATAGGAGCAGCCTCATGTTCACAAGCCCTGGTCTTCATGCCATCCAGAGGGACCTTGACAAGCTTGACAGGTGGGCCTATGTGAACCTCATAAAGTTCAGCAAGGCCATGTGCAAGTTCCTGCACATGATTGGGGCAATGTCCAGTATCAATACAGGCTGGGGGATGAAGGGATTGAGAGCAGCCCGGAGGAGAAGGACTTGGAGGTGTTGGTTGACGAGAAGCTCAACATGACCTGGCAATGTGCGCTTGCAACCCAGAAAGCCAGCTGTATCCTGGGCTGCATCAAAAGAAGTGTGACCAGCAGGTTGAGGGAAGTGAAGACTTTTTACAAGGGGTAATAGCTTTAAACTGAAAAAAAGATTTAGATTAGATAGAAGAAAATCTTCACCATGAGGGTGATGAAAGACTGGAACCGGCTGCCCAGATACGTTGTGGATGCTCCATCCCTGGAAGTGTTCAAGGCCAGGTTGGTTGGGGCTTTGGGCAACCTGGTCTAGTGGAAGGTGTCCCTGCCCATAGCAGGGGGCTTGGAATCTTGGGATCTTTAAGGCCCCTTCCAGTCCAGACCATTCTATGCATCTATAAACAGACAATAAGTAAGCAGCATATTTACTTCTGAAATACTTAATAGTCTTTTCACCATTGTGGTACTATGTGATCCTAAAGACAATGTTCTCCCTCTTATTTTTTTAGATTTCCCATTTCCTTTCACTTGGCTAGCTGGATACCTGGCTATGCTTGCAGGGGCTGGCATGACCTTCGTTGTCCAAAGCAGTTCTGTTTTCACATCTGCAATTACACCCCTTGTTGGTGAGTTGTCAATACTGTGTTCTTTATCCCATGTTTTATCTTGTCCACCATTCTGAAACCACTCAATACTATTTACTTTCTCCTAGGCATTGGCGTTATAAGCATTGAGCGTTGTTATCCCCTTACCTTGGGAGCTAACATTGGCACAACCACAACAGCTATACTTGCAGCTTTAGCAAGTCCAGGGAGTACATTAAAGTATTCACTGCAGGTCAGTATAAACCAATGCTTCCTTGACTTCATTTAGAAGTTGCAACTTTTTTGAAGAAAAAAATGACAAAATTTGCTGTGACGCAAATATGCCATGGATGTCATGCTTGATTTTGATCTATTAATGGCAGCTCATTAATTATATAGTTATATAGTAAAATATATTAATTATATAGTTATATAATAAAATTAATTATATAGTTATATAGTAAAATCTTGCTTTCATAAATTAGGTTTGATCTGATTGAATTAATTCAGAGTTGAGATAGGGTTGGCCACTTGTCCCCTTGAGCTTGGAATTCAGTGCAGTCATCTCTGACAGCCCTCTGAGGTAGTTCCCTATGAGGGTTACTAATTTCTGTAAGTTCCCTTCTCAGGACCCTAACTCTGTTCATGCATATGGACGTAGGGACTTCTGTAACCTAAGTGGAGGCTGTACAACCCATAGGACGGCAAGCTGTCTTCTTACTTGGGGTTGCAGTGAGCATCGTGGCACCCATTTTGTCATTGTAAATCTAATCTGAGTGGGTTTTATTTAATTCTTTGTTACCTCTGACTACTTGAAAAGTAGGAAGCCTGGCTGTCGAGGGTTTAGATTGTGGGGTGACAATAAAACCCTGGCAGATGTATTGTTAACCGCCTCCCCCCTCACACACTTCCCCCTTTTGCCCCTCCCTCTCCCCCTTCCCACTAAGGAGAGGTGATCGGGAGGGAAAGAAGGACAGAGAGAAGAGAGATGGAAAAATTAAAGATGTTTTACTAATGCTACTAATAAGAATAGAGAAAATAATACAAAATATACAAAACCAATCTTGAAAGTCTCAACAACTGTAGAGCCGGCACCCAAAGTCCTGGATTGGACTCTGCAGCCAACCGGATCTGGATTCAGTCTCTCACTAGGCCTCAGTTCGCAGGGACGACTAGCAAGGTCCTCTCCTAATGTCAGCCATGAGGAAAAGAGGGAAAAAGGGACGAGATCCTCGTGATCTCCCACTTTTATATGAAGGATTCACGTGAAAGGAATGTTATACACAGTTGGTCAGTTTCTTGGTCACTTGTTTCTCGTCGCCCCTCTCGCGAGATGTCCATTCATGCTTATCAGTAAGTTTGCATTCCATTGCTAGGTTTACCAAAACATGTGTCTGGTTCTCCAGGAAAATGCAGTTAATATGAAGCTTTAGCTGACAGGCCAATTCACTAAAAGAGAAACTTGTTTTTAACAAAACCAGGACACTGGCTTTGGGCTCCCATTTAACACCTGGTAAAGAACATTCCAGGTAGCAGATAACATTTGAATGAACCCTCTACATCAAAGAGTGAAAAGATAATGAAGTTTCCTTTGTGCATAGGATGAATGTTTTTTACTTGCCACAATAAATCAATAAAATTACAGAAGTTATTTTATCGTCCTGAGGCATGATAGAATAGATGTAATCACGAGAAAATACTATCTTGACCAAGCTCAGATTTCATGATAAGTTGCTGTTTTTGTAACACGCTTTAAAAATAAACCCCTGTGCTTTCATGTTTATTGTAGTCTGATAACAGTTACAGAATGAAAATAAGGTGAGCAGGGAGTGTACTGTTTTATTTGGTATATGCTCATTCTCTCTAAGCAACTTCTGAAAGCTTTATCAAGTAGATGTCTCTTGATGCTTATTTTTGGAATAAAAAGCAAACAAAACAGTTTTGAAGCATGTGAGTCAAACAATTATCAAAGACCCAGACAAAGTCCCATTCCAAGAATCTCCTCAGTGTCCTATAAACTTTTAACTAATTTTTGGAAAATCTGGGTTTGTACCATTAGCAATTTCTCAGTAGCCTGTATGCAATAAATAATTTACACTTCCCATATTTACATTGGAAACTGATGGATGCAGAACCCAATAATGAATAGTTTTTGTGGAGTTCTCATGACTTACTAACAACAGGACTCTTTCGTGATAGCTGTTTGCTTTGTCAGCTTTATTTCTTATGTACTTCATTTCTTGCAATTTTTTAGGCTGAATTTTAAGACTTGCCCATCTGTGGGGAGACACATGGTCCCCTCTAGGCTTGTCCTGTTTCCAGGTGCTGTCCCCTGTTTGTAGGCTGTGATCCGTATGTTTGAGGTATTACCAAGTCCTTGCTTGGTGCTAGGAGAGGCCCTGCAGTGAAATAGCATGAAAGAGAAGAAAAAACAGTGGAAATCAAGGGAAGGGAAATGACAGAGTCTTAGTGCCATCGGAAGTGATCATGCAAGCAGGAGCATTTAACGTCATTTTACTCAATGAACTTCTCAAATGTTTTTGCTTTCAGATTGCCTTGTGCCACTTTTTCTTCAATGTCTCTGGAATTATTCTGTTTTACCCACTACCTTATACCCGGCTGCCAATCCGCATGGCCAAGACTTTGGGAAACACAACAGCCAAGTACAGATGGTTTGCTATATTTTATCTTCTCATCTGCTTCTTTCTTTTGCCTTTGTTTGTATTTGGTCTGTCACTGGCAGGCTGGCCAGTCCTTTTAGGTGTTTGCCTTCCCCTTCTTGCTCTTTTTATTGCTGTGGTTGTAATTAATGTTATGCAGTCAAGGAAACCACATTCACTGCCGGAGAAGCTCCAAAACTGGGATTTCCTACCCATCTGGATGCACTCCCTAGAGCCCTGGGACAATATAATTATGTCTATGCTCGCCTTTTGTGGGAAACACTGCTGTGGCTTCTGCAAGTGCTGCAAAGTCAATGCAGAGCAGGAGGGTGCCAAAGACAACCAGCTAAAAACTATGGAGGTTTACGAAAACACCATTGCAATGGCTGATGAAGAAAGAGGTGGAAGAAGAGCACCAGCTGCAGCTTGTGTTGACAAAACAGGCACAAACAACACAGCCTTATAGTAGTGGATCGACCCATATTAGCAGAGATACAGCATAGGACAGTCAGGCTCTTGAAAACCACCTTGGACAATGCACTGAGAAGAGAACGAATACTTTGTCAGGTTCCTGCAGCCAGCGATATGTCACTTATTCACTTATCAAGAAGTGGAGTCAAACAAGCTTGACAGAGCCCCTAGAAAATCTATGGTCTGTTGAAAAGCCTTGCTTACAGAGGATCTACTATGTGGTACCTTCATCAGATGCTATCAGTAGCAAACAAAAGAAATCCTGATGTAGTCCCATGAAGAGAGGGATGAAAGGAGTGATGATCAATTCAAACTTGATTAAAAAATAAACAACCAACCAATGCACTTGTAGAACAGCCTTTCTGACCTACTGGCTTATTAAGCAGAAGTTAGTTTACAATACCTAAAAAGATCTGGAAATGGAAAAAAGAAAGAATAAAAAAGAGACTCCTAATGTTTTCATTGTCCTGTTTGCAGTGGTCAAAATGGAAAACTGTAGTTTTCCCACTACGGACCAAATCTGTTATGTAAATGGAGGAAAATGAAATGTTGGGACATCCTTCAGAAGCTCTGGGAATCCTACTCTGGCATAAGAATATGTACAAACCCCTTTTGATCAACCTCTGTCTCCTTTAATACTGGGGACAGGAATGATGATCTTTTATTATCTCAAGCTAAAGGCTAAAAAAAGTAATTGCTGATCCCGCTGCCTGATGAAGGTTAAGCACTGGGTTTGGAGACACTGGGTGGCTACCAAAGGCCTTGATGGACTCAGGATGTGGTTGTGCAACCATTCCTCTTTCTAGATTGTCCTCCTCAGTCCTTTTCACCTTGTGGCCCCACAGTCAGAGGTATGGTGCAGGAGGGAGGACGAGTGGCCAGTGTAGGGGAGGAGATGGCCACCCAAGCCTGGGCTGGTACCAAGAGATTTGTGTGCAACTGTGGCTCCATTTGGCTGAGCCACAAAATGACCTTTCAGAGTAGTGGTGGAGACTGGCTCTAGAGCTACAAAAGAAGGAATCTGGAGAGAAGCTTGTGGCTAGCGCAGGACACAGGGTAACGTTTACTGTAGAAAAACGAGTGTTCACTCTGCACCACCATTTTCTGCTCTGAACCACCCTCCTTGGAAATAATGTGAATTTCAGTGGTAATTGTATGTAGCAATCCAAATCCTGCCCCCCCAAAATCTGTAAGTAGTGTAGTCACTATCGTATGTAGTCAACGCACAGGTAGTATAGCACTTGGTAGGTAGCTGCTTGTGCTCAAATCTTACTGTTACTGATATTTTAATAAATGCTTTTGAGGCTGCTGTGAACCATGGGCTGACAAAAGGCATAATTTCAATGGCAGAAAAAGACCATTTCAGAGATGCACAGAAGGCCAGTTCTGCTGGTCTTCAGTAGCTTCGATATCAGTGAGCATGGGATAAAATCTGAAGTCCAACCACTGACCTTAAAACAGATCAGGTGACTGAGTATAGGGTGTCAGTTAAAACCAGTTTACATGGCTGAGTTGTAGATTAAATTTGCAATGGAAGTGCTGAAAAGACCCTTAGTGTAACGTAGCCACTCAGTGCTGCTAGAACACATTTACTTTTCTGCAGAGCTCTGGAATTCAGTAGGCTGAATTTGGCTATCAGGTAAATATGTATATTTTAGAAGTGAAAATTGTTTTAATTTACTTTTTTTAACTGACACCTAAGTTGGCAAACTATGTTGCTGAAAATGTGTTTGCAAATTACATTCATACTGAGATTCAGACTGTTTCTGTAATTGTGAGCCAGTGACAAAATGCTTAGGATCAGAGTGAATTTCCAGAAGCATCTAGTTTTGGTATAGTTCTGCTCTTTTGGGGTTTAGTAGCAGAGAGCAGAGTTATGTCAAACTATCCTTTTAAAAATTATTTTACTTGTCCTTCATGTAGTTGAACAAGAATTTTGTCAGCATCTTATTTTTAAAGTGGAATTTTGATATCTTCAATATTTCTTCTTTATTTTAGTCTCACAATTCTGGATGCTTTCAGAATCTGTTTCTTTAAATCTGGGAATGCATTTCCCATGCTCTGTTTCTTTGGGAAAAATATGAGAAAAATATCCAGAATTTTCTTTCAAGTTATCTCATGTTTCCATTGACCACGCATTGAAATAGGAAAAATTTTAATTTACTTTTACTCATTTCTTAAACAACATGCACCTTATTTTACATATTGAAGTAAAGCCATCAAGCACAGTGATAATAACTGTAAGAAAGCAGTTCTTACAAAAGAATCAGGGCAGTTATTAATAGTCAGACATATCAGTACTTTATGGTTCCTCATTGCAACCTTTCCCCTATTATATGTTCAGATCTTACTGTCTTCTCTCTTTGCTCCAGGCCATATTGTGCCATTGTTTTAAGCAGATTCTGACAAAGATTTCTGTTTAACACTTGACAGTACAACATGCCCTGGCATATTTCTCCCCCTACGCTTACCAAATGATATTTACACTTTATTTATAATTATTTGAGTGTACAGAATTTTTCGTAAGTTATATAGAAAAAAGCTCATGATTGTGTTATATATTGCATATTTAAAAACTATGCAATGTTTATCTATAAAAATGTAAAAAGGAACAACTGTATATTTTGTAATATAACATTTCCAATTGTTTGTAACTGTGTATACTGCATATTATGGAGGCTGTTTAGCTCCATCAACAGGTTACGTAAAGATTATTAGCAATGCAGAGACAGATTTCTTAAAGATGAAAAACATCTACATACTTTCATAATATGGGTTTTAACGCACAAGGATACTGAACTCTTCTAACAGATTTGAATTTGCTGTAATGAGGAATTCTGGAAATACAAGGTTTCCAAAACACTTCTAAAAATTCTTGAACACTATATCTTTTACCTGTTTTGAGGACAGTATATGGCGTTATACTTTGTCATGAATATTCATCTTGTCTGTCCTCGTGCATTGAACGTAAAAATAAAGAGAAGTTTTGAAAAAAACAAGAGCTTTTAATAATGTCTGTTTATATACATATCATGGAAGCTTGTAGAAAAATAAGTAGGCAAACAAGTTCTAGTCTGGGCAGATGCAACGTACAAGAAATGAGGTTAGCATCAAGTGCTAGAGAAAACCAGCAGAGAGAGGCCTGTGTGTCTGATGTTTTCATATGAGTGAGAGATTTTCATGTGGAGAAAAATAAAAACAATTGCTCAATGCAGTTGTGTGGGTCAAGATATTTTCCATCAGGGTTCTGCAGGCTGTCCTCAGTGAAGCAAAGCCAGGGCTGTTGTGACAACAGGATGTTTGATGAGTTATGGCAAATTATCTGTATCACTGTGCTAGGATCAGATTCTCCTCTCTACATGACAGATGGTAAACAGAGGGTTTCCAAAATGCTCCTTATGCCCCATGACCTGAGCGATGTCTGGCTTATAACTGGGCAAAAATATCCACCTTCCACTTTTTTAATCACACATGACCTATGTAGCTTAAAATTAAACAGAGAAATAAAAACTATTTCTTAAATGCCTTAAAGATTATTGAGAAAGGTCATTGGACTTCCTAACTACAATTTCAACATTAGCTGAGGAACCAGTGTCTGTCATTCCCAACTGCACTGTATTTTAGTGAAATTAAGATAGCACAAGTATTTCTTATAACACAAGTATTTATGCACTACAGTGTAAACCGTCTTCTTCTAGGAATGCAGTAAGCACCCTAAGCCCATGCTTTAAAACTTGCAGCTTCTCACACGCATGCAGAAATACCGTAATTCTGCGTGCCATCACCTTCCATGACTCACTGTCCAACAGGAATTGAGGCACATCCAGGAAACATGCACAGGTTGTGCCACCCAACTCATCATTTCCAGACTCTTTGTAGAGCTACCTAGGGCAAAGTTCTGCAATGTCTATAGGTATTTGACAGCAGGTATGTTGTGATGTGCTGCACTAATCAGATGCCTCCAAAACATTCAAAATTCTGCTTCAGCTAATTGCCTAGTTGCTCCTGCAACTGGCCTTCGTCCTCTTCCTCTCTGCTTCTGACTTACCCATGTTGTCCACAGATTCTTCTGGTGCTCCTGTGCTTTTTCAAATCTCTGCTGAAGCTTCACATTCACTTCCCCCAGTTTTGAATTCTTGATGACACTGCATTCAACTGCACCAGGCCTATCACTAGGAAGGGTTCCCAGTAGGCCAAAATGCAGGTTAAATGCTTCGTCGTCTCTTTCTTCAGCTTACCACATAATGGTGGGCACCCACGCAGGTCACCAAGACAGCCATGGGCCCCGTTGTTGAGATTTACAGCAAATTATTTGGGGGTGTAGACTGGTGTGGCACCATTAGCAGTAGCTTAACCAACACCCAACAGCAAAGGGGCTGATCTGGTCAGTTAAATAGTGAATAGTATTGAGCAAAAGTTCACTATTTCAAAAGCAGTGTAAGGGAGGGTATACTCTGTACAGATACCAGGGAATGCCAGGCCACACTTCAGTTGCACAGTTTCAATAGGCTGTGCTTCCACGCAAGCGCTTTAACTGCTTTTGGATGTTTATTTCTCCAGCTAATGGCCAATCCTGGTGTTGCCACATGCCAAAGCCTTGACACTGTATGCGTAAACCTATTCATGATATTTTCACAGTGAATACTCAGTAGATCTTATTCCCTTTGTTACAATTCTACTACAAAGGAAATGTGATTCATACGAGAGAGCTGAGTGTTTACTTTGCATATTGGATAGTAATTATACTGATCTTCACTGAGCTGTCCCCTAGCAGGTTCGCTCTAACAACTGAGATCTGAGTGTTTCAGCAAGACACAGAAACAGGGCAAAGGCCAGCATTAAGGTGTCACAAACATCCCATCTTACTCAGCACCTGATGAAATTCTCTAATTGCCATTTACACTTTTGGGGTGTATCAATCTTTTTACACTGCTCAACCTCTGAGGACACGTTACCACGGCATAAACAATCAGGGTAGTTACAGGAGAAGATATTTTGCAACTAACACCGCAGTTGATAGACTGGGTTTTTTTACACAATGCAAAAAGCATAAATTACAGGGCATGCAAACAATTTGTGGACCAAATGCCACCCTTGGTTAGGCAACATGCAACCATAATTAACATTAGGAAAATTGGTGCACGTGTGAACCAGGGTAGCATTAAGCACTATTTTAACTGACTAGTGCAGTGGCCTCAGGCCCTGGATCTCAAATGGTTTCCAGCAGAAGACTAGCTCCAGTGTTGCTGCATAATACAAACATACCGTATTGAATCTTACTTCTTGCTTTCAGCTCTTTTATTGCCTGAAAATATATGTTTAAAGGTACCTATCAATGTAATTTCTCTGTCTTCCTCAAAGACTATGCTAGAACACAGTCTCAAATACTCCCCAGCAGAGTTGGAAGCATATAGCTTCTCCTCTGTGCTAGGTGCAGAGCATCCTTTGGCCTGTGCTAGAGGACAAGTGTGACACAAGGAGCATTTCTGATGAAAATGAGAGCACAGTGGCTCAAGTCCTGGGCTTGTATGCTGGAAGGTGAAAGAAACATAGGAGGGCTAAGTGTGTTCTGGGGAAATCTGCTTAGCTTGGTTGCCACCTTTGGCCAGGCTGGGCATGTCCTCACTGCTGTTGGAGCTGACACTTCTCTCACGGAAAGGGGAAAGAAGAAAGAAGGAGGAAAAATCCCAAGCAGCTCCTTGTGGCTCAGGTGGGATCCCATCTTTGCCTTCAGTCCTGTGTGCTTGTGAGAGCTCTTCTCCCCTCCCCTCAAGCATGCCAATGCTGCTCAACCAAGGAACCTCCAAGCTGATGTTCACCCAGCTTGGGAGAAATAGGGGCAGGGAATGATATTTTGTTTTGTCCCCTCCCTCGCCCACATCGGGAGCCTGGGATGCTGGGGGTTGAGGAGTCACAGACAGAGCAGGAGGAGCAGAGCTACAAAATAGGACAGGACTTCTGGAGGCTGGATGAGGACCAGGACTCGGGGCTTGGGGCAGGACATAGAGGGGACTCCCCCCTCTTTTGCTCAGGAGCAGATTTAAGCCAAAATGTCAGGTAGATCAGTTTTGTGAAATGTCTTTCTCCTTTCTAGAGGAGAAAGTTTTTAAAAGATGACAAGGGATACTGGTCAGCAGAATTCCTTCAGCGTATGTACAGCATCTTCAACAAAACAGACCGTGGTTAATTGAAAGTATCACGGTGCTGAGAACGAACTTCCCATCTGACCAGTAGAAAGGGCCATTTCAGCACCATCTACTGAAATGTCCTGGCAACTGTCCTAGATGCAAATCCCAGAGGAATTTAAACTTGCTTCACCTGGGCCAGGTCTCTCACCACAGGAGCAGGCATTGACCTCAGCTTCTCTAGGGCACATCTTTCCAAGTGTGCCTGTGCCTGAATGTGCAACTTGTACAATAGGTGTTTCTTAGTCTTAGGCCCGCAAATGACTAGTAGGATAACTGGTGCTGTGCAAAATATCACAGGCAGCTGCAATTGTGTTTGTTGGTGTGTTTTTCTTTGTTGTTGTGTGTTTGTTTTTTTAATTAAATATCTGCATGTATACATGTAAACAAGTAAATGAAGTAGAAATTAATAACAAATAAATACTCAATTTTTTTCTGAATAGCTATTGGTTTACAAATCAGCACCATTCAAGATGGGCTGGGGATTTCTCCCCCACACTCTGAAACTTCAAGGAGCAATTCAGCCTAGAAAGGATGAAAAATACCTGCCCAAGAGAGATGAAGTATCTCAAACAGCTAAATCAGGGCTCCTGGGGAACAGCTGGTGATGCTTCAAAACAAAAGGAAGTGATTGAAAACAGCTGAAAAGTTACTGAAGTAGAAAAGCCTTGTTATGAGCAATCAGCTTTTGGCTTAAAGGCATGTGCCAGCAACTGTTACGTATTTAACCTTATGAAGTTTGCCTCATAGCAGACAATGATTGTCTTGGAGCTGCACAGTCTAAGACTGTGGCTGTTTAATAAAGAGGTATGTGTTTAATTTTTTTATCATTTAGCACCAAATAGTTTGTCTGAATCCATTGTACTATAGCAGAAGGGAAGGAAGTTTCTATTCAGGGTGAGTGTTTTCTTGAAGAAAAGGAGATTTTGGGGGGAAGAGAAGGATGCTTTTGCTTGGGCATATCTGTGGTGTTCTAAAAGATGTACTCATTAAGGTTCTCTTCCTGAATTTTTATTGCAGGAATGTTATTATTTTTTTCTACTTCCCTGATCATGACCTAATTTCTGTGAAGGTTTTATGTATAAACAAAATTTGTAATTCTGTCTGCTAGTTGGATATGATATATAAACATTAGTTAAGATTTCATGCTGTCCTTAGGGGAGGAAAAACAAGTAAGGCGATAGATATCTATGCGTATTTATGGCTCCTTATTTCTATAACGCTTTAGGGAGGATAGATTGGATTTTTATCTTTCAGGTACTTCTACATACACAGCAGAATGCTTGTCTTTCTGAAGAAAGCTTCCACTTTTTGTTGTAGGGAAAAAAGAGGCATAAAATGTAGCTAACTATCACAAGTTACCATCACTACATAATGTGGCAAACTTACCTCGAAGAATGTTGTGGGAACTGAAGTGCTAAGGGCTTTAGTTTGGGATAGTTAGAGAAACTTTGTTCCAGAAATATGGCACATGAAGGGTCTGCAGACAGAGAAGCGAGCTCCACACAGTGTCTGGGTAGTGATGGAGGTAGGATACAGTGATGAGGAGAGGCATTGGCAAGGGCTGCCTGGGAATAAAAGGCTCATTGCTGGCCTTACACAAGGAGGTGTAACCTGCAGGGATGTTGCTGGGACAGGAGGAAATAGCTCTGCAGCTGAGCCGTGCACGGAGACACTAGCTCAATTTGTGTTTGCTAAGTAGGTTTTCTTCTTTTTGTTTCAAGATATGGTGAAGGACAGTGGAGAAGAAGAGGCAAGTCAGGACAAGCACAGCCCCTTGTTATGTTCTCTCTCTGAAATCAGAAAAAGCTGAGGAAGGGAGGGTGCCCTCATTTCAGCTGGGGTAGAGTTAACTTTTCTTCCTAGTAGCTTGTATAGTGCTGTGGTTTGGATTTAGGATGAGAATTAAGTTGACAACACACCAATGTTTTAGTTATTGCTAAGCAGTCAAGGACTTCTCAGCTTCTCATGCTGGGCTGCCAACAAGAAGACTGGGAATGCACAAAACACTGGAGGAGACACAGCCGGCACAGCTGACCCCAACTGACCAAAGGGATATTCACACCATATGATGCCATGCTCAATATATAAAGTTGGGGGAAGAAGGAAGGGGGGACATTTGGAGTGACAGTGATTGTCTTCCTGAGTAACCATTACCATGGTGGAGCCCTGCTGTCCTGGACATGGCTGAACACCTGCCTGCCCATAGGAAATAGTGAATGAATTCCTTATTTTGCCTGCTTGCATGTGTGGCTTTTGCTTTACCTATTAAACTGTTTTCATCTCAACCCATGAGTTTTCTCACTTTTACCCTTCTGATTCTCTCCCTCATCCCACCGGCAGGAATGAGTGAGTGGCTGCGTGGTGCTTAGTTGCCCGCTGGGGTTAAACCACAACAGTGAGTGAGGAACAAGGGGCAAGCTATTGCTGCTGGAGCAAAAGAAGGGAAGCCTAAGTAAAGTACTGTTGCTTATGTTGCAAGTACATGGCAGTAAAGGCTGGGTAGAAATCTTCTTTGGAGTCCTGGCCAGGAGGGACTTTAGCAGCAGGAGCTTCTGATTTGTACCTGGGAAACAGTCTGGAGGGAGGCAGACTAGGATTTGAATGTCCTACTGCACTCAGTAAGAGAGGCTCTGGTGAGGTGTGACTTTGGGGTTTTTGCTTGTTATGATTATAATTTATTTTCTCTCTGGAT
Source organism: Nesoenas mayeri (assembly GCF_963082525.1). Classification (NCBI taxonomy): domain Eukaryota; kingdom Metazoa; phylum Chordata; class Aves; order Columbiformes; family Columbidae; genus Nesoenas; species Nesoenas mayeri. The sequence continues at coordinate 58,260,718 of NC_137540.1, read as the reverse complement.
TTATTCACTTGTTTGGGTCTAAGTGTGAGAAGTTAGATATGACAGAGATCCAGGAAATAGGGAACGAAAAAATGTAGCAGTTGCAGGGATTTATTAGGGCTTCCTTCTACAGCAAGGTCAAGATTGATGTCACAAATTCTGCCTCTGCAAGTGCATCTAAGTAAAGCAAATTAAAGGGGATTACCCAAGGCTGTTGTATAGGTGTAGTGGCTTGTCTTTTAAATAAATAACTTTGAGGATGATCTTGCTGCCTGGATGTATGCCTGCCTGTACTTGAGGGTAGGGGCATCTGCAAGTGAAGGAGGTAACTCATCAGGGCAGCTCCTGAGATCGGAAACTTTCCAATGAACAAGGGTGCTGCTGTGGCTGGGGACACAACTCCATCTAGCTGGCAAACCTGCAGAGAAGCCAGCAGAAGTTCAAAGTGGGAATTCTGTCTGGCCTTCTGTGTGTATACTTGTACAGCATCCACCCCACAACAGCACTTGCCCCTGTAGAACAGGGAAACGTGGGAGGGAGGGACGGACCTGAATGAGGAAAGCCCAAACTGCCCTGACGCAGGCCAGCGCCCATTACAGCTGCATGTTGTCCTTGCTCACGACCATCAACTAAAACTGGCACAGGCCCAGCCAGTCCCAACAGACCCAGCTAAGGCTTTACCAGAAGAGGGGACCTGAACCAACCAGTCTCACCCAGGGCCCTGTAAGTCCATAATAAGCAACCAAAACCAGCCTTGCAGTTTTATCATGTGATAAAATGCTTAAAAAGAATGTGGCTTTCTGAGCCACAAATTGGTTAAGAAGCAGTGATGGTTTCTCAGAAGGATTGCAATGGATCTGAGCACTTAACTGAGGCTGCAAAGCAGTCTTTAAAATCCAGTTTAGACATTCTCTGCTTGGGTGGATTGGGTTGGGGTTGCGCCACATGGGGCTGATAGCTGGTGGGACAGCCCACAAGCAGACAGGGAAAACCGCTGGGTGACAGTGGTATGAGTAAATGGCCAGAAGTGCTTTGTTGACAGGAGATCAGGCCATGTTCTGGCTGAACCATTTGAGAATCAAGTAGTCATTTACTGGCGATAATGTTCCAAACATACTACACACAGCAAGATAAATGCACAGAAAATTACTGTGGCGAAGGTCTTGACATGCTGGTAAGTCATAACCTGTTATTTATTAACTGGGAGTCTTTTTGCTAAATACGTGTGTGGTGTACTGGATTACATTAAAAAAATGGAGTAGATGAACGCTACGTTATGGTTAACTCAAGTTTGTGAGGTAATACAGCATTTAATAAAGCAAAAATCCCACCTGTTTTGCTTTGCCTTGAGGGGCAGAACTCCTGTCCTAGAAGGAAAGCTGAAGCACCTCAGTTTCTGGCATTACACACCTTCATGTGAACACTTCTGTGGAAAGGAGGGAAAGTCAGGAAGCTGACAGAGGAACCACCATGTGGCATGGGAAGCCATTTGAGAGAGTAATGAGCTGAAGGTTAGTGCAATGTGATGCTGAGATGCTCCAGCCTGGTGACAGGTAGGCCATACCAGAGCTGCAAGTGGCGTAGGCTGTATACTGCACGGCAATGCTGTGTACACGAGCTGTCAGCTCCATGATGAGGTGAGATGGCAAGATTGCTTCAGACACTTGGTCTTACTGTGAGCCAGCCTGGGTGTCTGCAGCCCAGGGCTGGCCCAAAAGCTCTGAGCAGCAAAGAGATACAAATTTAAATTGCTGAATTTAGCAGCTGTTGGCGAAACAGGCAGGTGGTGTCTGCTTTTTTCCTGTTAGTCTTTTGGGAAATGCATGAGGTGCATGTGTTCCAGGGCAGGCAGCACCAGTAAAGAAAGCCCTCCCCCCCGCCCCAACCAAAAAAAAGCCCAAAACAAACTAAGCCCCCAAAGGAAGGGGAGTCATCCTGCTCAGGACATGTGTGAAGTGGCTGCCAGGCTGGACAGCTTTGCACAGCCCCTCAACACCTTCAGCCAGCTGATGGTTCTGCATGTGGCCACCTGTAGAAATCTTACCTTTCTAGTGGTTTCCACTGGACTAGTAGCAACTGAGAAAACGCTCATGAATACCAGCAGTGCCCAAAATGCTGCCTCTGGGTTAGAACAGCACTGGAGCACAGAACAACTCCTGAGAACATTTATGGAGGCACATTATGAAGCCAAGCTCCCATCCACATCTCCTGTGGCACAAATACAGGTGATGTTGATGGGATCTTCCCATTTCTGTCTGATGTATCAATAATTCGTAGGGGCAGGTCAGTTTTCTGTGGAGTGACAGATGTAGACAGGAACCTCCTTGGACTAAGAGGCTGCTGAGTGCTGCTTCATCCTGGGTGGGTTCTCCAGTCACAGAGCTGTTTTTAATAATAAAAATCTGCCTTTTCATAAAAAGGCAGTAGCACTATCACACAGTCCTATTGGTATATTAGGTATACATCTTTTATATATATAGATATATATATATATAAAGCAGCAGTAGAGTAGCAGGTTCTTGGATGCACTCAGCACTGGGGCACCTTCAAATGACAATTTTTGGCATTTACACTAACTAGAAGCTGTAATCAAAGTTAGTGAGAAAGATGTACCACAAATATTTCTGAGTTTCGAGTTCCTTACTGCTATTTCTCAGAGTCTTTAAGAGTGCTAGAGTAAATTAGGAAGAATAAGGACAGGTATTTCAAATGGGTTTGGGGGCTTATCATTGCAGATGTCAGCAAAAATTAGGTGTCTAAATTCCAGCTTGTAAGGCAGGAAAAGGCTTGGACTGAAAATTTAACCATTCTGAATTCATAAAAAGTTGACTAGCTGAGTGTTACCTTCATGTGGAAGAAAATGTTAGAAATACTAATTTTCAATGAAGTTGGATGCTCAGCTCCCAAATTAGCCATTTAGTTCCTGAATACTCACACTTGTCAAGGCCTGCGGGCCTTTCTTCCATGGCCTTTGAATAGGAAAAAGATTCCTGTAAAGGCTCATACTTACAGTCAGGTCTACCAGAGTCATTTGGTTTTCTGTGATAAAACACAAGGACAGTTGTGATAGTTCTTTCTATGGTGAGGAGCTGCTCTGGAGTCCTGTTTTATTTGTGTGGTGGTATAAAGTTCTGTCTTTCTGCAACAATAACCCATTTCTATCAGAAACTCTCCTGCTGACCGTGTACGATACTTCATCTGGAACTCAAATGTTTAAGACACCAATCTAATTCATTACTTTATTATTGGCAAGACACAAACCCTGAAGCCACATTTACTTCTAGGAAGCAAAAGCCTTGAAGGAGAACACTGTGAGAGTGACCCAATGTTCTTAATCTGATGGAGATAATCTGTACTGCAAGGCAAATTTATTTCATACACCTTGTGAATTTACTTCACCTGTGCTAATGTATGTGGGTATGGACTAGCCTTGTGTGGTTGAGATATATGTTGGGACTGGTGTAACTATGTCAACTGCAACAGTATGTAAAATTTACAGGGTACAAGCCCCAGATCACAGTCCAGCCATGCCCTAGAGCAATTATGGGTGTTCAAACACTGTGCTGCTCCCTGTGGCACTATGGCTTGACATAGTAATCCAACAAGCAGGGTTCAAGTGCTATTGCTGTCTTGACCTTTGCCCAGTCCTTTCGGCTGAAAAGGGACAGTTAACTCTGCACTGAAGAGCATGTAGAGGTTTAACTTGCTGATAGCACATGGGACAGCCCGTGCAAGGAACTACCTCAAAGAATCGTCCTCGAGCTACTCTGTCTAGACTGGTGCTACACATGGACTTGCAGGAGAACATTCTAAGCCACTCTGTGCTGTTGTAAACAAAGTCAGTGCTTTTATCAGAGAACTGCAGTAAAGACTCAGAGAATGGCGCTTTTTTTTTGTTTTCCCTCGGGATAGAAGGGTGATGGAGACTGTAAAAGGCTTTGGAAGACTCTCAAGGACTCCAGTGACTGTGGGGCTTGGGGGTGTGTGTTTCTCCCTGCTTTTCCCCTTGCTTCAATTGATTCACAGACAAATAAAAATGTCTTTCTTCTTTAGCAAGCCTCAATTTAAAGCACATGATTCTGGCATGATGTTTTTGTGTGTGGAGGAGATCAAGGGTGAGACAAGAACCGAAGTGTTTAGATGAATCATTCTTCTTTTAAGTAGCATTGATACTGTGTATCTTCAGGAGCTGCATCTTGTAAGATGACCTTCTTTGTGTCCAAAGAGTGTAGTTCTTAACATTAGCACAATCTCTTGAATGTTTGAAAGGAAGTTCTTTTACTGGATTTAGTGAGAGAAACTATTGTATGTATTGTCATGTGTTTGCAACAAGGGCCTTTATTATACCCGGCCTCCCATCTTCAGCATTTCAGATAGCTCTGGAATTATACCAAGCAGGTACACAAAGTGGTGGGTCATGATCTAAATTCCTGCTTTCATCTATTAGTAGTGATGTGGGTGGGTGCCTGGAAAATTTACCCATTAGACTTATGGCCATAAAAATTATTCCAGCTGAAAGAGGGATTTTATTTTATGCACATACACTTAACAAGCATCTAAGGCATCACAAGAAAATGTAAACATACACAGGGTAATGGTGTTGGGGTTCAATGTATAAATAGGCACCAGATAGGGGTTTGGAGGGTAGCCTGATGATGATTTTTTCCACTTGCTAACTGAGTTGGCATATGGGGTAGTAAAGCTTTCTTGGAAAGGTGTATAGTTATCTTGTTACTCAAAATGCTGAACAGAGTGTTTCCTCTTTCTGGTATCACCATCAGTGTAACCAACCCTGTCATATGCTGTTCTGTGCAAACCCACGTGGTGCTGATAGTATCTGAACACCAAGGTTCTCCTGTGTATTCTCCCTGGATGCGCAAGATAGGGAAGAAAAGCTTTTTATCCCCTTTACTGCTGGAAAGGCACAGAGGGTATGTTTGCAGAGCACAACACTGCGGTGTCATGCGGGATACAGAGTTTGCCCCAGGAGCAGCCTGTGCTGCCCAATGTGTGCTGGGCCCCGGCCCCAGGAGCCTCCAAGGTCTCGCCTGCACTTGCCACAGTTCCCTCTGCACAGCTATCATTTCTGGTGTGGATTTCAGACTCTCTAATAACAGTCACATGCTTTTAATAAGTGCAGGAGATAACTTTTAGTTCTGTTAGTCCAAGCTGGGTATCTGAAGAACATGGCCAGAGTTACTCTAAGGCGCTGTATTACTCTAGGCTCTAGTTACTCTAGGCTATGGATATTTGCATTTGTGTCTCTATTTTATTGCAGCTTTCCAGGTCAGTAAATGAACTCCTAAATATTGGCCTATTGATGCTTCTGAAGGCTGATGGGGATTTTGATATATAACTTATTATTGCTTGGGACCAGACACAGCTGAGCAAGTTTGAAAAATACCTAGAGGAAAGATTTCTGGTTCTTCACAATTTCTCATATTTGTTTAAGGTAGACAACTCCAGCTGTTTTCATTATAGTAGGTGCACCTGGGTGTCTACTACTGGTATTGTAACTAACTGGATTTTATGAGTTAACTTGTTTTCTGGGAGTAGCATGCTGGAGTTGCCTAGAAAATGAAATCGCAAGAGCTGTCCCTGTGCAACAGGAGCTGGCTTGGAAGGACAATGGAACACCGATGAGCAGACGTGAGCCTGTAAATCCTGGCTGCTGGGCAGGGCAGCAGACAGAGCTGGTGGGGGATGAGGAGGCATGGACAGTGATATTGCCATTAACCAACTCTCTAGAGCACAGGGGAAACTATGCTTTGGTATTTCTGGAATGAGATAGAGCATGAGTGGAGACTTGCCTTATTTTGGTCAGTACTGGTGTGTTTTGGAAAGGCTGTTCTGTGGTCTACAAACATCTGCTGAGTACAATGATCCCAGTAGAGCAAGCCCTCAGATGTGTTCTGGCTGCTGGAAGGGACCCACTGACAGGCTGACATCAGAAAGACTGATCTTGGAGCACTTGGGTGTGGAATGGAGTGTCACAGCCTAAATCAGAGAGGTCAGCAATCTCAGTTCATTTGCACAGTTAATCTAAACGAGGCCTAAAGGATATGCTTGGGCCCTGGCTCATGATCATCTCCACTATTTGCAGTGTGCTTCCTGGCCTAACTTGAGCCCATTCAGATAGTACCTTCCTAGACAACGGCCTTTCGCCGTTCAGGTGTTTTGTGAACTAGGACTGGTCCCAACAAGCAACACATGAGGCAAACAGATTCTCAGGAAGAGTTTAACTACTCACAGCCAGAGAGCAGAGCCTTAATATAATCTAGCCAGGGAGCCTGTTTCTGACTTGCACAGATACTTGCTGTGTAAATGACTCCACACCATAATGAACAGATAGAAATGCCCTGCAGGTATCTTGGTTCCTATGTCAGCAAACTATCATAAAACAGTGCTTGGGTCTGCTAATGGGCTTGTGCTTTCTCCTGTTCACCTGGCAGAACTGATAAGAGCAAATAGCAATGCTGAGTATTAGGAGCTATAGCATCTAGAAGGTTGATGAGTGAGTAAGGAGACGTCAGTGTGGACAAATGAGGAAGAACAACAAGAATCTGCAAATGCAGACTGGGAACTGAAGCAAGGTCAAGGAATACATTGGCAGAGATCACTGAATACAATAAATGCATCTGTGGCAGCCAATTTTCTAAGGGGTTATCAGGATGCCCAAAGGTGGTAGGTGTCTGATAGCACTTACCAAAGAACCTAGGTCTCTGAAGTTAATGGGCACATAGCACTGGTACAACTTAAGTCTGGAACCTCAGTGCTTCAGAATATTTAATTAAGAGCAAGTGATTTTCAGGTTTTGGTTTTGTTTTTCCAAACATTTGCCTGCAGTAATGTGAGCACATACTGCCATTATGTAAGTGATCTTTTCCTCTTCCTTTTGGTTACTCATCATGCCAAATCTTTTCTGGTTCTGAAGCTCGCTTACATGAACCTGCCTTGTATTTAGGCAGAGACTTGCTGCTACTACTTGTTAACGTAAATAATAATTGGGCCTTCTAGCACAGGAATTAGGTCTTTTCATAACATTAAAGGTCCAGTGCATTTCCAGGACTCCTATATCCCAGTGTCTGATGTTTCTCCATTTACAAGGCTCTGTTGATTATTCAGGACTTGCTCCTGTCACCTGTCTTAGAAAACAGCATGGGAAACTACTGTGTGCTTGGACTTCCCTTGTTCTTTAGCTTCCTTACACTTGGGCTCATTCTTCAAAAATTCCAGCTGTTTCTTTTCCTTCTGTTCTCTTGCTACATCCCAATCTCTTAGTGTAGTTCATGGATTTATGGGAGGGAGGAGAGGGGGTGTGGGTAAAATCCCTCAGCTGAAGCTCATTCGATCTGTGTTGTACCTTTGTGCTGTGTTTCATTCAAGATAAGGGCCAACAGCCAGTGTTAAATGTCATAGTCCATCAGTCAATGAGGACAGCTCACACAGGCAACACATCTGCTATAAAACAAATATCTCCACAGATAATCCATGTTTCCTATGTGCTTTGAAATTCTGTCTATGCTTCCCCTGTAGCTCAAACAGGAATACAAAAGTCCCAATAGGGGATGGACTTATACTAGTAGATAAGCATCAATGTACCAGGACTAATTTCCATGAATTTCCCCCTTTATTATCACTGAATAACTTTTATTTGTAAGGTATGATATTGCAGCATGTATTAATATTGAACTTTAAGCATGCACTCACACCTGTATATTGGGATGTCATGTTTGTTTCTCACTGTATGGACCAGGAAGCAGCATCGTGCTGTGGTCACAAAATCACCCACCCAAGGACGCCCACTTATTTTTTCTATGGTGTAGGTGGTCGTGTTTTTTGTTTGTTGTTGTGTGTTTTTTTTCCATCCCTCCTGTCTTCCTCCAGATGTAGGAGAACTATGTAGCTGCTTTATTTAACTAACCATCCTCTCTTTCTCTCCAGGAATTGTTTGATTCTCTAGGTTGTCAAACAATAGCCTCCTAGAACTCACAATAAGTGAAGGATAATAATGTAACTATTATTATTTCAGCCTTAAATATTGCCAGTTTATTGTGAAGAGTTGCTTATCTTAACATACTTAAACTATTATTTGGTTGAACTTCTGATGTAATAGAGAACAATAAACAAAGACCTAACTATTAACTGCTGGTGTCAGGAAACACGTTGCAGCTTCAGCAATTGCCTCCTGAAATACAGATGTAAAATGACGTTTCTGGCAAACCTCCTCAAATTAGTTAATTACTGAAGTTGAGAATATGGGCTTACTTTTGGAGAGGAAAATGCAGTCATGCTGACTGCAAACACCTGTCTCTGACTCATCTGTACACAACCTAAACCACTGCTGCCCTGAGAACCCCAAAATGTTAACACATGGGTTGTAATAGTGCCACCACCACCAGCCTTCCCTGGGATTCATATTTAGCAGCACTCTGTGTAGAAACTGTCACTTATGTACATATGACATACGTAGTAAAATCCATCTTATGTGTGTAGCTCACTACAAGCAAGATTTGCTATGTGTTAGGGTTTTTGTGAGCATTCTAACTGTACGTGTAATTTTGTGCATAACACTGTGCCTGTGTTTTGTTGCACTGTTTTCTTTTATTAAGTGATAACTGTAATGCTGAGAGGATTCTTAAAATATCCATACATTTGTGTTAAGGAATTTGATATAATCAAATTGAGCTGCAGAAGGTTTTGCAACTCAACACAGACTCAAAAAATGCTGGTGGTCCGTTTGCAATGGATACCAAAAGCAAAGCATATAACCGCTGCAAGTTGGCAGCTGTTTAGGAGGTAAAAGTGAAGCTCCTTTGTAGCACTTCAAAATACTTAGTAGAAAGGAATACCAAGCTATGTATAAAAAGCACAACAAACTGCATTACATGGCCTCTATATACAACTGTACTAAGAACAAAAAGTGCTCCATTTGCATTGTTCTTGCTCAAATAAATGAAAAAAAGTAACGTGGCACATTTAATTCACTTTCTGTTACATGTGCAGTGAGGAGAGAAAAGAAAAAGATTTCAACATCTGGATTTTTTTTCCCCCCCTTCCTAAGTGGAACTGCTGTTTCAAAGTATCAACTCTTCTCTAAACCCTTTTGCATCTTCTCTTTTCTCTAAGAGATACCTACCCTGGTGGTATGTTATATATACATAGCAATGTTTGTATACAATCTCTCTTGAAGGCTTTTTTCTCCTTTTAATTAATTTGTTTCATACTGAAAAATCCCATGTCTTGATTGAAAAACAACTTCTTTCAGATCTGCTGTGAGAATGCTGTACTCAAAGAAAGCAAAGGGTTTTGTCTGATCTGAAGCTAAGAAAATAGACACTTTAATATAATTGAGAATTTGTAACAGCATTATATTTTGATAAGAGAATTTCATCGGACAGATGATTTTAAAAAAATACTTCACGTACAGGCTGAAATAGAAAAATATTTTTATTTACAAGAGTAAATAATGTAGTGCAAGGAGAGTGGATTTAACCCTCATTAATGCATAGATTGATCCAATTTGTAGTCTGTCATCTAATCACTTTGCTGAGGTGCATGCACACCTGCGCTAAAGGTGAGACCTTGCCTAGAGCCACTTAATGGACACCTTTAAATCAGAAAGAAGGCATCTGCAATCCAGACATGTTATCTCTATATCCCACCTAACATTTACCAAATTGTCATTTAAATAGGTGTCTTTAGGAGTTACTGTAGAAAATAAAGTAGATCCTTTCCACTGTTATCTATACAAGAATCCAAAAATAAATTGTCCATTCACTTTGTATAGCCTGTTCACACTTATTTTTTTTAACTTATTCATTAGGGAAGCTACTTTCTTTGGCAGAGCGGGAAACATTAACTGTTGTGTCCCCCTGGGAATTGCAGACACTCATGAAACTTTGACATTTTTGAAGGGTTTGCTATCAGAACTACTGTGTTATAATCATATTGCAAATCTTTCTGGTGTTTTTCTTTCAAAACAAAACTCTTTCCACATCAAGGAGTTATGATGGAATTTAAAATGCCAAAGAAGTATTGTTATCATTGCATGTACTGAAGTCCTGGTGGGTGTGTCATGGAACCTGGAAAGTGCCGGCGACTGGGTTTCACTTTCATATCAGTTCCATGCTTCTAACTTGGAAAACTCTGGTAAATTCATCAGTAAAATAAGTGGAAATGCAGTAAAGATAATTTAGTAAGATATTAGATATCTAAGAAAAATTTCCTCTTCATCAAAACCAGTGGGAGGTTTGCTTATTCTTCAATTAGGCAAAGACTTTGCAAGTTTTCTTCCAGTCCTTAAATGAAACACAGTATGACCACGGGTTGGGTATAGTGAGATAATCTGCATTATCTGTTTGGACTGCTAAATATTTTGTAGAGGTGGTTTTCCTCTGCGATGGAGAAATTATATCAGTGACTTCCCCTACGATTTTGGCTGTTGGACTGCATTATTAGTGCCACTAATTGGGTTGGCTGCCACTTCCTACAGTTGCAGTTGTTCACACGCCATATTCCTGATGGAATGACAACCTTAAGAAAAAGACTTCAGCTTGTAACATGAGGATTCTGTGGGTTTGAATCCTGCTGTGCTAAATCGTTCGAAAAAGTAGATTCATCTTGCTGTACAAGTCCAGCAGCATCCTCACTGCTGTTCCCCAAGGAAGAAGGCTCATCCAACAAAGGTTCTGATCTTGTGCCAGGAGAATTATGGGCTTTGGAAAAATGTGGAAAAAAATTATTAAAAAAAGACCCTACTGTGTCTAGGAAGTCTATTCATCAATACTTAAATATTATGTCAATATAAAAATCACAATATTAAGATAATACTCAAAAATTGTGAAATATTGAAAGAATACCTGTGACTTTAACTATATACTTTGTACATATGTAGTATGAATCCCAAGTTACATCAATTATAACTAGTAAGAAAGGAAAGCAGAGCTTCAGAATTATTTCCATAGTCAGCATATTATTCACAGCAACATGTCTTCAATGCTATCTTGGAGTTACAAAATTCAAATAGTCTTTTTATATTTAATGTGGGTTTTTTAAAATACTATTCCTGGGTTGTCAACATGGAAATTAATTTTTTCTGTATTTTATTACAGAAATATGTCAGAAAACAGTATCTTGTGACACAGGCTTAAGCTGCCTACTGGGGTTAAACTACAACATAAGAAAATTTATTTAGTGGAATAAATTATTTTTGTAACTGGTGATATTAATTTCAAAACTTCCTGCTCAAGCTCCTGACTCAGAATCTAAAGTCAAACACTTGGCTGAAGCTGGCAATGCTTTTTAAATGACAACTCATTACTTTTGCAGGTGACTGCAGGGTCTATTTTCCCCTTTCCTGAGCAATCTAGTTGTGTGTTTGATATAACCTTAAATATGGTGAGAAAATAATGGGGGTTTTAAGACACTGAAATCTGGCATTTGGTTTTCTGTCCCTTAAGACTCTTTGTCCTATCAGAGCACAGAATATACAGCAAACCCTTCTAGTTTAGGACAGGAGGAGTCTGCAAGTGCTGATTAAATATATTTACTGATTCTGTTACTGGTCTGAAGAGGCTGAACTGCCTTCTCCTCAGTTACTCCAATGTCCCAGCTCTCTGAACCTCACTTTTTCTCCCACTTTGTATCTGGACAGATCTAGTGCTATGAAACAGGGAATGCAAGTCTCATCACATATTGTGGAGACAATCAAAACTGTGTAATTACTCTAACAATGCTTCATGTTGAGACATGGAAAATAGTCTCTTATTTCCAGTCACAATCTCTTGCAACTAATGTTTTTATTAAGAATCTCCTTTATTGAGGGAAATTCTCTGGAAATGAACAGGTTTAAACCTCCGCCTCACACCACCCACACCTTTTCAATGATCAAAAAATGAATTGTGTGTCAGATTGCTGTTCAGAGGTAGCTCCACCCAATCTAGAACTCCTGCTCAAGTTTTTACCAAAATAAAAAGATCACTCTGTTCTTCAGTTTTACTATGACAAATACTTACCAGAAAAAGTCTGAAAATACTGCACTGCAAATGCAACCAGAATCGATAAAAGAAAGGTTCCCATGAAGTAGATCTGTGACAGTAAGTTTAAAAACATGTATTAGAGCAGTGCAAAGCCAAGGTAGTGCTCCAAATGAACTGTGCATACACCAAAAGAACGATACATACCAGAGTAGATTGTAAAATATTGTTCCAGAAAACTCTCATGTAAAAATAAAGCAATGCTAATGAGCATGGACTAATTGATTCTTGGTTACTACTATTCCAGCACCTACAAGAAGATTAAAACAACTAATTAGTCCTCTATAATTTTGTGGTATCTGTCAGCTGGCAATCTCCAGTGGGTTTGCAGCAAACCTCAGTAACCCAGAAAAACAAGCAGATATTATCATCAGTATGTCACAGACGGTGAAGTAAAAATTCAGAGAAATACCAGATTAACACCTCTAGGCAGAGAATACCTTACCCTAGGAGTATACTTTTATTTTCTTATTAGTCAATAATGGGCCTAGGTATCCAGGCTGCCCTTGTCAAACAAAGGTCATAGCCAAGATAACTTCTTTTAACTCATGTGAGTCAACAGCAGCAGGCCTTGATTCAAGACTAGACATGCAACATCTAGTTGTCTATGCAGGAGACTGGTGCCTGAACTGCCTTTAGAGACAGTGGGGTACTACATAATGCAGTCAGAGCCTAAAGGGTGCTTTAGCTGCCTAGCTATGAGGTATCTGCTGTGGGGTGAGCTAAGCTGCTGTGCTGTTCCATTGGTTAGGACTTCTCCAACTAGGGGAGTTTAGACAGGGATGTCACGGGTACCTATTTGAAGCTACAACTGACTCTTTTCTACCAAGCTGAGGAAGGAGGTGGGTGGGGAGTTGTAAGGATGTGCCCCTCTAGACAAGAGCACATCATGATGACGGGAAATGCCTGCAGTGCTGTCACGTCTGGAGTTATTCTCACTGCAAAACAGACAGATTCAGTCCAAGTGAAGGCAGATTTCAGACTTAAGCTCACAGTCCCAGATGTACCAGCTGGTTCAGAAGCCCTATATATCTAACTGGTAATTTCATGTGGAGTGGACATACTTTAGGGTACAGATTCAGGCTAACTGCAGTGAAGAACAATTTCAGTCAGTTGTTGGTGAATTGACAAATGAGGTTTTAATGTTGGTATCATCTCCACTTTTTTTGGGTCATACAACACTCAGTAGCAAACAAACATTCTTGGTTCACAGCCTCATGTATTACCTATCAACTCCCCCTTCTTTAAATACCCAAAAGGAAATTCCAAAAATCCATCAAATATTGTGTAAGCTTCATATTCCCACTGTGTTTTCAACACATGCTGCTTGACCCAGGTGAAGGAAACCTAAATTCTGCACCAGAACCAGAGGTCTCCTGGTGGTGTGTGCATGAACAGTGCAGACAGCAGACCTGTGACCTTCTCCCTTATCTAATATTCTGTGTCACAACATCTGTGCCAGGATGGGGGGCACAGTGGGGGCAGTAACATCTTTGCAGAATAAAGAGGAGGGACTGCTATTATCCCAATTACATACTTTCAAATTGCACATTGAAATTATGCTGTATTTATCATTAAGAGATTGTTTTGGACACTTTACAAATTGTCAGTGCCTAACTTAGAAACTTAAATATATGGAATTGGAAAAGATCTCCTGGATCCCTGCTATTTCAGGTAACTACACATAATGGGGTATCTCAAAACAGGCATAAACTGAAATATATTTAGGCAGTTTAAGCATTTCAAGCATGTCGACCTTAACCTGCCTTAAATCCTACAAACGAACAAAGTTAATAATTACAGGAGTTGCTGTTTTCCAGAGTAAACACTACTCACATGGAAAAACAGAAGATGCTGATTAAGGGGAAAAAAGACTCACCTGTAATAAAGTTCCTGAAGAAGCGAAGTATTACTCGAATGCAATGCCTGATCAATTTCCAAGTGATCCAGAATGTAGGAAGGTATGGAGTTGCCTTCCTCTATGACAAGGGCCAAATTAAAGAAACCCTAACAATAAAAAATGGTACATGCTTTTTAACCAATCAATTTTCATGTACATCTTTACAGTCTGAGGTAAGCATCAAGTATCTAAGTAATTATAACTGTTTTCTATAAATTAATTTAGTACAATGTGATCACTGAATAATTACAAGAACCTTCTCTCTTAACGATATATCCAGGTAAATACTGAAAATGCAGAAGAATTAATGTTTATTTGTTCTGACACCATTTTCTCAGAAACCACCTGGAAAGAGATGTGAGCCTTCTTCTTTTTAGTTGCTCTTTAAACACAGCCACCATATCATGCTGTAATCTTTTATCTCTTAGGGAAACATAGACCAAAAGGAAATGAATTCTTGTTCTACTACTGTTTAGATTAATAGCAATGTGAATTGTGAAACTGAGAGCAGGAATTTGCTCCACACAATTTAAAACCTTAATCTTACAGTTTTGAAAAGTCTTAGGCATTCCTATGTCTTTTCAGAGGCACAAAGATGAATACACAGGAGACTTATTACAGGATTCCACATCAGTTTGGCTTTCATACTTGTAAGTAATCATCCATGACTCCCTTCTTTGCTAGTTTAGCAGTAATGTTTTGTCCCAATATTCTCAAAACAGAAGCCAACTATGCTACCTCTAATAAATTCACATACAAGATATTGTCTGGGCATGTTATCATAAGGACAAGAAGAAGCAAATGTTGCACCTAGGATGCTTCAGGAGGGTTTGAGGGCAGGATGCTCATTGTTGAAACACTGCACGTCTTTGGTAATGTGACATTATAAAACATTTTAAGATGAAGCTTTAGTTGGTGAACAAAATTCACCCTAGGATTCACTCAATATACTGAGGGAAATGGATCAGTCTTCTTGTTTATTTCCTAAAATAGCAGAGGAGAGGACTGGAATAAAACTCAGCAGGATTTCTTCCCCTTGCAGGAGCAAAAATACCGAGGTGACAACAGAATCAATTGTGTCAAGGTAGGGTAGCACTCAATCAGGCCATTCACCTTTAGCTTTCAAAAGTGAAAGTCTAATTTTTGAACTGTCCATCTATGGTAGGTTGACCTTTGTTATAATGAAACAGCAACATGGTATTTTGAAATAATTACAACTTATTCTATCAGATCTCTTCAGTGCACAGATATAGCTACGCACAATAACCACTCTCATGTGAATCTTCAGATTGTTCTACACTGATGGTTTTTCGTAAACACATTAAAACTGCAGACCCACCTGTGAATCTCCCTCTAATGCAGCTTGTGCGTACATCCGCATTGAGAGCTCCAGGTCTTTAGACTGGTTCTGGTAACCATAGTAGTAGAAATCACCCATCTTCAAATATGCTGTGGAAGAAACCAGTAGCAGATCATTTAGAGCATTTGCAGAGGTAGAATTAACCAACTATTATGTGATGGAGAAGTTCATGGTAACTATTTAAAGCAGCATATTAAACAAAAAAAAAAAAAAAAGGTATTCTCTCTCTGGTTGTCTCTGTGGATCCTTTACATCAGATTGACTACTGAAAATATCCTGGATGAAATTTCTCATGGTTTCTCTTTAATGACTTTAGTGAATGATGTTGCTACTTTTACAAAAACTATGACTTAGAGACGTTAATACTGTTTTCCTTCTTCACTTGCTGAACCTGTCTTTGGGCAACCTGAAGCCTTATTATTCAAGCCTACTTAGCTTGTTTTTAAGTCTCATCAAGTTAAGTGCTTGTTCTGTACCTCTCACTATGTTGGCTGAACCCATTCCAAAAGTTACAGAACTTTGCTGATGATAATTTCATTAGTTTCAAATCCAACCCGGGACAATGAAAAGTAAACAATTTTCCTGGTCTAGAAGGAAGCAAAGCCCAGCAAATATTTTACAAACATCTTTCTCTGATAGTGCACAGTAATGAAACGTGTCAACAGAGTAGGCACTGATCCAGACAAGAATATGCCTGCACGATGCCCATACTTATCTAACCTTTCCCCAAGCGGTTTCAAACACTTCTATGTCTCACCTTGTGTGTCTAAGACACCTACTTAGATATCCCAGCTGTTTTTACAGTGGGCTATAGCTGAGCTCTTCCAGGAAGCAAGTCGGTCACTGACCCAACAGCAAAGACAGAAAGACTACGTGGAGCGGCTGGCACAGATGCAGTGGGGAAGAGCATGAAGGATGCAGGAGATCACCAAGAAGAGACTGCCCCTCAACCAGGCCAGCTGTGTCATTCCAGCCTGGCCTGGAGAACAGTCCCGCAACAGGCAGTGGCCTCAGGCTCACCCTGCCTTGCACTGGTAATGTAGCCCTGGGAACATCTGCTGCCAGGGCTGGACTCCATCCCTGGCCCTATGCTGGGGATTTGATCCTTCACTACAGCAGAGAGGGGTCTGAGACAAAACTCCCCTTATGCTACTCATGTGAGGAAGAGTAATAAAATCCTTTCCCTGTTGAAGCCAGCAAGTCTTCCCTCCTTTACTTGAATGGAATCACACTCTCATGCCATGAGTGTGACCTTCAGAAGCTTCTCTAACCTAACATTTGTATGTGTGACATACAAACTGCACCTTGCTAAGGCATCTACAGACTCCTCAGGAAAGCTGACGGGTTTGCCAGCTCCCGCAGCTTCAGGCTGTGTCCATTCAGCTGCCACACTGCTGTGTATTTAAATTAATAGCTTGAATTATTTTTACACTCCACTCTTCCACGTGCCTATTACAAAGCACTTAAACCTTCCTGTGAGACAATTGGATCAATGTTTTCAAATACTGAATAACTCTTTCAAATCACCAAAGTGACTTAGTAACTAACACCAAAGATGTAGTACAATATAAGGCCAGAGGAATGTAACTCATATGTAGATAAACCTTCTCTTTCAGTAAGACTTTTTTTTTTTTAAACAGAGAATCCTTTAGTACCCCAAAGTAAGCTTTGCCAATGTTGAAAAACTCTGTACCCTAACAGAAGAACTCATAATAAATTAGATAAGGAATCCTTTAGCCTCCATTTGTTTCGCATGACTCAATTATGACATGAAGTAAATTTGCTTTTGGATTTTCTCTTTGATAAACTAAACAGCATGAGCCCCTAAAGTTTACTGCTATTTTTCTTAAACCTTGAGTCAATCGCTCAGGCTCTGAAATAATCTAGCCCCTACTCAGGCCTTAGATTTTTTTATTTTATTCAAATTTTATCTATTTTATGCCATAAAGAGGAAATTCTCAGAAGAGCTGTGCTGAAACACAACACTCAAAATACCTTTTTTACCCCTGATATTCCAATCAAAACTCTAAAAGGGAAATGTATGATAAGCAGGGATTACTCTTCCTTCACCTTGCTGACTCACACAGAACTTGTAAAAAACATAGTTCTTGAAATTAAAAAAAAAAAAAAAGTGAAATTAAAATTCAGAAAGAATTCCTTATGCATACCAAATGAGGGTGCATTGACTTGAGAAACAGAGAAATTGTAGTATCTCCAAACACAATCAGTTGCTAGGTATTTCCTTGCTAGGTCCTGGAAAGAAAATAAATCCATTCTTATCACAGATAAGAGATTAGGATCACATTATTATTAAAAAGTGTTCTTTTTAGGATAATGAGCAGTGAATACATTTACTTACTGGTCTTTCTTCACAGATGTGTGCTAAATTTGACTGTGATACTTCAATCCCAGTTTCAGCTGCTAAAATGTAATGCAGCAGAGCTTCATCCCTAACGTTAGATAAAATAAATTAGTGAGAAACAGCTACACCTACCGGTAATGCTTGGTTGAACCAACCATGCTGGATCTCAAGAATTTGCAGGGTTTTTCTCTCTTGCATTGAAGCTAGATCAGTTCCAGTGTGCATTTACTCTAACCACAAGACTGATGATGAGGTTGAATTGACATTAAGCCCAATTTTGTCTTTAAATGTTTCAGATAAAACACTCTAAAAAGACTCTTACCTTCTTCAAAAAAAATCCGTAATTAACTTAGCTGTGCATGTATGTGTCAAACATTCATCTGAGTACTTCTTTGGTATGCTTTACCCATTTATTTCTATGACTTGCTTGTCCTTTCTTTTTAGACTATGGGCTCTCTGGAACGGGTATTGTCTCTTATTATATTTGAATGTGCAAATACAGTAACAGTCTCAGTCCCCGTATGGACTCCATGCACCTCGCTGACTGTAAAGCAAATAATAAAAGCTAATTTTGCATTTGAAGTATAGGATTTGGTATTGCAGTACAGTGGTACAGCGCTGCTCATGATTCCAGGGGAGAGCATCTCTTCCATGTTCTCTGGCACTCACCTACTCAATATCATGAAGACTAAGCATTCAAAGTCTCGAAAATCTTGCGTTTGGTTTTAAAATTACAAGATAAAACACTTGGTGCACTTTATTCCTATTAAAGCTTCCTATTAAGGGGTCATGCTTCCAGTGATTTTTCTCCACAACACAAAGCTAAAACCATGACAAGTTTGAGGGTTCAATGGTTTGTTTAACTGAAAGAAAATGTGGTTAAATACACATTTGGCTTCAAAAGCAGGTGCTTAAGCAAAGGAACTTTAAATGAAATTGTGGAAACAGTTGCCCTCACAGAATTAGCAGGTGTAACCTCCTGTTTCCCAACTGCTTCTGCAAGATTACAAAGTCTCCCTTGCACTTGTCCTGCAAAAACAACTGGGACAATGGAGACCTGGCACCACAGAGGGAATTCAGGATATCTAAGCTGGGAAGTTAGTTCTTCTGATCCTTCAGTCTCAAAGGGCAATTCAACTACTACTAGGAACGGGTTACTCCAGAACAGTCCACTGACAGTTCATTGTAGACCTCCGAAGCCTAATTAAGTACTAGCAGGGGGAGGGTGCAGCACTAAATGAGTCATTTTCTTAATCACGTATGATGTCTGACTCTTGCATGCACAGTATCTGATGCTCATGCCTACAGGCCACTGAAAAATGGAGCATTAACCTGCAGGCTATTTTGAAATTCCCTGGTTGGCTCACTGGATATTGTGTCCTCCTATTATACTTTACAGAAAAGATAATATTAATTATAGACAAAAAAAGCACAAATCTAATCCAACAGCCTGAGTTTTTATGATGTAGAATTATACAGAAGAGAGAAAACAAAGGGTTTTGGTATAGAGGGAATATTAAAAGTGAAAGCATTCCTCTGATTAATTCAGTGCACGTTACACACTACAGTACTACAGGATGAAAATCACAGACAGCAAACACAACCCTATTTCACTTGATTCTGTCAGAACTGTTGAATTATGATTTGGGTCAACTCTTCCTTCCCTTTATGCCAATGGGCATTTTGCTACTGATTTCAGTGGTGCTGCTATTTGTGTTTTTTTTTTCAGGTGATGGCCCAATGTTAATTATTTTATCATGCTATGAATTAAATGATAAACAGAAAGTGAACTTGAAGAGAACAAAACAAACATACCATGAAAGTTCCAGATAAGCATTGAGAGCTTTTCTGATGACGTGACCTAAGTAGCCGTTCCTCTCTGCAATGTGTTTTGCCCAGCTGTAGGAAAAAACAAACAATAAAAAATGAACAGTTGTGTTCCAGTAATGTTATCCCAACTCACAGCGACTCTAAGGACACAAAAAGATAAGGATCCCCTTCTGACTTCATCCATAAGGCAAACTATGGGATTTCACAGTAATTGCTGCATCAGTATTGTAACTGTTGACTGAATGAGAACATTTTGTCCATTCATCTCCACAAGCATTTCAGAGACATCCCATGTTTTTTCCTTGGCTTTTTTTTGCTTTTTTTAAAATAAAACAAACATAAGTTAAAAAGTGCTGTAACTAATTATCTGTCTTTTTATTGATGCAAGATACCAGTTATACCATATCAGGAGCCTGATATTTCTTGAAAATCAAATAAGCATGGCTTTGTTAGAAACAATCTCTCCCACGTTGTTCCAGAAAAAAAAAAGTACTAAAAGCACTCAACATCTCTCAAAATCTACATGTCATTTAAGTAATGCAGAGATTCACACATGGATCAAACTTTTCAACAAAAGGTTCTTCTGCGCTAGAGGTAAGCACCAGCAAATACAAGACATTTAGACTATGGACTTAAAAAAAATCACCAATAATTGAAATTATCCCACCAGAAATATATTCTCCTTTAACAAATGGTTTAATTCCTTACATTACAGCTTTTTCCGGATCTCTAGGGAAGTCTTCCATATTTCCTGTAATGTAGTACAAAGAACATCTCAAAGTGCCTTCTACATGTCCTCCTTGGGCAGCTTTATAGAAATAGCGAGCAGCAACTGTCTATGAAAAAACAAGACACAATTAGCAACTCTGCATTACTAATGTTTATTGAGTTTTGTTTCCTGCCACTCACATCATTGGATGAATTAAAAGAGGCAATTGGCTAATGAGGGCAAGCCAGTTTAACTACTTTTAATGTACCTGGGTGAACTGAATTCCTTTCTTCTCACTTTTCAATAGTTTGGGCTGGAAAGAGGTTTTAAAAAATCTGAATTCTAGTAATACACTGAATGTCAAATAGAAAAGTGTCTAATTGTGGAACTAACACCTGGTAGCATACAAATCTTGTGTGCACTGACAACAGTAAAATTAATTATTCATTAGTAGGAAGATTAATAAGGGACCCCAGAGAACAGAGCTTCTACACTGGTGATGGCCAAGTGAAGGCTGGGAGCAGCGGTGACACTCAGCGTGTCTGTCCAGCCTCGCACAACCACAGCGCTCGAGCCTCTGAAACCTGCCCACAAAACAGAGGCTGAGCAGGCAGGGCCAGGGCTGCAGAAGCAGGACGGCAATGTGACTCAGAAACAATCATCTGTAATGTCAATCAAAGCAGCATACAGCCTGAAATTATTTATGTTGCAAAATTTTTAACTGTCGATCTATGTCTTCTGGGAGTGAGCATGGACTTCGGAGCATCCAACACAGGTATAACAAAGTGCTTCTTTCCCACAGCTTTGCTGAATATGGAAACCTGGTATACTCTTATAATCAGTTCACTCCAAAATGTGTATTTTGGTCCACAGGGAAGGAAAACATGTTTGTCAAATGCCCATGTTGGTCAGCACTGCTGCTGCCAGCAGCAGAAATGCTCACTGGCTGGAGTATGTCCAGATTCCAGAACTCAAAGGCCACATCAGAAATATCTTCTAGCTCTAAGCACAAGGTCTGCTTGCATTTATTACACTCAACCTCACTATTGGTGCTGTTGGCCATGAACTACTTACACAGAACATTTTTTTGCGAAGTTAATTTAAAGAAATATAACCAAAGTGGACCCTTTATATTTAGTGAAAATAATTTTTCTTACTGACAGATGCAAAATTAAATAAATGGACTGTGTCACAGAAAGACAAATCAAAATAGTGCAGTTTATCTGGACTATGTTAAACAGTTACACATGGAGTTCTGGCTTGAAGGTGTTTTACTGCAGTTCTGAGGTTCACAGAAGCTATGTGAATGTAGCATAGCTGATTACAAGTTCAGGAACAAGGTTCTGCTGCTTTTGTCTGTTGTGGAAAGCATCCTTTCCCTGTATCCTTTCCAATCTAAAACTGAGAGAAACCAAAACAATCACACAACGTGAGAGCACACCATGTCCTGGCTGGTGTCACTGGAAGGAGGAAAGCAAAGGAAGTCCCTGAAGCTAAACCCACACCTGCTTTGTTTCTAAATTAAAGGAACACAAACATATGCACACAATAATGACAGAGATATGTGAGTAACATGTCTCTGTAAGCAATCTAACTGAATTCCCCAGTAACACCCTTCTTTGTCACAAAAGGTACCAAAACCAACTCAGAGTGAACACAACAGTGTCCAGAATGAAGCAGAAACTTCTAAACTGGGCCCACATGTAAGAAAAAATGCTATTTAATATTTACTCACTTGATTTCTACCAGGTACTCCAGGGTAAATTCCATCTAAATAAAGGACACCAAGATTGTACGATGCATCTGGATTTCCCAGTTCTTCAGCAATTAACCAGTGTTCGGCTGCTTTTCTGTAGTCTCTTTTAAAATTGTGGTAATACCATCCCAATCCATTCACTGCCTGGGGCAAGCCCTGAGGAAGGAGAAGGGCAGACCCAGGTCACAAGTTTGATTCTGCTTTGGGTCACTTTGCAATTCCAACCTGCTGCTCAACTTTGGGTTCTCCCATGACCTTGTCTATCTTGACCTGGCACAAGAATCCAGCCAGGATTATTACTGACCTGGGACTAAGGGATAAAAAGGTTCATTGTCTTTTTTCATGCTATTTTGATTTGTGGCCTCATATTGAGAGCAAGGAATGACTCCAGTGTCATCTTATTATACAGTCTCAGCTGTATCTGCATTCAGATTTATACTTGTTGACAAGAAGAAACTGTGACTATTTATCTAAGAATAAATAGATAGCAATGAACACAGAATTTTATGATGCTGTTTTCCAAATATATTTGACCAACAGCATATAGATCTGCTTAATACAGTGCTATGCGCTATTGCTAAGTTGCATCTTTGCATCAATAATTATGGATCAAGAGATCTTCCTGGAACAGTTTTTATTTTGGTTGCAATGACTCACTGTTTCCCTGCATAAACTGGTAGATCATATGGTGGCTGCAAGTATGGCAGCAGTTCAATTTACTCAAACAAACGTGAACATGCCATTTACTCTTATTTTATAATGTATGTTTAATAGCAGCCATGGCAGAACAGTGACATAAGGTAAAAGCTACCTAAAAAAATCTCTGTGCACAAATACGCTACTGATGGCTTCTACACTGCATAGTCTCCTTCTGTAATCTCTGTAGAGAGAACTGCATACTACTGGTGCTTACAAAGGCCCTCTGGCCTGTAAGGATTCCTTTTCCTTTCAGATTTGAACAATGTTACTAGCATAACCATTAAAATGCAAAAGCAGTTAAACTTTTCAATAATTATGGTGTTATTTCTGTACAGAAAATGTGAACTGGAGCATGAAAACATAAGTATCTGGGTTCAAGGAGAGTAAGGAAATTGCTGTCTTTAGGATGTTTCCTGCAATCTGTTCCTCAGATCCTGAATCCAGGGAATTTTGATCACACTGAAAACCACTCAGTTTATTCATGCCTTTCCCAAACAGGCAGTAGAACAGCTACTCTCTCCTGTTTCAAAGGAATGATAGAACCAGCACGATTCTTTTCTGATGGTGGTCAGCAGCAAAGTCCTACTGTCATTGTCAGTAATTTAACTAGTTCTGGTCCTAGAGCTAGGAAGATACTTAAGGTCTAGGTACTCTTTTATTTTTATACTAAGGACCAGATCATGGCCTGGGTAATCTGACTGTACTAGATCATGAAATGGAGTGAAGCCCCTCTTCTCTGTGGTGCTGGTCAATGTTTCCCCCTGCTATAAAAAAACAGAAGGCTTTGGGACAACCAGGTCTTCTCCCTGAAGTAGCGAAGAGCTGGCCAGACAGAGAGCATACAGTGTTTTTCCAGTCACCAGCATCCCCTGGAGGAGTCCCAACTCTAAGCAGAGAGAACTGGCCACAAACCATCACCGCTCAGGGAAGCCACCACTCTTCTGCATTCAGCTCTTGTGCTGCAGGAATGCACCATCACTCCATGCAGACTGCAGAAGTACAATCCAGACCTCAGTCTTTACTCTTTTTCATGCAAGTTACAACTTAAAGGTGTTCTGCTATTACAGCACAGCCTGCTGGCATGGATGTTCAAAGACAGCAGTTATCTACACCTGACTCTGTACAGATTATCATGTCAAAAGCTCGAGCCTGGTAGGCACTCCTACGAAAAAACATACCTACTGTGGTCTAGAAGAGAATGCTTGGGAACATGAGGCAAAAGCATATTCTTGGATCAGCTATTCACTCTGGAAGTCACCTATCATCAGGTTCCAAAAGATGTAAGTACAGAAAATTCCTCTTCTTCCATAGAAATTTTGGCTGTTTTTGAGTGGTCTAGTCTCCCAATACAGGAAAACAGGGTTTTCACCATTCATGGTGAAGACACCAAAAAAACCAACTAGTACTTACACATAATTATGATAATATGCATTTTATATAGAGTTCATAATTATTAGCACCCAGTATAGGACTTATACAATAAAATATTTATTACATTTTACCTTGGCTGCTGCTTTCTTCATCAATTCCAAAGCAAGTTTTGTATTCTTTTTCACACCTTGGCCCTAGGAAATAGATATGTGAAACAATCATTGTTTAGAAATACAGACTGATGAAAATTCAAATATACATATTCAAAATGCATTTTAACATTGATACTATTATCTACTAGGTGTTATTCAGCTTTAAATGGCTAGAACAAAAAACCACCCAGCTTTGTGCTTATCCTTCATTTACAGCTTTACAATACCTCAGTGATTCAGTCTAGGAAAAAATATTTCACTAATTGATCCAAGTGATTTTTATGGATAAATAATATTATAATTTTCATCTTTTTTAATTTTCAGCAACTAAGGAAGAATGAATGACATTCAAAGGTGCATAGGTTGTTCATTGGCAATGAGTATGAGCTCTCAGCTTTTGTGAAAAAGATGCTATAGATGCACAGGTGCTATGCTGATATTGTCCATATAAATTAATTCCAGACATGGGTCAAACAGACTACGGGTGCTCAAAATTAACACAAGCAAAACTTGAGAAAGCGTTTTGTAGAGAACAGCCACTGTTAAAGGAATGAAGACCTAACAGTTCTTCACTACTATCTCTAACCTTTAGTACTGTTGAATGTCTTACAGGTGACACCACTTAGCTGATACAACTTATTTGACTCAGGTGAGGTTATGCCTCAGTTTAGCTTCTGCGGTCTACTGCTCTAGCAGGAAAAAAATCTAACCGCATGCAGAGACTATCAATTCCTATTCAAAAGCAATTTCCCAGAAATCTAATAAAGGGCATTCTAAGAAAGGCTTGAACTCTGACCTACATCTCTACACCAAGGCTTATGCCTACTAGCTGGCTAGATTTTTGGGATGAGAAGCCATTAGGAAAAATTAGGATTACAATTTAGCTGGTATTCTGATCCTAAACCTGGCTAGGAACAAAGTGACTAAACTGCTTTTAATTTGCTCTTCTTAAAATGTATGTGCATATCTGGTAAAAATCAACATAACTATTGATTGACTTTCAGAGTAAATCTAAAAGCACTTGCACCCACGCTCACAGTGGTTCACTGCAGGTAACTTACAAACATCCATATCATAGGAATGATTTTTTTTTTGAAGTGAAAGTACGAAACGTGACTTACCTTAAATAACACAATGGCATAATCATATATTAACACTGGATCTTCTGTTTCTATTGCACCCTTTGCATACCATTCTATTGCAGCTTCAGGATTTTTTGCCACTCCTTGCTGGCCCCAAAACAGCATCTGAGCCAACCGTTGCTAAAAGAAAAAAACAGAAGCACTACTGTTACAAATGCTAGTATTGAAACTGGAATTGCAGGAGCAGACTTTTGCAGGCTTAAATGGATTTTAAAGATGTGAATAAACTGGTTTCACGTCCTCAACAGTTTGAGAACAACTAGCTATAAGGAATATTCTCAGTGGTGAAATGTACTGATAATAAATCTACAGCAGGGTTATTTTTCACAGCTGTCAGTACCATGAAAGTCTGGCTTGATTTAAGTGCAGAGGCAAGTGATAAAGGCAGATCTGATGCATGCAAGTGGCTCAGTATTACAAAATACTGCTGCTGGTCTCATATCTGCAGAAACAACTGCACCATGTCAAACACAAACCCAGGGAAAATGATCTGAAAAGGAGGTTGCTAAGTCTTGATAACTCTTCCCTTCTGCCTAGCGTCATTGTTACAACTTTTCCATGGTCACTGGATATCATCAGACAGAAACACGCGAAATAAAATAGTTCAAGTTCAGTAAAAAAAAAAAAGAGAAGAAATTCTGGATAGAAAGAGAAAACATCTGTCTGCTTCATTCTCCTCCACGTCTTTCCTGCATGGTCTACAGATGTACATACGTGATGTGTATAAAACCAAGAAAGGGGAAATGCATTACTTTATACCTGTGCAGCTGCATTTCCTCTTGTTGCTTCATGTTTTAACCACATAAAGACATCACCATCTTCTTTTGTTTGAGTTTTTAGCAGTTCATCATCCATCAGCCTTATAGTTTCAACAAATGCCTGAAGAGTAGTTCAACAACAACAACAAAAAATAAATTACAAAATGAATTTTTACACCTGCCGCCAAAGCAAAAATGTTGCCCGTTGCCTGTTCATCCCTAAAAATTCAGGATCAGTTCTGGGTTTTAAATTCTCACCACCCCTCTGCTTAAGAAACATCCTTACATCCAGTGTAAAAAACATTTACTGCTTTGATACAGAACAAAATTGCAAGTGCATTCTGCACTGGCAAGATATGCAAAGATGTCAACAACTGAAACACAACAAAACAAAACAAAACACCACCTCTCCTTTGTAGTTTTTAAAGGCACTTAATAATGGTAAATAAACGCTTTTAAGCCTTTTAAGGCTTTTTAGTTTCCATAGAGATCTCTCTTAAAAGATAAAAAAGTCTGGCAGAAAGCTTGATAAAGACGTGCCCTACAGTACTCTTATCAAGGTGGCTGGCTGCTGATTTTTAATTTGTCAGCAATCAAACCTCTCTATTTTTTGTACAATAATAATTCTTTCTGATAATCTAGGATTCTAGTACTGGCCTACCTTGATAAAGTACCTTACAGATAAAATTGTGTTACCTCCTGTTTAGGAGCTCATTCTAAAATTGTTTTACTGTAACTTTTTCTCATGAGATTGCTATTTAATAGCCAAATCTTTACATTTGATTATATAAAAGGTGTAAATATGGAGAGGACAATTCAACTTTTGCAGGAACTTCATGGTGTTTGGCTATGGAAACAGAAGATCAGTTGCTTAATAAACACATCCAATTATATGAATAATTAAAAAAATATTGAGTGAGGAATTAGGGCCCAAGAATAAGACTTTACTGAAAAATAGGCATGTGGACAATTTTGAGGATTTGAGCCTAACACTGATATGGTCTCCCCCTTGCTAAGAGACAGAGTAATGATACCTACTGTAACAATCATAGAATGGTTTGGGTTGGAAGGGATCTTTAAAGATCATTTAGTCCAACAACCCTGCCATGGGCAGGGACATCAATCAGATGAGCTAATATCTGTAAATCATGACAAAAAATGTTCTGGCCACATAATTAGTACATGAAAAGTCATTTGAATAGAAAACAAATTCAGATATACTTAAAACTCTTTCACCTGTTCCCCTTTTATAGTGTGTTGATCCAACGATGTCTTCATTGCAATATTACTGTAATAGGCATACGACAGCTCCAAATCAAGTGGATAGTTATTAATGCCTTGGTAATGTTTATAGCCAAGATTCATCACAGCAAGTCTCTCATCCCCCTGAGCGCCAACCAAACTATACACCAGTCCCTGGCAAAAATCAAAAGACATAAACAATAGTGAATTGACTGCACATCTCGTAAATTTAGCACTTTGGTGGAGATTTACAAGGAACAGAGTGTTCATACTTGTAGCTGATATACCAGCTATACCATGTAAATATAGCTATATAATTACGCACAGCCCTAAAGGAGTTAAAGTATCTTCTATATATATAGAAGGATTTGAAAGAAAAGCTAGACTGTCTAAATACTTTTCAATAATTGCACTTATTCTGCCACCACTAAGTGTGCAGCAATTTTTAATGCCACTTTATTAATAGTGTTAATTATACTCTGACACATTTTATATTCAGCAGTGACTTAAATAGTCTCGCTGATGTCAAGTGGAGTTTTGGCACCGAATTCAGTGGAAAAACGTGAAAGCTAACACACAGCACCTGAAAATCTTACCCTAAGGATCTGACAAGACTAAAAGGATGGGACTTGTGGCTGACAAGGTTTCAGCACAAAGCTCCCTTGAGAAACATGTTAATTTGTGCTAGAAATAGTCTAGGTATGACACATTTGCCAAAACTACTTTCAGCATTACTATTATTTTTCACCTGCACAGTAATAAAAACAGTGGTGTCCCATCTGCACTGAATATTAAATTACTTCCTACACTATCTGAAGGGGATCCAACAATTAAATTACTTAGCCTCCATAATTAGCACTAGGTATACTCCATAATTAGGGTATAAAAAGGCTCCTGTCTAAGGTTTATTTTGTTTGAGAAACTGGAGTGAGCTTAATCTCAGATCGGCCTCTGAGGGGTTCTTCTGATTAGTATCCTGTAACCACATGAGGCAAATATGCTGTTCTTTATAAGCATTTTGTATTACACTATTATAACCCAACTAAATATCTGTTGGCAATTTCAGCATAACCCTCTTCCAGCGATATATAAACACCTTCCCTTTATTTGACCTTGTAACAGAATCACAGGGAGACATTTCAGCTATTTGCAATCTGCCTAAAAGGTCAGGAGTTCATGTGCTCTGCAGTTGCTCAGCTGAAGCATGGTCAGGTTTTTTCCTAAAGAAAATGTTTTTTATATTTTGTATTTATCATTTGACCGTAACATACCCAGTGACACATTCTGCACACTGCAAAATGGGACTTCTTTTCTGACTATGCAATGCAACCTTTCTGCTTTAGGAGATCTGCCTGACGTGAGACCTTTTTCATACCCATCTAAAAATGACTGTGGGTGACTCAAGGGTTATTACCTCATCCTACCTCCTCAGTGACTAGGAAAAGCAGTATGTTCCATGCTGTTCACTTTACCATCATTTTTAGGTCTTAGTAAGTAATTAATTTCCTTGTTCTGGATGAGCAGGATGAGGATTCCCACCACCATGACTTCATAAAGGCTTCACTGCCACCAGGCTATTTGGGAATAGCTGTATTGGAGAATCCCTTCAATCACAGCCTGGATCTGGAGGCCATTTCACATTTCTTAATTAAATTGATCATAAAGTCATCCCATTTCTAAATTGCCTTTAAAGATAATTGATTTCACAGACATAACCAAACATATTTAATACACTACCTTTGTACGATCCACAGACACACCGAGCCCTGTTTCAAATATAACTGCAAGAAAATAGGAAGCTTTATGGTATCTGCAACAACTGGAATCCACCAAGAGAGGAACAGAGGAGCCCACATTGCTGAGGCCATTGGCACTGGACAGATCCTTTGTAACCTTCTCAAATATCCTCCGGCCAACTTCTAGAACTGTATCTCTTCCATCTTCTGACACTATAATTAAAACATAAGACACACAGTTATTGCAAGAGTTAAAATCAGGAATTGATCTCCCCCCCTTAATTTAATGGAACTGAGATAGATTTTGTTATTTCTCAAGCTGAATGTACTTCTCAATGCAGACAATCAAAAATCCTAGAGATACAAGGTACTGTAGAATAGTAAGGGTGAAAAAAAATCCAAAAGACCATCTCAAAGTAACTAACCACTAAAAATGTAAGACCATCCCTATTTCCTTCTACACAATAAGCCATCCTTCATTTGCAGCACAACACAAAAGCCACACGACACTGCTTTACTAAGTTTGCTGATATAAAAAGCACAAAACGTGAACTGAAGTCAAAGTATACTAACTCACTACACATATAATGTGGATTATTTAAGAATAATAAAATAAAACATGACTACCATCTGGAGCAGTGAAATCCATCTCTTGTAACAGTTTGAACAAAGTGTGGTACTTTTCCCTGAGCTCCTTTCCCCACACAAAGGCTTTGCATTTGGATTTTTCTCCATATTTGTGGA
Organism: Nesoenas mayeri; assembly: GCF_963082525.1. Classification (NCBI taxonomy): domain Eukaryota; kingdom Metazoa; phylum Chordata; class Aves; order Columbiformes; family Columbidae; genus Nesoenas; species Nesoenas mayeri. Next base: position 58,230,940 of record NC_137540.1, on the reverse strand, counting down.
TCAGCTCCAAATAATAGTTTTCATAGTAACCTAGAGAAAACAACATATTTAAGACATGAAAGCCGACTTGTCTGGTCTTTAAAACAAACTTCTGGTAGAAAAAAAATGTTTCTAGGGTAAACTAAAAATTCATGGACAAGATCAGGACATTCTTAACACAAAGCAGTGCTAAAAACTCATACAGATACAGATAGCACAGGCCACTTATAAATACCTAATATTCCTTCTACTCTCATCCAAATTCTGGTCACAATGCACGTGATCGAATTTTGGGAAAGGGCTTAAAATACATGTGCCTTTAGGGTCATTTGAGAATGAAATGGAAGGCAGGCAACTGAACAGCTCACATGTAAACTTGAAAGTGTTTCTTTGTCCCTTTATGCACCTGTCTTACTAGAGAAGAAATACCAAGAACATGATTTAAGTTTGTATTCCGTAGCACAAAAGTCTTTGCCAGGACAAAACCACAGTTGTAGCTACCTGTAACAAGGCTAAACTCCTCAAATTATTGTTTTTTACTTGTTATCACTGAATCAAAGTTTACTTTTCATGATCATTATCCAAATCCTGGTAAAAGGAGAGGAAAAAGTCTCCAAAGATGACATTTTAAAAGTCATATCTCATAGGTCAACACTTACAATTTCTTGATGCTTTTTCACCTTGCCTTACGAGGTATCTGTACTCATAAACTATTTCTTGAATGTCCATACATCTCTCATAGTAGAGTTCGATTTGTTCCACTGTTTCTTTGTCATGAAGAGGGTTAGAAATCTATAAAAAGGCAAATGATAGATAAATGGCATCTACAGTGTCTGTTGTTGTCTATGCTTGACTAGAAAGAAGTGTTGCAGGCAAATAACAAAAGGAAACAGACTGTTTATGACAATTAGCTTCTCTGGCGCATCATGTCAATGTGCCAAGCAACCTGATAATGGCCACAACAGACCATTACTTTAAACAGCATAATCCAAGAAACCATGGGTAAGCTTCCAAAATTGACCATGTCTATGTGACTTTTACCACGAATTTCAACAAAACCATGAACCAATCAAATGTGCTCAATGCTGTATCATCAAAACCTTTGGGAAACAAAGCGATTCTGAAAATAAGTTCTTACTTAAATACAGATTTAGGAATATTGCTTTACATAATCACTTCTAAAAGTCTTATCGTTCAGCATTTGAAGTGATAGCTAACATTCCTAAATTTCAACAGAAAATTATCGTATTTTCGTTACATCTTCCCAAGTAGTATTATGCTTTGTAGCAAGTTTATCACTCAGTAACAGCTTCAGTTTAAAAAAAATAAAATACAGTCATAGCTGGCTGCTAATATTTAAATATTTCCAAATACTACTTTTGTTTACCTGTTCTGTTTCCAACACATTGAGACGGTAGTATTTCACAGGTCCAAAGAATGCTTCAATTCCTTTCACATATCCACTGCCTCCAAGAACAAAGTATCCTGCAGTGTCATCATAATATAAATCTTCCCTAAAACTTGAGAACATGAAAGAGAAGTAAGCTGCCTATCAAGAGCTACTATGAAAGAAAAAAAAATGTGTACCTTGGAATTTCTGTAACTGACCGCCTTAAACTCATTGCCAATATATTTTTCTTTTCTTGCCTCTCAATATCTACTCTGCAATTTAGTGTGATAAATTCTGGAGGAAATTTAACAACTCCCTTGACTACAAACCTATTAAACCAGCAGGGTGTTTTATTTTTCTAACCTGGTGCTTTATAGATCATTATACAACGTTAAAGATTTCAAGTTCAACCTATTCCTTGCTCTTTTCTAAAATTTGCATAGGAAAATTTAAGTTATCTGTATCCTAGAGTTACTACCTACAAATTTACAATTTCTGGTTTGTAAACCATAGCAGAGAAGGAACAACACTGAAGTCTGCCATGCAATTTACTGTTGCATAGTTTGCGTATTAAAAGTTTCTTAAAATTATTTGCACAAGAAAGAATCAATATTAAATTACAGTGAAACAGAACAATTTAAGATCCATTTAAAAAAAGTATTCCATTACTTAAAATAAATGATAGAGCATGAACATTTTTGGTAGAAATTGTACCCTCTACCTAGACAAAGCAGATAACAATTTCACTGGTAGCATCCTAGCTTTCTTATAGGAAAACTTCCCTTGACTTCAGTAAGACCAAGACTTAATTTGAAGACTGATCCTAATGCCACTGATCTTCCAATCAGTTTTTAGTGAGGGTTATCAGACCCTAGTACTAGATCAGGCAGCACGTTAACTCAACTAGCTCATGGTAATTAAAAAATTATTCAGCTCATGCTCAGTGCAAGTATAGTAGTGCAGACTGGTTTTGGAAGCATAGAGTGGAAAAAGACCACTGACATTTTGAAAATAATTTGGAATCTCAGTTACAAACTTGTGCTCTCCTCCCATTTTCCATATCTGAACACACAGACACATATTACTCAACAAAGGGGAAAATGCTGCTTACTTAAAAGACTGGTGATGATGTATTTTCAAATTCTTCCCAATGCTGCTCACTTCTATCTATAAGAGCACAAAATATTAATTATAATTAAAGAAATTTTACAAGGTACATTTATTAAGCCATTTGAACTGATAATTCAGAAGATTATAGCTGCAGCTTGTTGTATCGCCTCTGCCCTAAAGAGGATGGTGTCACATATCTGATGTATGTCAGAAGAGTGTCACGGAAAGCACTGGCACTGGTCTGTCCCGGCCAACCCATATGCGATGAAAAGTAGCAAAAATAGCACACGTTTCCTACTTTATGTATTTCATTCCTGTGTTCAGTTACAAGAGATCTGTACTTTGCTGAAGCTTTCATTTTTCCAAAGTGTGAAAGGCTGTTTTGCTTATATATAACAAAGATGCTAAATGAAGAGAATATTAATCTCCTCAAGAAATTGTAGCTTATGGGTGAAGAATAACCATAAAGTCAATGTAACAGGCCATGACTTTAAAAAAAGTCTGGGTTCAAATCCTGCTTCTACAGGAGATGTTCTTTCAGTAGACTTTCAGTGCCTGAATGCTTAAAGGAGTTCAAATGCCTAGGAAGGAAGACAAGGTAAGATTTTCATACATGTTGGTATTGCAAAAAGTTGTCTAAGGACTCATGAAAAAACTGCAAAATTTTCTCAAGTGTTTCTTAAGGACTCAGCTGCATCTTTCAATGCTCTTAAAATCTGGCTCTTAATTTCTTGATGCCTCAGTTCCCAACCTTACCTAATTGTCTCAGATCATGCTGGACTAAAAGTACCTAAATCAATGGAAGTGAAATAATCACAGAACCATTTTGGTTAGAAAAGTCCTTTAAGATCATAAAGTCCAACCGTTAACACTACCAAGTCAACCATTAAACCACATCCCCAGGCACCACATCTACAGGACTTTTAAACACCTCCAGGGATGGTGACTCTACCACTTCCCTGGGCAGCCTCTTCCAATACCTGACAATCCTTTCTGTGAAGAATTTTTTCCTAATATCCAATCTAAACCTCCCCTGGTGCAACTTGAGGCCATTTCCTCTTGTCCTATCAATTGCTACTTGGGAGAAGAGACAAACACCCTCCATGCTACAACCTCCTTTTAGGGAGCTCTGGAGAGCAATAAGGTCTCCCTTCAGCCTCCTTTTGTCTAGGCCAAACAGCCCCAGTTCCCTCAGCTGCTCCTCATCAGACTTGTGCTCCAGACCCCTCACCAGCTTCATTGCTCTTCTTTGGACACAAAGTGCCTAAATACAGAGTGTCTTCTGTACCTTTTGAGGATCGTAGCATTTGAAAACTTACTACGGGAAGACACATCAACCAGATAGAACTGAAGCACAGCTTTATCTGTCCTAGAGAATGGCTCTAAGTAGTGAAATGTTTTTAAGTTGGGTCCTACTTTCTCTTTTTTCCACAAGAGTGCTCATTAAACTCTTCATGGCTCTCTTATTTTGTCTAGAAGTGGAAATTTATTGACCACAGGTTTTATCTCACACCTGAATAAGTTTCCTCTGCTCTCTGATGGAAGAATATGTTTTCTTAATCCAATTGTACAAGCAATCCTCAAATTTCCAACAAGTCAAGACTAATATTCTTGTATCGATATTGGCAGTAACTTTCACATTTGCACCTGAAACTGAGCTTCAAAATCCGCAGGCCCTTCCCTTTCTCATGAACTTAAACCAGAACTACAATTTACACAAGCAGAAAAAGACAGTTCTGATTCTATAAAACATTTTTTAAATTTTTGAACAACATATTTAAAAGCATATTATATTAAAAGTAAATACATGTTTCTACCTGATTTTCTTGCAAGACAATCAATCTGCTCACCACTTACATACTGAAAAAAAAACATGGGGTGCAAAAGGAACAGCACTAGTTTAGCCTGTTCATTGCTCAGTATGGCATTGTTTCAGCTTTATCGATCATTTACCTCATACTTCAAATTTTCTTAGTTGTTCTTGCCACTAATTCACAATCATTTTTCCAGCTCAGAATGCAATCTATTCAAACACTTTGAAAGAGAAAGAAGCTTAGAAAACAGAAGACTAAGGTTCTTTTATTATTTTCACACCCTAATATCTTAATAGCTGGAGGTTCAGACAAGAACTTGGGCAGGGAGCCTGCATTTTCAGAGCTGCTTTTGTGAAAAGAACAACTGTGATTTGTTAAAATGAAAATTATGTATTTTATCTACTATAGAGGCATACTGCAATATTTTTTATTTTTTAATTAGTCAATCCTAGGCTACTTTGTCAAATACACAAAACACGGAAACTGCACATGCCTCCTGTTAGCTAATACATCTAGGCAAGAGATATGCTATTGCACAGAAGCCCAGACGCTTACATTTTCATATCAAAACGGTAAAAATGTCTAAGCCACCAAGTGCCAAGTCCCTCAGAGCTATTCACACCACGTCTAATAACTTAGAGTATCTAGATAAGGTATCTAAACCAGAAGTCCTGGTTTCCAGTCAGTAAAGTCTCTGGAGAACAACCGTGTGCCAAGATAGCAAGCGAATACACATTCATTCCTGGCTCTTATCTTGAGCATCTAAGTTGATTTCCCAAAGTCAGATGGTCTGAACATCCCCAGACAATTTCTAGTGTTAAATTTTTCGTCCTTTTGCTATGTATGTACAAATTACAGTCTTTCAGACTCATCTGTTAAGGGGGTTGTCAGAGACATAATCAAAGTAGACAAATCTCAGCCCTGATCCTGTAATTCAGTAGCAAATATACCTGTCCGCCCTTAAAAGAGAGATCCAGTCGAAACCACTGCTTCAGAGGAAGGCTGAAGCTAGTTTTCACAGCAAGGTCATCTCCTCTCATGAGGTGCATCTGAATATGCACATAACCTGACAGCAACAAAGGAAGAAAAAGGAAATAAACACAACAGAAATATCAACATCAAGAATGGGCTTTATTATTCAAAGCACTTCTGTCTTCTTCATCACCAACAGAGATCTGGGCACCTGCCAAGCCATACATCAGGTCTCACAGGATCCCAGGGAAACATACTCCACATTTCAGTTACACATCTTGGATGCAAATGCCCGGGTTCCAACATGAAACCACAGACTCAAAACCTGAGTGATAAACACACTAAACATAAGGCAAACAGGGAGGGTGTCACAGCTGATCTCAAACACCAGAAAGCAGACAGGACTTGCGGCAAACAGCAGGGGGGAACAGCAGACAACAGTATCTACTCAACACGTGAGACTGCACTGATCAAGTACAACATGACTCTGCCCTCTGCTACTTGGACCTGCACACACTAGACTCACAGTCTGAGCTCTTAAGACCTGAAGAGGCTATTCTGAGAATCTAGTCTAACACTGAGAATAAAACTGGCCCTATAACCTTTCCAAGCAACTCTCAATCAAGCCAATAACGTAGAGTTGAGCTGCCATTTTTGTTTGTTCTTCAAAGAAAAGCATCCAGCTCATAATGGACAGATTAATTATCTTAGACTGGTTACAAAACACAGAAAATAGAAATAGTAAAAATAACAGAGAGGAAAAGCTTAGTTGTGAAACTTGCAAAGAAGGGGAAAAGACGTCATGTCTTGTGAGAAAGCCAGGTCTGCACTTATTCCCTCTGTGAGCCTGCCAGCCAGCCTCCAGCTGCTGAATTTCATTCTCTATCTGAGGCTGAAGAGCCATCTTCTAGCAGGAATGTCCTTCCACTGCAAGTGTTGCCAGACTAAGTGCTACCTCTTAACTTTTTTTTTGGATCAGGGAAATAGACAACGCTTCTTAAACACTGCAATACGGGCAAGATCTCGGATCGTTTGGACTTTTTCTGAGGCTATTTCAAATTTACAAAAATTTTGATGTAGTGTGCATAAAAGAATTGAGAACAATATTAAAATAATACTTAAATAATAATAACAAAGGCTCTTCCTTGAGATAAGACTGTTTAATACCAGTGTATGTTCCTGACCTGTAAGATTCAGTGTATTCTCCTGACAAAGACGACATTTTTGGAAGTTACCCAGGACTAGATGGTACGCAACTATTTCTCAGTTTTACCCTATTAATTTAGTAGCTACCTTCCTATTGAGACAGTATAGTCAAAAAGCAGCATTTTGCAAGGGATCAGTTTCACAAAATAGGTCTGATAATACAAATGTTATTAGTAAGTACAGATCTATAAAGACTATAATACACCCCTTCTGAAGGGGGGTTGATAATATCCCTTACCTTCCTCATTTAGAAATACAGCAGGAGTACTGTACATTTCTTTCAGATCAATAGAATAGAGTATTCCACACAGATCCTTTTCACAGTAATGGAGTAAATACAGCCAGATCGAAACGGTGAACCTGCATGAGCAAAGATAAGCAAAAAATACAGTCCTGATGAGAAATCTCCCTAAATAATTTGAAAAGCATGCATTTCACTTTTATTTAGCAAACCTGTTTCACATATGTAATATTCAGAACAGAGCACATCCTGTGCAGTGCAAACCTTCAGAGCAACAGCACTTAAGACTCTTGGATTCGTGATCTCCTTCTAACTGTGCACTTTTGTGGTAACAACATGAGAGGAGACTAAGGGACTGTTATCTGAATCAATTCCAGAACAGTGGGTCAGAGCAACTGCCAGATCCTACATCAATAGGGAACTGAAAACAAGACCGAGACAACCTGGAGCCAACCTCCTGCATGCAGGCTGCAGTACAAAACCCTCAAATGCACCGTCTTGTAATCTTGATTGTGGAAGCCAGTAAAAACGAAGCTGTCTCTTCTGTACCAAATGCCAACTGTGAAAATGTGCTTGGGAGCACATTAATTAAAAATTAATCCAGCCTCCAGGTAGTACAGATAGATCTGAATAGCTGTCACAGGGCTGTCATAGGATAAATAAAGGTGGAGCCTGTGCAAACTATGGAGTGGTTGAAAATAATAATAATTTAAAAAAAAAAAACAACAAAGATGACCTGACAACGCTACCTACTTAGAAATTTCTGCACAAAGCTGGCTGAGGCACTAAAAGCAGAATTTATACCACAGTATCTAATTCTGAGGAGTTCCTCTGTGCCAGACTAAATCTACTTCAGTGCTCTTAACAGAAACTTGAGCACTTATTTCCATAACATTTCCACAGCCATTAGGCCAATGCTGAAGGCTTTCGAAAACCGTACCTCTAATGTACAACCCAGCAAAGCATTATGATTACTATAATCTCTGATAAAGAAGTCCTCTTTTCTTAGTGACTTTTAGAAGGAGATATTATCTGGGTTTTATATTTCTATAATTAAGAAAAAAATGACAATATTTAATACTTTATAATGGGGTCAGCTTGCCTTACTTCTATCTCAAGAAGGCACTGAACATAAAGTATCTTGTATCTTTTCCTAAACTAAACTGATATAGGTCTGGAAGCCTGACACCTGCCCTCCTGCTTAAAAAAAGATGCGAGGGTAGTGAAGTTTTCCCCAATGGAGTCTACACTTTAAATAGCTAATAACACCATATCCTCCAGAGATGGTATGTGGGTGAGACAGAACGGTTGTAATCACGTGTATATTGATTGTTAACACCTACCGGCAAACACTGTGCTTCCAAAAATACTGCCTATGTACTTTTCTTTTCATCTTTCATCTCTGGCAATATATCAAATGCTGCAGTCTCCATTTAATTCTTGATCACTAGTTTGAGCACATAACTGTTCTAGACAAATTTCTTGGGACAGTTTGGGACAATGCTGACTCATTTCACATCCCCCCATTGCTGCAGAATGCTGTACAGCATAAGCAGTCCCTTATAGTCCCAGCTTGTCCTTGCTGCAGGCTGTCCACTGGTAACTGCCTCATATTGCTGTTGTCCACCCCCAGTCATCTTTCTTTACAAATCCCTGACTGCAATCAAATGAGTAACTTCAGGTAGATCTATCTGTTTCTGCTGGCCTCTTCATGCGGTGGGGAAACACCATCACATACAGAGAGATGAAGGAAAACTTGTTTCCTCTTCTTAATAGAGCTACTCCAGGCCGTCATGCAACCGCCAGACACAGGCAATGCTTTATATTAACACTGGAGGCATCACCCAAAGACAGGAGAGGGTGAAACTGTGTGGAGCAAGTAAGGAGCTGCATAAATTCATGCCATGTATTCTCAACCAGTGCCTCAGTGCCAGAAGCAGAACGCAACCATGCTGGTGAGCAAAGGGCAGCAGGCTGTACAAACCAGGCTGTCACCCAGCCTGAAGCGGCCAGGAACTAAAAATTGCTCAGTACTTATGACTTCAGATCTACAGCTTGAGGGCCAGTAGTCTGTATGCAACCTGCGCTATCTGGCAAGTCTTCTTTGGCACTCTTCTTGTGGTCACAGGCCAAACACAAACCAGCTGGCAAGTTCCAGTTCCTGCGATCATTTCCTATTTTTGTAATAATGTTGCTGGGGTAACAGCATCTGTTGTAAGGGAGATATATTTTTGTATCCCTATATATCCTTTTTCCCCTAAAGTTGCAAAATATGACTGGAGTTGTGACAGTTTGGGGAATGGGGAGAAGAGTAGAGAAAGATGATCTTCCCAGACTGATTCCTCTGTAACCGAATGGCGAGCAGGGGCTAAGGGGTTTTAATCCTCTCCAACTCGGAGAGTTTACATAGGGAGGGTGGAAGAAAACAGTACAAGCTCAAGCTGGAAGACTTATCAAGGCAGGGGACTATCACTAAGGGCTTGTCAGCTGCAAAATAAACTAGAGCATGAATTTATAGGGAAAAAGCTGCTCCACACTACTTGCCCTTGCTAGTAACCCTACTCTGCACTTGGTCTGCAAATGCTAAAATGTGATCTGTATTTAAGGTAGCTAGTCATGAGAGAGCAGTCTGATGATGACAGCACGTATCAGCTAACTTACCCTCCTACCTGTGCCTAACCAGCTCAGTTATACCTACTACTGGTACCCCTTACAAAGCACTGCACTGACACATATCATAAGCATCTTTCTGAAGTTCAGCTTAATCCCCTCCAAAACTGAAATGAAAAAACAGAGGAATAGCTAACTAGTTTCCTTTTAAGCCTCTTCTGAAACTAGTAGGCAGAGTTTCTTTAATTTGTGGTGTAGCCTAAGAGTTTAAGTACATTCTATAGTATTCGATAATCAATTATAACCTGCTTCAATTATTTACCTACACTTACATGGGATAATCAATCTGATGTTGTCTGACTGTCTCAAGTTCTCTGTTTTCAAATTGCTCAAATTTCTTCACGATTCCTGTTTTCTCCCCACTGGAAGCGTATATGAAGTTGAGAATCTGGACGCCATCTGCAAAATACAATCTTTCTTAATCTGTCAGAAAACAAGCATTGATAACTAATTAATTAGCTCACACTTGTTCAGTCAAACATTTGAATCATAACAGATAAAAATTTAGGCAAACCATCAATAAATCCCTAAACACAAGATCACTCATTGTTATTAAATACATTACAGTTTTGGACCGAATAACCCATGAAAAGTTAAATTAATTCAATTTCCAGCTGGTACTAGAAGCAGAGAAAGAACAGATTCATTTAAATCTAAGATACTTAAAGGGGCAGTTAGTAAGAAAGACACCTTCACTTATGTTCTTTGTTTAAAATCTCATCCTATCTTTGGTTATGCCTACGTGACATTACTCCACAACTCTTGGACTTGCTCTCCATTTTAAACTTTCCAGCTTATACTGTATGTACGGATAGATATCAATTCTGTTCTTAACTGATATGCATAATCCTGTAGCAAATCTAATAATGCTGCCTCTGCTAAGAAACAGGAAAAAGATCTTCAAGGCCATTACATATAATCAAGTTTCCTAGAAAAACAAACAAGAAACCACACAAAACAAAAAGAAATCCCAACCCCACGCCCAAAAAACCCCAAGCCATTTGTTACAAGCTGATTTTTAAAAAATAATCTGAATGTTATTTCCTCCTATTTCATCTATAATACAATTAGATAATGCATAAGATGTTTCACATTGTTGTCAGAGATAACGTGCCCTCCAACAAGTATTTTACAAAGTCCCTGAAGGCAGCAACATGAGTGCTTTCCTGCTCAGCTTCAGTGCATTTACATGTCAATGTAGTGAAAATAAATGACACAAATACCATTATGGGATTTTCTAGAAGAGAAACCTTTAGAAGAAAATAACCTTTTTGCTTTTAGGTTCTGCTTTGAATATATATTGAGGACAAAAAAAATTGTCAGCAGACATAAAGCTAGCGATAGGCAGAAACAAAAAGAATCAGAAGAACTCTGAGAAAATCTAGAAAGCAGAATTGTGGGTTTCAGTAATTTCTGAAGTTGGGCAAGACAAATTTTGTTATTTAAAACTACTAATTTTTAAAGCAAAAGTGCTTGTCCATAATAGCTTCGAGAGAAAAAAAGAAAAGTACTAGAAAATTTTTTGCACTATGAAGAATTCACACGTTTCTGAGTGTGTGGCCATCAGGCAGACTACCCGTGTGAGAATTATCTATGTAAGAACCGCAGGACTGACCCTGAAATAATGCAATAAAGAATTGAACAACTCTCTCTGAAGACACAGGAATCATGTCCACTGACATCAGTGGGTTTTAAATAAACCTGTTTGAATACACTCAGAAAATAGATGGCCATGCTGCTACAAATCTCCAGGCTGGCTGGGATAAAACAAACCAGCTCTGAAAGACATGATGACTTCAGTCACTTCCAGCTCCAGACTCACAGTTATGAAGCTTACATATTCAACATATTCAACAATGTTGGCCGAGTAAATAATTCTACATAACCTTTACTATTTACTAGAGTTATGCACTTTCTAACAGCTTACCAAAGATGTTATTTGGGTCCTACTAGTTTCCTTGGGGAAAAAAAGTGACATTACACCTACCACTTTCATGAGGACACTGAGGTATCTTGTTTGCCTGGAGCATCCACAAGTAGTCAACACCCCACTGAAGACAAACTTTGTGGTCTTTATATGGGCGTTCAAATGGTGGAACTGCTTCTAAAACAGTGTAATTCTTGGCAACTGCATCCTGGTAGTCTTCATTCTGCTCAACATCATAGCTGCTAACTGATTTGTGACTAATCCATGCGTATAATATCACGCTGTGCACGATTATTGAGTTTCTGATGATATAATCATCTCTGTAAACCATGATGCTTGGAAATTTCAAATGCACTTGTCGAGTCCTACTAATATAAAGGCTGTTCTCATCCTTCCACCTCCTTCTGTACACTGGTACACCAGTCCTGAACTCAGAAGAAGCTACTGCTTCCAAATTAACGATACAAGGCTTAGAACATAAATACTGAACTGAAACCTCAGAATTGTTAAGAACTTTCTTTTCTAAAATGTTTAAATGAATAAAGTCCACATAATTCATGTTTTTTTCAAACTGTGGAGTAACTGGCGTCGTCCGTAATGTTTCCTTTCCAGAGGACGATAGAAAATTCTGCAAAAAACCACAAAACATGTTAACCAGAGAGTCCAAGTTCATGTGATTAATAATATACTCACAGCAATACCAGAACACTGCACAAGCAGAAGGTTTACACACCATACTCAAACTCCAAAATACTGGGATTCTTTCACACAGCAAGTACAGGTGGGTTACTGGAGAGCTTGATTGAGGTTTTAATGGTAACAACTCCCCTATGTCAAAGTTACACATGCTTCTATAAACAAATAATATTTACAGGGTGTATCCTTCAGCCCTTTCGCAAGTGGAATCCCGCCTAAGATACTGACTTACACGTCATGCTGTTTACAGACGCTCCTAGGATCAGGCCTAAAGAGTATATACTAAAACGTACTGGCATTTAGTCATCCTATCATTCACTTGTGCTGCCACAGCCTGTTTCCATACCTTTTAAAAAAGTTAGCTAATTTTGTTTCGTCTCATGCAGGTAGAGCAGAATAACTACTAAGTCAGCTCACAACAGTTTCCTGAGAATTAATTCATGTTTGTAAAAAGTTTAGGAGCTTATTCCAGAAATGTTCCTGTCCTGAAGACAGACTTACAAATCTGAGCAGAAAGACCAGCAAACAGTATTTGCTTAGTTTTTGCTCTCTATAGCTACATACCCTATAATATACTTTAGGAGTGAGTGCTTAGACACACACCAGGATTATTCTCTGTGCTGAAGTTCTTGTGCCTAAGGCTTCAAACGGCTTCTTTTCTTTCTGCTCTGCAGTCAGTTTCCAGCTTGATGCACTGCCAGGATACTGAGGATTACTCAGTTCAGAGGGCAGCCACCAGCACAACACTTCTGCCAAGTCCCTGGATCCGTCTAAAATATTCAGAATTGTCACATATGGTTACCAGGGAAGTTGGTTGTTAAGACTGCTTAAAATAAGAAGATCTGTCTTGGGTGACTTTTAACTTTGCTTAAACAAATCAAACTCAAATTTACCTTGGATTGACAGCTTTTTTTCACAGTGATTCTCAAAATATTTAAAAGCTTTGGCCAAGTCTTTAGTACGTTTTGAGTTATTGGAATTATGTGCTGTGCACCAAGGACAAGACTTTGCCCTTGGTCCAATATAGGGATCAGTGAAACTTCCAACTAATTTGCATTTTATTTCTTAAGAACATCCTGACACTCCTTGAAAGCTACACCAAAAAAAATGAGCCAGCAAAACCTGTGAAGGTGTAAGCATTAGGAAAAGTCAGAACTAAGCTTACCTATCCTACTTCCTTGTTTCTATAGATAAAGATTTTGGATTTAACTATGTGACCAAATGCTGTTTCTACCCCAAAACCCTGCCTCCTTAAAGGCACAAAGGAATTCTAGAGTTGCATGTGGAAGAAAGCTGTGCACAGAGGAGACTATTTACCCCAAAATCTTAACTTTATTAGAACTAGAAGCTGGAAAACATAATTGAATGAAGGAACTTTTAGATTAGAAAGCTGGATATCTTTGCTTAGCAGCTTGGTAACTCTAGATAATTAGATTTATTTAGTGTCGCTAGGTGTTCCTGAATTTGTCACTTAAACCACTTTCCACAAGAACAACTGAGTACTCTTTATCTTCTTGTGTCTGACAAGATACACAGGAAGCCAGACATATGGTGACGCTGAGCACTCATAAATGTGTGTGTAAGCACCAAAGTATTCACTTTGAACAAATAAAATGCTATAAAAAAGCAAAACACTCCACAATGTCAGTATCTAAGCTTTCTACAATGGGTAGTTTCTTCAGAGTAACAGCCTTCCTCTCTGCCTCGTTTCCATTCTATAAAATGGATATTGAAAAAATGATGTGTAGCAAAGGTGCTAAAAAAGGAATAGCAATAGGAGGCTGGTGTCTGTTGGAAAAGTTACCACCACATCATGCAATAACACACAAGCACAAATACTGCTATCAAAGTTGACATGAGCACCTTAATTTTAATACTGATTTCTGAATGTGGCCATTTGACTTTCAATAAATGGCAGAAATTCTGCTGCTTTTTGTGGTGGAGATCCCAAGGTAGTAAGTTCTGCAAACCAAAGCCAGTTCCTTGTAGAACAAACTCACAGAATCACAGAATGTCAGGGATTGGAAGGGACCTCGAAAGATCATCCAGTTTAATCCCCCTGCAGGAGCAGGAACACCCAGATGAGGTTACACAGGAAGGTGTCCAGGCCGGTTTTGAATGTCTCCAGAGTAGGAGACTCCACAACCCCCCTGGGCAGCCTGTTCCAGTGCTCTGTCACCCTCACTGAGAAGAAGTTTCTTCTCAAATTTAAGTGGAACCTTTTGTGTTCCAGTTTGTACCCATTACCCCTTGTCCTATCATTGGTTGTCACCGAGAAGAGCCCGGCTCCATCCTCGTGACACTCACCCTTCATATATCTGTAAACATTAATGAGGTCACCCTTCAGTCTCCTCTTCTCCAAGCTAAAGAGACCCAGTTCCCTCAGCCTTTCCTCATAAGGGGGATGCTCCACTCCCTTAATCATCTTTGTGGCTCTGCGCTGGACCCTCTCCAGCAGTTCCCTGTCCTCCTTGAACTGAGGGGCCCAGAACTAGACACAACATTCCAGATGTGGTCTCACCAGGGCAGAATAGAGAGGAAAGAGAACCTCTCTCGATCTACTAACCAGCCCCCTTGTAATACACCCCAGGATGCCATTGGCCTTCCTGGCCACAAGGGCACAGTGCTGGCTCATGGTCATCCTGCTGTCCACCAGGACCCCGAGGTCCCTTTCCCCTACACTGCTCTCTAATAGGTCCTTCCCCAACTTATACTGGAACCTGGGGTTGTTCCTACCCAGATGCAAGACTCTACACTTTCCCTTGTTATATTTCATTACAGTTTTCCCTGCCCAACTCTCCAGCCTGTCCAGGTCTTGCTGGATGGTGGCACAGCCTTAAACTCCATGATGTTCCTAGAGCACTTCAGCATGCAATATTGCTACTGTCAAATAAGGTCTTATTGCCCTTCCCTTAGTGCCTGTTCTGCTAAATGGATCCCACAGTTACCCAATAAACTTTTCTTTGTATTTTTTGGTGCCTGGGTATTAGTTGAGACACAAGCTACAAAAAGTATGCAAAGCATGTTTGGGTCTGCTGTTACAACACAGCTAACAAATTCTTCGGGAGGCTCATCCTGTAAGTAGAATAGTGCAAAGACCCCGGAGTGACTCCACACCGATCCGGCCATGGCAGAGATCACGGACTGTAAACTCTTCTGGACCATGGTCGAGTCTCTGTCACCGCTGGGTTGCCTCTACACAGCGCACTGCACAGTGTGTTTGTTATCTAAGTGATCCTACTCAGTGAGGAACTCTAGTTCTTCCCTCCCTGTTATCTCAGACAAGGCAGTGCTAATTGTGCATAATCTCTGACTACAGAGAGTTAGGATGAAAGGATTACACAATGAATGTGATTACGAGATTTAAATATAAAAGTTTTTCCAGCACAGTAAAGAGGCCAGCTATATTAGATTAAAAATGTTACCATAAACAAGACAGAGTTCAACAAGAAAGGTTTCATTGTGTGTGGTAACTTAGCCACAAAAGCTTTTTCTTGAACTTTTTCTTAAAACCTGCTGAATCTGAAGGAGTTATCTCAAGTCATCCATCAGATGGTGGGATAAAAAAAATCACTGGGGGAGGCAATCACAACAACTGGTAGGGAGCTGAAAATGTTCAGTAGTCTAATATTACAGAAATGACGAGAAACCATTCTTTCACTCACTGGAATAAGATCTCAGCAGGACCCTCCTTGAATTCAATGCTGCAGAAATTCCACATAACCCTATGAAGCTGCACCTGTTTGCACAAAGCCTGAAGATAACTGTAGCCCTTTACCTGTGAACGCCCGCCACGTCATGCTAGATTTTAAGATGTGTGAGAAGGAGACACGTCAAAAAGGGTGTTGATCAGGTCCCAACCAGCATCAATATTGTACAGGCATACGAAGACCTTGTCCAGAGTTTGTATTTAGGAGTGTAAAAGAGGAAAAAGTAGTTGAACAGACGCCCTCAAAACGCATCTGTTTCTGTAAGCCGATGCAGCACCACACTCACACCTGCACCTGTAGGACCCTGTCAGAGGCACCCCCCTTCCTTCAAACCCAGACATTTGTCACCTTGGATCGAAATCTTCTTTGATTTAACGACCTGACGTTCCCGCTCGATAAGGCAGCGTAACCCTGCGGCTGGAGGGAGGGAAGCCGGGCCAGGCCTGATAAGGTGGCCCCGGGCCCGAGCGCGGGACGGCCGGCCCCCCGCCCTCCGCCGAACACCCCCCGCGGCACCGCCCGGGGGCTGCGCCTCTCCGTCCGCCCCGCGCTCGCACCCTGCAGCCCGCCCGGCCCGGCCCAACGCGGAGCTGCACCGCGGAGCCGCGGGCAGCGCCGCGGAGCTCGGCGCTCACCGGGGGACGGCCCGGGCCGTCGCCGCGGCGGGCAGAGCCGGGTCAGGTGCGGGGCCGGGCGGCACTCACCGTGAGGAGGAGAAGCAGGAGCAGAGGGGGCCGGCGGGGCGCTGCAGGGCGCTCGGCCGGGGTCCACATGTTGCCGCGGCGGCGGCGCTGACCAGCGCTGTCGGGACAAGGATGCGGCGGATCCGGCTTCCTGGGGGAGGGGCCGCCTCCCGGGCCGGGCCGGGCCCCGCACCGCCACAGGTGCGGGCGTGAGCGGAGTGCGCGGCGGGGCCGGGCCGGCTACAGCCGGGACCCAAGACCCGCGGGGCTGCGGAGCCCCCGCCGCGCCGAGAGGCCTTTCAAAGCCCCGCACACCCCGATAAAGGAAGCGCCGGGAGCGGGGCGCCCGGGGCGGGACCCCGGCACAGGGCGGTGTGCTCCGTCCCGGCGGCAGCGCGGCCCCGGGGCTCGGCCGTGCCCGTCCCCACCCTCACGCCTCGGCCCTGCGCTGCCAGCGCGGCCCCGCCCGGGGCTCCTCGGCTCCGCTGGCGAGCGCGGCGCGGCCGCGGGGCGGGTTCAAGGCGGTAGGGCGCGGCAGAGCCTTCTCACAGACGCCAGGTGCGGCGCGGCGGGCGCCGGGGCTGCCCGGGAGGTACCGCCGATCTCCTGGCCAGGCGGGACACGGGAGCGCGGCGGGTGGGTAACGGCACCGGGCTCTGCCCCGCCGGCCCGCGCGGGGGCGCTGCGCGCCGCTCCTGCCGGGATAAGCCGGAATCGGCCGGTGCCTCAGGGCTGCGCTTCCGGAGCGCCCCGGAAGCGGGAGTCACATAGCTTCCGGGTTGTGGCCACTGGCGGGGATGGCCGCGCTGTCTCGCACGCTCGGGATCTTCAGCGGTTTCGTGGCCGTGGTGGCAGCGGCGTTTTACCCCATCTACTTCCGGCCGCTGCTGCTGCCCGAGGAGTACAGTGAGTCCGGGCGGGGCGGGGCTGTGCTGGGGCTGCCGCCGGGCGAGGAGCTCCCGGAGAACTTTCTGCTCGCCCAGGAAATACTTTAAGAATAATAACAGAACCCGTGGTATTCTTGTCTCAAGTTATTGGCAGGCAGGTGATTAAGAACTACCTGTAGCTGTTCTCTGAAGTGATGGAGAGGATTTAGATGCGGTGTAAGAAGTTGTGACAGGAAGGCTGCAGCACCCGCGCTGTGGGGACAGGCTGAGAGTGTTGGGGATGTTCAGCCTGAAGAGTGCTCAATGGAGACCTTACAGCAGCCTGCTGATACCCAAAGGGGCCTCCAAGAAAGCCAGAGAGGGATTTTTATAAGGGCAGGTAGTGATAGGACAAGGGGTAATGGCTTTAAACTGAAAGAGGGTAGATTTAGATTAGATACAAGGAAGAATTTTTTTCCAATGAGGGTGGTGAAACAGTGGTACAGGTTTCCCAGAGAGGTGGTAGATGCCCCATCCCTGGAAGTGTTCAAGGCCAAGTTGGACGGGGCTCTGAGCAACTTGATCTGGTTGCAGACATCCCTGCTCATTGCAGGGGGTTGGACTAGATCAGTTTTAAAGATCCCCTCCAACCCAAACCGTTCTATGATTCTGTAAGTTGTTGGAGGCGTTTTCCAGCCGCAATTGAAAAGTTTAACTTAAAACATGGTAACAGATTCTTTACTGATAGTGATGATTTTCTAAATGTGCATCTCAGTCTGCAGAGCTTTCTCTGAAACTGACTGCTGAGGAAAACCCACCTTTCCTGCCAGAAACAGAGAAAAGCTGTGACTGACTCTGTAATCAGGGAGTTCTTGAGCACTTGAAGGCACCTGAAGCTTCAGGTGTGAAGTCTTGGAGGCTCCAGGTGGGTGCTCCCTGCTGTGGGAGTGGTAGGGGGAGCACCCGTTACTCGTAAACTTCTGTTAATTACTGCCTGAGGAAGTGAGGAAAAGTTCTGGTGTCGCCAGTCTCATCCCCTCACTTCAACTTTTATAAAGCTAAGTAAGCTGTTGGTGGTAACCTGAGGAAGCATGTGGTTAATTTACTGAGACAACTGAAGAGATTTTGAGGAAGAAAAAAAGGAAAAGAGTAAATATTTATAGATCTTATTCGAGGGACTTCAGCCTTGCATCAAAGCGGAAGTAAAATTTAACTTGCAAGCAAGTTTTTATGGAAGGAAGCTATGTTTGTGAAGTTGGTAACTGTCCACAATGATAGGTTTCTTACTCTGTGTTCTCATTTAAAAGCCTTATTCTTAACTAATTTTTGCTTATGGTGCATATTAGAAATGTCACTCAACATTAAGGAAAGAACAGAACTAGCAGACAGTGTCTTCTTTTGTACTTGTGAATCACACAAGCAAAAGTTCCTTGGCAGGTTAGAGGTTTTTTAATCTCCATTTAGCACATAAAATGGGTGATGTGCAATTAGCAAGTGATTACACTTGTTATTTAGTACCTGATTCTAAACTTTACTGATTGTATACTGCTCAAACTCTCCTTTGATCTCACCTTTATTAATTTGCTATGTGATTTTCGTGATGTTCATCACTGTGATATGGGCGAAGCACAAGCATTCCTTGTCATAATACTTTAGACAAGGACATGGAATTTCACAGTTGTGGTAGTTGACTGGAAACATTTTAACCTTTGAGGTACAAAGGATTGATTTTTTTGGAGTACGGTCTATTAAGTTGTATGACAACAGAATTTCTCTGGAAGGTCACACCCCCTGTTGGCTTCAGCTGCAGCAAATACTCAGTATTTCTGCATTTTGGGATGCTGGGTCTGAAGTTGGACATTTAGATTAGCATCACACAGCAATCTGGCAAAAGGCAAGAATGGATTTTAGTTCTCTAGGGTGACATTCAACTATGTAAACGTGAAATGCTATGTTTTTCTTCTTCAGTCTTGTTTTTCATGTGTGTTTTCCAAATTCTACACAAATTAGGCACAATACATTCAGGAAGAAGACTTTTCTGCACAATTGTCTCACATCTTCAGTGGAATTCCTAGCAGTTTAACAAATAAAATGGAAGATACTTGGAAAAACTGTTTGTAAGCAAATTTTTAATATGTACTTTAAATCGTACACACAGGGGTTTGACTTATTTCACACAGAAGTGTTATCATTGTATAGGTTTTTAGTACCTCAGCTTGTGGACTTGATGTTTCTTGTATTTTCCTGTCTGCAGCTTTAGAAGTTTTTTCCTCATATGAAATGCATAGTTTATTGGCAATGTTGAAACCTTGATATCTTCAGCACAGACCTCTTCTCCTTGGATTAATTAAAATAGTGGGTTGACAGCTGCTATTTGGATTGATATTGGGGCATTTTCACAGTGGATTTTGTGATTTTGCTGAACTGTGAGAATCAGCTCTTTCCCCATCCTGTGAGGGTCTGTCCTCTCATCAAGACTGGCTCCTCCTCATTTTCCCTTTTTTGGCTTACCTGTTTTCCAGGTTGTTTCCAAGTCTCACTGTTGACTATATCGTGACCTGTCACCGTATTTCTCATCTGCTATTTCTCAGCACTGGTTTCTTTGCCTGACCGGTTAATAGCTCTTTCTGTTCACCCCACTTGTGTTCCCAGCCTTTGCAGACTGACTCCCATTTTGATCTTTGCCTATCTTCCAATCTTAGCCTCCATCTGAGACTAAATATCTTTCTCCTCCATGTCCTAGAATAAGTCCCATTCATTGCCCTAATTTATTCTGTTTTCTCTGTCTGGGTTTTGTATTTTTTTCCTTTGAAATTAGACACTACCCTGAGATTTTGCCTGCTAAAAAGAATGGAATGGCAGTTACCATGCTCAGTGAACAGAACTGGAGAATATGGATCTTCCTCTAGTGCCTGCCCCCTTGCAAGTAGAATTATTGTGATATACTGTTAGTCTCCAGCAGCATTAGGCTTGTACCTGGACAGCCTAATAATACGTAGTGCCTGCGCATTCTCAGTGGGATAGGATGCTGAAAAGTTTCAGTTTTAAGGTGAGCTTAGTTCTGAGTTTCTCGCGAGAGTGTGTACCCTACAGTTTTTTAAAGGCTTACAAAATTCAGTGGTATGGCCAAAAGACGAATCTGGCTGAGCTTTGACTTTGTGCTTTGTGTACCACTTAACTGGAAAGGGGAAAAAAATGGAAGTGCTAGTTTTGTCCGTTTTTCTTCTTGGAAGTGGTTGAATCTTTCAAACAAAAGAGAAGAGGCTGAGACAGGCCAATGGGATGGAAATGAAGGATCACTGATTCCAGAAAGAATAAAACTTTTGAAGACTTTTATGTTGAGCATATGAGTTATAGCTCCTAAAAGTACTTGTCCTTCTTTAAGTGATGGCATCGTGGCAGGTATTTTGGCCTCTTTTATTAAACAGTAGTCATTACTTTCAGATGACTGTCTTATTGTTTGTAATATCTCAAAACAGATTAGCTGTTAGTTTCTCAGTGAAGTGCAAGTACTACGTTCATGTTGCGTAGATGGATACTTACTAGAATTTTACTGTGTAGCATCCAGAATGAATAAAATTTTTCAATATTATTTTATTGGGTGCAGTCAAGATGTTTGGTATTTTATTTTTTTTTTTTAGAAATGACCTTTCTGTTCTGCTTTCCAGAGAAAGAACAGTCAATAAACCGAGCTGGTATTGTTCAAGAGGATATTCAGCCTGCAGGTATACCTGATTCCTGTGTTTGCCTTGATTGTTTTAAAGATATTTTTGAAGTTAGACCTGAATATTTGTACGGATTTAAATAATACAGTGAATAATATACTCAAATAATACATAAATAGTAAACTTACTATGAAAATATTTTTTGGGCGAATTCTTCATTTGAAAATTATGAATTTAATAAAACTTGGTTTTAATTGACTTAACTGGCCAAATAAGTTGTTATATTCAGTTTCTCAAACAGCTGCTGGTTTCCACACTGGAAATTAACTTTTGAACTTGCTCAGAGCAAACAAGAGCCATGTGTGGGCTGGGTTCTAGCTGTAAAAAATACACTATTTCACCCTGTTTAGTGGAATACTGCTTTACAGTTCAGCCGAAACACGATTTATGAGCACTTTTTCAGTACCTTCAATCCTCACGGGTGGAGGGGTAAGGCAGAAATCCACTACACATAAAGGAAAATTTGGAATGCAGTACCAGTAGCTTTTTGATCTCTGCTGTTGCCGGTAGAAGGCATAGAAAAGCATACAAGGGGAATAAAATTAAAGTATCGCAGAATATCCTTGACAGTCTATTGTTTCAGAGATAATGGAACTGGCTATTCATGATGCAGGGTTGACGCTTCTCGTCTAAATACATGACAGTCCTTATCTTGATGAAACAGTTCATATCTGAGTATGTTAAAGGGTAAAGTATTCCTGTTTTTAGAAAAGCCTAACATCAGCAGCAGGGGAAAACCAAATAGGATTAATGCCCTGTCCGTACTACACATATCAGTTAAATCGTCACTGCAGGCCTTACTTTCCAGGAAAGTGGTGAAATGCTGAAGAGGAGTAGAAAGGGTATTGTGAAATAGAAGTCTGGTAAACCTGCCCTTTTATTAAACATTAAAGAGGACTGGACTGGCTCATTTATCCAAGATGCAGATCCTTGATGGCTAGTTCTCCTCAGTGTAACTTTTTCATCTAAATTTAGCTGCTGATGAAAAGTTATGAGATCCACTAGTTGAAAGTGAAATCTAGAGAAATTCAAGTGCAAGGTGCAATTCTAGATGGTTGTTCTAACAATATTAGCACACCTTACTTATGGGTGTAATAGATTTTTCCATTATCTGAAGCTTAAGTTCAATATGAGGTTGTCTTTCTAAATATTTTTTGCAAGCTCAAGTGAAGTTGTGAGTTCAGTACAGAAATTGTTAAGTTCTTTCATTGTTTTGTACACAGGCTGGGATTGCAGACCTATTATTATTATTATTTTTCTTCAACAGTCTAGTTATGAACTATTGGTATTCTCTGATTTGTAGGGTTAAAAGTGTGGTCTGATCCATTTGGAAGAAAGTAATGTTGGCGGCTGAGTGTGTTGCAAGGCAAAACTGAAGATGGACTTCTTCGGCTGTTTCTTCTTTCATTGAAGTGTCTTTGGGAGTCGCTGGAGAAGAATTCTGAATATGCTGTGTGGGCACGTGAGGAGCAACAAACACTACTGGTTGGAATCCCAAGAGATAAAAGCATGCTAGTTTTGACAGAGAATGCTGGGGCATACTGCACAAACTTAGAGAGATCAATGATTCTTGAGTTGTGAAATAAAATATTTATTTCCTTGAGAAAAGGGAAGAGGAATTATTTTTGTGGTCAATCTGTAAACAATTATAGAATAAATTATGAACAGAATAAGTCATGCAGACCGCTGCAGTTTCCTCCGTAGTTTGAGAATTACTTTTTGTGGTTTTATTATGAAAACGTGATAGAAGTATATACTGAGCAAAATCAGTGCAGAGTGTAAATATGTACATTAAAATTGCTTCCTTTTAAACCAATGTGGGTTTTTTTTCTTTGTTTTGTAAGTAGTTGTGACTGATGAACCTTGGCCAGGTGCCCACCCAGCCACTCTCTCACTCCTGCTGCTCAGCAGGGGTAGAAAGTAGCATGGCAAAGCATGTGGATCTGGATAAATGCAGGAAGATTGCTTACCAGTTACTGTTGGAGGCAAAACAAACTTAACTTGGGGAAAATTAATGTAGTTTATTGCCAGTTAAAATAGTTTTGGGTAATGAGAAGCAAAAATTAAAATAACACCTTCCCATTGCCTCTCGTTTTCCAGGATCAAATTAACTCCTGAGTCCTGTATTTCCTCTCTGCTTGGTCCCATGAGGGGTGGATGGGGATCACAGTCACTTTGTAACAGTTTTTCTTCTGCTCCTTCCTTCTCACGCTTTTCCCCTGCTCCTGTATGGGTTCTTCATGAGCTGCAGTTCCTTCAGGACGTACCCAGCTGCTCCGATGTGGGCCACGGTGTGGATATCTGCTCTAACTTGGTTTTCTCCATGGGCTGCAGGGGAATATCTGCTCTGGTGGTGCCTGGAGCCCCTCATCCCCTTCCTTATTTTCTGACTTTGGTGTTCATACTGCTGTTCCTCACTTTCCCCCCCTTCATTCCCTTACTTGTCCAGTGTTTTCACAAAGGTGCGACCCAGTTGGCTGCTGGGCTGAGCTGTGTCTTGCAGTGGGTCCTTTGTGAACCCAGCTGGAGCTGTCTGGGGCCATCATGGGGTAGCTGCTGCAGCCCATCTTGCTCGCTGCCAGCACCTTGACTGGTATACCTGATACAGGAGGTTAACACCAAATGTTGGAGTAGAAAAGCAGATAAAGAATCTTTTTTAAAAAGCATTTTTTCATGGTAAGTATAATGATCATTAGAACAGATGAGTAGAGGATTGCCCCTACTGAAAAACTTTACCCAAATTGGATGTCTGTCATCATAATAGGTTCTGAATAAACTATGTGTTTTCAAAAGAAAAAAACAGTTTATAAGCTATAGTTACAGTCCATAACCTAACCAATATTACTCTTGAGGACAGGTGCAGCATGTACATTTAACTGTAATATACTCTCTTCTTTTCTTGATTTATTTTTAGCACTTCATTATGGTACACAACATTTTAAAGACTATTGCAGGATCATATATGTTATGAAGAATGTATGTGCAGTGAGTGTTATTTATAAAGTTAGTGGATGTTTGCTCTTTTATTCAGACATACAGTTTTATTAAAAAGACAGATGAAAGACTCAAAGTTCACAGTGTTCTTTTCCAAACTGCCATTCTGTTATTAATACTTGCTGTTTCTTTCCTACTTGTTGTTGTCATTCCTCTCCCACTCAGACATGTTTCCTCTTCTGAGTTTAGGGGTTTGTTTTAGTTTCCTATTATCACTGTAAGCATTACATTTTTTTTTTTTTTTTTCAGTTTGCTTGCTGGGAAAATGTGACCATATTTGATTCCCTTGAGTTCTCAGGTCGTTTCACATGATGGCTGAAGTCAAAGTGAGTTTACACATTCACGGTAGGGATGTTGAGAGAAGTTTCACTGCATAGCACAGAGCAACACTGTCACAAAGCTAGTTCAGTGTTTGCTAGGAAAAGAAGAATCAATCTGAATAACAAAGAAGTTTTTACCACTTAAAGCTTTCTTCACTGAGACTGCAGAAATGGGGGAGCCCTGGATTTTGTTTTCTTGAACAAAACATTATACTGATATATCGAACAGTTTCAACCAAGTTGTTTCATCTAAAATACCTTTCCAGTGGAAACGTAGCATTGCTTAAATGCAGATACTCCATCTATAACTGACTAGCCGCAAAAAAAAAGAATTTTAGGAGAAACTAGGAATTGTTCAATAGTGCTGCTTCTGTCACTTGGTGACACAAATGCTTAAAAACCATACATCATGGTAGTGTGAAACAACTCAACTACTCTTTCAAGATAAATTACATGATAGAGGAGATTAAATTACTCAGTTTGGAGTTAATAGCTAAGGTGATCTCTGCTACTTATTTACTTCGTGAAGCTGAACAATTTGGTGAGTCTGAATCTTGTCTAGAAAAATGTTAGATGGTTTCAGTACAGTGCTCGTTGCCAGCAGGTGCTGAGCCTTTTGCCTTCATACTTAAACGCTGCAAAACATTTCAGTACATGAACTCAATGATACTGCACATCTGTTGGTTGTGATCTCACGTTCGTTCCAGTGCAAAAAAGCTGTGTAAGTTTTGTAATTGCCTATACAGAATGCCTATACAGAATACTACTGAAGTGAATCTGAACTCTGCAAATGGCGTGTATTGATTGTAATGAAAGTTGCTTCTCTCTTCCTGAGGTCCACCTAATAAAGTGGTTTGATTGACCATGTCTTTCAAATGTTAGGATACTGAATGTCTTTCTCAGATCTTTGGTATTCTGTCTGCTGAGAATTTACAGTGAAATTTTCTGGGATTGCTTTGGCATTTTCCAGTTACCTGGAGACTTGCCCAAGACTCACGTGGGAAGTCCTGCTCCTGCAGCTGCCTTTCTGGGCCTTGTGACAATGCTTTGTTCTGCTTATGGACACTGGACATAAACCTCTCCTATAGCAAACTGTGCTCCCCAGGACTCTTTCCCTATCTTGCTCTGGAAGTAAGAGCTTTTGCTACTTCTGTAGCCTGCAGCAACTATTATTTTTCAACATAATCACACAAAAATGTTACATGTGTTTATAATTATGCACGATTTTATATAATTATTAGTAGTTGGGAAGGACTAGTCTGCCTTTTCAGAGGAACCAATTTGCTAGTTTTGGTCCACCTGTTTTGATGGTTCCAATAGAAAGGTTGTGACAAAACATTTGCTAAAAATGCCTTCTTAAAATGTTTTCATAACAGTTATCATATCTATTCTGTAATATGAGTGCATTTTACTTATTTACTCTAGCTGGAGTATGAACAGCAAATATAACTTCAGCCTTTGGAGGACTGGAGAAAAGTTTCCAATGGTGCTTTCTCATCACAACAGAAGGATCTGGTTGTACTAAGTTTAGGCCTGTTGTTGTATGCTGGTAAGTTTTGAAATTATTAAAACTTGTACCATGAAGAGCAAATCTGCCATTTTGGTCTAAATGCAGCTTAGTTTTGAAACTGTTGGTGATGCAGTGAAACCTTCAAGCACAAACACTTTAGGAGGAGTAAGTATGGCAAAAGGTATTGGCAAGTTGCCAGATTATACACATGAGCATGAAAAATGTGATTCCCACTGATAAGGGGATTTTTTTCTGTAATGCTCAAAGCACACTGAATAGCCTCAACTGATTGTCACAAATGTTACTGTACATACGCCCTTCCCACAAAAAACAGTCCAGAAAAAGGAGGAGTTCTCGTGATTTGCAGTTTTCTAAACCAAAATAAATAATGTATTTTCCCTTCTTGTAGTCTAGCAATAATTAACTACTCATTTTCTCAGTATTGTGTACACTCTTACTGACCTTCTTCACGTTAACATGCAGACACAGCAGTAAATGAAAAGCTACACTGGCTTTTTTTGTGGTGCCACACGGCCTAAATAGTGTGTTTGCTAGTGGAAGGAAATGATTTTCCAGCTTCTGAGAAAGTGCTGCAGAATATACGCTGTTTCCATGAGGACAATGTATAACAGGAGAGAGCAAAAAACAAAGTGCAGGTCAAAGCATAATAAAGCTTTCTTTTTCACATATTAACCTATGGTCTGAGGTGTTATTTGTGCGTAGTGCAGACTGGGTGAGCCTTGCAAGAAAAATGGTGCAGTGTTTAAGATGCTGTCTTGGCAATTAGGACTGTTGTAGACAGTTCCCTGTTCCACCATGCTTTTGTCTGGCAGCAGGTAAGTAATTTAGCAGTTGAGCTTCAGTTCCATATGTAAAATAGCAATAATAGTACTTCTCTTCCTTGCAAGGCATGATGAAGGTAAATACGGGCTGGGGGTTTTTTGATGCTGTAGAAAACATCTTTTATTCTTGTCTGAGAAGTTTTCTTCATGGTCAGGAAAAATAGGTCTGGATTTGTGTAGGATTCAGATATTTTAGTTCCAAGAACTTTAAATGTTTTTTAAGAATCTTTTCCAAAAGGAAACAACTTCTAAAATTTACAAGAACTTTATACTGCTGAAGTATTATGCTCTGGGTATGGAAATTTTATATTTGGGGAGTCAAAACTCACCTGGTTTTCACAATACAAATATTTTTTTAGAAGATCTCCAAATCTGAGTATAAACTTCTGCATGTAAGCTGAAATGCAACCCAATGTGAATGTTACTACAGTTATACAGAAAAAGGCAGAAAATTGGTCAGCTTTTGCTAGTGGCTCAGGTGGAATTTTACAAGACTCAGCAATTTTCAGTATTTTGACTTGCCACTTCCCTTGTCTTCTGTAACAATGAGTTCCCCCTTCTGACCTTTGCATGTGAAAAAAAAGTAGCTAAAAGTCTTCCAACAGAGGCACAAGCACTGAGCAGAGGAAGCCAAGTGGCAGTTAAAGGAGGTGAGGAAGAACTGGAGGTGCTGCAGGGAAAAGAGTGGAGAAACACCTTGGAGGCAGGGTGGTGGATATGAAGAGGAGACAAGGCATACTGGTCAGTTGAATGGGCAGGAGCATGAGGGACACAGGGTGCAAATCTGTTGGAATACAGCCTGCATGAGCTCTGCTGCTCACAGAACAACCTGGGATGCCTCTTTCCTCCCCAGCAGACTGGAGGTAAACTTTTCTAATGAAAGTTCATAGTCAAGGAGGTTACAGTGAGAAGAGATATCTAAGGAGAAATGATACAACTATCCTTTGCTCTAGCTTACCTTGAGAGGTCAGAAATAATAGAATAACTTGGGTTGGAAGGGGCCTCATATTGAAAAGTACCTTTCAGATCACAGGAAAAGGTGCCTTCTTTGCTATCAGCTTCTTCCTGTAATCCAGTGCAATGACTTTCAGCAATACTAATCAGGGCAGAGATTAATTACTTCAGCAGAAATTTCTGTAGGAGTAGTCCTTCTCCTCAGCCACCCATTCACTCCCAAAATGGATGGCTCAGGCACAGTATAGGAATGTATTTATTCTTGTACACTGGATTAAGAGAAACCACTGTGGATATTAAGCAGAAACATTTGCTCCTCAGTCTATGATCTGTGACTTTTGGGGTGCCAGGGATTGTAGCAGGCCAGCTGTAGATCCAGATCTCCCCCCATCTACAGATAAGAACAAGAACTCCAACTCATGCCATTACTGGCTGAACAGCACCATTAGGAGCCCTCTGAAGCCTGGAATGCAGGTGATCTTAGTAACAGAATCTTCACTGCCTGCTTGTAGCTTCTTCTGAAATGAGCTCCATTCCCCTGGTCCTTCTTACAGTCATCCTGTGTGTGGCTAACACAGGCTTGCTGGTTGTCCCACCTAACAAAGAATTTCTCATAGTTCAGTCCAAAATCCCATGTCCCACATTAAGAAGTTATGGGGTATTACTTCTCCCTGCATTTTCTGTGTGTTTTTAATATGGGTTACGTGATTTTGTGGCCTCTGCTGCCTACTCCCTGCCTACCTCTCTCTGCTTCTGGATCAAAGCAGTGATGTCAGAGGCAGCACTCACTGAAGGACCCTGGAAGAAGATGTGAGGATCTAAAGGAGGCATTCCCATACATGAACTCTAGCAATCCTAATAACAGGTGTCAGAATTTCTCCTAGCTGTTTTTCAGCAGACAAGCTTTTTGTTCGTAGCAAAAACTCTTGTTATTTTTCCCTGTTGCACTTAGCGCAGTTAAATGTTGTCCCGTAGCTACCATTCCAGCTAGTCTTGTGCACTTACGTTGCCTCCCAATTTGTTTAAACAAAATATTTATTCAGTATACTGCTATTTTGTGCCAGGCAATTACGTTAAATGTGTCCCAGGACAGTTCTTTGAGCAACACCACCAGTAAAATCTCTTCAGGCCAATGATTTCCTGTTGGTCATTTCCTCTGTAGTGACTTCCATACTTGCTTTACAATTCTTGCAGCTACTAATTGTTTCCCACATTATATCATTCCAAATGCTTTGCTAACATCCAGATGGAATCTATCTCTGAGTTTTTGTCATGTTGACAAGCTGGTTACGTGCTTAAGTAGGAAGATGAATACTCTGATGTTCTACTTTGGAGATTTCCATTTGTGTCCCCACTTTTCATTGCTTCAGAGTTTGCCATGATTTTTGTGTGCTCTTCTGGAAAGAATAACAGCTAGATTGATGTTTTCCAAAAGAAGTCCCAGAAGTACCCAGACATCCTCATACTCTTTCTGTCTAGATGCATCATAATGCATATAAAATGAACAACTGGGTCTAAACCAGGTCTGTACCTAAACATCATGAGAGCAACATGCATCTCCAGCCCAGGCAGAAAGGAGAGGTGTTTGCTGCTGTTGGCTCTTTTCAAAAGCTCAGAAGTTTATATTCATCCTGTCTCTGTGTCACTGATAATTGGCTCCTAAGAACCAGCCCTGGCTAATAGGAAATTGCTGTAAACATACTGCAGGAACACAAGGCTGGCTTTATTTTGTCAGAAAAATCATTACTCATCAAACTTGCAGAAGAGTAAGGGCAGTTAGCAAGCTTATTTACAAAATGTTATTAAATGAATTGTCATATCTACATTAGTTAACAAAATTATTCAAGGGGTGCAAAGGAATTTATACCTGGTTCTGGTTTCTGCAGGTCATTGTGTGCATAACACTTAGGCTCCAGACAAGGCAGGCATGACACCCAGATAATGACTGCTTCCAAGAAGATGAGGATTTTCCCTTTGCTTCAATTCTTTGGAATCATAGAAGAGAAACAGATAAAGGTAAAAATGTAATATTTCAATTTTGCTAATGGTTTTAGTGGAATGATACTGATGGCTCCTTGTGATTCATTTGTGAACTGTCACATCTTTTCTTTTGGGAGCTATCTGGAAAGTGATCTGTATGCTCTGTTGGATTCTAGAAATTCTAAAGATGGCTTTATCTAATTTCCAGCGCTATTTACAGTCAGTCACTTCATCCCACCCTTTTCGAGGAATCTTCCCATGGTGGCATGTTCTAGGCGTAGTTCTGATCATCTCTAAGTCACAGAAGAGTGAAAGATACTTTGTTCCTGTTATTTTCTGTCTTCCAAGATAAAATAAGTTTGCATGTTACTCCCTTTTGAGACTATTATGAATCTTCAAGCCCAGGTTCTAATTCTAGCCCTAAATCCATGGAATATTCCTCATCCTCTAGATTATTTTTCCTATATTCATTTGCAGACAGCTCCAATAGTAGAAGTGTCCATGCTAGGTGTTCTGGTAGCCAGGAACCTGGCTCTTGGGGCAAATATCTATAACAGGTATGAGGATTCTTACCATTTAATTCTTTCAGGATTCAGTAATTTTGTGTCTCCTCCAGATTTGGAGATAAATCAAGGGAAATATTGTAGTTCCTACTTATGGTATAGGGACCTTCTTCACTTATGGCCTGTCTGTCCTGAAACAGATCCCTAGTGGGATTCTCAGATTCCAACTAGGTGAAATATCTTCTGGTATTTTCAAGACCATGTTCTGGGTGTATCATAGCATGTTTGGGATTGGAAGGGACCTCAAAAGGTCATCTAGTCCAATCCCCCTGCTGGAGCAGGAACACCAAGGTGAGGTTGCACAGGAACATGTCCAGGCAGGTTTTGAATGTCTCCAGAGAAGGAGACTCCACAACTCCCCTGGGCAGCCTGTTCCAGTGTCTGTCACCCTTACTGAGAAGAAGTTTTTTCTCAAATTTAAGTGGAACCTCTTGTGTTCCAGCTTGATCCCATTACCCCTTGTCCTATCATTGTTTGCCACCGAGAAGAGCCTGGCTCCATTCTCATGGCACTCACCATATTTATAAACATTAATAAGGTCACCCCTCAGTCTCCTCTTCTCCAAACTAAAGAGACCCAGCTCCCTCAGCCTTTCTTCATAAGGGAGGTGCTCCTTCTTTGCGTACGTGCCTTCTTTGTGTACGAAACAGCTTATGAAATATTACCTCTACTGCATACAAACACTATGGTAATATTTGTGTCTGCTTGGCTCGTATTACCTGGGTGGGAACAGAAGTTGTACCCTCTGTTCTCTTGTGTTAATTAATGTGTTGCATATCCTGTTACCATTAAACTTCTTTCTCAGAAACATGGCAGAAGAGAACCCTTGAAACTATCTGTATATTAAAACTATCTGTGTCTATTTTTTTTATGGTCAGCTTCATATGAATATGTCTGAGTTGAATGCCTGCTGTTGTGTTGAAAGGCTTCCTCATAATTCTAATGTATTTGCCATCTTGTATCATCACAGAAAACATCACAGTTATACTTCATATAGTGTATCCAAGGAAGGGTTACATGCACTTAAATTTGCAGAGGCTGGGTATCTGGGGAATTACTATTGCTCCATATGTTGACTATTGTAGGAAGCGACAGGAGTTTCTGGAGAGAAATTATGTGTAGGAAAGGACCCAAGACATTCCTTGGGCAGGAACATTTGCTGTTGACTGGATTTAGCCTGTCTTGCCAGGAGGCTCCATTCAGCCTGCAAGTGTTTTTAGGGATGTGGAGGATCATGGTGAAGTCTCAGTCTTTATCTGAGTAGAGGCCTGGCCAGTGAAGACACTCATTATGTGTCCATAGTGCACAGAAAAGCTAGAGCTCTGTATTTGCTTTTCCCACCCCAGGTGAGGGGATGGTACCCAGCAGTTACTGCTTGGTGTGAGTATGGCTGGAACGGGCTTTGCACTGCCAGGAGGGGTGAGGAGCTACTTCTGGGAAAAATGGCCAGCTGTGCTCCCTTTTGAAGCCTCGCTGGCAGGACAGCTTTGGCAGCTGGAAGGCAGCCGTGCAGTGGGGCACAAGTGGTAATCACACCTCTCTCCATGCAGCAAAGCAAGAGCTGTAGTCACATTTGTGCAAACTCCTTTTACTCATAAGCAAACGGATGGTGGCTGCTCAGCCCAGTCCAGGACAAGAAGAGAACCATCCCTGCAGCACACCTCAAACAGTCCAAACTGTCTATTGATCTTCAGCCTAGGTGGTACTCTCGTTTCTCTGGAGGAGGGGTACTACCATTTGGAAGCCCTCTACACAAGCTCTTTCCGAACACTCCTCTCACATTTCCCTTGGGCTGGAAGTCATTTTAGATTTGCCAGCTGGGCCTCTGCCCCTGGGCTGATTCCAGCACCTGAGCCTAGTTTTATGTCAGAGCGAGCTGGCTGATCCCGTGGGACGTTACAGTGTGCCCTGACGCAGGTGGTGCTCAGAAAGGTGCTGCCGGACTTCTGCAAGGAGGTGGAAAGTGACAGTGTCAAAGCGGAGTGGTGGCAAAGCTGTAATTTCCAGCTCCTTCTGATGTTTGTTTCTTGGTGAGTGGCATGTTTAAGAATATTCTTAATGCTTGTGGTGCTAGCAAGAAGTGATATTCTAGTTGCTTTGCCTGTTCTTTTGTTCTGAATTTTACAATATTTGTGACTAAAAATATTGTTATTCCTGGATCCCAGAAGAACTCCCCAAACATAGACTAATCAGCTGGATAATTGCCTACTCCTAAGTGTCCGAATGCAAAATGAAACTTCTGGTTTAGTATTTTCTGTACTGTTTATTTTCCAGTGAAAGCACATTGCTGTTTGATATAAAACCATGGTTCAGTCTCTAGGGAACCCTGTTTTTCTATTCTTCTTGTGCATTATTATTTAAAAAAACCCCACTAACCAGTAGCCTGAGTGATCACAGATGAAGAATGCAAACGTTTTTTCCCAGGAAAAAGGTAAAAGAGAAGAAAAATTGCATTCAATTCTGTTATGTAACCAAGAAAATAAATTATTTCAGAGAAGAATAGTGCTAGCTTTTGCCCCTCAAAGGTATTGTATGTAACTATAATAATTAATTATAGAATTATTCACAACTAGGAACGAGAATGTTTGATTCACCTTGTTTAAAAAAAAAGTCCTCAATCTGTTGAGTGCCATGCAAATTGCATTTGAAGATTGTTTCTGAACATGGATAACAGGGCAGAGATTGGGGACTTATGCAGTGAGGATTGTCTCATGTACATTGATGGCAACAGAAAGACTGAATGATTTATCTGCAGTCGTGGTTGTAGCTTTCAGTTCAAGTCTGGTTTATATTCAAAGCTTTCTCCAAACATTTGCTTTTGCCAGTTTCTGGATTATTTATCAGTTCAGATTGACATAGTAAGCTTTGGGCCCATGATATAAGTCAGATGTCTAAATCTGGCCTCATATAGGGAACGGAGTGGGTTTTCCCAGCCTAACTTGGCCTGTCAAAGGTGTCTGCTGTGAGGGACTAGAGAATTGATGAAGTCTGACCCTTTTCTGTGGAGGCTGCTTTTGAGACCGATACTATTCTGTAGCTAGTAAAACTATGCCGGCATCCTTTCAGTGTCTTTCTTCAGCAGGGTTGCCTCCTTCACAACTACCTGTTATGGCTCCTCTTCCAGCAGCTTCCACCCAACCGGCTGGGCTCAGTGGGTCCCCAAAGTGCAACAGGGTTGAAGCTTTTGCTCGGGGGGTGGCTGCTTGGGGAGCTCAGTGCTGTGCTTCCTCACAGGAGGGAGGAAGCCTGAGCTGCTGGCACATACATTTCTCTGGATGGGTCTTCATGTGCAGGAATTGTGCGTGAATTCATGAGCCCAGGCACAGTTGGCACATGTTTCCTCAGGTGTAAATTCTGTCCCCTTTTCCCTAATTTGGAACTCTCTTAAGTTGTGCTACTGGTCCCACACAGCTGAGGAATTACTGAGGGAGCCAGACGTGCTGAGGTACAGGGCTCCCAAAGCACTGGTCCATGAGGAAGCAGCTCACACTGCCTGTGGTTCACCTCTGCACCGTCCTGGGTGGCACCTGTTGGCTTTCCCCGCTGCCTAGTGCAAGTATTGGAGCAGGTTGTGTGCCTGCAGGGGATCTCCTGGCAGGCTTGTGATGCTCAGAGGATTCGGAGAGGGAGCCCTCACAGCCTTTCTTCAGTGGACTTTCCTTGCAGACACTTCTGGACACTGACAGTGTTTCTTCTACCTCAGTCCCCGGATAACTGAGGTGTTGGCTGTTAAGTGCTTCGTCTGAGAAATCTCTTGGCCGTTTTTGTGACCACTCTAGAGACGTCAGCTAGAAATGCTGGATCTCAGCTTTCAGCAGAGTCGTGAGGCTGTGCTAGCATTTGCTCCAAGACACAATCATCCATTGCTTTTTCTGTTATAGAATCTTGGACTCTAGCGATTTCAGAAACATTTGACCATATCCTTAAGGCAAATAACTCAGCCCAAAATATATTTCTGTGAGGAGGATAAGCAAACCTTTGAAGATGATCTTAGGAGTAGCGCATGTGCTTTATGAACTCTCATGGACTACACGTCACTTTGTATACCAGGAGTTCTAAATCTGCTGCCAATGATTTCTTTCTGTGCCTGTTATAGAAATGATATATTTTTAAAGTAGTCATAATTGCTTCTCAGGTTTATCACCTGAGATGAATGAGCCTCAGTGGGTTTGCTGTTCCTCCTCCTCCATCTCTTCTGGTTTATTCTCACAGAGTTTGCCAGGTAACTTCTTAAGACAGATGGTCACACTTGTGCCTTGCTGCCTGAAGACAGTGTTGGGCTCTGTTTGCTGAGTATGAAGGTTCATCATTCTCTGATGTGGCTGTGACAATAATTCCTCTGTGAACTTTCATGCTTGAGCCTGGATAGACATGCCGATAGTTTATTCCCATCTCCGCTTAGGCTTTTCAAGACACATCAGTCCTTTGAGCAGGAAACTTAGAATCATAGAATAGTTTGGGTTGGAAGGGATCTTCAAAGGTCATCTAGTTCAACCCCCAAACTGACTTGGATGTCACGCATTAAGTGTAGTTACTTGCATACCGAATATGCCAGTTTGCCTAAGCAAAGTGTCATAGGCATGCTGGACTCAGGTGGGGAGAGCATGGCTGTGTGTAAGATCTCATGGTAAATCAGCTTGCAGATATGTTGGGTTATCTGGAGGGCAGCTTGCTGCTGGGCTTTTTGGTGGCCTTTCTGTTGGTTGCAGCTTCTCTCTAGGCACATCTGATCAGACCTGCAACCAGCATGGAAGTCATGCAGCAGAGGGATGTTACGGTATGAACAGAGGTGCTGCCCTCAAAGAACATGGATGAGAGTGAGAGATGTGCTCAAAGTGAGACATCGACAAGTCTTTCTCTGTGGGGTAGGGTGAAAGGCCTCTTCAAGTCAACCCAGACTTCACATTTTCACTCCAGATTCAAGCCTGCTCCCTGAAGGAACAGAGCCACTTCAGAGAGATGGATGCATTGCATACAGTTATGGAAAATACAAGGTCA
Organism: Nesoenas mayeri; assembly: GCF_963082525.1. NCBI lineage: Eukaryota > Metazoa > Chordata > Aves > Columbiformes > Columbidae > Nesoenas > Nesoenas mayeri. The sequence continues at coordinate 58,195,790 of NC_137540.1, read as the reverse complement.
ACAGGCCTTTAGGGAATTTGACTTGCTACTTAGTAAAGACGTACTTCTTAAAAAAGCTCTGAGAAGCCATGGTAACATTGCAATGACCTTACCGAACTGCAATGCATATGTGACAAGTGTTCTGTAGGCTGCTATTTTATGGTATTAAATGACCTTAAACCACTTCAGAACAAAAGAAGGCATATTTATTTAATTTTTCGTGGTTAACAAGCCAATGTTACTGAGCAGGCTGTCCTAGCATTTTCTTTGAAATGAATGCACTTTCAAAGTGAAAGAAGTCATTACCCTATTCCTGCCATGGTAAACAATCAGCCTTAGGCTCCAGTTTTGTAAAGCACTTATGTGCTTACTGAAATGCTACTGTCAATGTCTTTTACACATTTGTTTAAAGTTAGAAATGAGAACTTGAGAATTCAGCTGAGTTGGGCCCTTTAGTAGTGATGCTTTTAATTGTAGTGTAAATCGAGTCTTCCTATTGACCAGTAGATGGGGCAAGTGGGCCTCCTTATAGTTATGGTCAAGATTTTTCTGAATGCAAGGTTAAAATGTAGCCCTCGTGGGCCCTTAGGTCAACAGTTTAGTTTGAAGGCTCTTTACCTTTGTACTGCAAGGGTAAATTATGTACTTTGACGCAACTGGACTATTTTCTTTACAAACATGTGTCGTAAACAATTGTTCAGTTCCTTGAAATTCTGAGATTTAAAATGATGTTCCTTTCTTTACACAGGGATGGAAACAAACCTTTTGAAGGTTTTATTGTGCGAAGATAGGTGAATGAGTGTTCCCTCCCCAAAACTAGCCAATAGTTAGCTGATTACAGCACTAACAGGTATGCAAAGGATCCAAGTTTTAGTCCCTGGTAGTCTCCCATGTGCCTGTAGAGTGTACCAATGGCAAGACCACCTTACCTGCCTTTGGGCCATCTTCTCCTATTCTCTCCTCCAAAAGCTGTTGTCACTTTTATACATTTATTGATGCACCAGACTTGTACAGACTACATGAGTGACCACAGTTGCTGGCCACAGTTGCTTTCTGCCCATACTTCTGGCTTCCTGTTCACACTTCATGTGATGTGCTTATCCAAAGAGATGGTGACTCTGAAAATAAGTCAGTCCCTGAATACTGCTTGTTATAAGGAATAAATGCTTTGTCTTGAACCTGTGGGAATATAAAGTCTTTAGTTTCTCTGTAACCACAATCACACTTCTGCACGTTCTTCCACACATTAGGGAACAATTAAGCAATCTGGACATCCATAAATCCATGGGTCCAGATGGGATGCACCCGCGGGTGCTGAGGGAGCTGGCTGAGGTCATTGCTAGGCCACTCTCCATCACCTTTGCCAAGTCTTGGGAAATGGGAGAGGTGCCTGAGGACTGGAGGAAAGCAAATGTCACTAGTCTTCAAAAAGGGCAAGAAGGAAGACCCGGGTAACTATAGATGGGTCAGCCTCACCTCCATCCCTGGGAAACTGATGGAACATCTTATCCTTGGTGCCATCTCAAGGCATATCAAGGATAAGAGGGTCATTAGGGGCAGTCAACATGGCTTCACCAAGGGGAAGTCGTGCTTGACCAACCTCATAGCCTTTTATGAGGACATAATGAGGTGGATGGATGATGGCAGAGCGGTGGATGTGGTCTATCTTGATTTCAGTAAAGCATTTGACAGTCTCCCACAGCATCCTCACAGCTAAACTGAGGAAGTGTGGCTTGGACAATCGGGTAGTGAGGTGGACTGTGAACTGACTGAAGGAAAGAAGCCAGAGAGTCATGGTCAATGAGGCAGAGTCTAGTTGGAGGCCTGTATCTAGTGCAGTGTCTCAAGGGTCAGTACTGGGGCCGCTATAGGGAATAGAGTGTACTATCAGCAAGTTTGCTGATGACACCAAGCTGGGAGGAGTGGGAGCCAGAAGGCTGTGCTGCCATCCAGCAAGACCTGGACAGGCTGGAGAGTTGGGCAGGGAAAAGCTTAATGAAAGATAACAAGGGCAAGTGTAGAGTCCTGCATCTGGGTAGGAACAAGCCCAGGTTCCAGTATAAGTTGGAGAAGGACCAATTAGAGAGCAGTGTATGGGAAAGGGACCTGGGGGTCCTGGCGGACAGCAGCATGACCATGAGCCAGCACTGTGCCCTTGTGGCCAGGAAGGCCAATGGCATCCTGGGGTTTACTAGAAGCAGGGTGGTTAGTAGGTCCAGAGAGGTTCTCCTTCCCCTCTACTCTGCCCTGGTGAGACCACATCTGGAATATTGTGTCCAGTTCTGGGCCCCTCAGTTCCAGAAGGACAGGAAACTGCTGGAGAGGGTCCAGCGCAGAGCAACGGAAATGATTAAGGGAGTGGAGCATCTCCCTTATGAGGAAAGGCTGAGGGAGCTGGGTCTCTTTAGCTTGGAGAAGAGGAGACTGAGGGGTGACCTCATGAATGTTTACAGATATATAAAGGGTGAGTGTCACGAGGATGGAGCCAGGCTCTTTTCAGTGACAACCAATGGTTTGACAAGGGGCGATGGGTGCAAACTGGAACACAAAAGGTTTCACTTAAATAGGAGAAGAAACTTCTTCATGGTGAGGGTGACAGAGCACTGGAACAGGCTGCCCAGGGAGGTTGTGGAGTCTCCTTCTCTGGAGACATTCAAAACCTGCCTGGACGCATTCCTGTGTAGCCTCATCTGAGTGTTCCTGCTCCGGCAGGGGGATTGGACTAGATGATCTTTCAAGGTTCCTTCCAATCCCTGACATTCTGTGATTCTGTAAGCGTGCTCTGCTTGGAGCTCATCTTGGTAGTGCAAGTCCTGGATCTGGTTGTGTTTTTGCAGGCAATGAGGTGCAGGTGCAAGAACCATTTGCTGCCTTACGTGGGGCAAACATCACCAGTGAAGCTGGCCTTATATGAGGTAGGAGCCTCCACAGGTGTGTAGCCCAGTGATGGTGGGGAGCTTCTGCTTGTCCCATAGATGAGATATCGTTGTTTGGGTAATGGGGTGTATCTTGCCCTTCTGAAAGCAGCTCCCACTGTTCAGCCTCAAACAGTGTACCCTGTTCTATCTTAGAGTAGGGCAAGCTTCCTGACATAGTCGGGTGGAGGAGTGAAGAAATTTGTATCTATATTAAACTGGATAGGCCAGAAAAACACAACATGTTAATATAAAACAAAATTGTTTGGCTAAAGATTTAAAACAACAGCAAACAAAACACAACAACAAAACACAAAACCAAGCCACCAAACAACCCAAATCAAGTATTTTTCCTCAAACTTTCAAACACTGAACCAGAGGGAGCAGACGTGAGACTGCCTTCTCAGATATGTAGGGAAAGCCTCAGCTGCTGGGCATTGACTAGTTGAATGTGGGTCTCTGTGCCACCATCTGTCATTATCCATTTGTGATATCCAAATCTTTCCTCAGGGTGGAGGGAGCACTGAGGAATTCTTGGCTGTATTAGCATGACTTTATCCTCTTGGTCGAAGCCATTACAACTGAGATGAGTAACACTGAGTACAGAGGGGGACAGGATTTAAGCTGGTGTAAACTGGGAGCAGCTCCTTTGCAGACAGTGAAAGTAACTAGACTCTACAGACCTCTAAATTGGTAAGAGTCTGGCTCACCTTTTCCTAAAGTATGTTGTACAGAATCTGGCCATTGCCTTCACCTATTCCATATTTTGGAGAGGCAATTTGTGCTACATCTTCCTCATGTCACTCAAAGGTTGCTCCAGCTTCTCCCTTTTTCACAACCTTGTGATGCTGTCAGACCTCATCTCTAGCACTGCCTCCTCCATGGTCAGCAGCCTGACTCAGATTGGGCTTCTTGCAGACAAATTGCGACAGCCTGCTGCAGCCCTGTTTGCTTTACTTTCCATTCAGTCTACAGACAGCCCTACAGCAAAAATTCCTTTGGCTCCTGTCATATCTACGTTTGCCTTTGAATGTTTTCATTGGCTCGCTATGTTTTGCATGAAATTTAAATTCCTCAGTGTGTTTTCAGCCATCATTTGCGTTTTGTTCATTGTGTGCATCTTGACCATCCAGCATCTTCTGACTTTACCCTTGTCCTTGTGGTTTTCCTCTATTTATTTTCTTCATGTCCTTCCCTGTTCCTGAAGAGATGTTCTCCTAATAAGCTGAGCAGTGTTACTAGCACTCAATCACCCTACTTTCACACTCTACTCCTGGTGTTCCCTCAAGAGCCAGTGAATTTTCTCTTAATTTTCTGCTTTGTGGGTGGAAAGAACTGCTTTATAAGAAATGTACTGCTCCCAGGGCAGGTATAAAGCATGGCTCAGACTGCACAAGCTCCTCAGGAACGCGGGTTGTGACACAAATGCAGCGTGAGGCATCTGGAAACACCTACAGCGCACGGTGGTTTATAGTAAGCCAACTGCTCAGTGACATGCTGGCCTCCGAGGAAAGCTATGTGTGCTGCTAGCCAGAGGTATCTCGGGAGGATTGAGAGTCTATCTGCTATTTGGCTCCTCACAGGCAGCAGATGTTCCACGAGAAAGTGAAACATGCAATAAATGACTGTATTTACTTGAAGCAAATCAGAGCTCAAGAAAAAGCAGTGGTCCAGCCAAGTGTGTTTACTGCTGTGGGAATGCTTTTGTGCTGATGCAGCACCTTTCACCCAAAATCTCTGGACCTTTTCAAAGCCTTATCAAAGGTAGGCTAATGACAGTGTTTGCAGACATATTGGAGCCAGCTTTTTACTGCCATCCATATAGATTACACTGAGTTTGGTACTGTTGAGGCTACTCGGCCAAGTTCTCCCTTAGCTGTATAGATGGTTTCTGCAGCTGGTGCTGAGCTCATGTGGACACAGCTACATTGGTAACAGGACCTGAGCTGGCCACTGCATGGCTAGCCCAGGTAGGTACACGTGAGCTGCCGTCACTTTAGTGTAAAGATACATTTGTCGCTTTTTTAGGAAGAAAAAGAAATCTAAGACCTGGACTGAAGACAAAAGACAAGTTGCAAAGATACATCTCTCTTTTCTACTGCTGATTCTAAGGGGTGGGGAAATGGAAAAAATTAAGTACTACGTAGATTATCATTAGTGAAAATACATTCAGGCTAGGTTGTGCCAGGTCTAGCTGCTGAGTGTATGTTCAGGTAATGTCTGGCAGGGAAATGTCCACTGACCCAGAAGGGAGAGTAGTCTCTTCATGTGTGTGCATATTTTCCTCATAGACCAACAGACACCTCTTCAGAAGCTTATTTTGAGATCACTTGTTAGTCTTCAGTGACATAGAGAAGAGGACTTCATCTTTAGTCAATAAAAGGGTGTTTATGCAGGGATTTCATATTGTTTTTCTAGTAATGTGCTGCCAAATTAATATCACCTGTTTCTGGGTATGTGACAGGGGTCAGACCATGAGTCAGGAGCCAGCAGAACTGCACTGCCCTGAACAGTTTCCAGATCAGATCAATGCTGGATGGCTCCTCTGCGATGGTCTGGTGGTCCTCTACTCACTGTTCCACAGCTTGAAAAAGGGGGCAATCTCCAAACATTCTCGGGATGGACAAACAGGTCACGTCCTTCCAACCTGCGTGCTTTTTAACCGAGCATTGTTCCCTTCTCCTCCTTTGCTCAGCTCACTCCTGCTGGTTTTCTGCAGACATTTCCCCCAAATGACCTTGCTAAAACCAAACTGAAATAAAAGGCCTTACCCCCCATTCTGCTGTGAGTCCCTTGACTACAAAATATTTTCAATCTGTGGAGCGGGTTTTTTCTTCTCTCTTTCGTGTTCTCTGGCTGCCCACAGTGACAGCCGTATCTGTTTGATTTGAGGGAAGCTTTGCATGTGCTGTGACTGGCTCCTTCTGCTAATAATTTGTTCTCTGGAGCCTGCTGCTGCACAGTATAAATAAATCTCACTGTTTAGTACTTTCCCTTTTTGTTCCCCCCTGCTGCTGGCAGTGAGTTGACCCACCCTGTTTTGTTTTTCAAATTTATCTTTCTTTGCCCTTCTTATATGAGACAAAATCACAAGATTAAATAACAAGGATGCATTATTGGTGCATACTTTTCGGTTGTCGTGTGTTGCCCTAAAAGTTCTGCATAAAATGAGAATTAAATGCAGCTGACATCGTGAAACAATATTCAGTTTGGGCCTGGGACAAGGAATAAGATTTTAACCCACTTCAAGAAGTCTAATGGTGTGTGCTGAATAGATACAGTCTCCATATAAAAGTATTTTTTAGCCATCCTGCCATGTAAACTCAGTCTTTCTATAAACAGTCTTAATTTGGCCCATTCTGTGTGTGGATGCTGCTAGAATGACCAGGATGTTTAGCACATCAGACCTAGCTGTGCAGTGGTGAATGTAGGTACTGGAAGTTCTCCAGTCGTGGTAGAATGCATATCCCTGCAACCTCTAGCTCGGAGCAGGGTAAATATTTAGAGTGGCTGAGCCCAATTTGGGCTCTGTGCTGTTTTAACTAGATTGTTTCTGCCTAATTTAAAGCTGGCTTAGGCATTTCTTCACCACACCAGAATCGCTGCTGTGTACACGTACCCCTAATTGAGTATGATGAAGGCCACAGTCATGTTTTTCATGGTTCCAAGCCTGATGCTTAGAGTATTTGAGGTTGTTTTTACTGTGTGAATGTGACTGCATGTACATTTTAATACAGTCAAAAACAGACTGTGATAGACTAAGGAAGTCAGTATGGTGGTTACATTTGCCTATTTTCTTGGAAAACTTCATCATTCCTATAGTCTATCAACCCAGACAATATTCTTCCTGTATGTTTTTGAATCTTTTTGTAGCACAAATAGGTTTCGAATAACATAAATTAAGTAGTTTTTGCCTTTTCTCCACTGATTCCTTCTAAGCAAAGGACATCTCCGTGCACAGGGTAAAAAAGGCAAAGAGAAACTAGCCTTTTGCCATTTGCATTTTACACACCAAATCTTGAAAAAAAAAAGACTTGAAGGAGGGGAAAATTTTCACCTTAACATTGCAAATGATGTGAAACCAGAATGTCCTCCCACCACAGCACATGTTTGTGGTGAGTAGGCGGGGGAGATGCAGGGAAGAGGTGACGGTATAAAAATACCTTGTAAAAACAAATGCTTGGCTAGGGGAGAGAGTTTGTCACTTCAGCCAGACTAGAAGGGGGAAACCAGACAGACTGGGGGCGGATGGGGAGCAGGAGGTGGAGAACTTATGTCACTTCAGCAAGGTAAATAACTTGACAATGTCTCTCAGAAATAGCAGTCAAATAATTAGCATGACAAGACCAGATATTAAACAAGTAGGTGGCCTAGGAAGTTAAGAGGAAGGAGTAAAAGTTATTTAAACAGAACGACGAAGATTGTAAGAAACAGTTAAATATATGGAAAATATCAAGAAGAAGGGCAACAGGTAAAACCCTGAGTCAGAGCACGCGGATTTGCTAGCAGCCACCTTTCCTGCATTTTCGTGAACTGGGAAGTTAATTTTTCTCATTTATCCTTATAATAATTCAGACTTGCCAAGTTGAATAGGGACCGTGGGCTCTATACGGTAACATGACCACTGAATGCAGCTTTGTAACGTGTTGCTAGCATGGCTCTCTCTGAATGGGACGTTTCCCTCTGCATGCCGTATGGAACAGTTTGCATGCTCCGCAGCATCCAGTACCACGGAGATGTGAGCAGAGACCAACGCGACCACCCACAATGGCAGCCAGGGTGGAAAATGACAGTGTGTTGTGCTCAGGAGGACTTTGTGTGCTGTGGTGGGAAACTGACATCCCCACATCTGGGGAGCTGTTGGGTGAGGGAGGGTCTGGAGGGACGACGCTTGGTGCCCCTGGCTGGTTCAGGTTGGCAGTAGCAGCTGTCAGCATTGGGAGGGCAGTCTCCTTCCTATGTGTGATATTTATAGTTTTTATTTGGTTTTAATTGACTTGCCTCAGTGCTCAAGAAGGTGCCCAGCCCAAGGAAGAGTGGGTGGGTGGCTGAGAAAGAGACAGAAGGGGTGGGGAGAGAGCAGGCTGGTGAGGTGCCCTTTATGTCCGGTAATCTGTTATCCATACATATATTGCCCTGTCTTACAGACAGCTTCAGATGCTGATTTTCTTCTTACTTGTCCTCATTCCTTGTTGTTTTAATCTCTAGAAATTTCAGTGTGGTTTGAATGGTTCTTTCCACGGAGAGAAGGTGCCTTGCTAAATCAGACCTCCTGCTTGCTTACTTATTTCACTAGGAAGTGTGTCATTCTCCTGCTTTGGTGGTGGTTTTTGGTGACAGGTCATTTCAGCTGAGGTGGGGCAAACAAAGCTTTGGCGATGTGCGCAACGGGTCCGCACCTCTTGTGACGGCTTATGGCAATGCACCCCTGTGCTGATGGACTGGCTGGTGGGGCCTCAGGGAGGGATGGGACTGTATTTAGCACAGACCAGGTTTCAAGGGAGACATATATTATGAAGTTTGTTGGTGTCCAAACTGCAATCAAGGACAGAAGAAGGTTCAGCTCTCTTCTCCTCCTCTGACTTAAAACATGTTGCTGAGGTCTGTTGCACAGGGTGGGACTTTCCACTAGTAGGTGTTCATACAAAGTTGGCTATATCTGGCTATCTTCATGTGCTGGTGTGCAGTCATTTCATACTTGCATTCCACAGAAAAGCAGAGGGTATTTTCCCCCTTCAACAATTTTCAAAGAAAATACAGTACCAAAACATTGTTAGAGAAATTTTGCATGCTCCAGTCAGCAAACTGAAACCTAGAATATCTTCGGAGATCCTGTCTGTGCAGCTGTGTTGTTGCTTTGTCCTCCAGGGCTGACTTAGGGTAGCTGTGGGGATTAGTAGTCTGAGTTCCCTGACTTACATGCATGTAATATTAATGAAATATTTTGGTGGAAATCTAGCTTTTACATTTCAGATTTGTTTCGTTGCACCAGTTGGTGGATTGAAACTGCCATCACAGCAGCTGCCTGCATATCATGTAACGCACCATGCCTTGATGCCTTGTCATATTTCAGTGCTTGCTCACAGTATGAACAGTCCCAAGCATTGTGTTTTTTGTGTTGTTTTTTTTTTTTTTATGAAGGTCCAAGAGTTAGTGAAATAGAGAGGATCTTTTTTTTCCACCACTTTCTCACAAACCCACACGTTGACATGCCTTTCCGCTATGCCTTCCTTCCACTGATTTAACAATTCATCCTTTACTGTGCAAGTGCTCAGGGGCACTTGCACCATAGTAAGAAATGCAATACAGAAAGCCTATGTAGATGCTTCTGCATTAATGTCTATGTAGATGCTTCTGCATTAGTGTCTTAATATATTGAGCGTATAATGCTATAATAACTGAAGAGTGTATGTTATAATGGTGAAAGCTAAGAGATGCACAATTAGTCAAGAACTCTTATGCTGGAGATGTTAAAACTAAAACTTAAACCTTTTCCTGGAAATTCAGTACTTGTGATGAGTGTGAGTACTTGTGTGAGTCTCTTGGGTGTAGCATGCAATTTCTGATAAAAAAGAAAGACAGAGAAGTTCATTGCAGACTGTTCAATAGCCTGGTAGCTGGCTGATCTTTGAGATGTAGAAGACCAAGTTCTAAGATCTCAGGATGAATTAGAAACAATAAGAATATGAATTCTTATCTTGGGTATTGTAGATAAGTGCCTCAACTGTTGGGCCTTTAAGGAAGGTGCATGAGTCTGATGTCTGCTGTTTCTTTGTGTGAAAACTGAAAAACTCTTAGGATCTTCATTCAATGTTCAATTCTAAAATTATTCCTTTTTTTTTTTTTAAACCTGGGATTAAAAGTTTATGTTTTTGAAAAACATGGAAACCTTGTTATCCAGCCAGCTAGAATAATAAAAGTTGTAGGTGTCTTGTGAACGAGGCAAAGAAGAAAATGTGTTGTTTCATTGGCTCTGTATGAGAGGAAAGTCTGGGCTTCATTTAAAAGTCAAATGTAAATATATTTTTGCTAACTTTGGCTTGCGACAGATCAAGATTTGACATGTTCTCATTTCTCCTTGTGAGCTGCTAAGGATTCAGACCAACTTGATCGATATCTGCCTTTGGCAGAAGACAGGAGTATTTCATGACCGATTTCTGTCTCAAGACGACTGCCCCCTCTCCGCAACCAGCAAGGGGCAATAGCATTTTAAAGGAAGGATGTCAGAGAGCAGCAGCTTGGTTTTCTCACTTGTCATCGTTATTTGTTTCTCTCCTGGCCAAACCACCAGAAGCAGGTTAAGGATGACACAAACTAGCAACAAATCACGGGGTGGAGGACAGAGCATGTGACAATGTCCTGGCCACGGTGCAAACACTTGAGCTATGTTTCGAAAGCCTGGGTTTGTGTTCAGCAAAGTTCATGAGTGAAAAATAAAAGACTTTGGCGATAACAATCAACAAGCTCAATCTCTTTAGTGTCTACCCTTCAGAGAAAAGGCTGGAGCGGATCCCATCACGCTGTGATTTGGTTCAGTGCACTGGGGACGGTTCCTAGAAGCATTCCCCCAGCTTCTTCACACTGTGCACTGAGGGGAAAAAAACAACATTTGGCAATTTGTTGTCAATATTTGTATAACTCCTGATGCCACTAAAACTGCATATGCAGGCTTTAAACTAACAAAAACAAAGCCGCGGCCAAGCTGGAGATCTGGATTTGTTTCCATGCACAATTAGGTTTATTTGTTTAGGTCTCATTTTATTTGTTTTCAGATGACTCAGATAGGAGTATTGCAATCCTTTCAAAGTGAAGTAGTGTTCTGTGTATTTTGGGCATTAGGCTTAGCCAAATGTGGAAAGAATTGGCTGCTCAATACTATTTTCCTATCCAGAGGTTTTTCAAACTTTTGAGAGGAACTGAAGGAATGTCCCTTCAATGCCAGGCTTTTTTTTTTTCCCCCTTTCACAGCGTCTCTCCACATTATTGTTAAAGAGCACAGGAATTTTAAAACACTCCTCCGTTGTGCAACTGTTAGCAACTGCTCTTATTAATTGCTTTACCATTATGCTACATGCTTAAATTCTCGCTGGTGTAATCCATAACTTGCTGCTTTGAGTGCCTTTTAACCCATTCCAATAAGAATGTATGGATGGTGCACTGCTCAGGATCTCCCATCCTGCTAGACCAGCTCTGGGTTTGCTGAAAGTGATTTCCTGCATACATGAAGGGATATTTACATTCTGGCAAGTAGCCAGGTTTTCTGTTGGTAGTTAGTCACCAAGGGCAGATTATTTTCCAATGGACATGCTTGCACGCTATCAGTGTTAAGAGAATTGTCTCAAGTCTCAGTACCATGGTGGGGTTTTTTCTTTTTTCTTTTTTTTTCCTTCTTCCCTCACCCCCCCACAAAAGAAACAAACAAAACAAAACCAAACCAAAAGACTAAAAATGCAGAGTTTTTTGGTCTCTTCTTCTATCTTATATAAGTAGGATGAAATGGCTTTTAATTGCTGCTTTAGGCACCCCTGTGTTTTGGGGGGATTTTTTATTGTTGTTTTTGTTTTCTTCTGATTGTTTTCCTTCTAGAAATGCCTCCTCGGGTGACGTTTTGGAAAATGCAGGCAATATGAATAAATCCACGTTTATTTCTGTTTCTATGAAACATAAAAGTTAAAGGATTTTCCACACTCACCAGAAGTATGCATCTGATTTATGGCCTTCTTTAATGCTCTTCCCACTCACACTCATAAAAGAAATATAGAAACAAAGGCTAATAGACAATCTATTTTAAAGTTTGCCCTGATAAAACCAAACTGGAACTTTATTCAGTCTTAAATGTCAATTCTAAAATTTGGAATGTTTTTCTAATCAAGAACAATAAACGTGGAAAGTGTGTCCGTGGAACAGAGCCGCGGCTCAGCACGCTACTGGCCCAGTGCTGCACACACACTTGAGGAGCACATGGAGTCCACACATCACGTAGTCCTCCCTCTGCAATAGCTTGCTCTGCGAGACTGCTTGACCCTAAGAGGGATTGAACAATGCTTACGATATGTGATTTGTCATTTTATTTTACTTTTAAGAGGTTAGGGACCCAAAATATACCTTTGACAAATTACTCAATTGAAGAGGGAGGTAAATCTCCAAATACAGTAAAGATCAGATAAATAATGTAAATTTTCAAGCCTGTGTTAAAAACTAGAAGTAAGAAGGTGGGCAAATAGATTGGATGGTGCTTAGATATCTGTTCCATGCCTATGATGCTTTGTTTCCTTCCCTCTAGCTGTGGAGAGCTGAGGCTGTCAAAATGGATGAAACCCATTTAGTGGCCTTACTTAACACGGTATCGCTTTGTAAGGCACTCAGGGCATTTCTATGTTGTGCTTGTAAAGTCCTCAGCTACTCTCACAATGCAGTCCAGTGTGCAGGCTGCAGCTCTCCTGCCCTCTCTGCATGCACCATTTTGCTACGTGCAGTTCTTCAAGTCTAATCCAAGACCGAATGAGGCTGTGGACTTCCCTGGGGGCTGGGAGAGGAGGCTGGATCAGGACCTGTCCGAGCTCATTTTCTACAGGCTAGTATTAAATACATAATTTGGTTACCAAGTATGTTGGTGCAGGACACTGAATTAATTTAGCTTCTGTTGAATAGTAAAAATAAAATCAGATTTTATACACCGAAAATGTGGAACCATTCCAGATGTGTATGCTCCGAGTACATAGAAAAATGTAAAGACAGTCTGCTATGTTATAGCTCCCTTGTCACATAAGAGACTTCCTATGTTAAACTAATTTTTACTGTATATGGGCTCCCTTAGTTTCCATGTACAACTAAGTGGTAAGACAGAGACTTTTTTGGCACATTATTTGTACCTTTTGCCTTTTCACTTATACCACTGTGTGAGCTACAGCTGGGCAGGTGGTGATTTCAGTCTAAGATGGTTTTACCCCTTCCTTCCTGCAGATGTGTAGTTGTGTGTAGGCAGATACTCGCTGATGCCTGGCTAGTAATTCAAGTATTGAGACTTGTGGGCTTACCACCACTTCCTGATGTGCATTGCAGGTAAGCCTGCAAGGGGAAGCAGACCCTGGGGGAGAAAATTAGGAGAAAAGGTCTTTAAGATTTAAAAGCATCAGCCTTGAAGCTACAAGGCCGTTGGGACATGGAAGAAAGGCAGATTGCATTTCCTCTTCTAGGTGCTAGGGAGCTGAGTATTTTAGGACTAGGTAAATATTACGGCAGGGTCAAGCACAGGTAAGATGGTGCACACATTAGTCTTCTGTTACCCTATTTATCTGTCCTTTTCCCTAAGATGGAAGGAAGTAAGACGTCTCTAAATGCATGCTCCTGTTTGACCTCAGGGTAAAGTACAATAGCTCACCTTGAAACATCTCTGGAGTGGTATATCTTATAGTCCAGGTGATACATGCACATTTTCCTATGTTGTAAAGAATTCCATCTTAGCAGAGAGTGGGCAGGAGGTGGCTTCCAGCTGTGAAGGAACAACTTAGGTCACCTGAATATTAAACATACTGTAATCAGTAATGACAGCACCAAATGCTGGGAAGCATCAGGGGAAGAAGGGTGGGGGAAGAAACCACCAGTGATGCTCTTGAGGACTGAGCATGGCAGTCACCAGGAAAACTCTGAGGGCTCAGAGGATACCTTGCCTTAGTAGCCTCTGACACTGTATTTTTCACTGTATCTGAGGCTTGTTGCACATAATTTGACTCAGCCTCATAAAACAGAGGATGAACTTCAGAGTGTTGTGACCTACAAGTGCCACTGTCAAAACCCACTTTTCCCCCCCACTAATGCAGATCAGGCTGTCATCCAAAAATCAATTATTTTGACAACTCATTTGATTGCTTCTTTGTGATGTTTCTCTTTCCACAGATAATCTTTATTACCTTATCCTATTAACTTTAAACAGGACCTTCGATCCCTCTACGATTAATAACCTTATTACGGTGATACGTTTACTTCCTCATTACTGGATTTCATAAAGTTGCTGTCTTTGAACTTTATGCTCATCAACGAAGTAAAACATATCAGATGTCTTCATTGCAGCAAATTTTTGTATGTGGCTTTTCTTATTGTTAATATTCACTTCCTTATACCTATATCTAGAGCTATGTGGTCACTCACCAGCAGATACAAGCTCCCTCTGCTTGTGCTCTCAGCTGTGACTGTAGTTAGCAGGGTGCGGAGCCCAACTCATAAACTTGCAGCTGTGGCTTAGCACTTCTCTAACATGGCTACACAGCTCCCAGTCAGCCCTGGGTGCCGAAACATCTGTCTGCAGTGTACCTTGTAAATAAACCCTGTGTGAGTCAGTGCAGTGGCTTCCTAGAGAGCAGCACACAGACGGCACAGGCTGGAGTTGGAAGTCCACTAGAGCTAAATGAAGTCATGTATCCAGGTCAAGTGAACAAGATTGTGTTTACAATATTGAACAATAAGGCACAAGTGAAGGTAAAACTGCAGGTTGTGAGATGATAAGATTGCAACTTGAGACAAACCTTTGGATACAGATGAGGAGAAAATGGCACCATGGACTCTCCCAACCTCTCCAAGCTGACAGGCAGAGCAGAATTGCTGGAGAAGGCTCTGATTCATGGTATTTGCCCTTTCTTATCTCCGTGACTCTATGCCATCACCCTGAAAGGTGGGAGTGGGAAACTAAAACAGTGTGAAAGTGGCAGCCATGGTATTACAATATCTGCCAGCTGTGTGGAGAAAAGCCAACACACTGGAGAGCAATACAGGTCTGTGGTACAAAACATGCTCCTATGAGGGGGTGAATCTTGGGGATATGAAACTCTATGCCAATATCTGGCCACACATGGCCAAGCTCTCACTTTCTCATGAAAGGGGGAAATCCCTGTATTCATATGTCAGGACTACCCTGCCTTCATTCACCTCTTGCTACCTTTATGATTAAGAGTCTCTCTCTGCTGTGTCTCCTGTTTCCTCTGTATCACACTTCGTTTCTTCTTCCCAAGCATCTTCCCACTGAGGAATCGTGTGAGTCTGTGCAGCCCTGCCAGACGCTGCAGTGTTCCTTGGGGGCGGGTGCTGGATCTCTCTTGCCTGCCTGCTCTACACACAGCCACCAGTAAATACCATCTGTAAGTACCATCTAACCCCTGTTAAATGCCTGTGCGCTTGCTGAGGGCCCAGCTTTCCAGAGGAGCCTGTGTGACAGCTTTGCCTTGCTTTTGGGAATCACATTCTCTCCCAGTTTTGCTATGTATAGGAGGGGCGGTCATCCCAAGAGGTGCTATTCCGAAATTGACCCTTTACTGCAGGATCTCCACTGGGATGACACCTGTTGATCTTGTCCAGGTGTGCTGGCCCAGGTGCAGCGGACCATGACTGCACCTGGACTATTTCCAGCAGTCCCCAGTTCACCAGCCGCTCCGAAACCACTCTTGCTATCCAACGAATTTCCAGCTAAAAGCAAAAACTGGGCTGTCTGCAGTGAAATGTACCATTAGCATAGCAATTGCCGCGTGTAAGGACATTCACAGAAATAAATGAAAGCCATGCTGGTAGCTGTCACCGCTTCACAGCAGCTCCAAGAGCTCTGTTTTCCTCAGCTAAAATGGTGCCAGGGTGCTTTTGTTGCCTGATGGGCTGCTGGTAAGAGTCATCCCTTTTGGATACTGCTGGTTGTGGTGCTGCTCACTGCTGGGGCCTGGCAGGCAGGGTCTGTCCCACCGTCCCAGCCGGGAGCAGCTGGAGGGGCACAGGGGCAGCCCCAGCTCTGGGCATCAGGCACCCTCATGGGGACGGGCGACAGCCGGGGTGAGGCGTGGGGACACGGCTGGGCAGGGCTGTGGGGAACCGGAGTCTGGCTTTTTTCTGGATAGCTAGAGATACTTTAGAAATGCTGATGTCTCTTGGGTGTAGCCAGACAAAATTATCACCTGGCCAGGCAGTAAACAAAACCATTTGTTAATGACAAGTGCAAAACCTCAGCACCAGTCTGGCCTTCTGACTATGATCAAACTGTTGATGCCCATTTGAGGTAAAGTCTCCCTGCAAACTGGAGTAAGTTTGCACATCAACAGAGCACTTTTAAATGGAAACCCAAGGAGAACGGTCAAGCACTCAGCATCTGAAAAGTCACCTCACAGAGAAATAAACATCTAGAAACAGGTAAAAGGATCCCGGTGCCAAAGTTAGTTTCCAAGACATAACTAGAAACTGAGAATATTTGTTGCTTAGTAACCACTAAGGAAAAGATGGCACAGTGGTAGAGGCTTCAGTCTACTTCAGAAGCCCGACTTTTGCCTCCATGCTTGTGTCAATATTCTTCATTTGTGCAATGTTTTCCACCCGAGCAATGATGCTATTAAAGAAGAAACGATACCGTTGATGAGTTATTTGGTGTTAGCTTTCCAGTCAGAAAAGTGAAACGACATGCATTTATCATACTGAAATGATGTCACTTTGGGAAGGGAATAATGTTTTTGGACTACAAGATAATTAATGTCTACTACCCCCAAGGGTTTGATTAAACTATCAAGTACCAAGTGACATCTTTGCCACATGACACTTCTTTGGAAACCATAATCACCAGAACAGCATTTCAATGTATACTTTGGCTAATGTGGAGCCACCGCTCCTCCCCAGGGCTGAATTTGTCATGACTTCTGGGCAGTGAGGAATCTTTGGTCTCTTTAAATAGGTTATTTCCTTTTTTGGGGAGAAATAAGAAGACACAAGCAAGGGATTAATAAATTTTTAGGTAGAATTCCTGCAGTAAGGAATCGAGATGGATATGAAAAAGCAGTAGTACTGAGACCTTGGGCTGTGTTGTTCAGGAGGAACATTTTGCATTTCACAGTCAACATAAAGGGAGAAACTCTATTAAATATTTGTTTTCTGTAGACGTTTTAAATACCAATAACTAATGCTGGCATCAACAAAGTGCCTTGTATTCAAGGAAGTGTGCTGATAAAGAATGAGGAATACCCATCTGAGACCTAAGAGTTGGTGAAGAACGATAAAGAAAAGGCAGCAAAAAGGGGAAGATCATAAAGGTGACAGAAGAAGGAAGTTGCACAAATATGGGAGAAAGCACACAAAGCAATTATTAGGAAATCAGTCAGGGGACGGCCCCATTTCACTGGAAATCTGTCAGTTCCACATGTGAATGGGCCCTGCGCTGGTAGGTAACACTGTCCTAGCTTCTACCACTTCACTTTTAAATGGTAAAATCTGCTCTGATCCTCAGGTGTCTTCAGCCACTATATCCAAGGTCTTCCAAGTGCTGTGCAAGAAAAACTCATGCACACCAGCTCTGATAGAGAGTGAATAGAGCAGGTGAAAAAATAGAGAGCAAATTAAAACTAAATATTAGAATGCTGTTGCAATTCCATTATAGGGCTTGACATGAAATGAATTTTCATTTAAAAACAGTTGGATTTATATTCTTAATATTTTCATCCTTTAAGAAAGAGTACCACAAATTTTTATAATGTCCAGCTATCTTTACATAAAATAACTTACTTCCTGCTCTGTAAATTCATGACTCTTAAGAGCATCACAGTCACGATGCTTTGTTGCTCCTGAAGTTTCTCAATTAGTAGGAAGTCTGTTGAGTAAGTGAAACAATAGATATGAAAATAGTAAAGGAAGTAACATCCCCAGAGCTCTACTAAACTTGTTGCATTTCCATAGCAGGATGAAGTGAGCAAAAAAACCCAAACAAAATTCAATTTGAAATCTTTTGTGGGATTTTGTTTTAAAACTTTCTGTGAAAAGACTCAATAGATGTTTTGTGTTTGTTTGTTTGGTTTGTGTGTTTTTTGGTGTTTTGGTATTTTTTTTTTTCCAATCCCTAACCTTGTTTTGTGTGAAGCTGACTTTTTAGGATCTAGACTTTCTACTGGCTGTAATGTTTGGTTGCTGTTAGGGTTCGATTTCTCAGACTGTTTAATTCACCTGTGTCAGCCCAAATGCTGACATGCTGGGCATATAGGGCCCAAACAGGACACATCTAAAGTGTTGTCCTATCATTCAGAAGCTGAAGATCATTATTTTTTTCCTCCCTTTTCACAAGCTGCAGCAGAAATTGTCTTCAATTATGGTGATCTTGAATAAAAATAATTTTGTTGGCACAATGTGGAAAACAGAAAAGATGAAAAAAGAGGTGTTGAGTCAAAAGCTGTAGTTAACTGACCAAGTTATTATGAAATTGTCCACAATACTCTCAACCTTTATTTGTTTTATTAAATAATTATGTAACTTGATGCCTCTTCTTTTATTTGTTCTACGGATCTGTGTGTTTCTTATCTTGCTAGTCAAGGGCATGGGATTGGAAAATCTCATTAAATCTCTCATCGCTTCAAGGAAGGAAGTAATTTTTTTTTTTTCTGGAATAAATTTCCATGCCTGATAGAAAATATTTATATATTCTCTCCCCAAGCGAACATATTTGTGTTGAAAAAGAAGCCTATTAACTGTTGAGGCTTTGGCTAAAGAAATGAACTCTTCCTACTAGTACAAGGAACAACAATGAACAAAAGCTATCTTTATTCAGCTGTCCCAGTACTTTATGTCCCTGCACCAGTCACTTTGCCACTATATTGCATTATTCTCTAGAAACCCAGTTCATAGTTCTCAGAACAACTCTCCGAAGCAGCAATTTATTGTAGGTCCCAGAAGACTTCGGGAAACATAATGAAGTTCAAAATCCCATCATGTTCTGAAGGTAGAGAGTGTAATAATATCTCCTGTGGTTTTTTTTCCCCTAAACAAAGGCTAAGCCTCAAGTTCAGTGTTGACGGAAGAAGTTTCTGCTGAAGTTCTTGCAAGACAGCTGTGATTGAAAGAAGTTTTTATGTAGTACCTGGGGAGACTCAGCAACAAACAGGAGGGAGTGATGGCACCACTTTGGTGGCAGTGGTGTCCTATGCTGTACAAAGAACAAGGAGACCCTTGTGGCGCCTGTGGGAGGAGAAAATGAAAGCTCACTTTCTCTTATGACTGCTACCAGATAGGGCTGGGGTTTTTTTGAGGATTTGAAAGAGTAACTTGGATGCAAGGTATCAAAAAGAACAGGGAGGTGTTTATGTACTTGCATGGTGAACTAGGCCTGTTATTGCTGTGCCAGAGTGAGTTTTCATGGCTCTTCATAAGAAAATGAGTGATAATTTGTTTTTTGGAGGTTGATTTCTGTGCAATGCTATGGGGTGGCAATTTCCACCTCTGGGTATCTTGTCACCAGGAGGAAGAATGTGACAGTATGTAAAGCTTTGTAGGAGTCTTTGTGATCTTCTCTAGGCAGCCTGTTAGACATCAATGAATAATTTTAAATTATTAGAATTCTTGAAGTATGGAGGAATTATTTGAAGTATGAAGGAATTATTTCAAGTAGTGAGATTTCACTTTTGTATTTTCCTTGTAAAATATATGCTTACCTTAGTAAAGCAGAAGTGAAGTGCATGTTGCCAGAATTTTTAAGAGCTCTGAACTTTACAGAAACAACTAGGAATTTGTTCTACACATATGGTAGACCTGAGGTGTGTCTGTGTGTCTGCTTTCGCACTATTGAAAACATTTCCAGACTTCACAAACAGAGACAATCACCTGGTCAATAATATTCTCAGCAGAGGGCACAGTCTGGTTGCTATGAACTGTTACTGCTGGCAACCGTGTATGTGGGCCTACCCACAGCTTTGGGAATTAATTCTTCTCATGCTTTATTAATAAACTGTCTTACTTTTCCTGAAAGAATTTATAGCGGTATGGATCATTATTGTTGGTACATTGAAGAGCATGCAGACTGTTGAAAGGGATCCTCATCTTTTAGTAAGTGATGAAGAAGGGAGTGTATGGAGAGCTTGGGTGGAAAGTCAGGCTACAAAGTATACCACATTTGGCTTCTTTTTGTTTTGTGAGACTTCTTGTGCCCTTTGCTGAAACATTTCCTGCTGGACACAGAAATGGAAATATTCTGGTCAAAACGGACCTTGTGTTGGAGTGGATCTGGCAATGTTAAATGTTAAAACATTTCTAGAATATACAAATAAAGGAGCAGATAGATTATAGAAGGCTATTAAAATTATATCCATTTCTTTCCATAATCTTTTAAGGCCATGGAAATGAGGAAACAGACATTCACAGAGTTCACAGTTTATTTCATTCTGTTTTGTTATTATATTGGGAAGGCAAGCTTTTGAGTCAGTGTTCTAATCATTTTTTCCTTAGCTGCTGATAATTCCTTGATCATGTTGCTTTTGGAAGCTTTTGTTCTTTACTTTATTCTCACAATCTGGAAATCGTTCTCTGTTTCCAAACTTTGGTCTCAGACTGTCTTGTTTCTGTGAAGTGGTACCTTGCTTTGATTTGTTCCTCAGACCAACAGGTTACACTGAAGTGCCCCTTGTGTGGCATCTCACCACTGCCCTGGTGTGTCCATATTCTTGGAGTGACCACCACCCTGGAATATAAGAACTGGCAGAACCATAAGTACTTACACGTTGCTTTTTGAAATACTAAAGAATATGCTGAAGAAAGCATTTCAGCTCCTTTTTGAAGGATCTGGGATTCTAGCCAGACATGTCCTACTAGTGCTAGAATCAGGTAGGATCATAAGATACTGAATAGATTTTTCAGTTGACTTGAAGTGGCTTGTGTTGGTACTTCATTTTTAAACAGTTTGTGTTAGTCTGTTTCACTTTATTAGTGTGTTGCAACAAAGTATTAATATACTAAGTGTTCATTGCAGAGCAACCAGAAACCAGGGACAGAGGGTCAGGAGAACAGATGTGGCTTTGTAGATGCAGGTTACAAGTTCATTCAAGTGGGAGGGAAAATAGCGATGTGTCTCAATGGGACACAGCAAAATAGGAAAGGGGCAGCAAGTCATACGTGTCTTGAGAACGCCTTGCATCTAAGGGATGCAGCTCGCTCTGAAGGGTGGCTTTTCTACTCTTCTGAATTTCCAAATGGCAGAGAAAGCATTAATCTGAAACATGAAACCAGGCCCAAGGTCCTAAGACACGCTAAAATAGCAGTGTTGTTTCATTTTCCAGCTGAGTAATTACTCCTCGGAGCCAGGGAGAAGGAGGGGCTTGGAATGTCACTTGGAAATGACTTCCCCCACACACACCTCCACATTTTTTAAAGACTTTCCGTGCAATGAAGTCAGTGCTTAATTCTGAGCAGCACACAAATGGAGATTAGTGTAAAGTATGCAAGAGGAATATCTCTTCAAAACTGCTGTGAGTCTGTTTAAAATAAAATAGAAGGAAAAGGGAAGAAATCAGTTCAGATTCCAGGTTATCAAATCAGAGAGACACATTTAAGGTCCATTCCTGCTGTGTATCACCAGAATGGCAAAAAAATGTCCCATTCACCCTGGAGCAGATACACAGGCTGTTACTATTGTATTTTCATTCTTAGGATGATCCATGTTAAAAGTGATAGGGTACTATCCAAGACTAGGAAATGTTAAATTTCATTATATCCACCACAAAATCGAGCAGTATTTAGGGTGGTCAGCTGAGAAACCCATCTTCATAAGCTTGTGCTTCTGCCTTTCTGTTCTTGACCTTCTTCTTTTCAAAAGATTAAAAAAAGCTGCCATTTTCCTTCAACTTCTCCCTTGTTTATCTTCCTGTTCTGGTTACCATTAGTCTTTTATCTGACCACCTATATTTCTGTTTTTATTCTTCCTCAATATTGGGCTTACCTATTTATGGGATTGGTATCACTGTTTATCACCACGAAACACCAAGTAGATGTCATGTTCTTTCTGGTACATTGCCCATACTCATTTAAAAAAAGAAAAAAAGTGCTTAGGGTAGAGTTCTTTGCAGGACAGGAAAGTTGTTTGGGTTTTCACAGTATCACAGTATGTTTGGGATTGGAAGGGACCTCAAAAGATCATCTAGTCCAATCCCCCTGCTGGAGCAAGAACGCCTAGGTGAGGTTGCACAGGAACATGTCCAGGTGGGTCTTGAATGTCTCCAGAGTAGGAGACTCCACAACCCCCCTGGGCAGCCTGTTCCAGTGCTCTGTCACCCTTACTGAGAAGAAGTTTTTTCTCAAATTTAAGTGGAACCTCTTGTGTTCCAGCTTGATCCCATTGCCCCTTGTCCTATCATTGTCCTATCATTTATTTGAGACAAGGGCCATGATGTGGTAGAAGGCTTCGCTGTAGCATGATTGTATTGTCCCAGAGGACAAAGCAGCTGCAGAGGCTTGTTGATCAGAATTCATTTTAGTTTCTAGGGTTTAGCCCATCAACTGCTTTAGAAACTAGGAGCAAGTTTTCAAACCAGCTTCGAAAGCTTCTGGAAGGGCATCTTGACGCAGTGGTCTGAGTCCATGAGAAAGAAGACAAAGAAAGTCTGTTAATGCTTAAAGGTTGTTTAGCTACAGCAAATGGAGTTGTCTAAATTTGGATCTGACCAAGGAATGGTTTGATCTTCAGTAAGGAGTAAGGGGCAAGTTTTCCAGCAAAACAAAGGAGAGATGAGATGCTCTCTGGCCATCCACACCTAGCAGGGCAACAGTCAGTGTCCTGCTTCACCACATGACTGTGCAAGCTCAACTTGGAAGGTTTTGGGATTATTTCCAGGCAGCTCAAAGCATTTTTCTCAGTCTGACCAACACTTATTCAGTCTTGCCTAAGTTCAGCTTGAGCCAGGCAGCCGTGCTTTGTCAAAGAGCTGAATTCCTGTACGTGTTCTGGCTTTTCAATAATAGCAATAGCTGTAGCTGTGGAGAGTAAGTCTCCTTGCAGTGTTATCAGCTGTTCCTCTGCCACCTTGGAGTATTCACCAGCCATCTTGTGTAGCTATTAAAGGAAAAGGATAACATGTGTGACCCTGCAGGTGAAGGCCTGCACAGAAGATAAAATTACCTACCACCCTGAGCTCTGCTTCAAACAAGATATTGCAGGTGCCACAGTGCAGGGCCACCTCTTCCTGTATCCATCACTCTGTGACTTATTGCACCCCTGCATATGGCTCTATAGGGGAGCATCAGGCTGTTCTCCGTGTCAGTGGTAACCTGAGTGGCAACAAAGACAATCTCAATTCTGTGTCCTGATGTGAACCCTGACTGTGAGGTCTCCACAACACTGGCAGTTGTGTGCTGTTGGCACTTTCTGGTTACTGTGTTTTTGAAAGTTTTGCCCAGAAATGAGATGGCAATTGCAGAAGTCTTCAGGGGATAGTGTTTTCTTCCCGAGAAGTGGAAAAACTACTTACTTTTCAAGGAGTCTGATAGGTGAATCTCTTTGACTGGGGCACTGGCTGTTTCCATCTTTGGCAGGCAAGCTTCTGCAGTGTTACCAATACAGAAAACCACAGAATTAGTTTATGGCTCTAATTTTTTACCACTTCTCTTGAGCTTTGCCATATGTATATGGGATGAGATCATCGAGAACTGATGAAACAGGTAATGGTATCTGTTGAAAAATGGAACATTTTTTCCAGTGCGGGTTTACTTGATCTTACCAGTCCTGTATATTGATGATTCTTCACAGATTTCAGGGCTTCAGTCTAACGTCTTAATTAAACTGCCTGGCTTGATGAGCTGTTTTACACAGTGAACTAACTATTCTGGTTGTAATTGTGCTACACTTTTAAAAGAGTTATTTCTGTCTGATTCATTGGTCTTAAGCCATCTCTGAATCATGATGAGCTTCCTATCAGTGTGGGCAGTTTGGAATTTACATGTTGATGACAATTAGCATCAGGTAGTGGGCTGCTGATTAAGGCATCAATGAATGAGTATTTCCGTTCTCCTAGAGCGAGTGAACTTTCCAGAGAGGAGGTTCTTTTCGGAGACAGACCTGTTTGGTGAGAAAGCTCCATGGCACTGAGAGAGCAGTGGTGAAAGGAGAAGCTTGGGCTCGATAATGTCCTGATCAAACCAGAAAAGTGGTATGTTGGTTTCATTCCGACAGCCACTCCTAATTGTTCAATAGGATGCATGAGATCTGCAGGGTGTGTACCTTCATTCTGCCAGTGTGCTTTCTCTGTTTGATCACTTTCAGTGAAAACTGTACAGGTATTACTTTCCTGTTGGTCTCCTGTCCAGGAGAAGATTCTGGTCTGAAATGGCTATGCAGGCACCCTCTATTTTCTATTTGTTCATTCTGTGAATTGTTCACACAGACAAATAGTTCTGTAGACTCAAGAAACATCAGAAGTTGTGTCCTGAGCAAGGCTGGCTAGTCCTTACCCAACACTCAACCTGCCAACATATCTAAGACAACTGTTAGTGTAATAATAAGGAATTAGTTCTTGTGCTTCATATGCTACAACTTAGCTTTAGGGTTGGGGGAGCAGGTTGCTTTATTTGTTGTTGTTGTGTTTTTGTTTGGTTGTTTTTTTATAAGAGCTGTGACTATTTCTAGAACGTTTGAAACTTGTTTCTGTTTCTTGTAATTCATAATCAATTCTAGTTCTATGAATTATTTTATAAAATGGTAGCTGCACATTTTTTCCTATAACAACCATTGGGACAAAAAAAAATACACATAATAGGGCCAGAACATCAAGACGTGTGATACTTTGTTAAGCCTGTGAATATCACAGTTTATAGCACCTGAAAGTTCTTTTTCTTTTCATCAGTTGTGTTCTCAACTACTGTTCTATTCAAGTTTAGCCAAAACCATGTTGTTCTTATTCTAGTTCCCATTAACCAAGCACATAGATTTTCATTTTCATTTTCATTTTCATTTTCACTTTCATTTTCATTCTTGGCCTCATTAATGACGATAATGCAAAGTTGCAAAACAAATATAAACAGTGAAGAGCCTCTAGCTGATTGTCAGGTTCCACTGGAGGATACATACTTTGGAAGCCCTGCGTAGGCAGCTTATCTGAGAATCAACCGGTTCTTTTATGACTCATTTCAAACTGCTGGAAAAGGTAATAATGAGAAACATTCCCAAATGACGTGAGAAAAAGAATGTTTCACCTACCAAAAATCTCCAAGCGCTTGTTACTCAACACCCGCAAGCAGCGGAACGTGGCTGCGCGTCTGCCTCTAGAAGATGTGTGCTGCAGGCAGGAGTCAAATGGGATTCTGGGCCAGCAAAGACTTCTTAAGACTCTGCAGGTACACTTTTTTGACTCTTCTAGAAGAAGTGCAAAACACACTGGTTCTGTAGCCTACATCCTTTCTTCCTTTTCCTTCTTCCATCATCTTTTTGTGTATATGAGCACAGAATGCTGTTTGCATTGCTTCCAGAGACAGCTCTTACGTTAGTGAAGGAATGCCCAGTGCAAACTAGTTTGCTTACCTCCGGTGTGGGCTTGTAGGTGTGGGAAAACGATGTGAAGGGAAAATGCCATCCTGACTATTATACTCAATTTTTATTGTATTTTGGAATATTTGCATGTGAGCCTTTAAACATAATTATCATGAGCAATGGAGTCAGAGAGTTGTTCCTTCTTACGGCATAATTCTCATTGTCACTACTGTACATATTATTATATCTTCTAAAACTGGACTTAATCTGTGTTTTGGATTTGTGGGAGCTGCTTTTTTTGGCTTCGTTATGTAACCACATGTACCAGTGTGCCAAATAGCCTGCTTGTTTCAATAGGATGACAATTTGTGAGAGTGGGAGGGAGGAGAGAGAGGGCCTGAAGTGCCACATCCGCTTGGCTTTGCAAATACGGCACCTTATGCCCACGAAGCATTTGCAAATGTATAGCTAGCAGTGTAGGTGGAAGTTGTGTAGCATTCTTTAGAAATTATTTCTTTTCAAAGCCTCAGAAATCCTGTGGGCTCAAAATCTTCATCAGCATACTGATGTTTAATAAGTTACCATCTGTCAGCTGAGATGTGGTAAATCCAGTGTGAATGCTTTTAGCCCACAGAGAATGTAAGGCAATTTGACGTAGCTTTGCCTGCAGGGAAGATGGCTAAACTAAGCCATACCACCCTGTGTTTGGCCAAATTAAAAGTGTACAGCCAGGTATTGCCTGAGGCTCAGCTGATATACCATAACTTGACCCATGATTGTGAGTCCTTCTGCACCTTCATCTGCAGCCAAATGATACTCAGAAACTGAAATCTGGAGGGACGGCTAAATATAGCCATTTATAAATTTAATTCAACTGCTTTGGCACCAGAAAGCCTTTCGGATTTGCTCTGGCCAGGGTGTGTGGAAAGAATGCTTCAGTGACAATGTAATACTGATTATTTTATGGGTTTCTACACTTCGATGTAGCAAGCATACAGGAGGTAGCCCTCCCAAATCTTTTTGATGACCTAGTGGAGAAAGGTTTCAAAGAATAACTCAAGAACAAGGAGTCATGTGCTTGTTTTTTACTACCTACCACTGACCACTCTTGGAAAATTTGCAGGGGGGATTTGTGAGTTACAAGTGTACAGCTCATACTACACAGTGTGTTACTAAGTACAGAACTGTCTTGCAGGAAGTAAGGTTTGAATATCACTCTCAGGCCTTGAATACATGGCAGTGTGAAGTGAACAGGTATTACCATTTCATCATGTATCAACTGACATTTTCCTTTGAAAATTCACCTTCTACTTGATTGCCATATTCTTAAGGCTAGAAGGGACATCATGATCTCCTATGCTTGTCCTTCCATGTGACAGCTCGTGAAACTAACTTTACAACTCCCAGTTGAACCAAGCCTAGAACCCAAGGAAAGGCTGCACTGCAAATTTATGAAAGTCCATTTTTAAAAACAATCAGTTGGAAACCTCAGGGTGCAAACCGCTTTAACTTTAGAGGGAAGTGAATTTGATTTAGATCTGAACTTTGTGCCTTGGCCTTGACTCAATTTTTTCCAAGTAAAATTAGTATCTGGCAAAAATACCCCAACCCCCTTGCTTATTGAGTAATATAGTTCACTAGTCATTTAAAGAAGTGTAAAAAGATATACTTGGGAGACTGCATTCCTTTGGAAGGATACGGAGTACCTCAAATGCACAACAGCCCTGCTACAGTATGAAGCGCAGCAGTATTATTTTGAAAAAGGAACTGATTACAAAAAGTTCTGAACAAAACCAAGATGCAAATAGTCCTCATCTATTCAATCTTCACTGGGGCAATGACCCATTTGGAAAAAAAAAAAAAAGTTTGGATTTAACTTCTATTTTTTATTTAATGACTAAGTGTAGACACTAAAGAAGGGAATTGCCTGTTTTTACTAGCTGATTCCCTTTCCTTCCTCCTTGGCTCATGTGTCTCTCTGGTGAGTAATGGGGAGTTTGCTTCTCTGGAACACCAGGGGAAAGTTTCAGTAAATTGCAAAAGCATGTTTGTTACTTGGAAGTCTTTTGGCACATTTTTGAGCAAAGTTCATGGAAACCTTAAAACTATTCTGAAGAGAGACTTAGAGTCTGCGTTATCAAAAAATAATCACCTTTGCAGAGGGACCTGCTTACAAAGAGTTCATTGCAAGACCAAGAATCTAAGCTGTCGTGCAGTCAAACAGGTGTGCATAAAATACACTGCTGCATCTGCAGATGAGGCAGTTTCCCTATCAGGGAAATATACAACTCTCAAGTTTGCATGGATGTCTCTATGTTTCATAAGGGTCACTTAAGTACCAAATTTTATCTGAGAATTAAACTCTTTCCTTATTTCTTTCCCTAACACTTCTGTTTTCCATGTACACAAGGTAAAAATTCTTCCCACAGAGCAATCTAATACTTCTAAAATGTCCTCAGGGACAGCACACCATGAAGCAAAATTAATGGTAAGCTCATATTGGAGACTGGTATGTTCATACAGAACCTGGATCTCAATAGGACTTCTAAGTCCTCCCACTGGTAAGTTGAGTTTTATTTTCTTATTTCAGGAAAACCCATCAGAACCTAGGGATCTGTAGGGTGAATAAACAGATCTGCAAGATGGCAAAGGGGGTTTTGAAAGGGAAGAGAAGGAGAAGAGAGGAGAGGAGAGGAGAGGGGAAAGGGAGAAGGAGAAGGAGAAGGAGAAGGAGAAGGAGAAGGAGAAGGAGAAGGAGAAGGAGAAGGAGAAGGAGAAGGAGAAGGAGAAGGAGAAGGAGAAGGAGAGGAGAAGATGAATGCCCTCTGGCAGGCTGAGATCTAGAAGAATATGCTCACACTAGTCTTCTGGCTGCCTGGATTACATCTGCAGCTGCTTATGTGCTCTCTGTTTTATATGTCTGCTTGCTGGCTTTAGCAGTCATATATACATGTAAAATATGTTTTTCTTTCCTTAAAATGACCATTAAAAATGGATATTGCACTTGTGAAAGGTGTTAAATAGGCATGCTGATGCACCTGGGAGACATACATAGGACAGAAATATTTTTTGTGTTTCATTACCAATATCTTTCCAACTCAAGCTTGAGAAAACAACTCTAATAGGAAAAGGAAGCTTCATTTTCCATAGTCCTTTAGGTCTTGGCTTCTTCAACAAGGAAGTCATATGAACATCTTCTCTGATGATGACTTATGTGATGCAAATACTAGGCCTTTGCTGAGAGTGGAACTGAAACTACATCTTCGTTTCATATGACCTGTAAAAATACATATAGGTTATCATTGGCAAGGTTTTAATTGGAGGCCTGATAAGAAAACTATTTCATATCCAGCATAATTTTCCTGAACTTCTCATAGTTCTTTTTTACCAGTTCTGTACCCATCTTGGAGAAGTTTGCAGCCTGTCCAACAGGCATGCGTCTACATGTTTGCAATTGACTTAAAAATACCTTGCAGGTATGGCTGTTGCCAGCAGTTTGATTTACCTTCCTTTGTCCTTTTCTTGCATACTCACATAACCTGCAACATCCTGGGAGGTTTTCCCTTTCATTTGTGATTTACCTAAAATGATTTCCTTTGGTTTTTACAAGTCATGTCAGATGTATCAACAAGGAGTTTGTCTTCTGCAATACGCTATCTTAAAAGGTGGACAAAAAACCACATACAAACGGACAGAGAAGCTGTTGAAAAATCAATAGATGTGACTTAAACGTCCTGTACTGGAAGTGTATAAAAACATAAACTGCAATCTGTCATCTAAAATAAGTTATATTAGCAAATGAGAGCCATGGGGAGAGCTGACATAAGCAATCTGCCTAACATACAAAGCATTAATTTTCTAGAAATGCCCCATATGTGCTGAGTATAACTACCTAACACGAAAAACATTCATACATATGATTTTAAACAACAATTCATAGGAGTAACAACTCTGACACTGGGTGTTGCCTGAGAATTAATGACTGTCCACAATTAATGGCCCTCAACTGCATTTGAGCCATCAGCTCCTCCCAGCTGCTCATTAATCCCTACAAACAGTTCTCAAACTCCTGTTGTCCATTTGGGCAAGCTGAAAATACATTGTCTTCAAACACTGAAAAAGTCTGTAGTAATGTAAACTTTCAGTACCTCTGCTGCTTGCTTGAGGTTTATGCTAGGGAAATGTCTATGTTGAGTTTTGTTCTAAATTACGACTTTTACATAGCTTTTGATTCCCACAATTAATCATTGCAGAGCACCACAGGGAAAGAGGACTTCCATATGCTGGACTAATGAAAAGCCTCTAAGAAATGTGACTAATAGATGACATGTCCATCTTAAGCTGTGAATTAATAATTTATGTGATTTGCAAACAGGACTTTGAGCATGGTGCATGTATGATTACAGATGAAGCTGTTCATGCAAATAAAAGGATCTGCAAAATAGTTGCACAACTCAGGAGCCAAATCCCTTCAAGACCAGATCATAATAACTCTTATGAGCTGGAAAATGCAGGGCTTGGTCATGCACAATATGTATTTAATCTGGGGTTGTGACTTTGGTTTTATGGTGTGATTCTGATCTGAAGAGAGACACCTAATTTCAGGAAATCTTATTCCTAGCCCTGTACTCGGAATCATATGTGCTGACCTTGGAGACATAAATCCTGAGCTGAAAAGCAAGAGTAAGTAATGCAGGAAGTGACAGGATTGGCGTCAGAGCTGGGATTGAGATGGAAGGAGTCACTCACACAGTTCCTTGCTTTGGGGCAGGAGTGAGTTAAAAGCTGGGATTTCCATGTCATGGAAAATATTGTCACTTTGCAAATTGCTGTCCTCCAGAATGAAAACAGTCTGCAACTTCCTGTAGAATGGAAATTCTGTTGAAATATTTTGTAAAAAGTGTGTCACTGTACAAAGAGAAGACCTGCCAATCCATAAAATAAGAGTTTCTGTCTTAACTAAGATGGGGCTGTCCATATATAAAATAAAACATGAGAATCAGCTCAGAGAATACTGAAGGTCTTGTACAATGTTACATGTCCTGTGAGAGAGCGTTGCAAACACTACTACATGAGATGTCAATAATAATATTTTTAAACTCCCTAAAAATAAATGACTTTTCATAACAGATTAAATTTTTAAATGTTTGTAGATTGTCTGGTTTTGGTTTCAGGGCAATTTGAAGTCTTGTCAAAATGAAGTTATTTTGGCTTTAGATAAAAAAAAAATCTTTTTAATCTCTTAAAGACCAGTGCTTAGAAAAGATAAAGCCACGTCAATCCAGTACAGAGTTGAAGCACTAGTACCTCACGCAAACCAGTGCACCCATATTACCGAACAAAGTGCCATGTCT
The DNA here is from genome assembly GCF_963082525.1 of Nesoenas mayeri. NCBI lineage: Eukaryota > Metazoa > Chordata > Aves > Columbiformes > Columbidae > Nesoenas > Nesoenas mayeri. Next base: position 58,165,314 of record NC_137540.1, on the reverse strand, counting down.
CTGTTTTGAATTGGCTCCTGTCAGGGCGTCCATCATAATGGTGTCTGCAAGTCTGAGAATGTGAAGTTACTTGCTTTGTGGCCAACCTCTAACTACTAATAAGGGTTAGAGAGAAAGTTTCCTTGGAGGCGGTTCATCCCCTAATTGCTTGCACAGATTTTCTGAAGCTCTTCTCAGATGAAGCTGGCATTAAGTCCTGTCAGAGACAAAGGTTTAGACCACGGGGACAAGAGCAGCTCCTGCACTCCCACAGCCATGGCTGCTGGTGCCTCCAGGCCACACTGACGAGGAGGGCTGGGGGCACTGGGGATGGATGGCGCTGTCTGCAGAGGCTGCAGTTGGGGGGCTTTGAGCACAAGCCCAGCACAGCATTATTGACATGGCCAATGCCCGAATGCCTAATGGCAGCAAAAGGCTCTGCAGCCTGCTTGGGCTGTTGGGGGTCCTGCTCCTTGGCTTGCCACCATGGTTTCCAGCAGAGATGAGCAAGAGCTCTGGGGCTGTTGAGCTATCTGGAGATGGGGAATATGCTGAATACAGCTGAGTGTGTATGTGCTGCTGCAGACAGTCCAAGAGCCCTTTGAGCTAACTGAATCTGGCCAAGCTCTGACCGGAGAGGCACACAACTGTGCTAACACAGGGTATCTTGGCTTGGACATGGCTATCTGGCTTGCAGACCACATCTGGATCACAGATGGCCAGGTTGGAGCATGGGCAGGATGGGCTTGAGTTTCCCTGAGTCCAGCTACCTTGGGCACAAGTCTAGCAAGTCCCTGGGACAGCTAAACAAAAGCCCAGTGAATGCTGGGTGACAATCTGTTTCAGACATCTTTTGTTTCTAATCTTTTATCAGGCCTACAGTCTGTTGTTTTTCTTCCCCTGTCACCAGGCCATTTAGAGTTGAACATGCTGATCACACAGATTCTAAGTAAGACACAATCAAACAAACTGAACTCCTAACTTTACTTTGGGTTTTGGTAGCGTCTTTTAAGCCCAGTATTTCAAAGCTTTTCACAAACATTATAAAGAAGGTCCAGAAAGATGTCATTGTCTGTGTTTCATGAATGACAAAACTGAAGGATGCAGACATTTGAAGACAGGCCCAAGACTGCAGAGTGGCCATGAGTGTGAGAATACAGATATTATTGCCCCAGGGTTTGGGATCTAACTAGGGGCTCATACAGAAATGATGTAACCACTTTAGGTTGCAATAAAATATTTTTTATATATTTGCACATCAGAAATGTTACTATCATGATGCACACTGGGACTACCACAATAGTATTGTAGTAGTAACTGTAATACTACAGTTAATTAATAAAAAGGTAGCATTCCAGAGATCTGAGCCTTTGTACACATTTTGGGTAATAGGGTGGTGACAGTGGTTGAGGATTGGCAGTGTCAGACCAAGAAAGTGATGGTGAACTATTTAAAAGCTGAATGCCTGAACTGACAAGAGTATATAAGATAAACAAGAAGAAATCCTTTCACAGTGAGGGAATGTAATGATTCCCATAAGATCTTTTTTGAATACTCTCACTGTGAGCACAGTTGAAGTAACTGGCAGCTACATTCAGCAGAAACTCATTCACTGTTTATTAACAACAGTTCTAATTAATCTAAAGTCAGCTCAATCTAAACAAAAAAAGAAAAATTTCCATCAATCTTTGAAGTGTTCCAGAGCATCTGGTAGACTCTTCTTCCTGCAGTATTCTTATTGCTCAGTCTGATTACCAGGCCAGAAGAAGTTGTGAGCTCCCCAAAAAGAGCTGTGCTTGCTGTAAGAACACATCAATACATATAGAAACTTACAAAGTGGCATGATAAGATTACAAAGTGGTATGAAAATATTTCTTTGCCACACTTGGATGCGTGATCAATGAATCAAGGCAAATTTGAAACAGGTTCAAGAGGGGAGAATTGATCTCTTTAAGTTGATTCTCTGTATAGGAAGGGGAGTGCAAGCTCAAGCAACATCACTAAGGTGGTGTCTCTGGGCTGGGACTGCTGCATGAACCGGGGCCATGGTGCCATCCTGAGGTGTGCTGCCCACAAACATGAGGTGTGCTGCCCACTAGAAGCACTAGTGCTGGAAGTGATTTTATTCAGGTTCAATGGGCTTATGCATGGCTGTGCAATAAGGAAACTGCAGCTGGAGAATTTCAACCTAAGGAGTGATTCCCAGTGGAGAAAGAAAGCTTTTAGCTAGTTATCTTAGAAATGGCAGGGTGGAAAAAGTTTGGACCTGAAACTGCACAGCACTGATGCCGGATGAGGTATCCATACACCTTTGTGACAGGTCATTTTTAGTTTGTCATTATAAACCTCGCGTGAAGGAGATCTTACACTTTTTCCAGGAGCTTACCACAGTCTTTCACATCTGCAGCCAAAATGTGTGCTCCATAGCTTCAACCCAACAGTGCACAAATGCAGCAAAACTGCTCTGGGGATCTGAAAGAGTAAGTGCCCAGAGCTGGTCCTGCCCAGTCGCTCCACTGTCCCCTGACATGGGCTGCACTGTTCCCCGAGGTGCTGCAGAGATGCGGCACAGGACAGTTGGAGGAAAGGGCTGGACTTGACCTGCCAGCTTTTCCTCTAGGGTGAAAAGAAGAGGATACCTGACAACAAAGCAGATCTCCAACAGCTGAGCGCTTATGGTGCCTGCGAACCCTGGGCAGCAAATTGCAGAGCCGCAGGAGGGCCGGGCAGAGTGGCAAGGTGCATCTCCGTGCATGTGCCCCAGCACGGCAGAGCAGGACCTCATCACCAGCCACCCCTGCACGGGAGGGCAAAACTGGGACCTGTCTTTGCTGTTGTGCAGGATGCCGGTGTCTCGGGTGAAAGCAAGGTCAATTGGCCTGTGTCCTGGGGTGCATCAAGCACAGCATTGCCAGCCAGGCGAGGGAGGTGACTGTCCCGCTCTGCTCTGCACTGGTGCGGCCTCACCTGGAGCACTGAGTGCAGTTCTGGGCGCCACAGGATAAAAAGGATATTAACCTACTGGAGAGTGTCCACTCTCCATACATGGTAAATGACCATGTATGAGGTGAAGGGACAGAATCATCTCTCCTATGAGGAAAGTTCTGAGAGATGTAGGACTGTTCAGCCTGGAGAAGGCTCAGGGGGCATCTCATCTGTGTATATAAATGTCTGAACAGAGGATGCAAAGAGGATAGACCCAGCCTCTTTTCAGTGGTGCCCACTGACAGGACAAGATGCAACAGGCAGGAACAATCACAAACCCTCTGAATGTCAGGAAACACTGTTTCACTGTGAGGTGTTAAAGTCTCCATCCTTGCAGATACACAGAAGCCATTGGGCCGAACCTCGGCAATTGGCTATAGGTGGCCCCGCTTGAGCAGTGGGGGTTGGACCAGATGACCTTCAGAGGTCTCCTCCAACCTCAACCATTCTGTGATTCTGTAAATTTTGTTCTACAGACCTTAACAAAAGAGCAGCTTTTCAGGGAATGACCTGCTCACATCACCCTGAGCTAACATTTGTCCAACAGGGCAAATATCTACAATAAGACTGATGAGTCCAATCAAGAATTTAAATAATTGACAGTCTGTGTGATCTCAGTAAAAGGACTCAGACAGGCCCTCTCTGAGCAATTTTGAGGATGTGAATACAACATCCAATACAGAAAGATCTGCAACATTGAGACATAGCATTAAACTATTTTTCAGTTGTTTGACGTGCTGTCTTGTACCTGTTTATTCAGAACTACGTTTATCTTAGTAACTGATCAAACAACTGCACTGACTCCATACAATGAAAACCTCAAATCCTGGTGTCATGTCAGGGTACATGGCTTGGTATCACACCTCAGTTTAAATGAAAACAAGAAAAGAAGAAACTATGCAAACAGAAGTTTCTTGTGTGGCTACTCAAAACAGTCTCAGCCTGGTAGGTGTGGGTCTGCTGCCTTCTGGAAAGGGCCTTCTGAACCATTTTGAAACAGGGGCCAGCATGAAATGACATAAGGGACTTTTGACCTGATTTGAGTTGGGTCACTCCGAGGATCTCTTTTGTTTTCATTCTGTCCTTTTGCTGCCTCCTGAGGCATTTTGTCAAATTCAAACGGTAGCTGTGATTGTGGTAGCTCCGTATCTACTTCCCCTCCCTCTAAATAACTGGTTAGAAAGAGACCTTCAGTGAAGTTACTGCTTTTAGTTGCATGGCTGTCTGTTATTTCTTTAGCTCTGAAGAATCTCTTCCCCTTGCCTAAATGAAATATTTTTCTTCAGTAGAAATAAAGTGGAAACTTATTTTACCAGAATGTCCCTCCTGACTGTGACCTGTCTACACTCATGATGCCTAAGCCCACACATTTCTTTTTATTATGAATGAGAATAAGTGTTTTCCCTGTTTTTCTGTTCTTTCATTTTCTGTGGAATCAATAACGAACACTTTCTATCACTGTGCATCACTAGAGAGGATACTAGACAATAGCTAGACAAGAACTACACAGGGTCTTGGCTTTGGGAGCTCCTTCTTGCCTGGAACTGCAAGGACTGTGGAAATTAAGGACACACTTTATGCCACTGATGGCTCCTATTTTTCCTTCTGTATGTGTGCTTATTTTAAAGTTGTGTGGAAAGCTTACTGCACTCAAAACCAACAAAGATGGTCCGGAGTGTATTTTTTCAATGCTATTTTAGACATGTGGTTATGGCTCTAAGAGACACAGTTTCACCAGCCACACCCTTCTCCTTTTCCCAGCTTCCTCAAATGGTTCCTCAGTGCTAGAGCAGATTCACTTCACGTGGAGCGATTGTGCAATCTTACATCATCCCTCACTCTTCCCTCCCCTTACCCACCATGAAAATAGTTGCTCAAAGATATTCAGGACATAGCCAGGTATTTCTTTAATCAAAGATCATAAAGTAGGCATTGCTATAATCTATTTGCATTTTTTCTACCTATCAAATTATCTACAATTTCATCTATAACGTAACTGAATTTCACATTGGACAAATTTTCAACAATACTTTTATCTCAAACAAAGATTGCTGAAGGAGACAAAGTCTTCCGTGATTATTTCCTTATATGATACTTAATTTCTCATGTAAATAGTCTTTAATGATCCTCTGGTTTTAATTTCTTTTCATGTACTTTACCACAACATGTTGAAATAAATAGTAAAAACATGACTCTCATGGAATACTATCTAGATAAACATATTTTTACAATGCTCTCTAGGGAATTAAGCAGAAAATTTAAAAAATTTACCAGTGGAATCTTGTAATGGATCTGCAGAAATTGTAGAGTGGGATGAAGTTAAGAATAAATTACAGGTATGATTACAGAGAGCTTTCACAGTTAGTTTCAACTAATACTAACATTTTACTAAGTGCCATTTTATGTAGTTTGTGTCACCATTGTACCTACTTATTAATACATGTGTTTTAATACACATTCCTGTGGCAAAAGGAAATAATTCTGTTTTATGGATGAGGAGTTGAGAAATGGAGATTAAGCAATTTATACGAAGTCAGACAGGAAACATGTGGCTAACCCTCCATCTCTTGAGTGCCAGTCTGGTGGTGCAACTACAGCAGCAGCTCTCTGCCGAAAAAAGGAGAGCTGTGCTAAAGCCCTATATTTGATATAGTAAAAAATCAAGGTGATTATTAACTTTTAACATATTAAGAATGATGCAATGGATAGCCCTGGATCTAGTACTCATGAATTCTAATTTACTTAAGTTCTACCAGTCGTACTATTGCAGATTGCTGCTCCTCAGAACACACGATTTTGGAGCAATGTCTACAAACATTGACATACCATTATGGCAAGAAATGAATGAATGGCACTCATTCAACTTCTGTGCTTAAGATATTTCCCTCCTACTATTGTAAAGTGCAGTCCTGTAGAAATCTGCTCAACTCCAACATAACTCTAGTCACCAACGATGGTTAATGCGTGTTTTCTGACTGCCCACTTATGCACAGGCCAGATTACCTTACCCACCATATCTTATATTTCTGTAATCCCCTTGAATATGTTTTGTAAATATGCTGATAGAACATAGACAGTGACTGCTATTAAAAGATGATTTTCAGTGTCTTTGGATAAATGTGTTGCTAAATATAGTTGTGAAAATATATTTGCTCCTACAACTCTTTTAGATTTAGCATGTATCTTTGACATTATGTTGAAGTGCTACTTTGGCTACGTTGCCGCTTGTGTGGATCCCTTGACTCGTGTCCTCTCTGTGGCAACTGGAAGACCACGATGTAGAAACATATTGAGTTTACCACATGGTAGTTCCTCTTAAAGCTTCTCCAGAACCTCTTGTTCAGGTTTTGGGTTCAGTTTTCCCCTTACGTTTTATTTTTATGCCTCAACCCAAGACCCACCAGGTTGTAGGACACCTCCTCACCAGTTTCCTCTGCTGTTCTTCAGCTGCTGTCTCACAGCCTCAGGAGGGGATGCCTGATGGGGATCCAGGGACTTGAGCCTATTTTAATTCTGTCTCTGGGCAGAGCACTGCTGCACAGCATCCCCCAGCTCCTTGGCTGGTTTCAAGGATCCTTGGAAGGGTCCTTTTTTTGTCATCTCCTTCCATCTCCAAATACTGTTTTTTCATTTCTAATCTATGACCATGAAGTCTCTCCCTTTCTTTCATTTGTTGTCCCCATCATTGTTTGTTTTCTCCCCAGTTTTTATTTTCCTCACAATCTTTGCTGGGAGGTCATGGGAGAGACTGTTCAGCTGTGTTAGGGACTGGCTAAGGCCCATTACTTTTGGAGGAAAATCCAGTAGGAACAGAGATGAGCTTCAGGCACTCTGGGCACAGTGCAGGAACAGGAACCAGCAGTATTTCCCAGATTACTTTAATGCATGCCCACTGATCCGTAGCCTTCTGAGGTAGATGCAGCCTTTGTTCTCCTTTGAATGTGATGAATTTTCTTAATACTGCTTTCAGGTAAAGTTCTTTCTGAAGGTATTGAGCGGGATGTGGATTTAGGTGTGGGTATTACTGTAAGCCTGATTCTGGACAAAAACATCAGAAGATCTTCTGAAGAGAACCTTCCTAATAGAAAACAAACAAACTTTTTCTTCAGAAGTTCTGGCTGTGTCAATAAACACCTGATATTCTCTAGAATAAGATGATCATATGTGTAAATAAGGTTTAAGGTGCTTGCAAAAGCACCCTTTATTAGTTTTCATGCCCAAAGTGAATATTGATACAGATTTTTAAAATCAATTAGTCACCTCAAATGATTTCACATCTAGGAAAAAAAGCTGAGGAACTCAGCAGTGAGGCCTCCAATCCAAGTGATGATAAGTGGACAGTTTCTTGCTCTTTGGTTCACTATTTACCTGCTTGCAAAATTCTTACCTTGGGTACTTGAATATATAGGAATAGGGGACCAGTGAAAAAAGGAAAAATTAGAGGCTTGGGAAGCTTGAAAATTGAGGCTTTCAGCAAAGAGACATTTTAAGAGAAATAGTCAGGAGGTACATGGAACAAATACCAAATAAACAAATAATGGTCAGTGCTTAAAGGGTTAACAACATGATTATGTGGGTGTCCAGTAAGCAAGGCTGGGGAAAGAATTTGGGTCTGAAGCAACTTTTTCATGCTATGTTGTTGCCCAGAGGCAGTGCTGGGGGAGTCCCTGTTCCTTCCAAACTTTGCCAAAGAGCTGACTAATGAAGTGTTTGCTACACAGGCACAAGGGAAACAAAACTGTAACTTGCAAATTATCAGATTTGCATTGGAAGCTTTGGCAATAATAATAATAATTTTAATAAAGTGAACAGTATTTCCCAGCTGTAACCTGTATTCTTAAGGAGGTTCTAGAAAAACACACTGATAAGAAATTATTCAACACTGGGTTCCTAATCGGTGAGGGTGTTCCTATCACTTGTTGGTAATTAGCATCAGAAATGTGTTCCTATCAGCTAGCCACTAATCCCATCTTCTCTTTCTCCTCTTTTGTGTGTGTGTTCGTGAGGTTTGACTAACCTTGGTAAATAATGCAAGGTAAACTTGTAGTGTTTGATTTTGACACCTCTTGATGACGAGAAGAGGGAAAGAGCTATGGTTAAAGTTAGTCAGCCTGAAGTAAAATCCTACCACAGGCAAACCAGTATTCAGATGAGATAAGTAGCTGAGCAAAGATTGATTAGTTCCTTATTTGAAACACGGGGTTTTAATCTCTGTTCAGTTTACCTCTGCTACTCTTGTACAGAAATAATGATCTCTTCTTTTGTTATTTTGGGGGCCCTGAATTTGTTCTGAGCATTTATTTTGTCTGCAGAGTTACTGCTTGTATCCAAGATTCCAGTTAAATACCTAATGTCTTATGTTACTTGGGTATTCCCTTAATTTCTTAGACATCTCTGTTTACATAGAGAAGAGAGGTTCCAGATTTCATGTGAGTTACCCCGATGAGTGAGGTCCTGACTGTGAAGTAAAATACTTCAGCTTGATTCTGTTATTTGCCTCGTATAGGTATATACAGATGCTGAAATCAAAGTAAATCTTGCTAACTTCATGGCACAGGTGTTCAGAGCTTGTTCTTGGATGCAAGTGACTATACGAATGGTAGAGGACTGAAGATGTGGCCATTGTCCATCAGAAAAAATCTTCTGCTGATAGTCACCTGAGGCATAAGGTAAATTAAAAGACTAGATCCATTGCTGGCCAATGATGAAACTGCATTATTTTCAGGTATTTATCAGGTATGGATAACTTAATAAATTTAGCACTTTCTTAAACTTCTTAAAAAAATAAATATGCCAGATAGCAGAAATTGAACTGATGTTGTCCTATGGCTTCTTATGATAGGAAATTGGTGGTTGCTTATAATTTTACATGTGGATTTCTAAGAACAAGAGACATGGCTGTATCTTAGACAGCAGGGACTAAGCAGATCATTTAGACCAGCATAATGGGGAAAGAAGGAACATCTAGATGTAGGAGAGAAGGCAGTGGCAATCTGAAGATTTATGTCTTTGGCAGGGCTAGCTGGAAGATTCCAATACCTCTCTGGAAATAATTCCTTTAAGAAAATATTGGGTTTTCGTTGTTGTTGTTGGTTGGTTGGTTGGTTGGTTGGTTTTGACAGTCTCATAGCTGTTTTGATTTATTCAGGATGAGAAAAAAACAGTTTATAACATTCCAGATTTTTGAGGGGGTTCTCCTTTTACTCCTTAGCACTTCAGAATGATTTGAAGGTATGAAATGCTAGCATCCCTTTATTTTGTTCAAAGTTAAAAAGAGAAATGAAAAATGGCTACACCTTTATTCTAAATGAAAAAGTGGGAAAACAGCAAGACAGAACCGCAAGTTAGTTTTTCTTATTATCTTTTAGCTAAGTTCTTAAAACTGTCTGCTGGAAGAATCCAAAGACTAGAGAACTTCTGACTAGGAAGAGACCAAAGTCTAGTCCTTGAGTACAGTCCTTTGGATGCTGGAGTCATTTGAGTTTTCCATTACCACTGACCAGGCTGAGTGGCACAAAAAGGACAGGAGTGGCCTGGCTTTGATTTGTCCATTTGTTTAATAAAATGCTAGAGAGGCATTGTCAACATACGCCAGATTCAGGACTTGCCAATTCCTGTTTCCCACTGAGAGTCCTTCTTACGTTGGAGATTCTTTTTATGGAGCTGCCAGCCCAGAATTGTTCTGCATCTAATGGAGGAGAAATGAGAAGAGATAAAATGGAGTCAAACGATTCGATAACTGACTTTACAGCAAAGACATGTAGAAATGAGTTAAATCCTGTAGACTAAATATTAATACTTTGTTGTCCAACCCAGGAACACAGTTAAAATGGTGAGATCTCTATTAAATCCTCTGGAAAAAATGATGAACAAGTTGTGAGGCTAATCAGCCATGTTGTGGGAAGGAAATCATGCAATTTACCAAAACCTCAGGAGACTTGGGTAAATTTACTGATAGATCCTTGTCCCTGCAAGACCAAATAAAGGCCCAACATGTTGTCAAATACCTGAAATCTCCATTTTCCACTGAAAATGGAAATTAGTCCTAGGCACAAACCTAGTGATTAGTCAAGGACTTAAAATCTGTCTTCTTAGAGTGGCTGGGTCAAACGGGTTCTGTATTTCATCACACGAGCAGGATCTAACCTGGATCTGACCCATAACAGCTGAAAAAGTTTGCTCTAGAGGTACTGCAAGCAAGACTTAACAACAGTAGTAAAAGAACATATGAGATGATAAGTGAAGCTAAGCTGCATTTATATTTTCCACTCTAAAAACTGAAAAATTAAAAAAAAAAAAGGTGGTAGCAGTGGAAGGCAATTCAGTATTTATGGAATTCATCCATGTGAACAAAAGGTGCAGCTAGTATTTCAGCCGGTGCTATAATAATTTATGACTTTATGTGGGGGTACATTATTATATACCTCATTTCCAAATTACCTAGCTTATTCAAACAAATATTTTCAAAATGTAACAATTAGATTAGCTCAGTGCATCAATCAACAGTGCTCAAGATTGTGCTGACTTCAGTTTTTGTGGTGTCTTCTTTGCAGCATTGTTGCTCTTATAAAAATTGTTTCTGTGGTCTTTTCAGATTTCCAAAGTTGGCTGCATCCAAATTCTTCTAGCAGTGGACATTTTGGGTAGTTAAGGATAACTATTTCCAAAACCACATTTAATTTATTTATTACCTCATCCCAGAACTTATTTTACCCTAGGGCACAACCAAAACATATGTAACTAATTATCCTGAGAATGTCCACAGCTTCAGTAAGTATTTTTTTTCTTTTTTTTTTTTCTTTTTAAATCCCACTATTTTTCATTCTTTCTGCTGTCCATTAAGTCCTATGGAGAAATTTCTGCTGGATAAATTCATCTTTGAGTTCATGTGCAAATTCATTTATGTTTCAGGATTCAGTCTCATCTTTTGCTGTTCAAATCTAGCTCTCAATCCACAAACTCGTAGGCCTCTGTCAGATATTTCAAAGATATCAAAAAAGAAAGTCACAAAATGAAGGCACCAGCGCCCAGATTTAATCAGTTTAAATTTCACTAACATCCCTATGCCTGGTGATTCCTCTTGGCTACACACGGCTGAAGATGCAGGGCCAGCCAGGAGGAAACATTAGGCAAGAGGAGTAAATTGGAATTTAACCAATACAAATCAGATCTCATGTCTCTGATTTTGATTAAAAAAACAAACCACAAAACCTCAGAATTCTTCAGGATGGAAAGCTGTCTTATGAGCCTGAAGTTTGTTTAAATGCAGCTATTTTCACTGTCTTCCTTCCAAAAGAGGGAAAGGATAAATACAAAAAACTTATTGAACTGCAGTGGAGTCATAAGAGGAATAAAGTCTGGCCATTCTGATTAGAAATATTTTTCTTTGAATTTCTGTGATGCTTGATGTTCTGTGATGTCCTGAGTGAGCCCTTTATTCTATGACTGTGATAGGAAGTCCTTTTTTCAAAACAAACAAACAAACAAACAAACAAAACAAGAAAAAAGGAAAACAAACCAACAACAACCACATATAGTAGAGTTTGGAGAAACTCTGAGGCAGAATCTCTCTCAGATACACAGATCTGCTGTTCTTCGTTGCCACAGAACAGACTCTTCCACCTTGCTCATGGGAGTCAGGAGAGTTGCACATTAAAAATATGCTGGCCCTAGTTCAATGCAGTGTAAAGAAGCAAACCTGTTCAGTCTAAATATTAGAAGCAGCTTAATTCTCACGGAGAGAGGTCCCACCTATGCTAATGTATCTTTTCAGGAAGCTTGGTAAATTAGCCTGGAGCAGCCATCACCGCGCTGTCTAAAAATCGGATGTGCATAATGTAGAGAAGGTACTAAGTACTTTCAGGTCTCATTTATTTTGTTGAAGATGTGGAATCTCAATGCATTTCATATCCAGGCTCTTGACTAAAGGTAAAATTCTAGTGTCAAGGAAGCCAGTGGCAAAGCTGCCCTGAATTTGGTGAGGCAAGATCAGCCTGACTGGGCTGATAAAGCGCAGGTACGTCTACAACACAAGAGCAGGTTCACTGCAGCGTTCAGTGCACCTGACAACGGAAGGCGACTCCACAGCTCAAACTTGCGCAGTTCCCCGTAGCGTTGCCGTACAGGAGCCAGTTCTCATTGGAACTGCTTGGTTTTAGTCCTGTGAACAAGGGGATTTAATATCTGCCACTTTACATTTGTAAACTGCCCTCATAATTTTTCCATAACTATAAAAAGGAATAATTTAGATGCTTGCTTTTTTAATTAGTCAATTAGGACTTACAAGTCAGCGTGCTCCCAGGAATACTAATCTCTCAGGCAAACATAGCAAAAGCAGGTTTAATTGAAGACATAGAAAAAACAGAGCTGCTCCAGATTTCTTAACTAATTTTGATGCTGAGTTCCCAATTACTGTGTTTGCTGGACTTTTGGGGAAAAAATTTTCTTCGGGAATGTGAACTACATTTGAGAGATTTTGTACAGAAACATATCCTGCATGGTCTTGCTCTGTGTGTGTGTCATTTATTTTACTTGCTCATTGAAGCTAATGAGCCTATCCACAAGAGTAAACCTAGGATGATAAAAACTTCCCCATTCAGACCCTAACTCACATCTCAAGATGTGTGACCAAATGTCGGACATTCCGCTCAGAAGTCCAGATGAGCTCATCCCAGATAACTCACTGTGTTTCCATCTGGTTCAGATTTGAAGAAAACTATTTAGTTGGAAGAAGAAAAACACATTTTGTATCATTTTAATGCTGAACAGATTTAGTGACATACTTGCTTATTTAATCTACAGCATTGGAGAGTCTAATGAACTGAGTAAGATACATATCTTGGCTCCAGTTCTGTTCTAAAATACACCAGAGAAGCCCCAATTGACTTAAATGGAATAGCATCTTTGTTAATGAGCGCAAAATGTATTCTGATGGAAAAAAAGAAGTGTATAAGCATGATATGAATATAAGTATTTCAAACTATTGAAAGTTACTTAACAGTTCATCTGCATTTATGTCTTGTATGTGTTTTTTTAAGAGGAACAATACTGTTTAGTCAATAAAATAGTCTGTTTTTTTCAACTGAGTAATTTAATCGTGTAACTCCCACTCCCGATAGCTGGAGAAATAATAGGTGTGTGACTCTTCCAAATTCTGATGGGAGAGTGAAATCCAGGGTAATGCTGCACATCACACGCTGCTGCTGTGTGTGCCCGACAGGTGACCTTTGATGGAATCCAGCCCGGGCCTGGGGGTGCCGAGCGCCTGTTCAAGTGTTCGTAGCCATCTGCTGCGGTTCAGGAAAATGGGTTTTCTCAGGATGGTCCAAATATGTTTCCTTCCTGTCGTACTGAAAATGCAGAGGGACAATTGACATTAAAAAATAGGTCTCCCCATAGCCCGACTTTCATAGGGAAATTTGCAGCTGCTGGTGACCTTATCTGGAGAAACTACCAGGTAGCAGCAAATGCTGTTATCGTGCTTAAACTGGCACTGACATTGGAATACAAAAATCTTGTTATGCCCATCTCCAGCTGCTCATCTCTTCCCGGTTCTGCTCCAACCTTTCTTCTTGTCGCACATGGTTGGGCAGCCCCATGGTGAACAAGATCAAGGGAGAAGCTATCCTGGTGTTTGTCTGTATGGGAAAGGACGAAGGTGGAGAGCGAAGTATAAGCTGCATCAAGGGTGAGATCCATATTTTTAGTGGTGTTTCCATTTTACACTGGTTTAATTAGAGGGCTGCTTCTTTTCAAAAAGGACTATACAATAATGAATTGTAGAGAGAATGTTATTTGGGCACTCAACAATAAAACATTAGGAGTCTTTTGATAAATCTTTTTTTGTCGGAAAATGTCATTTTGTTGCAGCATTCAGACATTGAAATGTCAGTTCACCAAAATTTGGCAAAGTAGCTTCTCCAGATGAAGTATGGAGGAAAGGAGAATTAAGCTAAGAGAAAGGCCTTGGCTTTCTCCCAGGTGTGGAAAACCAACTTTACAGCCCCAGTCTGGTTAGCGAAAGCTCTCCAGAGGGCTCTCACCCTTTCCTGGGGCGTGCAGCCACTATGAAGCTTCTCTGGGGGCTCTGTCTCAGGGCTGTGCTTTGTTTTCAGTGGAAAGGTCATGGATTGCATTCGTATGCATACAGAAACAAATTTTGGAACCAGACACAGCTTAATGAAACAGAATTACAATCTTCCAGTCAGCCTTCCTTGCTGCGCTTTGTCATCAGCTGAACTCAATCAAAAAGGAAGCAAAAAGTAGCATTGTCTAAAACGAACGGACTCAAGGGAACATACTTGAACGGGTATAAATGCCAGATTTCCATTGCTATAAAATGGTTAAGAAGAATTTAGTAGCCGGAAAGTTCTGTCTCCTTCATCATGGACAATCTGAAGGTGGGAAATTTTCTTAGGCCAGAATTGTTTACCTGCCTTTCCAAATATCTTAGTAAGGCTGACGTGTGTGTTGTGCCATGTGCTCTGATTACAGCAATGGCACAAACAGGCAGTCAATAAAGAAAGCAGAAACAGAGGACGCATATTTGCTCTTGAGTTGTTTTCAATGAAACTATTGGACACAAGACACATACAGGAGTTAACAAGCAGTCACCATTAGTAATCACTTGGATGTTTTTGGAGACCTGGGCAAAGAAGGGAAGGGAGTTAATCCTCCTTATTTTTCCCTTTCCACGTAGCTACAGCAAGTTCTTGTGAAGATTCCTTCACTTCCTTGTTCTGAATCTTCTATAGTGTAACTGTCCATTTGGTAGAACAGAAAAAAGGTGATTTTGTTATTTTAAAAACTGACTCCTAGTTTCATGAGGACAACACAAGAAAAAAAAAAATAAAATGAGAGAGAGAACAAGGCAGCAAAAGAGCAGCAGAGTCCTTTTCTCATTCTATTTCTTCCACGTTTGCTGCTAAAGAGAGAAAAAAGTAGCAGAAAGCCTTATCAGCCATGCTGAGACTTGGCAAACTTACACTAGTGTTGGGCTGTCAAAAGCAGCACTCTCAGTTATCTTGCTAGTTGCAGGCTTGCAGCAGTGTTGCAAAAGAAACAGCTTAGGACAGACTAACTAAACAGACGGCAAGAACACAGAAAGATTAACTGAGTGGGAGAAGGAAAAGGAGAGATGAGGGATAGGCTGGGAACAGGAACCTGAGCCTCACATGCTGGATATCGCTCATAAGTTAACAGGAGCTAGAGGAAATGGGGTTATCTTTTGGATCCTTCCCGTCGACTCTGCCCACATCATGTCTTAGCATTAGGAGGATTAAAGTCCAACAATGCCATAAAGAAACCTCATGTCCTGGCAAACGGCGGGCATTTTGTGCCATGAAGGTAAATCTCACTCCTTTCAGCCTTCTTGGCATCAAATTATGGACACGGGCAATAAGCAAAAAAGATTATCCTTTTGTTGTTCACCAAGCAGGCCAGATTTCCTGCTGACCAGCTTTGGGCCGTTCCTCTCAGTTCTCAGATGTAATCTCATGCAGCACTTCACTCAACAAGCATTTTTTTCCTGAACTTCTCAAGTGTTTTTGTCTATAGTCTTTCTTGACTATATAAATACTTCTGCATAACAGGCAGAGGGAGACTTTTGTTATTTGCACATTGATGTGTCCATGCAGCATATCCTGCTAGTTTTGGATTAGCTGTTTTGGTCCAGTGAATTAGCCACTATTAGTTTCCTTTATAAATAAATAAATTATTACTTTACAAGGATTTTTTCATTGTCTTCTAAAACATCTGGTATTGTCTACTATCAGAAAGACCACTGAATGCTGATACACCAGCAGTCTTAGGGCTTCTGGGATAGTGGTCTGCCAGTTTCTAAAGGTGTATTCCTCTCACAAATATGCCTTGCAAAATATCTTGAGACCACCTGATGGAAAGCCCTGTGGAAGCGTCATTGTGCTAGGTGCTTGTCTCCTTAGTGATCCATAAGAAACAGAAATAACGTGAGGATGTGCTCAGTCTCGACAGAATCAGTTACAGGATGCTAGCGGTGCCTCAGGCAGCGCATCCACTATTCACAGAAGCGATCATGTGGCAGCACAGGATACAGCCTGGGCACCGGGAACCACATGGGACCCTGGCCAAAAGCCCCGTGGTTGGGTCCTCAGCCTTCATGTTGGCCTTGCTCTCTGAAGGAAAGGTAGCATGGGCACAACAAGTCTTGCAGGAGCTATTTCTTACTACTGTCATGTACAAAGGGAGTAAGAAACGGGAACATTATGCAAAGAACACTGCAGGGAACACTAAGCAAAAATTGTTCTACAGTTGGAAAAATGTCATCATCGGATTTCCTCTTTTTGCTTCTGTAAATTGCAGCACTGGGTGAAGGGGGCAAAGGAGAAGGAGGGAAGTAGGCTTATGGCCAAATTTTTATTGGCCATTTAAATGAGAGTCCAAACATAGACTAGAAAGTCTTCTGTTAAGAAATGCTGTATTTTTTCAAAGCTGTCTCAAGTTCTTCAAATTCTAATGCTGGGTTTTACTACACTGTTTGCATCAGTAACACAATCAACTCTGAAGTGGAAATAATCACCATCTAGTGCACAATACCTCTTCGTGGTGCAGAGGTCTACCCTGTTACAAAGGACATTTCATTCTGAGAGGTAGGAAAGTAGTGTTTTGCAAGCTGCATGTTTTTCAGTTAATCTGGTGTTCCATGTAGCTGATGGAGAAGCTACCATAAAAAATGGCCCAAAGAATGACAAAATAAGGACATGGAAGGAAAAGCCAGTAGTCCTTTCATATTTAGTTTTACATGCTAGAACTTTGAGTGTTCAGGTCCTGTGACTCTGAGTCATGCCTGTGTTCTCCGAGATATGTTGGCTTCTTTTCCAGCTCCGCTCTTCTGCATTGTTCTCCGGTTCAGTTACTCACATTAAATCACATTTCAAAACCCCACTTTCTTACTCTGCTGAGTGCTACCAAGTGTACCACTAATAAAACCTAATTAATACGGCTGCAGTGGCATGAGGTGGGTCTCATGACTGGAACGTGAGAATCTGCAGCAGCAGCTTGGTCTGGGCAGGTGGAGCACGCTGAGGAGGGGCTGCACGTTGCAGCGGGCACAGCCCTGTCTGCTGGCACCAACGAGGTCTGGTGGGCGCTGAGCCTTACCTGCACATGTGGCTCACATCTGTGAAATTCTGGAAGAGGAACCATTGTCTAGCTTTGACATATCGCCTGGTCATTTTACCTAAGTGCCGGAGACATCTACTTGGTAGCATTAAGAAGAGGAAAAAAAGTATCATGTGACTTCAATTTGGATTTGCTAGGTATTGAATGCATAGCTCTTCAAGAGACTCTAAAAATAAGAACGACCTTTTAAATACAGAAAAACTTGCATTAAAATAGGAGCTTGGTCTAACAGAGGAAGAGGGTGGTCTATGATTTTGTTACCTTATGCAATCAGAATATGGAATGAAACGATTAAAGGAAAAGAGCAAGCCAGTTCTCTAAAGCCTAAAGCATCATTAATTAGGAACAGAAACTTAACAAGAGAACTGTTAATGAAAACTTTTTGAGGATCTGCTGCTGCTTTGTCCATGCACAGCACAAAGCAGAAGTAAATGGAAACAAGACACAGTTATAAGTCAACATCAACAGGTGATAAATGACAGTCAGAAGAATAATTGAACTGTTTACAAATGATTCTGTCCTGTGTTTGCAACGGAGCCAGAATACATATTCTCTCGGCTGGGCAGCGGGTAGCGTCACACTGTGCCATTAGCTGCCTGCATGGCTGCATTAATGCATTCAGCACAGTGTGCTGCCCGCTGGAACTGCAGCACCAGTCTGACCTGTGGTGGGCAGATGGAAGGAACTATCTGAAAACTAAGTTTCAATTCAACAGGCCCGATTACCTCAAGACATATTTACTGCCCCGTCACTGCAAGATACCTACCTATGTATCTCACTAGCTAGATCACTTACCACCTCTCTGCTCTCTTTTCTTTCACCACTGAAGGTGAAACGGAAGGAGAGCAAAGGAAAAGAACACAAACCAGAAAAACTTTGAACCCAAAAACTGTTTCAGAAGGGAGATTATTCTGAAATGTTTTTAATGAAAATATTCACATTTTCCCCTGGCTCTAGTGAGTGCATGAAAGAGACCTGCTATGTTCTGGTGCTTCCTACACCATTCAGACTGCAGCCAAGGGAAAGTATGGGTGACTTTTTTAGCTTGTGGGTTTTTTGACAGGATTTTGCAGTCTTCTTTTTATTTCTGTTAAAACTTCACACAGAGAAAACCTTAATATTTCCAAACATTTCCTTAGCAACTAACACTTAAAATAGAAAAATCTCAACATTGACCTCATTGCTTGCTCTCTGGCCTCCAAAACTCCCAGTGATACAGAGGATTCTAAGAAAAGGAAGCGGGATGTGCAGGCATGGTCCAAGAGAGGGATGAGCTCCATGAAGACCTGAATCCAGGAAAGAGGCCGAGCAAATGAAGGTCCGGCAGAGGAGCTGTCTCCCAGCTGCTGCTGTATCTATGTGGTTGTGAACTCCGCTTTTTCTCTCATTGCAACAAAGCTCTAATAACAGTACTATCTAACTTCCACTTTTTGTGTTTTCTTTGGAGACAAAAACTGCCAAAAGGAAATTCTTTTGCCTATGGCCAAGTAATATTATTCAAAGTTCCTGTGTTAGAAGGGGGCTGCTAAAATCCCTTTGGAATCTCCCTTGTGCAGTGTTTCTGTACAAACACAGCATGGCACTATGTTAAATCACCACGGTTCAATGATCTCTGCAATCCATGACATAAGGAAAATAGAGTGATCATATGGATTGAATCACAATAGATAGAAAAGACTAATACAGAATGTATCTTCTTTAATTAGGAAATCCTTCTGTCCCAGGTACTCGAAAAGTGAAGTTAATTCATGTAAACATTTTACATCTGGGCAGACTTATAAATGCATCGGCACAGAATATTTTAAAGTTGCAGCTTCCTAGGGGAAATTCAATAATTTTTCAGGGCCAAACACTGAAGCCAATAGGATTTTCCTCTATAGAATCAGAATAAAACAAAACAGCCCCCATTGCTCCCCATGACTATTGACAACAGACACCAGAGCTCTGCAAAGGAAAACAGAAAATGAGCACTAATGAATTTTGAAGTGAACTTGCCAAGTTACAATACTGTCTTCATTTAAGTCTCTTCTAAGAATTTTTCCAAGGTATTCACAGGAAATAAATAGCTTATGAAAACAGCAGTATAATTTCAGTGGAACTGTTGACATACCCAGGAGCCCAAGTCAAAGCTTTTTCGTGTGAGCGAGTCTCTCCACAGCCATTGACAGAACAGCACACATTTCATCACTTTGGGAGTTAGTTTGGCAAATAGATGTGGGTAGAGTTGTTTGCTCTGCCCCAAATTCCTCTGAAAGTCTTCAGTACTTTTAGGATGATCCATTCAGTTCCTTTGGATACCTTTCCATGCAGGTATGACCAAGCCAACTCTGAACCTTTTCATACCAAGACAGTTTCTAAAGCCAAGATTCAGATACTAAGAGACAGTCCCTGAATGAGCAATCCTGGTTTCTGGAAGCAGGATAATCTCATTAGCAAGGCACAGGTTGCTTTCCAGCAGGGCTGACTAGCCAAGCAAGCATGGCTGTTGTTTTCCTAGTGGCTGCTTTGCAGCTACGTTATTAATTTGGGTAGATTTATGTGTCCCTGCACTGGATTGCTTAGTTATAACCACTGGCTCTCAGTTCTTTGGGTATAAAATGGAAGCAGTAACAGCCCCCTCCTGCCTGGCACATGTGTCAAGGGGAAAAAGTCAGAAGACAGAAAAGCATGTGGGTGTTTCTTGTGAAGGGCACTAGACCTGTCTAGTATCTCAGATCTCTGACAACTTGGTAATTTTGAACCTGATCAATGCCAACTGGCTGTGTGATTTCATAATTTTATTCACAGTCCTGCTTTTATCCTGTTTCCCTTCTATTAGTCACGTCCATGTCTGTAGAGTGGGACAGCCCAGAGGAATGCCGAGAAAGGGGGAGATGGTTATCACTGAGCTGATGCTGGGGCTCTGCGGGTTACAGGCGGCTTCAAGTGCAGCGGAAAGCTGGCTGATTCAGAAGCTTTCTAACCACCTCCTTCTGCTGCTGCCACCGCAGTCGGGTATGAGACGGGAGGCACCCTGTGTTAGCTGTCCCGAAACTCAGAGGATTCTCCCTTGACCACTTCATGTGTTTTTATTGGTAGATCACACTGGCAATGCCACTTGAAGTTGTCCTAACTAGATGGAAGGGTGTCATTGAGTAGCCTGCTCAGTTAGAAGGTTGGACACACATAATGACTGGTTTTGTATATGAAGAAAGAAATATGCTGTCCTGCAAGGTAAGGAGAAAGAAGCTTTCGGAGGCTGTTAAAAGTGCAGGCAGAGCTCCTCTCTGTATCCCCTCTCCCCTTGCATGGGTAAGATGTCTCACACATAATGTATGTTCCATGTGTTACTGAGTCATTTTCCTTCTTTTACTAAGATCACTTTTAAAGCAAAATTTCAGTCTTTAAAAGCAAGTCCCTGCCCTGCAAAAGTAAATGACTTCTCTAAAATCTGTCTGAATTTCTCTGCAGTGGGTTTGTGGAGGCTATATCACAGATCTGGCAGTCATAGTGAAAGAGGAATATGACCTGCTCCATATATAAACCAGGAAGTCTACTTTTTTATGTAGAGTTAGTGAATTTCAGATGAAATATCCGAATAACTTCCTTTTTCCACTTCAAGCTAAAAATAACAGAACCAGCCCAAAAACCAGAGGGATACAGAGGGGTGGGGATGAAGTAAGAGACTGTCAATCCTGTGGCTCAGGAGGTCAAAGTGCTGCAAGAACATCACATGCTGATAGTGTAAACTGAAATGTAAGTCTTGCAAGTGCTTATTATACTATTTAAACAAGCTCTTAAACCTTTCCACACTGTTACTCTGCCTCTGTCCTGCTTTGTATTAGCTCTTTTAGCAATATATTTTCCAGCAAAGAGGGCTTGATGTAAAAATTGTTAATTAAATGATCCATGCCTGGAACTATAAAGGAGTGTTACTCTGTCATTTTCATTGAAATCAGTTACATTTGCCTGCTTTTCATGCTTAGTTTTGAGAGATCTCATACTGGAAGGTGAAGAGACTGTGGTTTTGGTCTGTATTTCTAGCCGTTTTCTCTCTGTGAGCCACATGGCCACAGTTTTGGGCCTCTAAACAGAGCCTGAACGTCTCTCTGAATATGTTTGAATCGTACAGCAGGTACATGCTGAGAAGCACCTCAAGGTGGCTGGTTTCTAGTTGTCTGAAGTAAGCACATGGCTAAAGTGTATGTTGTCTCCCACTTGCCCACGAGTCCCTCCCAGGAGCTGATGGGGAGACAGTGATCACCCGAACCTCCCTGAGCTGTGACCTGGCCTGTGGGTGTGCGGGTTGTCAGGCCTTTTGCACAGCTGGGGAACCTATATCTCATATTTGTGGGCCTTTGATAAGGATCTCAGAGAAGACGGATATTCTCATTGGTTATTCTCTGCCTCTTAGCAGGACTGGTGGAATCCAGTATGTAAAACGCCAACCCGAGAAGACAATTGAGCTGGCTGTCTCTGTACTTGGCATTGCTTCAACAGCTTCTACAATAGTGCAGTTCTTGTTTTTACCAGTTAAAAGTGATCTCGAAAAATTTGAGAGAACTCAAAGAGAATCCACAGCAATGGTTAAAGAACTGGAGGACGTACAAAGAGAGGAGAAAGATATGTGAACCAGCAGCATAGACAGGAAACGGGAGAGAGGTGGGCAGGGAGATAGATGGGTGGGTAGACAGACAGTCACGGTCAGAGTGTCTCTTTCTTGTAGCCGTCGCATCAGAGGCTCAAAGAGTTAGAAGCTGAAACGAGAAAAATTCAAACCAAAACCAGATAAAAATTGGAGTTGTGATGCTAATTGTAGGAATTTATCAGTTCGCAGTAGATTCTGTCTCGGTGGAAATTTTGAAATGAAAATAGCACATTTTCTTTAAAAGATACCTCAATCTATTTATTAGGTAGGTGACAAACTTAGGGAAGAGTCTGCAAGTCATGCTCACTGAAGAAGAAACAATTTGATGATAAAGGTCTTTCTGATCCAATAAACAAAAGTGTAAGACCTAGTAGATGTGATCTGAGGCCTCCCCTAAAAGCCCAACAAAAAAGAAAGTTCTGCCAAACAAAAAAGAAAGTCCTTCTCAGCAGCTCCACTTTGGTCCAGCTGAGATGGTCATGGAGGGAACTGCTCCTTCTGCTAAATTCAGTGCAGGCGCTGTCTCCAGCAAGACGAGCTGTGCCCGTGGCCCTGGTCTGGCCGCGGTGGCAAGGATATGCTATTGCATCAAATGCACACGTGCACATGAGGGGTCAAATGCTCATCATCAGACAGGAAGCCAGGCAAGACAACGGTCATATAGCTGGCAACTCACCTGTGAGTTGCTGAGAGATTCTCAAGAAGTCCAGATTGATTTTAGTATCATGGACTGGTAAAGGAGCCTTTTTAATGTGTAGGATTGAGCAAACAGGGGTAAAAGTGAAATAAATCTCATTTTGGCCCTTGGAGAAAGAATGTTTTTTCATTTTTGTGTGTTCTGATCATTGAGTTTGGCAAGGTAGGGCCAGAGGCAGAGACGTGGAAATCCCATGATACAGCTTGCTCACACAGATGTCTGACAAATTCTGGAGCAGTAAGGAAATTATTTCTGCTCTCGGGATAATTCAGAATCAGCATTTCGGGTAGAAGAGCATTAGAGAATTTCAGATCTCTAGCCAAACTTAGAGCAAAATGTTAAAGAATCTTCTATCACATACCACCTCAAACTGGTAACAGGTCCTGCTATCAAAACCCACACTGATCACAACAAGGCAGCAGATTCCCATTGGGCGCTGGGAGTGCTGGGCTTACAAAACTGGCTGAGACTTTTATTGCACAGTAAAGCAAGAGGAACACGTACTTGTAAAGCATTTTCTCTCCTTTCGTTGAGATTATTAGATCTGGTGATGAAAAACTTACATTTAACTGAGTGTACACTGGAAATGTTTTCTGAAATAACAAGAGAATGTTTAGAGAATGGAAGAAGTAATCACAAAATCTTTAAAGGAGCTCTGTAACTGCAGTTCTACTGATGTATTACTTCACTCTGGTTGTCTTAATGTTGGGTAAAGCAGGCTTCCAAAATTATATTCTCTATATCAAGGGAAAACTAAGCAAAATCAAGTGCAGAATATTTATTGCCATTAAATTTTCTCCATTGGTTTATGGAAGAGTAACATCTAACTGGTCAAATTCCAACCCATGATTAAATCCCACCTGAAATCCATCTCTTGCCTAAACTGACTGACATCATCATACCATTTCATACCCCAGTGCTACATGCATTCCTTTATTGAATAAAATAATTCTGATGTGCAGCTAATGTATTTGTAAAACACTTTTTAATTTAAGGAAAAAGTTGTTCAATGAAAATTATAAAGCCAGCTGCACACACAGTGCTCAAATTTTTGTTTGATGCAAACACAGGTTATTAATAAAATAGTCACACAGAACTGCTGTATCATCATGGTAGTGGGGAAAAAGATAAAACCTATGGAATGAATATGCCACTTCATAGATTATTATAAGTGCCACAGTTTACTATAAGTGCAAGACCCTTAAATTATGATGGATTAACATCTTTACCATAAACCTAATTTTTACTATGTGATTCATAACTCATTTTTTCATTAGCAATAATTTACAACAGTAAAAAACTTGAAACAGCAATTTGTTTCCTAAAAAATAAACTTCATGCTATTTAATTGAAGCCATTTAATAAAGGACAGTCCATTTGAAAAGTTTTCGATACATATGTAATCTAAAATATGTTACTTTGTATATCTTTGGTAGTAGGGGTTGTTTTGTCTCCTTTGTGTTTCCTTGAGAAATAGTTATTTTGGATGTTGAAAATTAAGAAAATATCCTTGGTTCTGAATAGGACAGAGGAAGGAATGATTCCCATACATGATAAATATTTAATTACAATTTTTAATATACCTATATTTAAAATCAAATGTCAAAAACGATGACCAGAGAGGACCACAAACAGTGTATTTAGCCATTATTAGAGGAAAATTAGAAATACTGCAGAAAATCCAGAAATGATGAGTGGTTTTATTCTTTTCTAGGTGAGGAGGAATACAATAGTGCATTCTCATGAAATACTTTCCACTATAGCAGATTTCAAAAGACTCCTCTCTCACTAAATTACTTTCTGAAAGTGCCTAAAAACAGAGGAGATGTATTCCATCCTCTGAGTCAAAGAACACGAATTTATGTTGTAAAGTGGCATTCCTCATTAGGGTAAAATTAAAAAAAAAAAAAGGAGAAGGCTAGTCAACTGCAGGATGCAGTCAGAGGAACAAAGTGACATAAACACAAGGAGAAGGACAAGTAATTTCAGGATGAATCAGGTGAAGGAAGTTCTTTTTAGAAATGGGAAAATATTCATGCTGTTTGCCAAGACTATTGGTGAGATGTTATCTGGAAAATCTGTTCACTCATGTTTGAGAATTCGAACTTGTGCATGGGTAGAGCAGGCACCTGGATGAAATGGGGAAAATTGCTCCTGCAGAGAAGGCATGAAGGAGCTTGTCTTGTTTATCATAGCAAAAGAAAGGCTGGGATGTGATATGATTGCTTTCTGGAAATACATCAGAGGGCTGAGCGCCACGAGAGGAGAAAGATATGTGAACCAGCAGCATAGACAGGAAACGGGAGAGAGGTGGGCAGGGAGATAGATGGGTGGGTAGACAGACAGTCACGGTCAGAGTGTCTCTTTCCTGTAGCCGTCGCATCAGAGGCTCAAAGAGTTAGAAGCTGAAACGAGAAAAATTCAAACCAAAACCAGATAAAAATTGGAGTTGTGATGCTAATTGTAGGAATTTATCAGTTCGCAGTAGATTCTGTCTTGGTGGAAATTTTGAAATGAAAATGGCACATTTTCTTTAAAAGATACATTTTTGTTCACTCACTGCACTGGTCTCAAATCAGGAACTGATTCATGGACATCAGTTGGCTCCTATTTTGCTGTGTGTCAACTAGATAATTCCCATAGTGCCTAAAATCTTGTTGCTATCATTCTAGTTAATCATTTTACAGCTCATTTTGAGTTGCAAGAACAGTGTAAATCAGACCCATGGAAATGTGAATTAGGTCCCATGCTTTAGCACTTCTGTGAAACAAGAATCTATTGGTTTATATGTCTTTAATCTTCTTGAACGGTTTTGTTTAATACATGCTGATAGCTCAGAAGAATGCCGTTGTTAGCTCACAATACTAGATTATATTCCAGTATTTTTTGTGTAGCTTCTTTTGCTGAGGAGGCCAGCCTCTAGGTTAACTTCTGGAAGTAACTTTGGAAACTAATTTTCAGGCAATGCTCCAAGAAAAAGAGGCACATGTTGAGGAACTGACATAACTTTTTAACACCACAACCAGCATATTTCTTCAGGCAAACCCAGCCAAAATAAGTTGCCAAAATCAATATTGATCTAGTCCTTCATCCAATCAACAAACGCCATTGTTTATAAGATATAACTTTTCTTGGTTAAAGTTCAAAGCTAAATGCCAAGGATTTTCAAAACTATTAAAATGAGAGGATTTAAGTTTCCAGAAACTCTGGCTTGCTCTCAGTCTCAGTGGGTATTCTGAGCCGTCAGAAACTATTCAAAGAACTTCCACAGTTTTTGTATAGAACCTAATGGTGAAATGACAGCAAAGAGAATGTGGGTTCATGCACACATGCGTGTGTGTGTGATGTATGTACACAAAAATACTTTACAAATCTTATATCAAAAAATGGCACTTCAGATCTTTCCAGATCACTGACATTTATTTTGAGACTTAGAAAAGAGAATTGTGCAATATGAGTAGATTAAATTTCGGGGATCTCCTGTGTATTGATAAAATGTCTGCTCTTCCAATAGAGCAACATAAAAATTGTGTTGCGTTCAAAATTCCATGAGCTTGGGTTTTATAATTGTAAATCCATTGAATCATTGCATTGCATTGCCTTGCACTGGGATTTATTTAACCTTTTCCTTAAAGTGTTTCTTAACAGAACCGGTTAAATATTCCTGAATTTTCCATAGTAATAGTCTGTCCACAACTGCACAAATCCAGAAGAGGAAATGCAAATGTTTATCTTTCTTAGCAAGATATTTGCACAATTGCAGTCAAGGATTATATCCAGAACTGGGCTTCATTTTGTGAGAGACACTATAGGATCTTTAGATAATATGTGAGCAGGTAAGCCGTATGGAAAAAAGCCACGTTTTCAACCAATCTTCAGCAACCTCAGTAAGTAAGAGCTGCACTTTTCAAAGTTTTGAGTAATAATCTGTGTTCTAAATAGCACTGTCAAGGTGTTCTTTAAGTATTACTGCGTACTCTTTTCTAGCTTTGGCTAGAAAACCTCTTGCTTAGATATTGAATGGTAAAATTGGATTTATTTTCATAGCCTTTACATTTCTGGAGCCATAGTGTAGGCTGATTTTTAACAGGCTTATATGGTGCTTTGAGGCTGCTACTTTGCTTTTTCCTTTGATTTAGGATTTTTGGTTTCCTAGCTTAAGGGAGAAATGGTTGAAATCAATTATAATTTCCAGTGTTAACTCCTAAAAAAAACCCCCGTATGTGCCTATTTCCTAAGAATTCTGGTTATTCATTCCGCTGAATAGAGACAGTGCTGCTTTCTCCTCACTTTTACTATTTCAGTGGCCTAAGACAGTCTCTAAAGCATCATAGCAGTTCCCCTTCATGCCTCCACATACTTAAAGCTTCTATCTTGTGACACAACAGACAGCAGTGGCCTAAATTCCCCCTATTGACTGTGTTGTCGTAATCCTGGATGTGACAGGGGACTGTGTCATTTTCTTACTGTCTTCTTAAAACTCAGGGGTATTTTTTTGTAAACAGGAATGCCTTTGGTTATGGCAAAATGAGTGCAAATTGCATTAGTTTCACTTAGCTTTTTAGAATTATTCTCCATAAAAAATAATGTGGTGGATTATATAGTCCAGTATCTGGTAACCAGGCTGTGAAATGGTAAACCTAGCATAATACGGAGTGGGAATATGGTACAATAATACAAAAAGGGTATTGTCTTTTTAGGTATTCTGAGAGTCCTTGAGGTCTTCTTCTAAGCAGAAATAACAAGAATCCATGCTGTTTACTGATGAACACTCGTAGCGGAGCTGTCTAGTTCTCCCAGAAATTGTGTGTTATGGTGGTTTTAAGTTATGCCGTGCTCAACTTTTGGGTTTCGTGCTCCTGGCATAGACTCTGTGGTAGGACATACATTTCATGCAGCTAGTGTCACAATTTACCAAATAAAACCCCAACAAAACCCCAAAGCATTTTCTCAAAGACACCCACTTCTCCCTAGGTACTGAGTTACTATAAAAATAACTTTTAAGTGCAGCTTCAAAATGAGCATCCCACTCACATGTTCTTAGGCAGACAAATACCTAATACTTACCCTAGGCTTTACCAACAGTTCAAACACCCTTCATTCGCTAGGAGTAACCTGTTCTGGGTTTAGGAGAGGGGCAGATATGGACCTCTTCCTCCACCTCACCAGCAGAGCCAGCCCTCTGTCCAACAACGGGGGCTCTTTCTGTCCACGTCAGCTCAGAACTCTGCCTCGTGCCACCAAACGAGGAGCAGGGTACAGCAACATGGAAAGCTCCCGGCAGTGCCTTGGGTACACCACCACCAACAATTCCATGGGGAAGGGAATGCACTCTTCAGACAGACAGGAGGGCAGACTCCTGCCCTGCACTGGTCAGAAGCCTGGTCGACCGGGGACAATCTCATCTTCCGCTATGGTTATACACACGTTGCCTTGCAGATCGGGGAGTTTGCACTGTGGTGGCCTCATCTGAAAGTTTCACACGCTGGGAAGTGATGAGGAGACGCGGCTGTGATTTTCCAGCCATTGAGCTGTAAGGTGCTGTGGGCAGCTGGGCCCGTGGGAGCTGGGAAGCAGAGGGGGCTGGGCACACAGCGGCAGGTGGCTGCGCTCACGTCTACCTGCTAATAACCTCTGATGAGTTTTCTCTACCTGCTCTTATTTGATTCAGGGTTTTTTAAAGGGCTCCTATGTGACTGCTTCACTGTGATGACCAACGATTTATAAGGCTACATTGGCTTCATTTGTTCAGCATTTTAGGATCAATTGTGTCTGTACAGCAAAACCAGAAAACCTTACCCTCATCAGCCTTTGCTTTTTAAAAAATCTTCCTGGATCTTGCTTACAAGTGGGAGTACTGCTCACTTTTCTCTCCTCTCAGATATAGAAGGCCATTCTGGAGTGGACATCCACTGATATATTTATTTTGTTTTCAGGGAGATGTTTAAAAATATTTGAAAACTATTGCCAGTAAATATTCATAATAGTCCCTGCAGAAAAGCTTGTTCCCAGAAGTTGCCATAGGTGACATGGAAGTTCAGGAATGATAAATGTTTCTTTTTGCTGATGATTTCACATTTTCTTCTTGCTGCTGACATTTAGACAAAGTTTTCTGCTGACATTAGAAGAAAAAAACTATTTTCCCTGTCCAGACGTTCCTGGCCAAAACATCCCTTTTGTGCTTGCTTTTACATTCTTAAGTTCCCAGTTGTCCTAGATGAATTCTTTTTTATTGATCTAATGATTGCTAGGTTCAAATTCTCTCTGATTATTCTTTCACTTTATGTCTTGTATCTGTAGCTGTAATAGGAAAGCTCAGC
Organism: Nesoenas mayeri; assembly: GCF_963082525.1. NCBI lineage: Eukaryota > Metazoa > Chordata > Aves > Columbiformes > Columbidae > Nesoenas > Nesoenas mayeri. The sequence continues at coordinate 58,136,549 of NC_137540.1, read as the reverse complement.
TGTTTCATTTTAATACTTTTAGTAATTTTCCCTTCGGTTTGTCTAGCCACACAAAAACTTTTACTTTAGGTTAGTCAATGGCAGTGGCTGCACAAATTCACATGGGGTTTTCTCCCATCTCTCCTGCAATCTGAATTAGCGATATTTTCCTTCACACACAACTCTTGAAAGTGCATCTCCCCCATCTGTTTAGTGCCTTTGTTTATCTGTTCCTTTACAGCAATATGGCTGCAATTTCTTCAGTGCTTTTACACTATCAGGCGTCTCTGTTTCCCTGGTCACATCTAGTATGTCTGTCCTCTCGAAGTTCTAGGCTTGTTTTCTCTCTTAACATCATGTGTAGTTGTCCTCAGTTCTGTACAAAGTCAGCTCAGGCCAAAACTTAAGGTTGCGATGGCCACGAATGTATTTTGAAGTGGCCTTACTTTCTAGAACTTACATTCAGTACAAACCTTATGAGTTCCAGATTTGCACAGATTTTTAAATGCTGCTAATTCAAAACTTTTGAATTTACTTTTATAACACTGAGACAATTAAACACAGGCTGTACAACAGTGAACAAATCTGGGACTTGTTATGACACCATTGTTGTTTTAACGGTTCTGGTTGTTTGCATTTTTAAGTGAGAAAATTGAAAGTTATTCTGCACAAAACCAATGGCTGTGAATGCTAAACTATTAAACTCAATTTCACTCCTTTGGTTTTTCTACCATGGAAAAAAAATTCTAAAAAAATATCACAAAAAATCATTTCTCGAGTGTCATTATCTGGCTGCCAATCAATAAATAAGAAAGAAGAGCACAAGGCTGCAATAACACAGGAAAAGGAAAACAAAACATGCAGGCCAAATCCTAGCAGATCTGAAAAACTCAACTCTTCTTACCTCAACAGTCAAAACAGTTGAAATGGTCTGCAGAGAAGCCTACTGCACTTTTGTATGTTGGAAAGATTTTTTCCATCTCTTGCTGCCAAGGGAGAGGGAAGAGAGGACACAGTGAGTTTTGCAGGAAACACACGCTTGTGCAGGGCTTTTTTATACTCTGCTTCTTGTTTATCACTTAAAATGATGGGAACCTCTACAGAGCTACTCCTGACAAGCAAACCTCTTACAGTGGTAACACCGACCAAGAAAAATATCTTGGTTTGGGTTCCTACCTTTGTTCCCTAAAGAGAAGCCACAGTACAGACACCTGCTGGTTACTCTTTCTTGGGGTTCTGGATTCTTTGCATCTGCATCAGTAAAATAGTACTTTGCCTGTGGAGCCAGATTGCCCATTTCCATGCTTGCACCTTCGTAAATTCAGATGCAGTCTGTAGCAGTGGAATTGCTTTACAGTAAGATACTTTCTGTCCTGCTACTCTAAACATCCTGTAATAGCCTTTACTGATGACACAGGGATGGGAGGTGTAATATGTAATGAAGACACACTTGCCAAGAAAATTAAAGTATTAAAGAGGCAGAAAAATTAACAGTCTTCCAATTTTTAGCCCCACCATCTCACAGTGCTGAATACCATTCTGCCATATCACACTGTTCTCTTCTACCTTAACACAAAAAGATACTATATTCTACCTTGTCTTGTTTATAACCTTGAAGCTTTAAATATCTGCAAGGTTAAAGGCCCTATTCCTGAAGGCTTGGTTGGAGGCAAAATAGAGCGATGAAAGCACACAGAGCATGTTGAAGGTGCATTATGTAAGATTCTTCCCTGCCCTCACTGAATTTCTCACTAATATAAAATGAACAAGAACTTCTAGCAGAAAACAGTCATCCAAATACTTCCTCGTTTTGCTTTTCTGTTCATGCCACTCCTAGTAGTGCCCACGAGAATGAAGCAACGGAAATGAGAACTGGTTCAGCTTCATGAAGGTATAATACTTGATGCATCGAATTTCAGTTAAAAACTTGTCACCTTGCATTAGGTGACAGAGAGGACTATATAAATAACAGGAAGTTTCCTGCTAAATCAGGAAGCTATTTTTAATTTTTTTTTTCAGAAGCCCTGCAGAGAGATATGGTAGTTACAAAGCAGTGATGCTTTGCTCTTTTTTTCCTACTCATCTAACCCAGCACAACAGCTGCAGGGGTTCCTGGTTTGTAAACCATAGCACCCCAGAATCATGTAAAATTTGTTTGCATTGCTAACTGCAGAAGGTAGATAAAAACAGTGCTAAAACTAAGGCAACACTAGATGTTCAGGCAAATGTCAGCTTTGGAGCCTTCTAAAACTGCTTTTAGGTGTATCCTGAAATGACGGTGTAATCCCAAACTCAGATAGGTACCACTGGGAATGTACTTTCCTTCTCAAGACAATTCTATATTGTTCAGCCACAGGAGCACAGGAAGTTTAAGAATTAGGAAGCTATGGACTTTTCCTTATGCACCCATATTAACCTTTTTTTTCTTTTCATAAGCGATTAGGCACTGGACTGTTAGCCTTAAAAGGAGACATTCTACAAAACAACCCACAAAGGGGAGCATTAAAAATTACAGCTACTGTCTTCAAAGCAGTGATGGTTCTTAGTGATGGTTCTAAAACTGGGGGGAGACCTTCCAGAGTTGCAGAGGGAGCAAAAGCTACTTTTCTGAATTTGCAGTTCTTGTTTAGTGTAAAGAATAAGAAAACCAAAGAAACTGGTTTCAACACCTTAATGGAGTGAACTTTCTCAAATTTTAAACGTGAAGAAACTGGACCTTGTCAGCAATCCTCTGCCTTTCCTTCTGTTAGGGTGACCCTGTGCAAACTGCTACATTTTGAGAGCCTCTCCCTTCAAATCTCTTAAATCTTTCTCCGGATTTAAATAACAACATTTACAGTGGAGGTAGCCAAACCCCAGAATATCTGAAAGGATGACATTTCGGCATTTTGAATCACAGCAGCAGTTTTGAGAAAGTGACTGCTAGTCAGGGTAAGCAGCAGGGAAATCAACAGGAACCATGTCAGCATCTGACACAGCTTCGAGACTCCAGGCGGGCTTGGGGAGCCTGGAAAACCAGCTGGACTCCCAGCCTGGAAACCCTGGGACCCTCGGCCCAGGTCAGGCTGAATTAGCAGGGAAGCTCTGCGGCCTTCTGCACGGCAGGACGCTGGCGGGCAGGCAGGCGTTGGCTCGAGCTGGGGCCGCAAGCTGAGTGCTGCGGAGATGGAGGCCAAAATAAAGTTTAAGGCAGAGCTCCCAAGGCTTCCTTGCTCTTGGCTCAAGCAGGATCCCAAACGCTCCCCAGCCGCTGGCTGCAGGGCTGCTTGTGCAGAGGGCTCTCCTGGAGTTATGGGGTCTAGGAGCACGGATTCCCAGGCAGAAACTTCATGGCAATGCCACTGTGGCCCATCAGGACCAGGAGAGAGCACTTCACATTTGACAGATTTGTAGAAAAAAATTTGTAACTTTTTTTTTTCTTTTTTTAAAGCGATGAGCTGACCTCTGAACCAACGCTTCCATCCTGGCCACAGGGATGTGATGTGTGAGAGGAAAATACAAATGCCTCAGGTGGAACAAAGACTGTATCATAATTTCACAGAGCTAGTAAATGTGTCTCTAAAATACCAGAAGAGGTGTTTCCTGTCATGCCATCAATCCTATGCCTTTTAACCCTACAAAATAGGATAAAAACTCTTCCTACTCAATTTTCTCGCTGAGGCCAAGACTGTGATTTTCTTTCTAACAACTGCTTCATAGCACATTAACAACAACCTATACATCATGTGTCAGCTAGAAGTGAACTAGTAGAAGGTTGACAGTGTAAGAAAGAACCTGTCTGAACCAGAAACCTCAATGGGTCATTTTGTCTTTGACTTTACTACCAGTTTAATTAATTTTTTTTCAATGTCAATGTTCAAAGGGCCCTATTAAAGTGGATTTGCACTTTGACCTGGGAACTGAGCACAAACTGAAGAGCAATTGTACTCCTGAATCTAAACTGTGAATTAGGCTGGTGCACAACACATCCAGTTTTTTAAGATGTTACAGTTGTACCCTTACACTGCGACAATGAAAGACATATATCAAAAGTATTATGGAACACCACATTGAAATACAGTGATTCAATTGAAGACACAGATTGGCATAAATAGAAAACAGATGTTAAAATAGAACTCTTGTGGATCTTGGTTGAAGGCTAAACCCATACTCTATCTCTGAAAGTAGCTGATACCAGTTTCTCTGAAGGTATAGTACTCTGCTGCTTCTAATTTCATATTTCTGTAAACAGGAGAAATCTTGTCTTCATCAGGTAGTGATCAGCCTGTGAAGCAGGACTGATGCTTCTGGAGCCTCTCCCCAGCTGGTAGTGTAGCAGTGGAGGCAGGTGCAAAGACATTACAGAACATCACATCCATCTTTATTCCTTTCATATAATAGATGAACAAAAATGTAAGAAACATTGCCCTAACAAACAGAACAAGAGGAGAAGCTGAAGTTCACATGCAATCATGGTTCCTTTTTTTCCCCCTTCCTACAAGACACATTTTTTTAAAATGTGGAGCAAGCTCATTATTCAAATGCATCATGAACCCCACACTGTAGCCTCTCTCCCCGCTTCCCCATATGCCTGTAAAGCACAAAGCGGTGGGAAAATACTGTGGCTGCTTCTTACTGATTACTGTACATTTTTGTGATAAAACGGTTTGCAGGACTATCAGGATGAACTCCAGCTGACTGCTTTCAGTCCAGGAATATTCCATATAGCCAGGAACTAACCCTTGAAGCATTTCCTTCTTTCATTGAGCTCTGCAGTGAGGAACACTGGCTAGTTATCTGCACATCTTGAGTGCTTCTCTGCAGTTCTTTAAAGCAAGACAAAGAAGCATTCAATAGGAATTTGCCTGTGTTATATAGCTTCTACTTCTGTTTTTGCTATTACCACGTATCAGCTCTAGTTTTGTTCCCCAGCCAAGTTCTTTTCATATTTTCCAGATCATTCAAGTGCCTGCACCCAGTGCCCCAACAAGGTTTGATGAACAAATCAGTGATAGTTTTTAAGCAAGCAATTATTTTTTATTAACCTCTTTTCAGATCTGCAAGGGAAACAGTGAATTAAAGAAACTAATGGAAAGGAGTTCTTGCTGCTCCTACCATATGCTGGCTCTGAGCCAGGGCCTGTCTAACATTTGCAGGAGTCATGAGTGTGAAATGAAGGTGGATGATGGCTTTTCTGGTCCACTTTCACTCTTCTCATGGAAAGAAGTCAGACAGTTCTTGCAGAAGAACTAAACTCAAAAATATTCCTAGTCAGCCTGCAACAGGGAATCAGGACATCTTCAGCCAGAATTGGCTCATGCAGCCTTTCCCCCTACTCCCAAACTTGTAAAAAGCTCATAGTCGGGGGTATGTTTGGGAGTCTGGCACCAATGATTGTTGCCATCTGAAGTAGCTCAGATCGGGATTAGGACTTTTGGATGACGATTTGGGCACCAACTTCCATTTATTTAAAGGCTGTTTTCTTTTCCACTTCTGTTGGTCTGGAGTACCTCCAGATGTGAAATTTCTGCACACCAATGTTCTACCACTGTCAGCTTTCAGAAAACAACATCTTTGTCCATCTCACAAGAAAAACACAGCAGAAGCTGGGAGTTCCCACCAAGACCTGACTGAACAGCATCATAATTTTGTTTCCTTTTCAGCTATGTTTTTTGTCACGTCTCTGACATCTCAGCCTACAAGCCTTACTTTATTTTTCCTGTATTAGTGACAACTTTTTATGTCCTGCACTGATGTATTGGGGTATTGACCTAACAGCCAGAATTCTGACATGACCATGTCTCTTGCTTATGTTGTATCTATGCAGACAGAGTTAATATAAAGGCTGTTATTGGAAAATGAGTCAGCACTTTCAAAGACTGCAGTCTTGAGTCCCCAAATGCTTATGAGAATAGTTTTGCATGGATACCCAAGGACTCTCAAAGCTTGGGCCTGGACTAGCTGGGACTGTAGTACTTGAGATGCTGATGCAAGTTTGAAACTTTTCTTTCATCCTAATAAAGTTTCCAGTATTGCCTGTGCATCAGATCAGCTGATACAACACAGATTTAAACACATTTGAAATAGTTTGATTTAGACTCTAACTAAACTTGCTTTTGTACCTACTCCCTCTAATATTTTGTTTTCAGAAAAGCTGTGAGCTCTTCTGGCTTAGCTGGCCAAGGAAACATTCCCTCTGTGACAGCCGATACTTATATGCAGGCAGCTGGAGTCCCAGTCCTCCAGCGCTCATCTTTTTTAGCCCCATCGCAGAGCTTGACCTGAAAATGAGAAACATGCCTATGTCCTAAACTTTATCTTCGTCTTCTTTCCGCATTGATTTCTATTTGTATCACAGGTTCCCAATTTCACTATCTTTAAAAGGCATTTATCACATAGAACTGTGATCACAGCTTCAAGCAGCACTGAGTATTTTGGACTTGTATAAAGCACAATATCTTACCACACCTTTCACTTTCTGTCTGGAAGCATCTCCCAATGTTGCCTGCTTTGGTTGTAAGGCCAGGAGCCATTGCGACTATTCCTCTGGACTGATTGTAACGGAGAAAAAAGAACAGTGCAGCAACTTTCTAGGAAGGGGTTTTTTAAAATGAAAACAAAGCCTATTGACTGGAAATGATCTAAATGTGATTCCAGCCACTGCCAGGTCTCTTGGCAGCATGAGCTGCCAGCTTTCCTTTCCTGTTTTTTTTCCCTCTGATAACATATGTAAACAATCAGTAGTACACATCAGAAGGTTTTTCCTAGGCTTACGTAGGACCTGCAGAATAAAGCATACACAGATATGGGATGGCGAAATCTACTCCATCAGAGGTAGGACTTGTTCTGTCACAGGGCAAATTTGCATTTGCAGGACAGTAAAACAGCACGATGGGAATGGAACTATTTGCAATTCGGAGAAACAGATGCTGAGGACGGGGTCAGATGGTTGCAAGCCTCTGCCCAAGGCACAGCATGACGTGAAGATTGCATGGTCCTGGCTTCTCACACCCATCCCGCAGTTCATTCCCATTTGCCCCTCACAGGCTGACGGAGGCAAAGAGGTCATACTGAAAAAGCCAAGGTTTTGGAGGGTTTGAGAGGGTCTTCACCTTTGTTTCCTCCTGGCACATGGAGTCATTTGATAAAGTTGTCAGGGAGCCCTGAAGTTATAATACTAACACTACATGATGCAGACCAGCATTGCTCACACATGCAGGCATCAGTATGGGCATCAATATTTCTTCAGAGGGACTTAATTTCAAATGAAAAGTAAGACTATGATACAATCAAGTGAATCTCAGGAGGTTTTGGCTCTAAACTATTAGAAGAAAATATATATGTACTGCTGGGTAGGTCTTTCCCACCTTCTCCTCTTAAACCCTCCATCAGTTCCACGCACACTCTTAACTTGGGTGAAATCCTTTAAATGTCTTTGTGTTTGCCAGACTGGCTCCCCAGAGCAGGGAAAGAACATGATATAAGTGACTGTAGAAATTACTGGTTAAAACCAGAAAAGAATAAAAAGTTGTGAAACTATGGGCAAAAGTACATCTCAAATCGTCTCCTTCTGAAATGAAATCTCAGGAATCAGGGTACAATGGGACTTGAGTTAGGTAATTAAGCCTTCTGCCCTGTCAGCTCTGATCTGGGAGTCTCCAGGGTATTCCTGGAACTTACCAGGTCTGATCACTGAAAGACTTCAGTGGCATTGGAGAGTGTGAACAAAAATGTGTTCTGTTGCCTTTTTTGTTTTCTTCACCAGTATAAACAACATAGAATTATGTCTGTCAGAGCGTCCTTAGAGACTTTGACCTGGTGAATATCCTTGATATTAAAGGAATTGTGAATGATGCTATCAAATGAATCGCTGGCTCAAGCAGCTGATCCTTCATTATCTTGAGCATTATTTAAACAGATGTGAACAATAGCATTTTGACACAGTAGGAAGTTTATTAGTGTCCAGATAATTCTCACTCATTGGATTATTAAGCAGAAAAATACATTGTGTTATTAAATGTCATTTGCCAGAATATTTGTCACTGTGATGTCGGACAGAGAGCAAGGTGAGTACATGGCAAAGTGATATGCAAGTCCTAAGTCGTGGACAAAATGTACTGTCCCTATACGAAGAAAGTCATCCACTGCTTCATCCTCCCAGCACCTCTGTATTGCAGACTGGAAAGCAGACATATAAAGAAGAGGCCTGAGCATCCAAAAAGACATGCAACGTGTGTTCTTCTCTCTAAGGAGCTTTTAAAGTATTTCACCCACTAGCTGCAGAGCACACCTACTTTGTAGTTGACTGTAGGCAGCAGTAGATGTGATGTCCACAAGGCCATGCCACCCCATGTTCAAGTCCACTTTTCCTTGTCACTGTATCTTTGTGATAAACTGTAAAGCCAAGCTATCCGCAGACACACCTTCACTCCAATTTTAAAACCTAGCAAGCAGACAGATTTCTTCTCCTTGTTCTTGATGGTCTGCTCTATTCCATAAGGTAACAACAAAGAAAAGTCACTAAAAGCTGGGCTGTTTTTATTTCATTTCTTCAGACTGACTCATACTCTCCAATCCTTTGTCCTTAGGGAATACACAAGGAAATGATGTAATTTTTATTTCTTTTTTCATGCTTTGGACTTTTTCTTTTGGCATTATCTGCACTAAGCCTGTTTTTTAATTTCTGTATGGACTGTCCTAAACTAAAAGCCTGTGCCATCTGTCTCTGTGTACTCACATGTAGTAGGGATTTAACTGTTGAAGATAAGTATTGATCTCCATGACTTACCAAGTGATCACTAACAATTGCTCAGAAGTTCTGCAAACTTTCTTTAGAGATCAAATTCAAGAAGTCTGACCCAAGTCAAATTTAAAAAGCATGATAAAATTAAACAGGTCTGTTTGAGAGATGCAGTTGTTGTAACTCCTCCAAATCTAAACTTGTCATAAACCTGGGGTGGACGGGAAGATACTGTATATTTTTGTGTTAAATTGACAGAAGAAAATCAGAATCACAAAGAAAATATTCAAAACCTGGATGCTGCTTTTACAAACAGCTCCTCATCTTTTATCGGGTTGAACTGAGACCTTACCTCTGAACACCCTGTGGACCACCTCCGGTTCAGAATAAAAGCTAAATCTGAGGCTATCTGTAGTGTCTGAATATGAGGAAACTTCTAGTTTTGCAAAAATTAGGTGGAAAACTTTACAAAAATATCTTCTGATCAGGGCATAAATGCACTTGTGGTCTTCTAGGGCCAGAACTAGAAAGGGAGATGAGGTGCACTGAGGCAGATGAAACCCAGGAGGTGGAAAATATAAGTTTGAGTCCTCTCTGACTCAGAAAGGAGCTGAGCACGGGAATCTCTGTAAGTTTCCTAAACTAGAATGACATTTCAAGGCAGAAGTGCAAAAGACGTTCTAGAAGCAGGTTTTAATTAGCATGTGACGTGCCAGAGACACAGCTGCCTGACAGCACCATAGCTCCCGCGGAAACAGCATCTCCCAGCTCTCCGAGCAAACTCAGCCTCTCATCTGGGGATAGGAAAATTACAGATTGGGATGCTGCCCTCAAAGTATTATTGGCAGGAATCTGGACCAAACTGGATAAGTGCATAAAAGTGGATGGCAGCAATTCCTACTTCTTCTTCTGCTTTTTACAAAAAGAAATCTGTCCTGCTTTTGCCACTCTTAACCAAACTCAGCCCTAATGAGAGCCCGGTGTCACTGCACCGAAGCTGAGTATCAGCCACCTCTCAATGCCAATAAGCTGCAAGTTGACAGATGCAGCTCTGAATATGTGCAAACACAAAACTGCTGGTGACAAAGGTGCCTCCAGGTCAAAATAAGGAGGTTCTGGGTGAGCTCAGGCACCTCCATGGCAGCAGAGAATGTTTGCTTGAATTTCCTGCAGTGCCCATGAATTTAGTTGCCACTCTTCCCTTCGGCAGCTGGCAAGGCAACCTGGAAGGCACATTATAAGTATAATCTGCAGTGTAGACATGAGTGCTCTCTATTAATCTTAAAGAGAAGCTGAGCTGAAGTCCTTACAGTACATACTCTGAACTTTAGGACATAATTGCTATTTTAAGTGACCAAATCCCTTTATGGATCAGGCCCAGTGGAAGAAATTCAAGAGTGTTAGAGCAAAGCCAATAGAGTATGCTACTGTAGGAATTCTCTTTTTTTAGCAGTCAAATGCTTTTTCATTATTCACTTTACATTCCTTTCTACTGGCTTTCTGGAAACATGCATTCACTCAAAGTGTGCCTGATCATTTGTTGGGAGAAAATGTGAAAATCATATACACAAGAATTAAGTGAAACTCTGTTTTGCACTCGTACCAGCAGCTGCACTAGAAACTTGCCTGAATTCTCGCAATTCAGCCAGGGAACTGAAATTACACAAATGAATGTGACTAATCAAAATTAAAACATTCAGTGCAAAAAGTTAGCCAGCAGTAGTAAGTGGAATTCAGAGCAGTGTTTTAAGAGCAAAGTAATGATTCATGCAAATATTTATTTAAGCTAGAAGTCAGAAAGGTAAATTGTTGAGTGTTGAACTGTTTCTTCTGCTCTTCGAAGCATTAATATTCCTTTGCTCTGGTGGGCGACTTTGAATAGTAATGACTTGACAAAAGCTGAAAATCATTGACAAAGTCAGAATTAGCATTCGGGAGTTCCGACTTCTGATCTCATGCTCAATACATTGATGTACTATATGGTATCTGCATTGCTAGTGTTACTTGTGATCACCTCTGGTGAGATAACTACATTTTTCGGACTTCATATCTGACTCTTTCCAGGTTTTGACTGATGCTTTTGGTTACCTTTTACCTTGAGAAATGTAGAAGCAGAAGACAGAGGTTGCTTTTCATGGAGCTTTAGAATGTATCAACTTGCTTTTCGAGTATCAAAATCAGTGACTTGGAAAGAAAATGCTCTCATTTCAGATGCTGAAATATAGTGATGAACTGTACTCATTGCTCAAAACATTAAGTGAAAAGAGAAGTGCATGATAGGAGCTGAGATATAAAAGAAAAAGGTTGATCCTAGCAGCAAAACCAAACTTTTAATACGGATGAAGTTTTAAATATCATCTGCCTACAGATCCCAAGTATCCTAATTTTGAGTTACTACATCTGTGTCCTTTTTCCCTGCCTGAAGTTTGTCAACTAGGGAAAACTATCAGTATTATGGGTTTTTTTTCCAGCTGAGAAGACAGAAGGGACTTCTTTATTTTAATATCCAGCACTTAAGCGAATGAATTTTCAAGCACATTGCTTTAAATGAAGCCTACACGATTCCGGACATTTTCTTTCTTTCACTCTTTATGCACTCTCATGAAATCCTGCGTAGAGTTGCACTTTCTATGATCGCACACTGTTAGCCTGTGGCAAAGCCATCACTTTCCCTTTTTTGTGGAACTGGAGTAAAACTTCCTCAATTTACATCGCAGTTATTTCATCATGCAGCTCAGAAACCAGTTTTTCATATTGTTTATGTGAGGACCACAAAAGTTATCGCTTGATGTAATAAAATCAGCTCTTCTGAATCGCATGTGAAGTACATATGTAAGGATTTCTCTGCTTACATAATGATTCAGTGTATCTGGCTTCAGTCTTCACATCATTAAACACAGAACTTACCAGAGGTTGCTGGCCAAAAAAGTATACAAGCAGATATATGAGCATTGCCATGCAAAATTGCTGGGTTTGCATGCAACAGAAAAATATGCAGTGTGTTCCCAAAGCCACAGAAATATATATGGTTGCCTACACATTAGCATTTTGGTTCAGAGCAGTAGTGCAGTTTTGAAACAAAACCCATTCTCTGATCATCACCATTTGCTACCCATTGGTTTGGTGCACAGAGCAGTTTTGGTGGAGAGAAGCGCTGAATTCCCTTTGCAGGGAATGAACCCAGAAGCTCTGCCCAGCGCACATGAAATGTGCCCCAGCCTCCAGCACATGGGAGTCCAAACCAGCTGGGGGCTTTGGGCGCTTTAAACCACTGGCATGGTGAGAGGAGCCAGTCCAAGGGATCAAATTAAAGGTAGCCTGAAGTGCAAATCCTTGAAGTGCTTATAACAAACACACTGATTCTCAGAACTAACCACTTCAATATGGTGATCTGTTTCTGTAATGATGAATTCCTCAGTAATGTAGACATAGCCAGCCCATGAGACATACCCCAAAAAACAAAAAAAACCCAAATCCCTGAAAGTATCGAATAGGTTTTTGTACACTCTTTAGAGAGGTATCTCCACATGTTTGTTTATCGTGCTGGTAGTTTCTCTACAGCCCTTGGTATCACCTCCTCCTATGACATAAAAAGTACAGCTAAGATTTTACAGTTGAAGCAAGATACCTTTGCTTTATATTTACTTGTAGTTCAGATGGAAAAACCCTGAAATGGTGAATTTGAAAATACGGTATCAATTTTGGTCTACTATATGCGAATGAAGCAGATGAAATAGTACAGTAAACACCATCTTGTTCTTAAACTACAATGCAGTGGAGGATTTCTACGGAGACAGATGTGATGGTGGTCTCATCTTACAACTGCTAAAGCATCTGTAGGTTATTTCAAAAATTATAAACCACTGTAACTCACTAGTAAAAACATCACAAGAAAATCAGTTCCATTCTACACTGCCTACCATTCTTACAGAGAAAGACAAATTGATCACTGATCTAAAAATTCAGGATTGTATAGATGACATGAGTCATATCCAAATTAGGTTTGCTTTGGAGAAACAGATTTTTCTTTTTTTTTTTTTGACCTAAGCAGTAACTACTCGTCAGGAATAATTTCTCAAGACTGGAAGTACCCGCCAACTTAATAGAGCAAATGGAAGCATTTTATTTTAAACCTGATGGCAGCAGGGTGCTCAAAGGTAGCTGCAGGTAAACTGAGCTTACCCACTTCCAAGCTGGGCAATACAAAATCTACTCTCTTCTCAGTTCTTGGCTGATATGCCTTTAGAAACTAAAACCAGAATTTCTATTCTTCTGCCTCAGATTTTATGGTGCACTTTTCTGACCTTTCAGAAAGTACCAAGAATTCCCAGAAAATTTGTAGAGATCGGTGCTCTCCCCCAAAGCAGTATTCTCTTTTGCATGTCTACAGTGCCAAGTTATTTGCAATGAGGGTAGCTATCTAGAGGGAAACTGTTGGTCCTGAAGACCCTGCGTTCACCTTGTAAATGTTTCAGTGGGTTTTACTTTGAAGTAGCTTGAGCTGGACCTGTAGCCTGAAAAGTCACGAGCTGTGTGAGGATGTTTGGGAAGCTCCTTCCAATTTAGTTGCCAGCACAATCGAGCTCTTGCATCCCTAGACTGCCCTTTACCCTGAACAAGCAGTGCAAGTGTGGACAGCTGGGAGATTTTAAAAATGCTGCCACAGGCACATCCTCTGAGCTTTTGGATGCCCCTCTTAGATGTCCCACCACACGGCCAGGCAGACAGCTGTAAAAGAAATAAAACCCAGCCACGCTGCTTCGGTCTGAGCTATTGGTGGTTTCCACACTGCTACGCGTTCTCCGAGCCAGTGCAATGAAGTACAAGGAGCAAGTGAGGCAGCTCCATGGCTTTGTTTCGGGCAGCATTTGTTTCTCTCCTAATGGTTCTGAGCAACAGTAAGACATACTGTCCTCCTGGCTTCCAGGGCTCTTTAACTCTTTGTGCTCCTCTCTGAGATGGAGGATGGGGATGTGAACTGTCCTGTTCGCAGCACAACATGGTCCCGGATGTGGGACCTGGTGTCTTCCAGTTGCTCTGTACTTCATAACAGTATTTGTGAAAATGGACGACTAGAGTAAGCGTGTCCGTATCTCAGAGAGGCAGTGAGAGCAAACATCATTAGTAAAGTCTTACTTTGTTTCCTCGAGCCTTGCTACCGCAAATATATTCTTTGATAAAGCAGTGCGGAGCTGTCAAATATGACAATGATGATTTATTTTTATCACCACTTTGCAGTGATTAGCATATTTTTCTTTTGATTTTTGTCCTCCTGCCTTCAGCTTGCTCCCACATTCCCATTTAATTCTCCCCCCTCCCTCTTTTCTCCCCCTTCCTTGTTTTGTCTCCCTCAGGTTCTTTCATTGTCACATTGTGCTCCTTCAAATGCCGCACACATTTTGTCAATGGAGCCTCTGTAGTGGCTGGAAACTGAGAAGACCCTGTATTGCTGCTCGCCAGGCAGCAGGGGACCAGGGTTTTCTCAGTTTCCAGCTGCTTTTGAAGCAGCACTGATTGGTTTCTCTGGCTGCTGCAGAAAAGGCTGGCACACGGGAGCAACAAATTCAGCATGTCCTTCTGGCCCCTTTTCAATAGATCCGCAAGTGCCAGAACAGAGATGGGGAGCAATTTGATGCTGGCTGCTCAGCCATCCCTCTCTCTATTTATTGAAGCAATGGTCTCTCCCTTTGCGTTTCTACTCCTTTTTCCTTCACTTCTTCTGTGATTTCTTCTCTCTTCCACATCTCTTTCCACTCCACAACTCCAGTTTAGGCAGAGTTTCTGTAGGGCCTTAAAGACAACACTTCTGTCTTGTGCTACTTCTGCAGCAGTATTTACATGCAGCAAGCAGAGTTCTGTTGCTCAGTGAGGTGCTGCTCAGTCATTAACACAGTGCAATGGGTTAAAAGGTGCAAGTAAAATAGAGTAATGTCAGCCGCTTTTGTAATCGACATAAAGGGCAAAACAAAAGTTTACTAAGTTGATGAAAGCAAGACAACCCTTTCAATAATCCTTTTAGAAATTTTCTATAACGATGAAAACTAACATCATAACCAATGGGAACAAATATATTGAAATATTATAAGCTTTGAATATCTTTTTCTCTCTCTTGAAGTTTTAAGCATCTCCAATATGCTTGGGGAACTTCCTGTATTATAATACATAATTGGGAAATGCCACTGCAAAGACTTATGCAGTCAAGCAAATTTGGGGGACTAGAATACAATGATGTACATGGGTAGAGCAAGCAGTGAGAAGGGATGGAGGACAAAAGCAACAGAAGTCCACAATAAACGTTTGTGTGCTCTAGGCCAGCTGCAAATCACTAAAATATTGCTTTCATAAAGCTATATAATTGTATTTTGTGAATCCATTATTTCCTAATACTCATTTATCTGGCCATTAGGCATTAGAAACGTCTGGCAGATGTTACTGCAGAAGCAATTCAGAGAAAATATTTGCAAGAAGATAGGTTAGCAGATTTGTAAATGAGTTCAGGGCAGATATGTTAAAAATCAGCATATAAGTGGTTTTGGGGTAAAAAAAAAAAGCAGGCCAAGGCTCTACCAGGCAGCAAATCCAAAGTTAGAGCAGTTAATCCCGGATCAAAAATGTCACTGCCTCTTGATGCAATGTACTCAACTGGTACAGCTTAAGGTAACAGATTATATTTGTTCAAAAAGGCAAAAACTCACCTCTGTGCAATTTGTATTTGATCAAATACCACTTTTTCTCCCATAGTTGTCACTGAAGCAGCACAAAGAAAAAAGCTGGCATAAGCACTGTATTATGTGCTCTGGCTGATTCAACATACATTTAATTGTGCCTGATCTGGACTGAATTTGTATTGCCCAGAGGTCTGGTAAATCACAGAACTGGTCTTTATAAAAACATATCTGCAGCCTCAGAGATAAAGGGTGATGTTGATGAAGTAAAGAGGCAATATAAAATATAAAACTGTTATTCTGCCTTAGATTTTCCCAACAGCTCATCTCCCACTTGAGTACCTAACCAAAAAGTTTCCAGTGCAGCCTGTGGATACTCTGTGGTTTCAGCATCAGACTCTTGAGCTGTACGCCTAACTGGGTAACCATTGGGCCGAACACCATATAAATAATTTCATCTAGGCAATTAAGAAAATCACTGGACTCTTCTGTTCACACAATGACAGATTTACAAACTAGAAGTTAAGAATATGGTTTATTCAGGATACTTTAAAGTATCTTTTAAGTATGCCACATTATGGCTGAGGGAAGGGAGTGTTCCATAAACAAGATCATGGTTTAGCAGGAACTTGCTATAGAACAAGAGTATCAACAAGGTTATTAAATTGCTCATTTAATAAAAGCTTTATTTTTAGCAGAAAAGTTATTTTATTAGGCAGAATGTACATATTCTTGTGGTTTGCATTGGTTAGTAAACACAGAACTTGTAAAATGTCTCCTGAATACTGAAGTCCCTTAGTTATCTGCAGAACACATGAAACTAGCCCTAAATTCCCCCAGCATTATTTGAAGAATATGTCTGAACTGTGTCCAGAAGGATGACTGCAAAACCCAGTCTGTTCCCTGTGCTAATCTAGTCACTGGCTGCTACAATAAAGTTGTCAACAAAGGTGCAAGCAACTGCCAAAAGGGACAACTTCCACAACGTAGCACCTGTCTATTTTAGATTAGACACACACAACAACCCATCACTTCTCTTGGGCTACTGATGGGAATGACTTTCGGTCCCAACACGTTTGGGCCAGACTTACATCAGTTACCTGCAGGTTAAAGGCTTTTTATCCTCCCATTTTATTACTAGTGTCCTCAGAGAGCCACTCTGCCAGCTTCCCATCCTCAGCCTTCCCCTCTCCAAAACATTTCACTAATATGTATCTAAACTATACTTTCACTCCTCTTCTGCAACTTTTTGCTTCAAACTCAGTTCCACAGTGCTAGATTGTTACAAAATAATAATTTAAAAAATCCTTCTTAGTTGTGATCTGACACTGAAAGGCTGCCTAATTACAGTACAAACCTGTGCAGTTCAGCTCCATGCCGAAGGGCTCTGGGCAAGTGCCCTCCAAGTACAAATAAGAGGCTAAGCCTGGTGATGTTTTCCAAAGGAACAGGCAGAGGCTGCTCCACATGCCCCCGCAGGCTCCAGAACCAGCTCTGCGGCCCCAGCAGCTGGTCTGTCCTGGTGCCAGCGAGGCCGGGGAGGTGGGGTCTGGAGGGCATGTGGGTGCAGCTACCTGGAGGTCTCCTCTTCCCTATTATGTTTCAGGCAAAGCATCTGAGAGGGCTGTCAAATGTTACATGGACTGGAGAAGCTTTATGCAAAAATGCCCAGAGTGGAGCTTTGTAAAAAGCAGCTGAGGATAGGACCTAACAAGATTGGGTTTTCTTGTGCCAAAATGACTAATTATCAGATGAAATGTCAAAGATTATGTACATGGTAGTAGTGTGGCAGACGCTGCAGCTATGTGAGGCAGGGAGTACAGCCATCCTTCATGTGTTTTTGATAGTACAGCATGGTTTCTTGTTATTTAGCAATGAGCCTCACTTAAAAAAATGTTCTGGGTCCATCTCCACCTGCCCTTTTCACAGCTTTCCAGGGCTGCTGCCCATTCCTCTCACCCCACGCTGGCACTGCTGCCTGTTTCAACAGCGCTGAAGCTGAGACCAAAGAATAAACTCAGTTGAATACTGCTAAGTTTGTCCCAAGCAATGCAGATGTCTTCGCACTGGGCTCCATTGCTCTCCTGTTTCCATTTTGATGCAGTGCAGAAACACTGGACTTGGCCCTGCAGCAAGCCACCCCAGATTGAAAAGTTGTGCTTTACCTCTTCGCCTCTGCCCTGTGCCTTCAAATGCAGCATGGAGACCCACCTGCAGTTCTAGGCACCAAAGGTGCCACCTCTGCGCACATGTTCAGCCACAGTGCAGGACAGCACTGAGCGAAGGGTTTGCAATACACTGCCATAATCCCTGGTGTGTCACACTGGTGGTGTTGAAACGGCCGTTTTTAGCAGAATAAATTAATTACTCACTAGTTTTTGTTTGGGCCAAAGAGATGCTAAAACTGCTCATTCGGTTTCAACATCACAGTGACACAGTTGTACTCGTCCCGTTTCCAGGAACTCTGCAGTTTACGTCAGTCAGGGCTCTCTGCACCTCGCTCCAGCACACGGCATAAGCCTTGTAAAAAGAGATACACACAGAGAAGCAGGGTAAGTGGCAGAGATCATCCTGCTGCTGTTACAGAATAATATATCCAAGGGTTTAACAATTTATCATCAAAGCTTTCCCTATTCAAGTATCTTCTACAGAGGACTTTGTAAATAGGAAAAGGGGAAACACAGAGACCCAGGCACCCTTTTAGCAATGCTACGTCAATTAGAAATACAATGATCACTAGGTTTGGGCTTATTGGTGACAGTTTTTCTTCCCTTCAATTTGTGTTACAGCCCAAAATCACAAAGCTGTGATCCCCGAGAACCTCCTTTATAATGCATATCAACTTTTGTTGTGCTCCTTTGTTCCCAGTGTGACGGAGCATTGTGGTGCCTGTGTCCAGGGAGCAGGTTCGCTTTATTGTTCTTGTAAATATGTACTGCTGGGCGCAGCTCGGTGGAAGGCATTGAGTTTGTGCATGACTGACGCCGACCCGGACAACTGCTCTGACCCCCAGCAGATGGTGGTGCAGGGGCTGCAATGATCTGGAAGTAATAGCATGTGCCATTTCTTTTTGTTTGGAACAGACAGCCAGACCCTGCATTTCCCTCCCCTGCGCAGCAACAGCTGTATATACAGTACAAACTGGCGAAACCCTAACTGTCGCGCCGCTATTTCTCCTCTGCCATCAATCAGAAAACCTTGAGTGCTGCGACTTCATAGAAATTAAACACTATATGAACGCCACATGGCTCTTTCCAATCCTAGTAAAACTGTGTGCATTGAGGCATAGATCAGTTGCTTTACTAGAAAAAAGTGAGTAATCGTTAAAGATATCCACCGCCCCCAATATTATACTCAGTAGTGGTGGATTTGGTGGTTTCTTTTAACCTTTACCCAGAAAAAGCCAGGGTATATGAGTCAGTATCAACTAAGAATTTTAACTTCTAGACTACATATACCCTGTATTGTAGCTTTAATAAGTTTTCTTTGTCACTTGTATTTATCTGGGACCAAAATAAGTGTTTGTTTTGAAAGGAAGGTATAAAATGGGTGAAAGTCCACAAGTGACGGTTTTTTCCAAGGCCAGAGGAGATTTATTGCTTCAGAGTGATAGCGGAGCAGTTGGTATTTGTTTTTGCGAGAGGCCAGATTTTTTATAATTCATTGTATACAGGGCATCTCATCAGAGGTCAAAAATGACAAATAATAGCGTGTTTGAGTTAATAATCATCCACTGTATGTTTAGCCTGTGTTACCAATGGCCATAAAATTGTCCTGGCAGTCCGGAAGGGAATTTCCTTGGGATGGATGGAATAACTGCTCCCTGCCCCTCCTCTCCCAGCCCTGGCTGAGACAGCTATCAAAGAAAGGGGCTGAAAACCAGCTGCGCTCTAAACATTGTATTTCTGGCCGCTATAATGCGTCTGCGAGGCTTTCAGCAGGCAGGTCAAAGAAAGGCAGACTCGCAGCACTAGAAATGAGGAACAAAGGTAGGAGTAATGGCCAGGAAACGCATTTCTTTTTTCCACAGAACTTGTTCCCCACTCTCTACCAGCATAAACACCTCTTGAAGATTTCACGCACAAGATCTGTAACCTGCAAGCCCATGTCTATACTGTCAGATCATTCCTCTGAGGGAGTGGACACTTTTACTTTTTTTAATTCAGAGCAACCTCCCTCTTTGCGTGCAGGGGAAACCTGTCCTGGGTTTTCCTCTATCAGACTCCCCACATTAATGTGATATTCCTGGGGGCACCTCAAGTCTCCCAGGTCGCAGCATCATGACATTGCTGTTAGGTTGCATTCAGCCTCTGCTGCTGGGCTGTTGGCTGAAATGCATATTTCTCATTATCTTTCATTTAGAAATTTCATCCTAGACTTGAGAAATGACCTTGCAAAGTTTGCTGAGACCAGCTTCAGTTTTGACAAGCTGCCCCCATCTTCTGAAGAAAAAACAGTGTTAGAAAATCCCTGTTTGCCTCCATTGTAGAAACCACCTTGTGTTCATCAACCACCAGCATTGGGTCAAGGAAAAACTGTTTGAATTTCTCTTTGTATGGCTTTTAATGAAAATGATTGTTCAGTCTGAATTTCTTCCAGATTTTCCTGATCTTATTTCTAGCTGCACTACCTCAAACAACAAACACTACAAAGAAGTAGCTTTACTTTCTTGACTAATGCCATTAGCTTTAGTGAGTCTAATCGCATGAGTAAAATTATGCATGTGCTTAGCTCTTGGCAAGGTCAGTGCCAGTGATGAACAGAAAAACTAAGTGATAGTGAAGCCATGAGTAAGAAGAATGGCTGGTTATCCAGATTACTAGGAAAAAGATATAGCTGTCTGGAACACTAAAAGTGAAACGCCACTTGTTAAGATGAGAGGAGAGTGAATTCTGAACCAAGATTGACAATAAATAAAGTTATACTGAAATTCTTTAATTAATTAGCATCCATGAAGTCTCCAGTTACCTCTACAACAGCCATAAGCTCATTAACTTAGTTATGACTTAACTGTTCATTAATTCATTCATTTATACAAAGCTCATATGATATCCAAGCACTAATGAACTTTAACATTAAAAGCTCACGTGTAATACCCTACACGGAAAGAATTCAAAAGGTTGTTTCATTCACAAGTGTCAACCACCCTGAATCCAAGCAATGCAATGTTCTCAGGCAATTTGTATGGAATTTATTTTCACTAATTACAGCCAGAAATAGTTTTTCTTTTTCCAGCACGAGGATTATGGAAAATGGGCTACAGAACAGCAGAGGTTCAAAATGAGAGTGGTATGAAGTCCACCAAGTCCACAACAAATAGAATTTGTGCAACTGTTCTTGACAAAAGAAATAATCCAAGTAGATCTCAACATGGTAGTATTACAAGATAATTATTTTTTAGGATTACTTGTTCTTTTACCATGCCTTTAGACTACTTTAAAAAAATATTCTGTTTCAGGAGTGTATAACTTCCTGAATGTTTTAAATAAAGAAACAGCCCCAAACCAAGTATTATCTTCAAAGCCTGAGGCCATGGACAGTCCCTGTAAGCCACTAAATACACAAAATCAGTTTATCTTCTTCATACAGGACCAGCATAAGGCTTAACCATCAGTAAATTCTCCAAATCATATTTATGTGGGACCTAGCTTTATACTTCTTGTGAAGCAAATAATTTCCTAACTGCTCTCTATAGCCATAACTAGGAAAATTCCTGTGTGCACATATTTGTATGTAGAATTACAGGTGAAGGATCTCTGCCTGTTTCCTTCCATTCAACATAGCATGTGGTTACGACTGGGACCTAGACTTTCCTAATACATAGTAAAATGTGCTGGCTTATAATATCAAATAGGTTTTTAGTGGTAATTTTATCAAGGGGTTATGTGCAGTTTGTGGTTTTCTTTCAGAGTAGGCTGCTGAGCTCTTTTTTGTATCTTGTTATAGTTAGTCTGAAATTTCCTTAACCACTATATTCAGCAGAAAAATGTGTATAATCAAGAGTGTGGGTTTCTCTCGTGTTTTGTCAAACTAAATGAGTTTTCATTCTTTGGGCGGTTTTCCAAAAACACATTTTACTTGCAGGTAAAGGTGAAGCATGTCAGCATACATTTCTCAAAGAGTCTCATGAACAGTAGAACAGACTAGCTGAAAAAATCAGCTCTAAGTCACTGAATTAAAGGCTTGGGTTTGAGCACATCTCCAGCAGCATAGATTGTAAAGTAATATACATCATGAAAACAACAGAACTGCGACAGCAGCTCTGGTTAAATAGTTTTTTTGCACAAAGACATCTGTTTTCACATTGGTTTGGAACTGTAGCATTGCAAACTCAGTTTGTATTTATATATGAATAAAACTGATAAAACATCTGGAGTCATAAGGTTTAAATCTTCCTTTTGCTTTCATTCTTTGTGATAATTCAGAGTCTAACTGACTAGTTCAATGTTCCCTGCTCTCTTGATTTCAGTGAGATGCAACTAATACCCTTTGGCATACTCTGCCCAAAGCGCAGGCAGGCTGAAAAGGAGCTGTATCTTCTCCAGCATGTGTTGGAAGCATGGAGATTTTTACACACGGAGTTTAATCTGCTGTAGTCCTTGTCAGTAATGACTTTGTAATCCTGCGTTCTGTGGTTTAATCTTAGAACCGGTTTGGTGGGTACAGATGCTAACCATGGCAGGAGGTCAGGGCAGCGTGGGAGCCCCTGGCAGCACCCAGGTGGGCCCCGGTGAACCCTGGCTCTGCTGGTATTTGTGGCTGCTGGGGCCCAGGGGCAGGAAGTACCTGGCCCAGTGAACCCCGGCTCTGCTGGTATCTGTGGCTGCTGGGGTGCAGGGGCAGGAGGTACCTGGTGGGTGCTGGGCAGGCTCGGACAGCCTCCAGGACACGTTACTCTCCAGCTGATGCACATGTTCACTGAAGTCTGGTGGCACCTGCAGCGGCATCCCGAGGATGAGGAGGCTGATGGCAGCGGCCACCGCTGCAGACATCACCGCTGCATGTGGACAGCTGTGTGTGGAGAGCGGGCATAAGGGAATAACACAGTGCCACACTTCCTTGGTGGACAGGCACCGTGAGCACGCGCGGAGGAGTTCTGGGTAAGAGAGGCTCAGAGATGGGCTCTTCGAGGAGGCCAGTAAAACTAAGAGAGAGGATAGTTTACATGCGATAAAAAAACCCACAACCAACCTTCACCTAATGGAAAACAAATGAATATACTTTTCTGAGGTAGGATGAGGAACAAAATTTAATACAATTCAAAGTGTCTTAACAGTGTGTTCTAGAAAAGTATTTAAAAATATGAGGTTATAGAAGTCAGTCATCAAGCTGTTCCCACTGTTAACCTACATAACCACATGATGTTATTACTGTTAACCTCATATTCCCTCCCCCTCTTCCTTCCTATTGTTTGCTATGCTCACTTCTTGCATGTTGCCCTCTGTGAAGGGACTGTACTTGTTTGCAAGGCAATACCAGAGTGAAGCCTCAGTCTGACTGTAGCTTTTGGGAACTACCATACGAAGGTACACTTATGCCCCAAATGGCATTAAGATGCAGATTCAGATTTTTCTTTGCGCTAATGTCCCCTCTGAGGTTATGACACACAAGCAAAAACTATTTAACAACACTCCTGCTGCAGACTGCTAACTGACCTGTCCTTTCTCTCTATCATCCTCAAGACAACGTTGCAAACCCTCCGAGCTATGCTGAATGATATAATCTATTTCAAACAGCAGAGGCACTTCTGACACTGAGCTGCCCAGCTAGCAGCTGCAGTGATAACTTTTGTTGGCATATGCACTGAAGTTCAGATGTAAGATAGGTTCTGTGGGCAACTGCCTGTTTATTTTCTTTCCTAGATACGTGGTTAAACCACATTGTACATCCTGTGCTTTTAAAATTCCAGCAGGGTTGTATCACAGTACCTACCACTAGAAGGTGTGATTTATACCACCAGATACAAACTGCAACATCTCGAGATAAACCTGCTGCTTATAATGAAGATTCAGATAACTGTGTGGTTCTACTACTTAAAATGTTTTTTAAGGTCACTGGACTTTAGAAACAGCTAGGATTTTACCAGACACACACTGAGTTATTTTTATAAGAATATGGATTCAGCTGAGAAGGGCACTCTTGTCTCCTTGCATGTCTCTTATATGCTTGTGCTAAGCACATAAGAGACACAGAGTGCTTCTACACAAATAGATGCAGGTCTGTTGTCTTCTCATCTTTCTCCAAGCCACCGAGGCAGGAGGCAGTTGCCAAACCAGAAGCTAGCCAGCATGTTCGCTAGTACTGTGCCCAAAGGAATGAGCTTAGGGGAAGTCCAGAGCCAAAGCTGAGCTGGAGAGAGTTTGGTCTGGACTGGTTGAACAAGATGTTGAAATCTTCAGCTCAGTTATCACAGCTTGCACCCAGTGCTCCCTGCTCCTGTCGGCTCTTCTGCTCCAGAGCTCGGCTGCTCAAGCACTGCTGGCCAGCAGCTTCCTCAGTACCACTGCGGAGACCAACCTCCAGGCTAAAGAACTTCTTCCCTGTCCACAGGGAAGGCCTAGTCCCTAAGGACACTGTGGCCTCTTGCTCCCTGCCTTTTCTCCTCTTTCCTCCCGAAGTAAAATCCTGAGGGGTTGGGAGAACCATATGAATTCCCAGATGAAGCTGCTGGCATCCACTTGGCACAGAGTTGTGGAGCTGGCTCTGTTCACATCTGCACATGTCTGTGAATCCAAAGAAGCAGAAAGTGGTCCTGTCCTCCAGTTTACAAGGGAGAGTAAACTGGATTTCCTTCTTTAACAGCCTTCTGCTTTTGAAGGTGGCTAATGGTTCTGAGCATCCAGCTAGAGTCACGTGGCAGAGCATCTGCTTAGAAGAGTGAACCCCAACACTTGCTGAAATCACATCCTTCAGAGGCACATCCAAGCTTTGCTTCTCCAAATCGTCCCTGAAGCAATGGGTCTTGTTCACAACCCTTCCATCAATATCAGCCGGGCTTAAATCAAAAAGTCAAACTACCAATCTGCAGAGCAAACACAAAATTTTAAATGGTGCAAACCTTCCATTTAAATTTTTCTTCCTGAGCTCTGGAAGTGTTCACATTCATCACAGACCAGAAAGCAGGGCCTAGTTCCCCAAGGTACTAGATGCTTTCGGTTTCCAAAAAATTCAACAGGAATTGCTCACACTCAACTATGTTAAATACAAATTTTTAACAGCAAGAAGAAAACTCAATGCATGAACAATATTAAAAAACCCTCTGTGGTTTTATTATCTTTCCTTCCACTGGCTGCTCACATAATTTCAGGCTATTGTTTTTGACTTGAATAGTATTCCTGGCCTTTTGAACTACAGACTGCTTATCACCAAAAAGAAAAAAAAATTCAATGGTTATTTGTTTTATAATGTACCACTTTCAGTGACTACAATAGTTTCTGTAATTATTAATTCTTTGAAATAATATAACTGCTCCAGTATCCAATTAATCTGGCTATTAATCAAAATGCCTTCTTTGTATAATACTAAAAGTCTAGACACTGCAGATTATTGTGTGCTATATTTTTAGACCTTCCAGTTTGATTCAAAACACACTAAAAGAGGGGCCCCAGAAAATGACCATCTAGAGACAGTCCATGGCAAATATCCAGAAACCATTCTTAATGGAATGGAGCTAGCACAAGCTGAGATCACACTTTAGCCTTGGGAGGAAAAAAAAATAGAGAGAAGATGTTTTTAGGAAGAGATTTCCAAGGGGATTATGAGTTGCTCTTTGCAAACAATACAGAGGATTTCCAGTATGCATTGTGCTTTTGCCGAGAACTGTGCCTATGAGGGAGCCAATCAAAGTCCTTTCATACCTAATGAGGAGGGGGAAATCACGATGGGGAAAGTCCCTTAATGATAGCGAACAATAGCTGTTTGTACAGCGAGTAGAATTACAGCAAACTTTGTTGCCAAGCAATCTCTTTAAACATGATTTTACTCATCTGAGACATTATTCATTGAATTAGTATTAGCAGCAGAGAGCATATGTGGGAGAGAAACCCAAAATCATATTAACGGGATTACCGAAATTTTATCTTTTTTCCTAATTTGGGAGACAGCAGAGGTGAAGTAATAAAAATTATGTGAGTTTTGGAATCTCAGTGGATCTTTAAATCAATGTTGCATTTGTACTTGAATTTAGATTGACCTGTTACACTGAAGACATAGAGGAAGCTGAACAGACTGGACACAATCCTTGATGTAAAAGGGTTCATTTTCAAACACTGTTTGCTAATGGAAAATCAGACCCTCACCTTGCAATGGTAATGTTGTTAAATGAATCCAAACTTGGGGTCTTCTTTTTTTGTTATGTCGAAACGTTGGAGCTCATCCAGGTAACTCCGTTTTGCAGATACCTTCTGTCCCTGCCTGTATGCAGCCATCTATCCAAGAGGTCACCACAAGCTTCGCTTTACTGGTTGGAGTCTTAGCAGACCCCAAATGTTTGTGTGCTAAACAAATATTATGTTACGCATTTTGGTTGCAGATGACAACAAAATTATGGAGTCAGGCTTTTCATTTAAAGTTGATTAAAAAAAAAAAAAAGTGATGTAATATTTCTATGTAAGAAACCTAACAGATTTCATAGCTCTGCCTCTAGATCCCAGTCTCCTACTGTTCAGGTTTTATTCACTATTCAGAGAATAATTTCTTTTCCATTTCCCACTGTTTCCTGAGCTCCCCATGAATTAAATTTTGAACTCAATAAATAGGAATGACAGAACGTTTGGTCTGTGCAGCCTGACAGAGCTATAAAAAGCAACGACATAGGTGAACCCCAGTCAGTGGGTTTTGACTTTACTCACAGCTCTGGTAGGAAGCTCGAGTTGCTCAACAGTTATCAGCTTGGGTTTGTTTTTATACCATTTAACTGATTCACATGGAGCGGGCGCGTCACCGATTGACAAAACTACAAAAGCTCCAGCTTAAACTCCTGTGAGAATATTTATTTTATACTGAGAGAAAAAAACTTGTCCATCTTCCTCGCACACTGCACTTCCCTGCACGCTCCCCCCATCGCTCACTGAAGGCCGCGGGTCCCGCCGCGGGGCTCAGCTGGGGCGGGCAGGGAAGGCCACGACGCCGGGGCCCACACGGGCCCCCTCCCGGGACCCCCACCCGAGGCCGGGCCCGAGGGACAGCGGCGCCGCGGGGAGCCCGCCAGGCCGCGCACGTGCCGGGCCCGCAGGCAGCACGAGGCGGGCGGTCCCACATGCTATTCCCGCGAGGGGTGAAGAAAGGAGGCGGTGGTGCGAGTTCTCCTCGCCGGTGCTTCAGCGAGCGCCTCGTCAGTCACCTCTCCCCTGCCTCCTCGCTCCGAATGGTTTTTCCCTGGCCACCCCCTCGGGTTGGCCCGTCCCTCCCGGCCGGCGGGGGAAGGCGCAGGAGCGAGACGCGCGAGAGGGAATCCCTCAGTTCCTCCCCCCGGGCTCCGCGCGCTCTGCTCTCGCGAGAGCTGCCCCGCTCCCCGCTCTGCCTGCCGGCCGGCGGCGCCCAACTCTCGCGAGAGCGGCGCGGTTCCCACGCCTCGGCTGTTGTGTCTGAGGGAGAGCCCGGGCGCTGAGTGGGCGGTGCGCGCTGTCCCCCCGCTCCCCGCCCAGCGCGTGTCTCACGGGCCCGCGCACGCGCGCTCCAGGCCCGCGGAGGGGGCGCTCTCGCGAGAGTAGGAGTTTTGGCGAGAGTTTGTGGAAGATGGCGCCTGTTGTGACAGGGTAAGTGCGGGGGTTTCGCAGCGCCGCGCCGGGAGCCACCTGGTTCTGGGGGTGCTGGGGCGCCGGCTGCGCCGCTCTCGCCCGTCGGCGCCTCTGCCGCCGCTGTGGGGAAGGGAGGGCTGCCCTCCGGACGACGCGGGGGCAGGACCCGAGACGCAAACCCCGGGGGGCTGAGATCCCCCCGGGTGGGCGCACGGAGGAGGCCCCCGGGTGACGGGCTGCGAGCGGCTGGGCTCTCCGGCGGCCGCCCGGCGCGGGGATCCCGTCAGGGCTGGGCGCTTCCTTTGCTCTCCTTCTCTCCGGCACGGATACCGCGGTCGGGACTCCGTGCAGGGTCGGTGCTCATCCCGCCGCTCCGGAGCGGTTCCCTTTCTGAGGGCTTCCTAGAGAACAGCGGAGCCCGGCGGGAAGGGCACCAGGGGCTGGTGCAGGCCGGTCCCCCGTCCCTGTCGCCCCAGCTGCATCCCGCCATAGGAGGGGGACCCCCGGGCTCCTTCGGCCACAGACCGGGCACGCTCGGACAAAGGCTGTGGCTCCTGCGGTCAGGAGAAGTTGAGCGCGGTGTTCCTGCCCTGTCTGAGCCCCTCTGCACGGCGGGGACCGGCCGGAGGCCCCGGCCCGGTTCGCGGAGCGGCTCTGTGTCGGACGGTGGTGAAGGGCTCTCGGTCGGGCGTCCCAGGCCGTCCCACACCCGTCCTCTCAGGCTGGGGGGCTGCGGTTCCTCCGTGTACACCATTCCTAGGGCTTTGTTGAGTTTTCTTAGCTGCCTTCCTGCTAATATTGCATCGCAGTGAAGGAGATCGGCCTCCCCACCCCACTAAGCCACGCTGGATCATGATGAATGATAGTTGCCATCCCTTTCAGCCACACTGGGTAATACTTAATCATGGCTAGCCAGCTGCAGCGTGTGTCACTGTAGTGAGTGACACCCTCTTAGACACCTACAGCTGGTGAATAATAACAGATCCACTGCTGGTATACAGTATGCAATCTCACATTGCGTATTGCTATCCTCACCACATCTTGAATTCTGCTGCTTATTGTAGGTGCTGTGTCCTTAATTTTGGTCTATGCTGAGCACGTGTGATCTCCCTCTAGGTGTTGAGGGAAGGGACAGTCAAGAACAGGCAGTTTCTGTACTCCACCTGTTTGTTCCAAATGAAATCTTGACTGGTGAAAGTGCCACTGTGTCTTTCTAAAACGTGGACCTTATTTTATGATTTCACAGTGTGTCTGTGACCTTCTGTCTTCCCTGTGGGATTACATTGTCTGCAGCATTGGCTCTGTGGTTAGAGAGCAACAGCCTGCTTGGGGGTGGGGTGGAGTTGGTGGTTGATGCTTTTGTTCTCATGGAGAAGGTAGCATTATGGTATTTAGTTGTTTTGTTTGGCTGCAGTACTGTTTCCAATTCCTCACTCTTGTTTGTCGAAAACTAAATAGAAGCTTTTGCTTCATTTCCATCCTGATAAAGGCATCTTGTGGCTCATACACATTTTCTCAATTAAATGTTCTTTAGGGAAGCTGGTCTTGTTTGTTATGGTTCATGGAGTGTACTGTTTTAGAGGTTAGAGTTGAAAGAAGGGAAAAAATGCTTTTAAAGTTTGCTATAAGTGTTAGTCTGCATTCTAGTTAGCAATTAAGTTTTTCCACGTTTCTGTTCGTTTACTCATCTGAATATTTGGGCTCCATTTCCTTTTGTTCATTGATTATTACAGGTTTGTCAGAAGTGTTTTCATGTTTGTGATGTTACCTTTATCCTTCTCTCAGAGATCTGTTAAAATGTTGGCAAGAACAACTGTAGTCTTTTGCTTGTTTGTTTTTTAAATAAATGATCAAATAATTTTAGCATTAGGAAAAATAGCATTTTAATGAGAGTGAAAAAAGCTGTGCAGTTTAGGATTTTAATGCTAAATTTGTTGTTCAAAACCTGTAAGTTGAACAATTATCTGAAAAGTAGTCTTGTTTTCTTACTGTGAAATATTTTTACTGTTGGTAAAATGAAGTCTGTTAACTTTGGTTAATGTTATAGTTAGATTACATTAAGGACTCTGTATTTTTTTATTATATGACCTGTTTTTGGAGTACGGCTCTTATGTCTGTATTAGAATGAAGAATTGATGATACTTCAGTAGCTGATTTTTTTTTTCAAAATAGTCAGTAAAGACTGTTTTCTTTCTAGACTGTTCTGTAAAAGCTGACTTGCATAGGAAAAAAGTGCTTGCAACTAAATAGCTATAACTGAAGAATGTAATACACAAATACTGCAGTGTATTTTCATGGACAACTTGCAGTTCTTATGGGTTCTCAAACTTTGAGATAAAGCATATGGCTTTCCTGCCATCAGTGTAAACTGAATGGAAAACTATTTTTGTTGTTGTTGTTGCTTTTTTCCTTCTGTGAAAACTGTGTGCCTTAGCCTAAATTACGGTACATAGGTTTAAGTGGTGTTGGAATGGAATAGTAGGAGTTCACTGAGGTAATTTTGTGAGGCGGTCAGGGTACATTAGGAGTTTCTTGTTTGCAACGTGTGGCATACTCCTGCTACTTGCATCACAGGGAACATTTTGATCAAAATTGCTTGTATACACAGTGTGACTGAGCCAAAATTACACAGTGACAGAACTAGATATAATGAGAAAGCACACAGAAACATGAAGCAAGTAACTGAAAATGAATTATTAACTATTTGAACTGTTATTTCAAATGAAATGGCTAATTTATGCCTGGGATAGTAGGATAGTATTTTGGGAGGTTGTGGAGAATTTTTGCTTTTTCTTGTGAATGGTTAGGGAAACTCATCAATTTAAGATGACAAAATTAATGAAAGTGTTACTTAACTAGAGCACGTTTTGAGTGCAAACCACTTTGTTTTAAACCATTACTGATACTACAAAAATATCTGTAGGTCTCAATTAGTTTGAAAATCTCTGTGCTATGCCTAATACAACTGTATGACAGGGAGAATTCTAATCCTGAGAACTTAATTTTGTGTCATTTGAAAATGACATAAATATGGTATGATACCTTCTCTGTAGTCTGGGACAACCTGATATTTAAAATACTAGAAAATAATGCAAGAAACCCTTGCAAAGGTTCCTATACCAGCAAACAAGTGAACGAAATTTAGAAAGAGTAGAAAAAAGTGAAAAATGCTAGATAAAGGTTTGAGTACTTGTTTAGCAGCAAAACCCTCCACAATAGCAGCATACAAGATAATATTTGGAGTATTTTTCAAATAGGCTGAAAAGCCTTGAGAAAGACAAAAACAACTGAGTCGGCTTATCACTGGTATGATGTTTTCCATAGGCACTGTGAAGTAGAAAATTGTTTTAGTAACACTTTTCTAAGCATCAGACTATTTAAGTTATGTGTCTGAATTAGTCATCCCAAAGTTCTGTGGTTAAGAGGTGTTCCCTCACTCAGAATATGTAACGATTTAAGGGTAAGGGAGGACAGATCGGGGATGACACGGGAGAATGTTTGGCATCAGTGCAGTAAATTTTATCGTAGTGGTCTAGGTGTGCCAGCCATCTGGTTGTTTTGCGTGTTTGTTTTTAATGAAAACTATGGGAAAACTTGTAGGAAGTTTTTGAAGGGAGAAGGTACTCATTTGTGGAGCTTTCCCAGCCACGAGGAAAACTGAAGAGAAGTTCAGAGATGAAAATATAACAGTTTATCATAACTTTAACCTCATCTACATCCTGATTAGTAATTTTAGGATGAGGACATTGACCAGTAAGGGTCTTGAAGTAGAGAGTGAAGTGGATGCTGCTCAGTAGATGGGAGGGGGGGAAAGACTTGTGTGGTCTGACCTTAGGCTAAAAAAGCTATCTACAGAGGAATGTTCAGAATAAATAAAACAGGGTCATCTCTGGATTTTGAAAGATGAAGAAGGATGCTTCGTTAGTTCAGATGCGAACTGCTGTGGTCACAGGGTAAAATTTCGGCTATTGAAAGCATATCTTAGTGATGTGGTGGGCATTGCCAGGATCTTGGAACCAGATTATTTCTAAGAGCTATAGAGAACTGTGGTTTGAGGGCTGATGCTTAGTTAAGAGTCCTGAAAGTCAGTGACTTGCAGTGGTGGGAAGGAAACTGAAGCAATGATAGGAAGAGTAAGACCTGTGTTTTGTCTGCTGAGACTGAGGTGATAGTCAGGCATCTGTTCAAAGACAGACACAAGCAGAGGTGTTAGCTTGGACAGCATGGGAGATATGAAGTATAAAGTATGTTTCTGATTAATGACAGGGAGTTAATAGTTGAATTTGAATCCTGACCCTGGATAAAGTGAAGGAGAATGGAAAGGAATGTAAGACAAACCTATTAAACGATTCGTAAAATAGTACAGGTGAATGAGGAATCTCCTTCAGGAGGACACACTGAAAGAAAATCAGAATGATAAGGGATGAATCATGGCAGCAACCATGCCAAGGAAACCAGGGAGAATGTTTCTAGAAAAGAAGCATTACTGGTAGTCTTAGGTGATTGACAAGTCTAGGAAGATAAGAATTACATATTGATTCTGAGCCTCATCACAGGGTTAGGCTGCAGGAGATGTTAAAATGGTTTCAGTGAAGCTCAAGGACTGGAAGCAGGATTATATAGACTACAGAAGCAGAATTCAAGGATGGGATTCTCCAGGCTACAGTTTTTACTATCACTGGAGGTTTAAACAGTGCTTATTAAGATTTGAGTAATGGCATAACTACAGATATTGTATTGTGTATATGCACATGATGACTGTTAAAAGTTGGGGAAAACTCGTTTACAATCAAATGAGTAGATGGTTTCGTGTGACTAACATTTAAATCATTATCAAGGAGCATGTCAATGTCTTAAGTCTGGCTATTGGGAAATCTTTGTGAGCACTATATTTTGGAAGGAGTCTTCTGACATGCTTGCAAATATGCTTTTAACCTTTTGTAGTTTCAGGAGGAACAATATTATGAAGTTAAGGTCTTACTTTGGGTTTTATTTGCTTTCATTGTTTATTCATTGCATTCAGAAGCTCTTTGTGATTTCTGACTTATTCTGGTTGGTGCAGAGCACAAAGAAACTTTGAAAATAATCTTTTTATAGCTTTATTTCTCCGGAAATAATCTGTAGACTGTTTTATTAGGCATAATATGTGTGTGTTTTTTACGGCTAGTTAAAAGGCAATATCCTTTGCTGATATCTCTTTGCAGAGAGAACTCTCTGTTAAGTATGCTGTTCCATACTATGAGTTGCATAAATGAACATGGGTTCTTGAATGAGTTTCTTTCTTCTCATTTGTTAATTTCTACTCTGCAGTAATAATTCATTCTAGGATTGTTTTTATTATTTGAACTTAAGCAATTTCTATATTTAAAAATAATGTGAAAAGAAGATGAAGTAGCCTATAGCTACTTATAAAGCCTTCCTAAAAGACCTGTGGTGCCCTCATAGACAAAGATTTTGAAAAAAAGTTTTATAGTTAGTAACTCATTTTCGGTGAAGCATACATTAAGGGGCAATATATACCTATTCTACACTGTGTTTGCTTTTTGATAAAACTGAAGGAAGAAATGGTAATTTTAGATTTGAAAGATACATATTTAATACAAACAGGTATTAAATTTTATGCAAAACATTTGACTCTTTATTGGGAATAAAGCATTTAGTTTATGCAAAATATTAGTTTTACATTTGGAGAGCAAATCATGTCAGCAGAATTTTAAAGTTTCAGGACATGTTTTCTATGTTTGCAAAACTTGCCACCCTAAATTTTTTGGATGTTAATTGCAAGCGCATTGTTAACTGACCCATATGAAACTGTAATGTGCTGAATCACTGCCTCCCAAGAGCATTTCACAGGGGAGGTGTACTTTTAAGTGTATTTTTTTTAATTTACATTATTGCAGTATTTTTTTTTAATTGAGCAATTGTAGTATCTGTGTGCTTTTAAAGATTTGGTTGTTTATTCCCATGTATTTAGATGAAGAAGGGAAAAAGGTAAATGTCACTAGCTGTATTGTCAGGTGAAATCTTAATTTGTTGACAAAACCTGATATGCCTTTTAAGTCTATAGTATTTCAAGTGAGTTTGTAGTTATAGGTGTAAAATTATATTATTCATCTTGCTGTACTTTCATTATTTTTATGTGGAAATGCTTATAATCTTCTAATACTGAACACTTTTCATACTTGTCTGGAACATAATTACAATAATAATTAAAATTATATGAGGTGAGGAAATAATATGGAATTATAGTTCTCTCTTTTCAATGTAAAAACTCAGAAGAGGAAACAGCACAAAACTTCTTCGAAGAGAAAATTATTAATAGAAACTAGCAATTTCCATATCATTATATTCTTACTGAGTCTTGGAAAAGTAAGTGCTAAACTTAGAGTTTGACATTATCTCATTTCCTGGGCTTCTACTTATGTTGTGGTGCTCCCTACTCATAATTCGCATGTGTGTGTGTATCTTGTGGTTGCTACCTTTTTATAAAAAACGTTAAGTAAGGAAACTCTCTTTCATGGCCTGTTTCTCTGTAACATCATAAGCAACTTCTCAGGGCCTATGTATACGATTTAAAATAATTTAGTTTTCTGGAAAATATTTCATATTCTTCAACCGGAGTTTAGCCAGCTAGTGATGTATGCCGTGTATATTCATGCTCTTTTGCTCATAAATGTAAAAAACTACATATTTGCAATGGTAAACTTTTTTACCAAGAAAGGAGAATAGGTGGGAGATTCAATATATACAAGTTTAAGACATCTCTTGGTTAAGGTTGCAGTTTTAGATCCTTACAATAGAAGCTATAACTTTACAAGGATAAACACTATTTTTGTGTTCCATTTAAATTTTTGTGGTAATTTTTGAAAATCTTGACTAATCTATAAACTTTGACCATAAGGTATAATCTTTATAATGTTTTGCTATTTTGATTAATCAGATTATTCAATGAATGGCATGCTGCTGGGGCATGATATATTCTTTCTAAAGCAATCTGAACATTTCAGTCAACAGCACGTTTCTTCAGTAAGTTTGTGAGGCTCTTTTTTGAATGTGTTGTTTTATGTGATAATTCCTCAAAATATTCTTTTTGATTTTAAGTATATATTTCTGTAATTATTTAAACAAAGTTGTTTTCATTGCTTCACATGGAAAACATGAAGGCATTAAGGTGGTTGTGTTAAGGTGTAACTTTTCCTCGTTTGTTTTTTATGCAGGAGCAAGAACTATCTATTTTTCACTGTAATTGCATTACTACCTTGTATGAAGTGCCATTTAATCAATATATTCAAAATCCAGAACACTTGTGTTAATATGTAACAAGCTGTATTGGCAAGAGGTCATTTTTGACTGCTCTGTGTGAGATTACACCTGTTACTTAATTTTTCTGCTTCTGGTAGGTGAGATTCAAAGGTATATATTGCAATTGGTCCTAGCCAGTCTTTTGATTGTTAATCTCATTATTTATAGTTGTTCAAGCAGCAGAATGAACATTTATAATTTTCCCTTTGAGTAAGGACACATGTTGACATTTTTCTGTATGTGCCAGAATAAAAAATCTTTCTATTGGTATTCTTGGTAATGTTGCCTGGTCTGTGGAACATTTCATCTGCACTTTGTTTTTTTCAAAGCTGTACTTGTGGCATATTTCCAGTGTGTGGTGCTTTGGGAGATTACCAGGAAATTTGGTATCAGAATGAAACTTGATCAGGCAGCCGTGAAATTCAGAATTTTTGAAGCCCGAGGGAACTGAATTGTGTAAAATACTGGACCCTAGTTTTTGCTGGACCATAGAAATGGCACAGGATAAAAAAAATATTGGCAATATCATACTTTTCCTGGCAGCTCTTATTTTAACTCTGTAATTTAATTTTGTCTGGGAACAGTGGCAGAGGATCTTGCAGGCAGAGTTTCTTTTGCAAGCTGTTGATTAGGAACTGCCAGCGTAGAAAATAAGGTTAAACTTATTTGCTCAGCAGATTTTGTGAAACTAAGCTTTTATCAGCCTTTGATACAGTGCAGGAGGTCTCTGAATAGTGGGTTACTGCTTTCACCAGTGCTTTTATGTAAAGGAAACTTCAAAATGAAGGTCTAGGGAATTAGAGGTGCTTGCACTCACTCTGAATTTATGCTGTTGTGAAAGAGTTCTAAGACCTGGCATAATAGAATAAATAATAATTAAACTTACTCAGTTATTTTGTTGTTGTTGTTCCAGCCATCTGCGTAAAAGCCCTTCATGTCCTGAACATGATAAAACAAGCACAAAAAACCCAGTGACTTGCCAAGGTCAAATGCAGAGTCCACAGCAAGGTGAACATGGTATTACTGTCTCCTGATTTGGTTCTTGTTGCTCTTTGTGGTTATGGCCTGTTCAGAGTTTGGGTTTTGGCAGGTGGCGTCATGTCTTCTCTCCCAACTGTGATTCTGAAAGATGCTCAGAAGATACCAGACTTTCTTAGGTTTTTAGTCTGCATAACAGAAAGGTATGATAAGGAAGACAAAGAGTGACTGTATTCATAATTAATGTGTTTTGGTAATAGTGAGGGATATTGGAATAGACACTAGAGAGATGCTGCTCTTACATAATTGAGATGTAAAAGCAATGGAGGGGACATGACCAGTGGATGAGTGTGTCATGAAGGAAAATGAAGCGGCTCTGCAGTGTGCTGTAGAATAAATTATTCTGCATACGTATTTATTTTTAAAATTAAAAATATTTTACCGCTTTCAAAATCAGCCATCTAGTTCTGGCTTCAGCAGTGTGTGTAAGAATTCAGAAAAGCAAAAGCTTTATTGAAAGATTGGTGTTATTCTGCATGTGCATGTTGCTTTTCACTCTCTCTTAATTTTGTAGTAGATATACAGTGATGACTAGTAAAATCCTTAATAATGTAATATCTTCCAGAAGCGAGGGGGATATAGCAAAACTATTTTGGACATGTCTTCTCTGTCCAAGTATTTTTTTGGCCGAAATTTTTTTCTTCTGCTGTTCAGCACTTCTTTGCCAGCACAGAGTCCTGGGGTGTTGTTTTTGGTTTGTGTGGTGTGGTTTTTTTGTTGTTGTTGTTTGTTTTGGGTTTTTTGTGTGTGCGCTTTTTTTTTTCCCCTCTTTTGCATTCCATTTTTTTTTTGGTATTGCATAGTTGGTGTTGGTTTTGATTTGTTTACATGTGTGTTACAAATCTCTCATAAATTAGCTATGCAGAGCAGTTAATCAAAATAAGTATTTGGGATTAGGCTTCCTCTTTAGAAGAGGCTTGTAGCATGCTTGATGCATTATGACAAACTCAGTCTGCACAGGTGATACTAACTTTGAATCGTAATGATCATGTAAAAGTTTGAGAAATCATTGTATAAGTACTAAATTTGCAAGGGTGGTTCCCAATATTAATAGTTTTGCTGCTGATTATTGAGGTGAATGTGCCTCTTAGTTTTTCTGCAAGAGTGGCTGAAGACTATATTATGTAGAGTTAGAAAATAGAGAGCTCTCTAAATCTGAAGATTTTTTTTGCTGTAAAGATCATCAGAAACAGTAAGGTTAAGGCATAAAGACTTACTTTAATATCGATTTTAATGAATAATGCAGAAATTGACCAGGTTCATGTTCAGTTTTGATAATACCATAAATAAGATTTGTGTTTGCAGTGCTGATGTTTAGATAGCAGCAGTCTCAAAATAGTGAGAACTGTGTTAAAACAACAAGAGAACTACATTAATACAAACCTCAGAACTTTTTGCATTTTTATTTGCAGTGGGCAAACCACCTGTATTTCACAATAGTTAACAGGCAAAACAAAGGAGTCATTATGAAATAATGTTTAAAAAAGGTCTTATTGAGAAGTTTTACTCACAGTTAGCTTGTTGAAGTGATAAATCGTGCTTCAAATGGTAGCAAAGTAGAGCAGGCTCTTAAAGTCACTTGCCTGTGTTAAAGGCTACTACAAAGTATAGGACAACTCTTTTGTTGTATTCCTTGAGCTATAAGGATAATTGTTTTTCTTTTTGACTCGCTGCATCTGTGTGTAGCTTTTGAGACTGCAGTAAATAAAGGGTGAGCTCAGAACATATGCTGAAGATACCTGTCAAGGCAGACTTTTAAGCCAGTCCTTTTGTGCATGTTCCCTGAATCTAGGCTGAATTTCCAGATATAAATAACATCTATAAGAAAGAACCCTCTGGACATATCCAGTGGTTTTCCAGTGTTTCCTCCAGGTAGTTTTTCTGGACAAAATCTTGGTTTTTTTTTCCTTTTAATGTTGTTCAATACTTGGCAAGCAATCTGAAAACCTGAACTGACTCTTTGCTGTTTCACTGTGTAGTTATATGGCACTTAGAAGCAGAATGGTTAGAGTTGCTAGTTTGCATAGTCATTCAAGTTGTATTGCATGAGATCAAATTTGAAAGTTTTTCAGTTAGAACAGTTCTTAAAGAACCCCAAAAGCAACAGACCGATGTGTGCCAAAAGTTATTAGTCAGTGATGGGTATTACATCTGTAGAGATAAGAGACTTATTCACTTACTGGAAGTTTTCCTTTGTGCTTCTGGTGCATAGGATTCAAATTGTGGATATTCTTGTTTAAGGTACTCTCTGAAGACAGATTATATCCTACTTAATGTCCTGATTTTATGCAATTTCTTCAGTAATGACATTACTAAAAAAAAAAAATAAAAATAGAAGATACTATTTTACCAATGTCCACGCTGCTTTCCTAAGTAATATTTTCTCCTTTTTGTTTTGACGTTAGTTAAAAAATGTGTATAGCCACCGCTTGACATTCCTTTCCTCTGAATCCAATTTAGATCCGGTCAATTCTGCAATTCTGCTTCCTTTTGTTATATATACAGCATACTGAAATAATGTGAGTTTGTTTTGGTCTTTTTAAAATTTTACTTAGTTGCTTTCAGTCTTGTTCTCTTCTGAATTTTGCGACTCGACCTCGGTTAGTTTTGCTTCTACATCTTGTTTTTTGTTTTCATGAAGTAGTACCCAAGAATACTTCCTCTCCCCCTTTTTTCTGTCAAGCTTCCGTATAAGCCCTTTTCTTGTTGTTCCTGGGCAGTCTGTGTTTACCTACCTTTGTCCAGAGCAGTACTTCCAGAGTACTTCCCAACAGCCTTGCTACTTTGGATCTGTCATGTTCCTTTTTTTTCTCCCATTTTTTGCTGTTAGTAGCCCTGTAAAGCTTATGGTGTGCTTAGAGCATCCCCACCATTAGCTACAGAACAGGGAAGTCAGTGTTAGTACGTAACCAGTGTGAAACTCTAACAAGTGTATGTATTAGATCAAATCTAAACCCTCTCTCTTGCTTTTTGGAACTTGGAGTTTGGCCGTATCAGTCTTTGATCATGATAGGGGATGTCTAATGAGCACTGGTATGCTGCTTGTCTCCCAGCTACAGAACTGGTGAGGGCTGGAAAAAAAACAGAATCTAAAGAATTCAAGAACCCCACATATCTTGTGTAACAAAAGACAAAACATTCAGAGAGATGAAGAAACTTAAGTTATATGGGGAAGGCAAAAGAAAGATCCTAAATGTTAATAATGTATTTTGGGAGGGGTAGGATCATAGTAGAGGATCACTTTATTTTGGAGGAATTGTGTTATTTCCTTTCACTACCCTTCTCTCTTTTGACACGTCTCAGTCCTCTTCATCATCTTAGAAGTGTATGGGAAACTATTCTGTTATCCTTTTGCTACTCCAAGAGGCATGGATAAAATAGAACTTTGAATGAATTCAGAGACTGCAGTCTATTGCTAGTGGCTTTGCAGGGAGTATATTGAAAGCTGTGAAGAACCAGGACACTTTGTTCTTACTAGCATGGTGCATTTCTAAAGCAACAGAAGTGGAAGAAAGGATTGTTTTTGAAGTGATGGAAGCAAACAAAGGAAAGCTGAGCCCAGTTTTTGAAAGCTAAATTCTGTAAATAAGCATTGCCCAAAAAGGGGTGTGTATATACAGATAAACTTCAGGTTGTTTGTTATACAACTTAAATTAATGTTTATTGTACAGGTAGTTTCTCCTAACATAAGATGGGTTAAAAGAGTGTGTGTAACTTTCTGCATAAAATTGTAACTTTTCTTTTTCCTTGGCTCAGAAGTTGAATACAAGCATTACACTTGCTTAACACTTTTTAAGAACCTTAGAGAAATAGTATTCATTCTGGGGTGTTTTAATATAGGTTAAAAACTACGAGTTTGGTTGAAATAGTCCATCCTACATTTGTTCTCATCAGAGAAGGAATTTTTAGTAGTTTGTAGATTTTGTGATACACTTGTCTGCTATTGTTGCATCTCAAATAAATACCTGTTTGAAAGGTTAGTGTCAAGGTATTCCTGAAGTATATCTGTAACACTGGTGCACTTTTTTTTTTTTGTCAACAGTAAGCCTCGATTTACTCTCAGTGATTAAGCAGCTCATGTAGCCCTTTGGCTAAAGCCCTCCTCCTCCATTCATTTTGCAACAAAATTTAAAAAAGTCAAATAGGCGTGTGCTTTGGATATCGGAATTAAACAATAGTTCCAACCAGAGA
Organism: Nesoenas mayeri; assembly: GCF_963082525.1. Classification (NCBI taxonomy): domain Eukaryota; kingdom Metazoa; phylum Chordata; class Aves; order Columbiformes; family Columbidae; genus Nesoenas; species Nesoenas mayeri. The sequence goes on along the minus strand of NC_137540.1, from coordinate 58,096,917 downwards.
GTCTTGATGTGTGCAGCCTTTCTCCTTTGGTAAAAGGAACCTTCGAACATTCAGTCTTGCAACACTGAACTGTAGTTGGAGAAACAGGAAGCAAACACTTGGGCTTTGTCCCAGATCTTCATTGCTTCTTTTGTCTGTGGCCTCTTCCTTTTTTCAGCTGCTTTCTTGATTTCTATCTTGGAAGCCAAAAGCAACTTCATGCTGTTCTCCTAAGAGCTGAGTCGTTTATCAGCTTCTCCTTTGCCAAATAATCTGTAATGGAATCCACTACATTTTCTTCTACTTGAGGCTATTTATTGCATTGTCCACTTGCTTTTGCCTTTCCCTTTCAGCCCTCTTAATTCCTTATTCTGTCAATTTTCTACAGTATCTACAGTTAATTGTAACTGTTAGAAATATCTTCTTGAGGACTTTGAGTTCAAAGTGCCCTAAGTCTTGGCACAGTATTGTTGCTGTAAGTAGCCTGTATTCACCTGTAACTTATACTGCTTGCAAACTTTATCTGCTTGGTGTCATGCAGGTTCAGGGAGCCCTTTCAATGAGGGCTCTAGTATACCTGAAAGGATGCAGTGTGTTGTTTTTAATTACAAAAGCAGGCAGAATAAGTGGAGCTCTCGGGACCTCTCTGTACTCCTTGTGTATTGTGAAGAGTGGTATCCTGATGGCGAGTATATTTTAGGTTTGTCCCATAGTATGCTGGCATGGTTAACTAGATATTGCAACTCTTAGAAGTAGCATAGTTGAGCAGCTGTTGGGTACCTGTCATGGCATTGTTTGTGTAGTTAAAAACATATATATTTCATAAAGGACATTGTGCTTTGTAGTTGCCAGTCTCTGGGGAAAATCCTTTCCTCATCGTGAAAAATCCCAACCAACAACAAACCACCATCACCTAAAAACAACAAACAAAGGCCAAAACTTAAGCCAAACAAACCACCCACCAACCCCCCCCCCCCCCAGTCAGCTGAATTTGCAGCCTTTAAAAACAAAAGAAGTCTTATTTTGTTCAGAAAAGTTAGAAATATCTGGTAGCAGGGCTATATTGCATGGTACCAAAGCAAAACTGCTTGGCACCCTCAGTTGTAGAATCTCTGTTTTCTTACTTATTTAAATTATCTTTCTGAAAAGCAACTATCTGACTAGTAGAGTTTCATTATACTTTCCCTTACTGTTTGTAGTTTATTATATTAATAAGTATTTGTATTATCATACTGCACTTGACAGCTGGCTTTCCGTGCACACCTTTGGACAGCTGTGTCATTCTGTCACAGCACTTGGGGCAGCAGTGAGTGTCTGTGGCTTCTGAGCCATGTGATTTGCAGGCTTTTCTAGTGTAACTCCAGTATGAAACTGGCTTTGCCAATGTGTTAAAACTGAATTTTAGTTCTGAGGTGGAGTGACTCTTTGAGGCTTATCATACTGATGATGCCAGCTTGCCTTGGGATTCCCTTGCACATCTAAGTGTAGCCCTGTTCTGCAGCAGAACTCTCCCTTGGTCCCTTTTCTGCCCTGCTGGTCTCCAAAGCACATAGCATGTGTCTGTTACTATATACAGTATGCTTGGACTATGTGAGGTCTAGTTATTAATAAAAGCTGTGTTCATTCCTGACAACATTGGGCTCAGAAATCCCCTGAACTGAAAATAGTCACAGACAGAATGTTCAGGGGAGTACTATTTAGGGTCATCTGGTTCTTACAGTTCTTCAGCTGTCCATTAATCCTGCTGTTGGAGGTGGACAAATGGATTGCTGGAGCCTTTATCTGAGTAAGAATAACTCCTACATCCACGAGCTGTGGGAACAAAAGGCCCTGCACCTCCATATGGACTGTCTTAACTCTGCCCTTCTTCCTCATTGCAGCAAAAGGGAGTGGAGGGGCATGGATGAACAGTAGTCTGGGCTCAGGAAGAGAATGAACTCTCTAAATACAAAGGTAGATGATGATGTGTGTATGTGTGTGCCAAGGCATCCTAATATTCTTTTGTCTCTTGATTCTCTAACATTTTCTACTACTGCAAAGACTGTCTGAAGAAAGTTTGGAGGGGGGAAAATTAGATTTCACTCTCTCAGGGTTGAAGTCTTTGTCCAATTGTTTTTGTTAAGGTATGGAAACATTGAATGGCTTTTCTCTTTTACACATGTTCTTGTATTTAGCTGTAGGGAAGTTGGTCTTTCTCCCCCCAAGGGAGTTTCCTGTGTATGTGGAAAAAATACAAAACAGAAGTGAAAAATACCTTAGGCTTCCAAACCTGCTGCTCACTTCTCACTTCTCCCACTACTCTTCTTGTCATAGAAACAGTCCAGCAGTTCTTCCGCTGTCCCCATAGCAATACCATCTATTTAAAGAGCTAGACACCATCATAAGTAATATGGTAGGTGTCTTGGCGAACAAAATTATTACAGCATCCCGTGAACCACTGGGAAAATAAAAAATAAATATTTAAGTTACACAGTGATATACTTTTCTGGTGTTTATCTTTAAATTGCCAGAATATTTTATTAGGCTTTCTTCAGGCTAATAAACGTAACATAATTTGAGGCATGTTCCAAGAGGTTTATAGGTATTAATAAATTTAGTATGGAACTCATGGGTTTTGTTGTTTTAAAAAGTACAATTAAGGGAGGGGCCCTAAAATTGTGTGTAACTAAACAGTTAAGTTGCATTTCATAATTTATTATTATCAGTAGAAATTCTGGAGACCTTCTGCTTAAAATATGACTGTAGAGTGAACAGTTGGTTTCTATATATCTTATGGCTGGGTGAACAGCATCGAGATAACAAATTGAAGAATTTTGTAAGATGAAATGCTGGTATTGTATTCTATATGTGTGACTGTTGTTTTGACAGTATTTAAACTTTCTCATAACCATATAAGATAATTGAAGCACTTTAAAGTTGGCATTCTGAGTTTTCTTCTTCTGTTTAGTCTGCATTTTGCATATGATGTTGTCAAGTATCAGGGTTTTTTTGATCTCCAAGTTGTTCTATAAACAGTAGGACTAAAGAATTGATGTTTCCTCTATGTTTCTTCCCTGTACGGTGAGGAAGTTTACGGGACAATACCATGAGCTCCTTCATGCCTAATGGCAAAATGTAGCTGTAGTATAGCTAAGGCATATGCTTGCTATCTATCCAAATGGGATATGTGAAGTGACCAGCTGTGAAACAGTATGTAATTTCCAAGTTCTGCTTGTCTTTTTCAATTATGACAGTGTTTTGGAAATGTCTATCCAGCCTCCAGTTTTCATAATATTTGCAGCAACTTAGTTACTCTTAAAAATTCCTTTTTTTTTTTAAAAAAAAACTTAATTAAAACTGATTTATTGGTTCCAAAGTTATTGCAAAGATAGCTGATCAGTTTTATAGCATAAGCTTAATTTTTTAGTAAACTGGGAAACTAAAGCAAAGGAGGAGTACTAGCTGTTAGTAGAATTGTATGCCTGCTCTGTGGACACATTAGTGTGTCCATATTTTCCAGGATCCATTAATGCCTTGGAAGAAAAGATGCCATCTCTCTAAATTGCTGAATTCTAAGTTGTAACTTCTAATATAGCTCATCTGATTTTCTTTTGGATGAGACTTTTTTTTTTCTCATTTGTCTTGGCTTCACAGGCATCTGCATGTTTTAATTCAGGCGTGCAGCTTATCTATATGATTGTTGAACATTAATGATTGTGTTTGTCTGATTTTCCCATATTTCCTGGAGAGCTCAGGCTGCCCGTTTTGAAGCAGCAGTAGGCAGGAGTTGCGGGATGGAAATCTCCCTGTGAGTTAGTGTGTTCCATGTACTGAACACTCAGTAGTCCTGTGTTGGTAATCATTTTTAAACTGGTCAAGATACAATTGAGATGGTAGTAGCTGCTAACAGAAATCTTAAAGTTGTTTGTTTAGTACTTCAAAACAGTTCTGACAATTTACTTTCCCTTCTGACCTGAATGTACATGAAAGGATGAGACAATGTTTTGAAAAGAAGTTGGGTTCAGAGCACAGCGGTTGGGAGTCTTCGCAACGCTGCTTAGGCACGCTTATCATGCAGTCACATCCTTACACAAGAATTTGTGCCAGCACAGGCATTATTCTGGCAAACTAGTGTTGTAGCAGTCATGGGTTCAAGATCATGCACAAGTTAGGTGCTGTTGGATAAAACTTTATTTTAAAATACTAGTTCCTTAACCACTTAGAATACCTAGGTCAAGTAAAATTTGTCTCAGAAACATTCTTGTTTTCAAGTTGGCTTCATAGTTTATAGTGTACCTCATTAAGATGCAGGGAGAAGTTTTACCAGTAATTTGCATCTGTGTGGAGTTTAAACTTGACAAACCTGAAAAGCAAGCCTGCTTGAATTAAGTATGATTCACACAACTTCTATTTAAAAAAAAATGGACAATAATAAGTGCTTTGAATTTGTGCTCTGCAGATTTTTTTTCTTATGTAAAGTATCCCATAAAAGCTATGTGAGCGCAATAGGAGCATATGTAACTATGTAAGAGAACTGTAGTATTATAATACCAGAAGAAAGGATGATAAGGTGTTAGCCTGGTGACATCCCAGACACATAGTCTAATCTTTTCATATGGTTGTTGTAAATGTACTGTGATAAGGAGGAGTAAAAATGTATTTTTGGAGTGTCCATTTAATATCTTGTTCGGGAATCATTGACCCATTTACTACAACAGTTATTAAAAGTATTATCGTATTTGGTGATAGATATTGTGGAGATTGTTTCTCTAGCAATTTGCTTCTAAATATTCTGAATTTTTCAATTAAAAATAGCAGTAATTGAAAGGAACTTCTAGCTTGTTATACATACTCTATTTTTCTCTTTCAGTAGTAAGGTAATTGTTAAATTGGAATCAGAATTTCTGTGTCTTTCCTATGTGGGAATGCTCCAGTAAGTATTGCAGGGGCTGTAGTTGAAGTATCTATTAATCTGTTAGAGTCATAGAAATAATCTACCTGTGAATCAATTCAACAATAACCAATGCAAAGCTTTAAAATCTTTTAAATCACACATTTCTAAACTGCAGAGGGAATATAACCTAATTTTACTGTCTAGTTGTGTGACTTCAAAAGTCTAACAATTTGCTTATATAAAATTCTCCCAATTGGAGATCTTTAGCACAACCTCAAGAGAAAAGATTGACGATGAAGAATGGCCTCCAAATGCTTTAGCTGTCTTAGAAAGTTGAAAAAGAGCCTTCTAATTCTCCCTCTTTTTTGGGATATGTGTTTTTTGCTGCTGTTTTTGTATTCGTGGGATGATGTATTCATAAACTTAATTACAAAACAATATAATTGAGATTGATTAATTTGAGGATACTGACAGCTCATTTTGCAGCTGTGCCCAGTTAATGTTAGTGTAACCACATAATTCCTGGGTGATGCAATAAGATCTGAAATCTAGGAAACCCTATAATTTTTTAAAACAAGTTGGTGTAAAATATGGCTTTGTTAAAAAGTATATATATTCACAGGGTTTGTGTCATCATTTTAATCTAATGAAGAGATTAATTTTATTTGCCAATTTGGAAATAACTGTTTGCATGGAAACCTGCTTATGAGCTGATAACCTATTCTCTGCTTACATGGTGATACCATTTGTGAATTGTTTTACAAGTCTAGAATCAGTGGATGAGACATAGTTGCATAGAAGCAAGCTTCTATAGCTCTAGCAATTCCTTTTAAATAAGGAGCTGCTTCCATTTTGCATTTTGAAGGTTTAGAGCACTATGGAAATTGGAGGAAGAAAGGAAATGAAAGGAGAGGGGTACAGACTGTAATACTACTGTATTTTTTTTTAATATTCTACAATATAAAAAGTTGAAATTTAACTCAACTGGCTGATTTGCTGGAGGAAGGAGATTATAGGGAATTGTCTGCATTTCCTAATGGTGACGTATGAAAATATAGTAAAGATTTTTTTTTTTTTAATGGCTCTTGAAACTTTTACTTTGGTGGACTAAGCACTGTATATTCTATTCCTGTCAGAACTTACAGCTCCTAAAACAAGATCAGTAAAGGGAATGTATGAATTGTATGTTGTTTTTTTTGATTACATTATTTAAAATACAATGAAGTGGGTCTAAACTGAAGATGCATCAGATTTCTAATAGCGTGCTGCTATCAAAGTGGGAGATCCCATTCTCCTCAGAGTATTCCTGTTGATTGCATTGTAGTGGTGCTGGCACTCGCTGGGTTCGTGACTGAATCAATAAATTTCACTTTCCTTCCTTCCTTTCATTCCTTCCTCCCCAAAAATATACTTTTGTTCTGGGCTACTGGTTTGTATCTGTCTGTGGAAAGGTCTGACAAGTGCTGTGGTTTGGTGCGTATGGTGGGTCAGCGTAGCCAGGGAGAAGCTGGCAGGCAAGTCTTGTGTTTGGTGGTGACAAATCAACTCAGCCCCCTGTGAAGCCACAGTCTACCTGTGAAATGGAGTGGCTGGGACACAGGCATGTCTGCTTACCCTGACCTAGCAGAGAGGTGGGAGAGGCATTTGTGACAGTGGTGACTTAAACTGTCACAGCAAGACTTGTCTGAATTGGTCAGCTTAAACCTTACACATGTTAGTATACTTAGCTGTCATTTTGCATTAAGTTCTGACTGCATTTGGGGTGAGAGTCTTATAACTATCCTAAGCTAAACTTTGACTAAGGCTGTTAGTCTACTAGTAAGATTTCTTAATTATGCTTAAGACTTGGGTTTTTTGCAAGTCATTTTCCTTAAAGAATTCTGTGTTTTATTCTCTTACACATAGTTCTTTCCCATGAGAGTTACAGGCTTGCTAGAATGCAAGAGCATACAAGCTTAGCTGCTTCTTTTGAATTTGCTGAGGTGACCAAGTATCTTTCTGCAATCTAAAATGCTGGTTTCTGTCTCTCTCCTGCTTCCTGGTGTATTAGTAGTGTGACAGATTGATGGGCTGAGTTGACTCCTTCTGAAGGTCTGAGCTCTGCAGGTGGTGCAGGGGAAGCTGGTTGAGGAGCTTGGAGCAGGACAGTAAGCCCCTTAGGAACAGATTAGTACGTGCTCCTTGTTTTTCTGCTGATAGGAAGCAGTCACTGTAGTAATGAAGCTTCTTTGTTTATGTGGGTATAGAGTAAGGAAAAGCACATGGAAGAGTAATTAACTTATTACTTGAATAGAGCAGTGGTTAGAAATTTTGAACTGACCAATGACTATCCCTGTCAAGAACCTGTTACCTCTTTAAGAGGTGTTCAAAAGAAATACATATTTGCCTCTATGGCTAGTGAGGTTAGGCTGGCTTTTTGAGAATCTTCCTCCTTTGCAAGTTCAGTATGGTTCTTTACCACTTCCTTGCAAAATCATTCACAATTTCTGCTTCCATTATGTATTTTTGGCATTACAGTGAACTATGGCAATTCAAAGAAAAGCATGAGCCTTAAGTTTTTGTGCTTTTTTGTTAACTTCTTTTTTTTTTTTTTTTTAAGTTGCCTTTTGCACAGAATGTGAATGCTTATCTTCCAATTAAGGATGCAAAGTATATTAAAAGAGAGAACTGTTCTCTGAGCAGTGCAGACATTCGATCATTGAAAGCAAAGTTGAGGAAATCCTCAGATACTGTAGTATAGTGGAGGGTTCCGGTGTTGGCAGGAAAGCAGTCTAAAAAGGCTCATCTTTTATCTAAATCGTGACTTCTGTCAGGTAATTGGGCAACAACAGTAACAGTCAGTAGGTTTATTAAATTTGATTCTTGATGCATCTGAAAAATCCTTCTTCAGAGTAACTCTTATTTTCAATTATGGGCAGATGGTAACTGTAAAAAGCACTGCTTTATTATTCAACAGCTCTGTTCTTACCATACTTAAAAAATTAATTTCTTAAAAGGTAGCTGCTTATTTTTTAAAGAGTTGCTTGTACTTAACTTTTATTTCCTAAGAAAGTGATTCTATGTCCCTTACTAAATCATAATTTAAGTTCACTAGCAAAAGGTATATTCATAGGTGATATGCAAGGTGAGATACAAGGGGAAATTTACTGTGCTAGGTGGACAAGAGGAATCCTAGTAAGTGCACACCAAGCAAAGTAGTTGTCACTGGAAGCTGTGAATGTGGGATGTTACATGGGGAAGCTTCAGAGTGTTTTAATGTATTAGCAGTATACTTTATTTTAGTAGCCAGTTTTGTGAACTACATGCAGATGTTTTCCTTTTTCATAATGGTCTCTTATTTTTGGTTTCAGTGGATGCAGATAAGACTAATGAGCCTTATATTGCACATTCCTTATGCAGTTAAAATAGCTGAGCCAAATTATATTGTGTTTTAGGGATTGCGATTGTGTTGCCATGCTGATTTTTCAAGCTGATAACTCAGTTGCTAAGGTGCGTGCAAATCTGCAGTTTCCACTGTACATTTGAGCCAATGTTATTAGGGAATCAATCAAAAATAAATATTATGTGAATATATTAATATAAAGGAATCTTAAATTGAGTGATTTTTTTTTTTAATGATGTTTCTCACATTCTACAGTATTCCAACATTTTATTGGTATCCTTTAAATTGATAATATCTAAGTTCTTTAGTTTACTTGAGCTCTTTGGGCTACTGTAGCTTCTTGCAGCAGGTACCTACAGCAAAAAGCAAAAGCAGGGAAAACACATCTCCATATATATGCTTAGGCACTTTATTCTTAAATAAGCTGTCATTACTGACTTTCATGCCTTACTTAGTGTGGCAGTTGTGTGAATTCTATCTGGATTAAAATTATGTCCATTGTGGACTAGACCTTTGATTTTTAAAATCATAAGTATAATGATTTACTGGATGAAGTTTTTTCCAAATGTAGGTAGCTTAGTATGAAGAAGTGAATTTGTGTACTTGTGTAAGTTGTTTAAAAGTGAGCCTATTTACTGAAATGGTGTATTTAAATTGCAGTTGTGGTTCTGTGATTTTCTTTTTACGGGGATTGGAAGAGAGTGAGGACAATAATGAAAGCAATGTGGGAGGATGAAAGCGGGTCAAAAAAGGGAGAGGGAGTTTCTAATTGAACCAGTGACTTCTAGTGAGAGGGCGTGACTAAGTGAAGGAGAGCTTTTTTTTATTGTATTTTTGTCAGTATTATTTGATATAGTGCCAAAAGTGTATATAGTGCTGTACAGTAGAAGACTTGTTTCAAGCACGTAACATGTTCCCTGTGCTGGAGGACTTAAATTCTGTGAGTATAGGCCGGAGCAGTACAGGATCATGCAGTACAAAGATGTGATAGTGCATGGTTGGTGGCATTCACCCTGGAGCAGGTGGGTCTTTTTTTTTTTCTTCTTCTTGAAGAGAGGAATGTTTTGTGTACGAAGAACTTACTGGTTTTGTGATTTCAAGGGCTGCTGTGCCCCTACTTCCAAAGAGCCACAGTGCAGTTGGACCACCCATCATTTGCTCTTTACAGGGGAGAAAAGAACTTTAGGAGTAGGAGAAATGCTAGCATTGTTCATGTCCCTTAGACATTCTTAAATGATGAGGTTTTAATTAATTTTGTCTCTTTTTATAGGATGGATAAGAAAGGGTACATTGAGTCAATAGTATTTCAAAGCAGATTGGCTTAGCTTGGCTCTTTGTACGTTATGTGTGGATATGAAAACTGCATTTATTTTTAAAAATGGCTTAGCTTTTAGTTCAACTCCTAATCTTCAGGACAAAGTCTTTATAGCAATTTTTACTACAGTAGGCACCCTAATGAGAATCTAGGGGTTAAGTGCTGCTGGCTGGCAAAAGCATGTGAGTTGATGACTGCCTATGACTCTGTAAGTGCACGTGTTCATCCTCAATGATGCACCAGCCTGCGGCGTGATGGGGGATCAGGAAACGATCGTTCTGCTGACTCCAGAGGATTGCGCTTACCAAAACGGTTGCACCTGGAGAGAGCAACAGGGAAGATAGGTGATGTTTCTTCAGCGGTTGCCGTATCTCAGATGTGTGATACTATAAAAAGAATAAGAGCCTCTGAAATGCATCATTTGTCTGTGTATTTAGTTACATATGTCATATTACATAAATCTAAGTATGTTCAAAGCCAAAAAAGAGAGAACACTTCTAAGATATATATATATAACACTGCAAAGTAATGGATCTGAATAGTCTTTGGTGTCTTCTACTCCTTTCTTGGAGCTGAATAATGGTCACAGCAGTATTTTTATTGAGGAAGCAGCACAGCAGCAACTTCTGTGGTTCTGCTAAGTAAAAGGAAATATTAGAAGACCAAAAAATGTTTAGGGTGTGAGTAGTCTAATGATTTAAAAACTATTTTCTTTTAAGATGCTACGCAGATAAAGCCACAGTAGTTAGGGACACTCACAGTGGAGGTTGTGTCATATTAGGCTGTATGGCATAAGTTACCACAATGTATAAAGATCAGTGGAGGGCAAAGAGAAAAAAGTGTGGGATGTGAAAGGGGGTAGCCTGAGAAAAGTAAATCTGCTTAGAACTTTGTGAAGAATGAAGGTTGAGTGGAATCGTGGGCTGTGGATTATAGTGACTTAGAGAAGAATTACTTGATCACCTGTCTTTTCTCTTGACAGTATAAGCTTGTTTATTTTAGTTCTTTCCCTTTAGTTTGTGTTTCCAGTGTGTTGCTTATTTATGCTGGATGTTACTGGTAGTACAACTGTCTCTGTTTCCCTTAATGATCAGACCTGTGGAGATTGTTTTGGACAAGATAAAGTTTTCCTTTTGAAGGTCTTTGATTTAGCCATTAGCATGGTTCATTTATTCAATATCCTCATTCCTGGAAAAGATAAGTGAGAAATGTTCTATTTGAGCATAAGTAATATTAATTGTGTTTTCTTCCATCTTAACTGAATTCATATTCCAATTGTATGTCTTTTTTGATTAACCTCTTAGAAATTCTACCCTTTAGGTGTTCTTTTTTTTCTAATTGTGAGTTGCATGTGTAGAACATAACTTTTTTGAGCTGTGCATTGTTACCATTGGCAAATCGTAACAGTGTCCTATTTTCTGCTTCATTTAAAAAACAAAGCATATCAGTGTGGAATAAGGTGTACTTACAGAAAGCAAATGTATCAGTTATCTCCAATAGCAAACAAATATTAGAAGTTAAGTGAATCAGTAGCTACATTTAGTGTGTATTTCTTAGGCCAGTCATAGCAGAAACCACTGTATGAAATTTTGTGGTATTTTTTATATGCTGGCTCATACTGTATCATAAATGGCCATTTTTTAATATGTAGGAATTCTATTTGTGTCTGTGAAACCACCAGATGGGATAACATTTCCAAGCGATAGATGATCTCTTCCCTTGGGCGTTGTGTTCTAAAATATTTGTAAGAGAACATGGTTGTGTAGGTGAATGCACAGAAATATTTTCAGTGTTTGCATCTTGACAGGCATCTGTGTGCAGGAAAAGGTACATTAACAGAGAATTCCTGTGTTTTAAAACTTATATTTGCTGCTTTGCTTTTACTGTTGATGTAACAAGTTATTCTAAACGTAGAAATCTACAAAAATGAAGCAAGGCTGATGTGGAGTAGTTGAGTCTTCCAGTGTAGGTTGCAACATCGTGCTTTATCTGTATGAAAGGTTTTTAACAAATGGAAGATTAAGGGATAGCTCCTGAGAACTGTTCACTGTGTCCTGTGCATGGACACTGTTGTATGTATGTTGGCTTTTATAATTTTAAGCATGTTTAAAGTCCATGAGTATGGACTTTCCTCAGTGCTTCCTCTGTTCCTCACTAATTTGTCTGTGGTAAGCAAACTGAAGCTGGAAATGGGCAGAGGAAAGAGAATTAAAAGAAACGGAGAAAACTGAGTCCCAGTCTGCTACTTGAATCTGTCTCTTTCACTTTTTCTCAGATGATGTCTCTGTTAAATGGCTGAAAAGGAATACTTTTATGTTGATCTTCAAACTTTAAATGTCAAAGTAGAAAACCTAGTATTTCACTTTCCTAGGTCTTAGATAACCTCAGTAGGCCATGTACACCTAGTGAGCTCACGTACTGGTGAGCTTGTAGTACACCACATTTAATAGGTTTGTGATAACTGATCACATAGCAACTTGAAATGGATTATTTGAAAAGCATTTATATTTCTTATAGTAGAAGCAGTAGGCCCTGTTATGATGAGGATTGTCTTGTGCTAAAGGCTGAATGTACATTTGAAAGACTTTCTGGCTTTCCAGATATGTAGCAGTTGTTTTAAAGTTGAGGGAGAATGATAAAAAAAAAATACCTGTAAATGACTTGTCCTTTTAAAATTTATTTCTTTAAAAGGCTGTTGTCTCACTGTCCAACCCCAGACTTTCCAGATTCTTTCATAAGTTTCCTGGCTATATAAGAGATCTAGGAGAAGGTTGCATCTGACAGCTGACTCTGGTTTTTTAGAACTGGGATTAAGTGACACACAGACCTTTCTTTTGCTACACTCCTGACTACAATATACTTATAGTAACTGAATGGCAATATTTCTTCCTCCCCAGTCCTGTCACACTTAGTAGCTTTTGGGATACCAGCTATTTGGTAGATATTAGAAATGTTGGAACTTAACTTCAGCCTCTTACCCAACTTCATTGTCACTTCATGTTGTTGGAGAGTAGAGGTTGGAATTTCTGATGTTCTTTCTTTCTAAATTGCTTAGTGTACTTTGAAACTTCTCTAGAGATTATATCTGAAATTATTTTCATTAGATTCCTTTTGTTTCAAGCATTGTTTCCCTCAGACCTCCTCTGAGGAAGTAAAAATAAAAACGTTCTTTAGTCACTCTATTCTGCATTTAATTTAGTATTCTTAATCATTTCTATCTCCTAGTAAGCCTGTGTGAAGCTTATGTCTCAAAACCTATTTATTTGACAGCTTTGTTTAAGGCAAGTGGGACTTGGCACTCAGTCTTCAGGTCTTATACTGCCCTGGATTAGTGATTACCATATCTTATTTCTGACAATGTTGAGAGACTTGTGCTTCAGGAGAATGAGCTGAAACAATTGCACTAAACAGTTACAGGATAACTTCCTTCCAGGGAAGTTCCCTTCTGAGTGCTTGTCTGGAATTGTTTCCAGAATCCATGCTGAGGTATTGCAGGTCACCTCTTGTAGCTTACTAAAGAGTTCCTCTGACATGTTCTGCAGCAAATACTGTGATATGTGCTATAACTGGACTAATAAATAATTGGTTTTGCTATTCAGGAAAAATATTAGGCCCTTGCTAGATCAGATCAATCAAAAGCACCAACAGGTGTGTAGGTCCAGCTGGACATGATTTGACAGTTGGACTTCAGAGTGAAATTTCTCCAAGAAACACGCACTCTGTGCCATTTCAAAATCCAGCATGTTTACTATGTAGAAAGCATCAGTTTTTCTGTAGATTTCTCATTGTACTGAGTCTGACTGGGATGGAGTTAATTTTCTTTGTAGCAGCTGGCATGGTGCTGTGTTCTTTATGACCAAAACAATGTTGATAACACACTAATGTTTTAGTTCTTGCTGAACAGTGTCTGCACAGCATCAAGGCCTTCTCTTGTGTCTCATTCTGTGTCCATCCCCTCACAGTGACTGGGGGATGCACAAGAGATTGGGAGGGGGCACAACCAGGCAAATGACTGGAACTAACCAAACAGGTATTTCCATTCCATGCCATATAATGTTATGCTCAGCAATAAAATGATGAGGAGGGGGCTTTAGAGAGGTTACCCAGCTTTTGCTTTGGAACTGGCTGGTCATCAGTCTACCTGTGGGCGGTGGCGAGTGATTGGCTTGTTTTGTTTTTCTCTTCTTCCATTTTTCTTTTTTTTTTTGTTAAACAACTTCTATCTCAACCTGCAAGTTTTCTTGCTTTTTACTCATTGCTTTTCTCTTCACTCATGTGATGGTGGGAGGGGGTGAGCAGCTGTGTGGTGCTTAACTGCCTGTTAGGCTTAGGCCCCAACACCCCAACACTTCATGCTTGTGTGGGGCAAAAAGAAAGAGATCTCAACTCAGATCTCAACACATGGATATCTACTATAGTGGGTTTTGATTCTTCAGGATGAGGAAAGTATTTTGCTTTTATTTTCAGTGTTGAAATTTTTTAAGACACCATGAAAACTTCTGTCACAAAAAAAGTCGACAGAGAAAAGTAACTGTAGTGTATTTTTACTAGTCTTTGTATATTCTGGAGTTAAATCTGAATGTTTTGCCTTGCCATAGGCTTTTCTTCTGCCTCCTCTCTCATTATGTTCTCAGGTCCATTCTTCTCACTTCATCTTAGCTGGCTACTCGTGTCTTCCCATTTTCGGTCCTCACTTTTCCTGCTGTTCCCCCTATGTTGACCTCTCCAACATGTTTGCGTTCTGCTCAGCTGTTATTCCTACTGTATTCAAATTTGACAATCTCTTTTGCTTTTTTCCTCTCTGGAGAGCATTATATACAGAAAGAACCATACTGTTCCTACTAAATGCCAGAAATTGTGTCAGTCTATAGGCCAAGTGAAGATAGAATTCTTAAGGCAAATTGCTAAAGTTTGGTTCTATTTGAAAGTTTTGGAAATATTTATTTAAGGCTCCTGTGCTTGATAAATAAGGTGAATGGACTTTCTCAGGCACTGTAAAAAAGGGTGTTCTTGACTGAAGGCTAACACCAGAAAAAATTGAAGTTCATATTCCAGGCAGGAGGATGCTAGAGCAGGTTAGTGACCACAGATTGTCAGTTAAAGTTGAAGATGGGACAGCATGTGATTTTTTTTTTATTTTTTTTTATTTTTTATTTTTTTTTTAATATTTTGTTCTTGCAAATGGTAAAACTGTCATAGTTAATTTTAATTAATTTTTCCTTCCGAAGTTGGCTTGACACATAGAACCATTGAAAAAAAAAAATTAACTGACTGAACTTCTATCTCCAGACAGTGAGACTGTATAACAGAAAGGGTTTGATACTTTTAGTAGAGGCATATAATAAATTATAGCTTTTCTCTGTGCTCCTTTGTAGATGCTAGAAGCAGTGGAAATTCATGCTCCTGTGGCCATGGAAGACTATAGCATAGTACATACTGTATCTCAGCTAGGAATTCCAAATAGGATTTGGTTTTCTGATATTTTCTGGAAACATTTGAAACTTACCCTGTATGTTGTGTCATGTTTTTACTTAACCTGAGGATATTAAAAGTTTGAGCAAAAGTAGTTAAGGTACTTGTAACATTACTGTTAGTGCATTTGTTCATTTCCATAGTTACTTGAGGGACAGTAAAGAGGTAAAAAAGGCAAAGTTCACTTCCCATTCTGTGAATGGGGAAAAGGAGTTTTGAGTACAAGTCTGAATGGCAAACTTAGGACTTGCTAAGTGAGGAGGATAGACTTGAAGAATTATTTGAGATACAGTGTGGGAAAAAAATTATGCCCACAGTGCAAAATGTGGAAGTGAAATTAATTTATGCAAAGCATCACAAGACAAAATACATGAAATAATACATACAAACTAGTGGTTTGAGTAAATATAGGAGTGTGAAATAATTATTAAAACAAGCATAGCATGCTGCAACAGCAAGTGATAATGGTGTCACTAATGCTCATACTCAAGTTTGTAGTGCAGTGTGTTACGGAAATACTAACAGAACACAGTTTGTACTAAATTAGTTTTGAGTTGAAATGGCAACTTGACTGTATGTCTGGAATTCAAAAACAGTACACCTGAAACGGTGCTTAGTCTTGGATAGTAAAATAAAATAAAAAATGAAAAATTAAAAAATAAACAAAATCCTCACAAACAAACATCAAAACAGGAAAGGAACTTCCTTCTGATATAAGGATATGTAACTTATAATGAGGGTTTTGTATTATACATACTTAGCTTGTTTAATAACTAAGAATAGTTTCCTCTCCTGTATAATTTTGTTATCCATCAGTCTGCATATTTTCAAGGTGTAGACGAAGAGAAGGAATAGAAATACTGAATACAAAAAGAAATTCCAGAAAAGTGAAATCCAAGGAAAAACGTATGCAAGAAAAATGTTGAGGTCTCTGTCATCTCTGACAAGTGACCTTGAAATGTCTGAACTGGCTCACTTCTCAACATGCCAGTCATACAGAAGTTGGAAATAAATGTCTTGTTTCTGCATCTTGAGTTTTGCAATGTGACTGACATTCTGGCATCCTGGGTAGTTGCTGCTGTGGAATGTATCTGGTTCGTAGGAGTATACGTACTGGACTGTGCCTGCTAGTCAGCAGTAATGAATGGAAAAGAGTATGAAAGGCAGGGTAAATGTAGACTGCTTCTTTTCCTTCTGGTAACTTTTTTGCTGCTGGTAGAACATGGTTTAGGTTTTTCTGAGAATAAAGTTGTAAAAAATAGGTCATTATGCTTAATAGAAGCTAATGGAGTTCTATACTAGACTTCTGTTTAATCTTTTGAGTCCATTTGTGCTTTCAGCCTCCACAATATCCTATAGCAATTTGTTTCACAGCTTAGTTATAGCAGTATTTATAGAGCAAAGAAATTTTTTTTTAATTCAAAATGAATTTTTCAGATATTAGATATGTTACTCAATTCCTGTGTTTGTGAGAGAGGGAGAGAGAATAACTGTCTCCTTTTCACGTTTCGCCTATGTTTTATTAGTCTCTTAGGTCTTCACATCCATTTGTCACTTTTCTTTCATCCTCTCACTTTCGCTAAAGGTTGAAGAATGTTAGCCATGTGCATATAAAAACTACTGATCATCCATATGGACTTTTGTGGTATCTTTTATTACTCTGATAACTTCTTTCCACTCTGTTTTCAGTGAACTTTAGGCAGTTTTCAGAATTGTGGTTGTGTGGCAGAATAAAGCTATGACAGCATAGTGCTTGTGTTTCCTTTTCCATTCTTAATCATTCTTGAATTTTAACTTCTGTGACTCTTGCTATTGAGCTATGGAGGTTTCTTACTGGGTGTATAAGAATGCAATGTCAATCAACCTTGTTCATGTATGTATTGGTCACTTATTTAAATAACTTGATTTTGTGGTATTCCTATACAAGTCACATTACTTTTTCCTGAAATATAGTTATCTCTTTGGAAATGTCTGTTAACCTAAGTAGTTTGTAGGTCAAGTCTTGAAGTTCTTATTTCCAAAGAGCATTTATGTGGTCTTTGAAATTATTTTGAGGTGGTACAGTAAAGGTTGTTCATTGACACCAAGGCTGGGGTGCATAACCATCAGTCATCTGTCAAGATGACATTATTGAGGAAAAAGTAGATTAATTTAATTTATAGACAGTAAAAAAACTGGACTTTAAGTAAATATGAGTGTTTAATTTCTTCCTATTCTACCTCTCCCTCTAATGTGTATTGAAGGCACAATAAAAACATCTATCATATTTAGTTTGCATCATCTCTTTGGAAGGTTCGTGTTGCTAAAGGTAGAATTTATATGTCTTTGTGAGTTGTTGCAGTGACATCATTAACTTTATTTTGGATGGAGGAGGCAAAGGAAAGCTGGCATGTGATTTACAAAGGTATTGCACTGAGCATCAGATGGTCAGAGTTTACCCTGTGCATCTCCAGAGTGACACAGTGCTTTAGCTTTGCCTCTGAAGAATGGGGATTTTGGTACTTATTCCTATGCTGTATATTCAGGATTTGACTAAAGGAAAAAAAAAAGGTGGTTTATTTATTTAAGTAATTGCAACTATTTTGTGTAGATGGCTGGTTAATAAAGCTCTGTTTAGGTAGCAGTAACTGTACGTGCAAGGGGAGTGTTTCTGTGGTGCTCAGGAGTTCCTGCATGGGTACATGTTGCCTTAGGGGAGTGTAATATTTTGTCTGGGAGACTTTTTTGTGTTAATGCAGCTTCTGATGTACTAGTGTCCTCATCTTGGATTGGATCTGTTGGCTGCAGTACAAGCAAGTGTGGTGTGCGGAATGCCTCCTTTGCTCCAAAATAGGCACCTCTTAATTTTTTCATGTTGAATTAAAATGTGCAGAGGGATTGAAACAAAGACTGTAGTTCTACTCAAAATCAGGCTGCTAATCTATAGGGATGTTGTTTGTCTGGAGAGTATTGCTTAAAGGTAATCTGTTGTCTAGTCAGTGAGTCATAGACAGCTGAATCCTCTGGCAGATATAATGATCCTAGGTCTTCAGGGGAGAATAGTAACTACACAGGTAGTGCTGGGGAGATGGGATATGCACATCTACTCGCCCTTATCCAGGGAAAATCAGAGGCACAGAGCGTGCTTGGGAGATGAAGCTAGACAGATCGTGCGAAGATAAGCGGTGGAAGCAGAAGGGCTTTGGGATATAACATTCCTGCTGCCAAACTGCAAAGCTGTTTGGGTTTTTTAGTTGTCTTCCTGCATTAGAAATATGACAATGCAGTGATACGTACCACAGAGAAAAATATAAATGAAGTATGTCTCCAATAGACCTTGTAATTTTAAATATATAAAAACAAATCTTGCAGCAAGAGTTTTAGGGTCATTTTTTCATTTAAAGTTAAAATAAAGCTAAACAAGTGAGCACTATACTAATAACAACAAAGTAAAACATGAAAGGAACCTCTGTCTGCTTGGAAAAAATAAATTTTAATTTCATTGTTTAAACTGAGGAAAATAATTTAACTTCATCTTGTTTATTCAATCCCTCTATGTGGAGTAGACTACCATTACTTTAGAAGATTTATTTCTCAAGTCTTGAAAAATAGCTTCAACATTTGCTGAATGTTCTTTTTGTTCTGTTTTCAGGAGGGTGTCATTATGCTCATCTATATAAATGGCTGTATATTTACTCTGTACATTTCTAGAATTATTCAAATGAAATGGGAATTATTGAATCATTCTACCACCAGTTGCTGTAGAGTTCTGGACAGATCCAGTGCACGAACAGAGGAATTTCGTGTTACATCATTTAATGATTAAGTTCTCCTAGGGAGCCTCCAATCCTGTAGTAGGGCAATATTAGGAGAGGTTTTTTTCGCTATCCAGTAAGCATAAAAGGAAAGATGTGCCAACTCATCAAAGAGTACAACAAGTTGTAGAGATATTTATGAACACTGGCAACAGAAGCATAGTCCTTTAGGCCTCAATTTATTTTTAGATAGAAAAGTGTTAAGCTCATTTTGGTTTGGTTTGTTGTTGTGTTTTGATTTTTTGTTTGTTTTGTTTTGTTCCCCCATCCTCATTTTAGCTTGTGGTTATACTTCCTTACCAGGTCGAGCAGATGTACATTGCTAGGTACAGCCTTACTTTTTTCTGGTCTTTCACTTAACTGTTTTGGTTTAATCTGAGGATGATTTTGTTAATAAAAATGTTTCTGTCCTGTGTAAATTCAGAGTCTTAGTCTTCAGAATTTTCTGGGAAGTCTTAACATAGCATAAAGAGTTTATTCTCTCAAGAACAGTGTTAAAACACTGAAAGAAGTACAGCTGTCTCAAAACACCTTATGGCTAAACAGTGTTAAGTGTACAGCAGGGTATTTCTGGGTCACACTCAGCTACATTCCATGTGAGATTTTTCTTATAATTCTGTAGTGGCACATATAAAATATGTTGTCATACTGTTTTTAAGTAGCTGTTAAGGAAAAACAGGTTTCTGAGGAATTGTCCTGATGGGAAACATTTATGGTGATTTGGCGACTCAGCAATAAGTCTGTTAAGTTATGTGTGTTGATAATAACTGCGTTTTGTTGGCATTTCTGGCCAATGCTATGGCAAAAATCTCCTGGTTATTTACATGCTTGTGATATCTGAACTTTTCAAAAGCGATTCTGAGAGAAAGTAAATGTGACTTCAGCAAAGAAAGTTATCTAGTGCTCCAAATATTATGAAAAGCCTCTGCTATTGTAGGAAAAGCTGTTGCAAGGAGATGGTTGATATTTTATTAGTGATTAAGAAATCACAGATAAAAGACACCAAATGCCAATACGCTTTCAAAAAGTGTAAAATCAGGGTAGTGTTTCACTGTAAAATTTTGAATGAAAACTTTTCTTTACAATTAGCAACAACTTTTTTTTTTTTTTTTTTTCCAGGAAATTTGGAGAGCGACCTCAACCGAAACGGCTCACCAGGTAAGCATGAACGAAATTGTGGTTTTAACAATTTTCTAAAGTTACCCTTTTCATTCTCAGAAGGATTTCTAAGTTAAAAAATTGTGGCTTGCTAATCCTAGAATTTTGAATATCAAAGCTTTTCAATTCTTGTATGCCATCAGCAAGCAGAAGTAAAATTTTGAATAGTAGGTGCCTTGTTTTTGATACTCAAAATGCTTTTTTAGAAATGATGTTGAATTCATGTATCTGTTATTGTAGATTATTGAGTAGGATGGCCCATCCCTGAAAGTGTTCAAGGTCAGGCTGGATTGGGCTTTGAGCAGCTTGGTCTAGTGGAAGGTGTCCCTGCCTATGGCACGGGGGTTGGAACTAGATAACCTCTAAGGTTCCTTCCAACCCAAACCATTCTATGATTCTGTGTGATTCTGCTTAGTTTTAAATCACCAGGAATGAGCTAGATGTCTTTTCTTGGGTAAAAGTATCCTGTGAGGTTATGTAAAATAACACTTTTTACTGCCAAAGTTTAGCTATTACTTTACTGCTGTCGTGCAGCAGGTAAGAACAAAATGAACACAGTGCTGTCAAGGAGTGATCTTTACCAATTTTTTGTGAACCCTAAACAGTCAGAGGTAGCACCAAGTAATACCATCAAGTCAATCCATTCTGAAAAGTGCTTAGAATGACTGTAGTACGTGATAACGTTCCTGGTCTGCCTGGGAAGCATTTATACTAGAAGCTGTTAACTAGTGACCGTTTTTTGAAACTGTTGTAACACAGTCTGTGCAGCTATTTATTATTCTGTGCCACTAACTGTGCTGATTATAAGTAGCTGCCAAGTTTAATATCCACTGTTTTCTTGAACTACAAAGGATGTGCAGTTTATTTGTAGCTTTGTGTGGTAACAGTGCTGTATAAAGACATGGAAACCCATTGTCACTCTGGCCTACTTCTGTTTTGAATGAAATTATGATGCCTTATATTACAGCACAGGGTTGGGGGGAGCATTTACATTTTCTGTTGGGGATGTCATCTGTCTTATTGTATTTCTGGATAAGCTTCAGTTTAGCTTGTGTCACTGTTAAACTTCATTTAAATGCAAAATTGATCTAAACTGACTTAAAAGTTATTGAAAAAGCATTGCTGTTTCCTGTTGGCCTACCTATTTTCAGGGATATTTCCCAAGTCTTGGAAATGGAAGAGGTGCCTGAGGACTGGAGGAAAGCAAATGTTACTCCAGTCTTCAAAAAGGGCAAGGAGGAGGACCCGGGTAACTATAGGCTGGTCAGCCTCACCTCCATCCCTGGGAAACTGATGGAATGACTTATCCTTGGTGCCATCTCAAGGCATATTAGGGATAAGAGGGTCATTAGGGGCAGTCAACATGGCTTCACCAAGGGAAAGTCATGCTTGACCAACCTCATTGACTTTTATGAGGACATAAAAGATGGATGGATGATGGCAGAGCGGTGGAAGTGGTCTACCTTGACTTGAGTAAGGCATTTGACACAGTCTCCCACAGCATCCTTACAGCTAAATTGAGGGAGTGCGGTCTGGATGGTTGGGTAGTGAGGTGGACTGCGAACTGGCTGAAGGAAAGAAGCCAGAGAGTCGTGGTCAATGGAGTGGAGTCTAGTTGGAGGCCTGTATCTAGTGGAGTGCCTCAGGGGTCAGTACTGGGGCGGGTATTATTCAATATATTCATCAACGATTTGGACGAGGGAATAGAGTGCACTATCAGCAAGTTTGCTGATGACACCAAGCTGGGAGGAGTGGCTGATATGCCAGAAGGCTGTACCGCCATCCAGTGAGACCTGGACAGGCTGGCGAGTTGGGCAGGGAAAAAATTAATGAAATATAACAAGGGAAAGTGTAGAGTCCTGCATCTGGGCAGGAACAACCCCAGGTTTCAGTATAAGTGGGGGAATGACCTGTTAGATAGCAGTGTAGGGGAAAGGGACCTGGGGGTCCTGGTGGACAGCAGGATGACCATGAGCCAGCACTGTGTCCTTGTGGCCAGGAAGGCCAATGGCATCCTGGGGTGTATTAGAAGGGGTGTGGTTAGTAGATCGAGAGAGGTTCTCCTTCCCCTCTACTCTGCCCTGGTGAGACCACATCTGGAATATTGTGTCCAGTTCTGGGCCCCTCAGTTCCAGAAGGACAGGAAACTGCTGGAGAGAGTCCAGCACAGAGCCACAAAGATGATGGAGTGGAGCATCTCCCTTATGAGGAAAGGCTGAGGCAGCTGGGTCTCTTTAGCGTGGAGAAGAGGAGACTGAGGGGTGACCTCATTAATGTTTATAAATATGTAAAGGGTGAGTGTCATGAGGATGGAGCCAGGCTCTTCTTAGTGACAACCAATGATAGGACAAGGGGTAATGGGTACAAACTGGAACACAGGAGTTTCCACTTAAATTTGAGAAGAAACTTCTTCATGGTGAGGGTGAAAGAACACTGGAACAGGCTGCCCAGGGAGGTTGTGGAGTCTCCTACTCTGGAGGCATTCAAAACTTGCTGGGATGCCTTCCTGTATAACCTCATCTAGGTGTTCCTGCTCCGGCAGGGGGTTTGGACTAGATGATTTTTTGAGGTCCCTTCCAATCCCTGACATTCTGTGATTCTGTGATAATAAGTTTTAAGTGATTGAACTATTTCGGATCTTGAGCAGTAACACTGATTAGTATCACCCTGAAGTTACTAATAGAATTTATCTTCTATGACTTAAAAAGAACTAAGTTTTCCTGGAATTGTAGTCACTCTAAATTTAATGTGCAGAATTTTAGCTACTAGATGTGCCAGGTACTCTTGCCTGTGAGTAGAGGGTAGGTGTCTGGGAAGCTGCTGGCTGTCCTCGAAAGCAGCAGCTTGTAAACCTTTTTTATACTGATAGAGGCTCGAAATAACTAACCTCACCTTTTTCCTCTGAAGAGAAAAATGCTGAAATAGAAAAACCGTCACACAAATTTCTAAGAGTATGATTTGTGTATGTAATGCTTAAAAAAATGTGTCTGTAAACTCTTAAAGGCATTTAGTTCAATTATTGGAAAATTATTCTGCTTTTTGTGTAAAGACAGTCCTGTTTGTCTAATAATCTGTTCATTGTCATGCAAGCTCCAGTGCAACAACACTGATATGTTCATACTGTGCTAGTTGTTTTTAGATGTAAACTATAATAGTACTACCATTGTGGAGAGTTTTAAGATTTAATAATGAAAAATGTAATGTAAGAGTCATAATGGTTATGTGTGTTCTTTGTCCATGGCAGGGGCTGGAGGAGAACAGTCCTGGTTCTCCTAGAAGCTTGGATTGTACAAGTCCACTGTAGCAACAGACCAGTAAAAAAAGGCAGATTTCCTCCTCACACAATGCTAAATGAACATTAGACAGCACCTAGAATTTTTGTGTGTGGATTGCTGGTTTTGAGTGGTTCTGAGTAAAGAGTTTTTAGTGTGGCAGATGTTCTTAATTTAGTATGACAGTACTCTTAATACAATATTACAAATTGTGAGATTATGAAGTTTTTAAACCACTTACATTTCATTATGATATATATCAGCTGCATTTATCATAATTTCACAACAAGTTATGTTTTGTGGTTTTAAAATATATTCTTGAACAATGGTTGTAAATAGAGTAAGTATTTGTGCTTTGAGACAGTTCTTCCATCTGTGCTTTCGTGGATAAACATCAATTTTACCGATGTCAAATGTAAATAGATCAAATTAGTCCAAATTTAAAACAGTAATTCAAGTCTTTTCTCTGTTTTTATATCATCCTGTTTACATAGAAAATGTAGTGTACTGACCACTGTCTTACACAGGCATGACAAATACAAGAATTTACAAAACATCAGTAGGAAAGTGGGATTGATGTTGTTTTTCAACACCACTCGCCCATAATCTACTTGCTTTCCTTCGTGAAACTATGTGGTGTTTCTTTTGGAAAAGGTCTCGTCAACATAATAGTGCTTTTTATCTTGCATCTTCTTTCACTGGAGATGTTTGATTTTCTATATCTCTCCAAAGGGAATTCAAGAGTTGGTTTCAGTACAGGGAAAAAACACACACGCACAAAACAAAACCAAAGAAAACACAACAAACAACAAAAAAATCCCTCTTCTGTAGTGTTTCACCTCTTTGTATAACTTCCTGTTAAATGTATAATTTGTTTCTCTGGTTGATGGCTTTGAAGATTAGTGCATTGGTGGGCATTCAACCTGCAAACGCTCCTCCAGGGACTTAAAATTGTTCCTGTCAGCGCTCCGACTCAGCTAAACCCCAGGGTGTTGAATTTGGCATGCTGCTTAATGAACAGTTAGGTTATTATACAGAAGAATGATAGGGTATATTGTTCTCTTACTTCTCTCAAGGAATTGCTGTTGGTGTGTTTGAGGTAATGATAGCTTTTATATGACGTCTGTCATTACAGTGATGATGAACGATAGAAAATCTAATTTATTTATTTTTTTTTTTTACCTGATTATATGCAGGAAGTAGAAGCTTTCTCTAGAAAACGAGATGAAATGATAAGATGAAGAACTCAACTTTTTAGTATCTTCACAAACAAATTTAAACTTTTATATAAACATTGCATTGATTTACTTAATAGCTTTAACAAAACTTCAGAACAATTTATCATTATCATGAAAGACTAAATTGGTTAAGGAGATTATTGAATTAGTAAAGCTTGTTCTAATCAAATATTTATGGCATGGTACTTTATAAAAATGGGCTTTGAACATTCTGTAGTGATTGGCATTGATACAATTTCACATCAAAAATATCTATTTTCTGGAAAATGTAGTAATTGCAGATGACTACAGTCCTCTAGTGCTAGCTTCATGCAAGGTAGTTGCTTCTTTTTGCTGTGTAATTTTATTAAAAAACAAAGCAAACTCATCTTGACCGTATTAACAGTTGCTTTTTTTTGCATTTCAGGTGTTTGGGTTTGTTTTGTCCTAATGCTGTCCCTGGATTATTATAATTACAAACAAAACTAAAACAACTTTTAAAATTTGCCTTCTAATTTTTAGGGAAGCAATGCGAAATTACTTAAAGGAACGAGGGGATCAAACAGTTCTAATACTCCATGCAAAAGTTGCGCAGAAATCATATGGAAATGAAAAAAGGTAGGTGTCTATTTCTTCTTGGCTTCCCTCTACAGCTCCCAGCTAAGGAAACTGTAATGTATAGTCAGCTCCATAGTGCATTCCAGAATTCCTCAGATTGTACTAGAAACTGTAGAAACGTAAAACAAAATGTGTCCTCAAAAATAATTTCATTATGTCACAGATGCTGCAAACCTGTGGCATTCAGTGTAGTGATTCCTGTTCCTACCAACAGGTTTTTTCATCTGTGGGTGAAGCTTTTCTTCCATTGAACTAAAATGGCTCTAATTTTAAACCTTCCATTTTAAATCTGGAGTAAACAAATGTGGCGATAAGAGATGATGCACACCAGGACGCAGACAAAGATGCGCACTCAGGCAGAGATCTTGTTCAGGAAGGAGTGCAGAGCCGGGCAGAGCAGAGCGCTGAGCCAGGCTGAGGCCCTTTCCATTAGCCATTGCCAATTTATAGGATTTACAGATATTGGCCTGGACTAAGAGGTTACACAAGATGTTTTATCAATAATTGTTATTAAAAACACACCACACTCATGTCTGTTTCAGTTATGTTCCCACTCATTCACAGATCAGGCCCAATGACATTCATGCATAACATGTACTTGGGCGTGGTTATCTGGCCTCAGATACCATTCTCACAAGTCTGGGCTATCACCCTTTACAATTATGAGAAGCATACTTCAGCACAACCTGTCTAAGGCCCTTTATATTTTGACTAGTTGCTGTGATCTAATTGTGTTAGTATATTTCTCTGGCCATCCAGATGGTCATGTTAATGGTGATCTTCCTTTATCATGCAGGTGACTGGAACCGCATATCTTGCTTTCCCACATCTTTGCTTTCCCACAAACAAAGTATTAATGGTGACTATTTGTGGAGGGCTCTTTTCCTGAGTAATTTCAAATTAATATGAGAAGGAAATTGCTGGCCTCAATAAGATGCTTTTCTGAATCAGATCTCTAACAGCTTTAAAAAGGATGACAGGTTGATCATAACCATATTCAGAACAAACATCATTTTAATTTGTATTGCATTTTTACAATAGAATAGGTAGTTTACCAAGGGACAGAATCTACAGGAAGATGTGAGGATGAATGCTTTTTAGGCAAAGGTGAATTTCCTGCAGTCTCCTGTATGCAATGTTTTAGTTACATGACTAAGAGAAGAAAATAGGATGGTCCTTCACATGCAGATTTCTAGGTCTCTCATGACTGAAGAGAATTTTCTTTAAGTGTGAATTATACTTTTCTAGCTTAAATTTCACTAAAATAAATAGTACAGTATTTGCTTAGTTTTCAGATGCTTTGTATTATTATTTGTTCACCATAAAAGACCACACATTCAGCACTTTGTTTTGAACTTTTAACCTTCCTTTTGCCACTGTGTAGGTCTTATTACATTGTTATGTGTATTACAGTTTTCTGAGATTTGAGATTTGAACATATTTATGTACAAAAGCATTAGAAAACAGGAATACTAGAATTAAGCTTGCAAAGTTCTCACACTTCGTGATGTCCGAATCATGGAGATGCAAACTATATTTTCAACTGTTCGTCAGTATTCTGTGCCTGAGTACTTGTCTTTCAACGTGTGTTGTCTTTTCTGTATAGCCGGTGTCTCAAATCCTTTCTTTCGGGCAGTGTCCAGGCTCTGCAGCTCCACAGAATTGTTTACTTGAAGTGGGTTTTAGATCTTTCTGAAATTATTCATGAGAATCAAATGGGAAGGCAGTGAAAGACGAAGGGCACAGAAGCAGACAAGTATGCTGTGTGTTACCTGCTACATAGCTCTACAGCCCTCCTGCTCGCGTCTACACCTAAATGCAAAAGGGTTGCAATGCAAGGCCTTACTAGCAGTAAACTGTAACTTTAACTCCTTGCAGCAAACTACACAGCCAAATATAGGGACCTCTTATTGTTATCTTCTCAGATTATATTGTCATTCAGGAGTTTCATAGTTAACTCATTACTGCAAGTGAGTTAAGCATATTATTCCCCCCAAATGAGGGGTGTGCCTGCAGGTAAGTGTCTTTGTAAAGTGTAGGAAAGTGTCTTTCTAAACAGCGTATCGGTAACTTCAGTCAGTTTGTTCTCCTGGGGCCAGAGCAATCCATGAGGGCAGGAACATTTTGCAAAGCTGTACTGTGTATCATTATTTTGTAAAAAAAAAAAAAAAAAAACAACAAACATCAAAAGAAGGGAGGAAAAAAAGTACATAATTTTGATTTTTAAAAGTTCTGTTATCGTTTGAAAAACTTACATGTGTCTTCTGAAGAATGCACGGCAAAGCTTCAAATTGTTCATAGAACAGTTTGGGTTGGAAGGGACCTTCAAAGCTCATCTAGTCTAGCCCCCCTGCACTGAGCAGGGACATCTGCAACTAGATTAGGTTGCTCAGAGCCCCATCCAGCCTGGCCTTGAGTGTTTCCAGGGAGCTGTTGTTTGCTAACAGTTTTTGAAAGCTCCTGTGTTCATTTCCTACCATTGCCATACATTTCTGTAGGCTTGAATATGTGTGTATACTTCACTTGATGCTGTGAAAGTCACTGTGCCACATACATCACCTGAGTACTGGTAATGTTTGGTTAACTACTCATTGGTTTCTCATTTATTGAAATTATTGCTAGCTGCACTTAGGTGTTCTTTTACCACTTCTGATTTCGTGAGGTACAGCTCAGTTGCCTGTTTCAGTACAGCTGCATTTGTTCATGAAGGGTATCTCAGGTTCACCTCTTTAAAAACGGAAGCATGTCATATGAGTGTAGAGAATTTCAGAGCTTCTCAGAAGACTACTAGGAATGACAATAGTTGGATTTTTGTTATTAAATAGTAGTGGTGAAATGATTGCCGTTCTGGTATGAGTATGAAATGCAGATTCGGCATACATACTAAGATGCCCTTTTTCACTTTAAGTATTTTAGGTTTTCTTACATTTTGATGCACCATTTGGGCTGTCTCTGGTACTATTCTGCTGGTTCCCAGACTGTTAGCATCAGCAATGACATTGTGTTGTTATCAGTGTAAAGGAAAAAGCCAGTTATTAAGTCCTTGGATCCATGCGTGCCCTCAGGTACTCAGTGAAACTGAATGATGAATTGGCTTTTTTTTTTGAGTTTTGTTTAATTTCTTCTGTTCTATTCCTGACAGAACATGCCTCTTGGTTGATTGCAAAATCAGTAAAGCTTTGAGATTGCTTTATGCAACTGGTTGATCAAGTTTTTACCACTTTTACATTAAATATCATTTCTGAAGTGAGCTGTTTGGCATACACCTGCTTTATAGACAGAAACCTGCTTCATACCTGTTTTTATGGAGAAATTTCATGTTTTCCATGGGACTTCATTATGGCATGGATATAATATGGTTAGTTTTTGATCCATAAAGAGTAAGTTAAATTGCACTATCTTTGTAACTAAGAATTCAAGTTACAAAAGGAATTAGTTCTTACTAAAAAAGCCCTAAACAAACTTCCACCTTTCGTTCCAGTCTTTAAACATTGTTTGTTGTAAGTTCATGGAAAATACTTATCATTAATAAACTTTGCATGGCATAATTAAAAGCACAATAACTACCTTTCAGTGTTTTGATGAGGCTTAGTAGATGGCGAAATACTCTGTTGAAAACTCACTGTAGACGGTGCAGGTGTCACGTAGTGTGGCCTGGTTTAAATAGGCCTCACAGAAACACAATTCCAGGTTGTTGCCACATGGATGGGGACTTTCTGGGTTAATGTGAGCTTGTTCTTGATACTTGTCCCTAAATAACAGTAAGGAAAGGAGGCTTCTTTCTTTTTTGAGTGGACTTTTCTTCCTAGTCCAGCTCTTCCCGAAGTTAAAGTTGTGTAGTTTAACAAAGAAACCAGGAGGTAAGAAGCTGGGTGGGCTTCAGTTAAATTTGAGACTTTTTGTCTCGTGTTGCCTGTTAGATGGCTGTCACCTTTCAAAGGCATTCAACTGATAGCAACTCATGTCATGTTTAGTCCTGATGAGTGTGGGTGTTTGGCTTGTGCTGCTTGTATTTTTTCCATATTTACCATTCACTGAGAATTCTGTCTTCAGAACCTGAACAGTGTGAACATTCAACAGTTTAGAGGACTGAAGTGTTTTTGATTCCAGGGCATAGTTTATCAAAGACTATGAGCCAGATTGGTATTTGTGGATTACATGCTGTTCTGAGTTTAAACATTATCACTACTGATTAGCCTAAGAATGTTCTAGCTGCTGCTTGTTTTGTGGCTGTTAGTGAAGGAGCTCCTCTGATTTCTGCTCAAATATTGCCATTTACCGAACAAAGTGTCCCTGCCCTCTGGTTGATGCTCTTGTTACTAAGAGCATGACCTTTTCCAAGGCTTACCGCATGGCTACACTACTTCATCCTTAGCACTCCAGCACTTAATGTTTTTTCATTTGTTTGTTGTTCTATTGAATTCTTTAGTGGATGCTGTTAGTTCTTTCAGCTCCTAAGAAGGAAAGAAGATTGCGCAGTAGTTTCATGCTCAAAACAATTCTGGTAATCGACAAACATATCTTGTACCTTGACCGACTCAGAATTGACCAACAGGTACAAAAGAAAAATTCCCTGCTAATGTTGCCTTGAACATAAAGCAAGGCAGTTGGTAGACACCTCTAAATCCTCATGAGTGCAAAGACTTCTGTAAGAGGAACACAGGGATGACCTGGATGATTTGACAAAGGAAAACTTTGTGAACAGAAGTCTGTGGTTTCAAAGAGCATTGAATGCATCAGAACAAGGTAGCAATGACATGAGCCAATTTTATTTTACTTTCTACTATTTGCTTCCTGGCACATTAAGTGGGGGTAACTTCTCTACTTGAAGTACTATGTTCTCTCTGTATTGATTGGCCTGGATTGACTGAAGGAATATTGTTCTCTCCTTTGGTGATTGAATTAAAACAATGTTCCAGGTTGTGCCAAAGACACAACCTATTTGACTTTGTTGTTGTAGTCAAGACTCAGGAACCACTAGAAATTATCTTCCCTTCAAGTAATTTGGATTAAAGTGGAGCATCCTTAGACAATTCTCAGCTTGTTTTTCTTGCCACGAAAAAATGCTCAGTTTTCTAGTTGGTCTGATGGAACAGATGAACAGCAGCTTTCCTCCGCTGTACTGAGCTACTGAGCCTGGAGTCTAACATGATGTTGGCAGTACTATGGTCTTTCCTCACTTGAGTGACCCATGAAGTTATAGTGAAAGAAGGCACTATGGGGATGCCCTTCACTTTTTGGAGATTGATTCTCTGATCTTTCCTGGCTAATACCAGTCCCAATGTCAGTGTCATTTAAAATGCTCATCGTTTTAATTACACTTATCACAAATTCTCAGAAGATG
Organism: Nesoenas mayeri; assembly: GCF_963082525.1. Lineage (NCBI taxonomy): Eukaryota > Metazoa > Chordata > Aves > Columbiformes > Columbidae > Nesoenas > Nesoenas mayeri. The sequence continues at coordinate 58,066,493 of NC_137540.1, read as the reverse complement.
CATAGGAGGAGCGTCACAGAGAGCCTCTTCTGAGAAAACAGGAGTCCACACCAAAATGTTGTAGGGATATGTTAAATACATGAAGTATTTGCAGAGACCTTGTATCCCAAAATGTTACTTGGCTCAGTCACTGTGCTTTATATCAGCAAGTAGGAAGCACTGAATCTGTATCTCATCATGCTGCTTTAACAAGCGTGGAATAAGTTTTGTCCAGGAAAGACGTTCCCAGTTGTTTTACTTCCAGTAATGAAAGAGCTCAGAGAGTTGATCCCTACAGATCTCATGTGGTTTTTAGATCAAGCTTTTAGGTGTTTACCTCACGGAAAAATGTCCTGTGTTGTTTTACTGCTCATTCAGCAAGGAATTGTCAGTCTGCTCATGACATAAAGAAGAGGTATTAAGAGAATATGGTATAAATCCAGTGAGGAAATTACATGCTACATGATTTTCCACCACTACATCTTACACTGAGAATTCTGAACAAGCTCAGAAGAACCAGTCAGCTACTTTTCCTTCAACATAATTTTCTTTTTACTATAGGTCAGACGAATACTTCAGAGGAATTTTTGCCTCCTACTCAGTCTTACTTTAGTTTTGTGGTTAACAAAAAAGAGAGGTAGGCCATGTAAATCAAAGGTCGAAGGAAGCATGTTTTCATTTGTTCCACCAAATATTGTCCTACCTTATTTCTCATAAGCAATACTGGAAATTACCTAAATTACTTTATTTATTCTGGGGAGGTGATTTTTTTCTTTTCCTCTTTATAGTTAAAGCCAGGCTCTCACATAAACATTTACATTGCTGTTTATGTTGGAAATGTTTTGTTGATTAGAGAACCTGTTTCCAGCAGTTGTTTTATACATTTCAAAAACATTTTCTCTAATCCTCTGTGAAAATTAGAAATATGACGATACTCATGGTTTACTCACACTATATTGGATAGAATATGTATAGTTAAGGTATTCTATACATGAGTTCTTGGGATTGTAAATATGAAGTAAAAAGCCCCTGGACTGTACCTGTCTGTATCTGAAGGGTGAATAAGAAGAGGTTTTTCTTTGTATTCTGATTTAAAAAGAGTGCTTTAATTGTTGTGGCTTGTGTTCATCAATGAGTTAAAACTTGTTTTTTAAAGGTCTTTATTGCCATCTAGTGGCCATAGTTATTCTAAGGAATGTTCATTTGGAATAAAGCTGGAATGAAACAGCATATGAGAAAAGTTTGGGATTTTTTTTCTTGTGTTCTAACCAGTAAGATAAATAGAAAAGAGTACATGAGGAAGAAAGCTAATGTGCGATGGTTGCTTTGTGGTGTTATACCTACTTGGAATACAAGGAGTTTGGTTTCTTTTTTCGCAAAGCATTGCTTCATTAATATAGGTTGATATTAGTTTTTAGTCTTGGTATAATTTCTTTACTGGAAATACCTTGTAATTGTTGAAAAGAAGATTAGTGGGATGCATCCATGAACACTGAAGGGATCATATATTGTCATTCAAGTTGGAGAGACCAGAAGCTGACTAGAAGTGCGATGTGCTGTTTCTGGCAATCTGAGTTCATTGCCAAAAGACCAACTCTTGAATAAATGCATCTGTTACTTGAAGTTTCTTCCCCAAAATCTTGCATTTCTTAACCTTGGAGTTTGTTCATAACCCCCATTTGAAAAGTATTATTCATGGAGAATCCTCATCATATTTCCCCTATCTAGCATGTCAGAGTAGATTAGGCCTCCTAAACAGTCCTTGAGGCAGGATCATCACCTTCTCTTGACGCCTTGCCAGGGTAATAAAAATGTGACTCCTTCTTATCCCCTTGCTTACTTCCCACACACATATCTCTGTATATCTCTATATTTTTAAATGTCATCACAATTGTCTACAGTAGAATTTTTCTCAGTGGAGTGCTAAAGCTGTTATTTCTTGCTTTGTTTCAGTTTTCTGTTTTCCTAAAACATGCTGAAAGTTGCAGCAACCAGCAGATGAGCCTCAGAATATATTTTTAACAATTATGGTATTTACATCTAGATGTGGGGTGATATAGAACATATAGATTAGATTTATCATGTAGAAAGCAAATATACATCTTGTACTTTAATAGGAATTTTATGATCTTGGCCATTGTCATTGCACTGTCTCCCTCATGAATGGAAGTCCTCTTAAGATCATTTTTTCCTTTAGGGTAGAGAAGCATTTGAGGGAAATTGGGTCGTGTCATCTGTGCTGTTTGGAAAAAAAAAATGCATTGAAAAGTAGGAAATATATTCCTTTTTCTGAGATCAAAAATTTGTAGTAGGAAAAGGAGGATTTAATTGGTGTGTAGCAGAAACTCATGGTGTTCTTAAATATACCCCTACTGCACCGTTCAGCATCTTCATGAAAAAAAACAGAAACAGAGGTCAGGTACCAGAAGATAAGAAGCAAAAGCCATAATAGCAAGCAAAAAGGGGATACACACAGTGTGTGCTGTTTGATAACATTTATTACCGCTTATTCTTTCCATTCATTGTGATTTTCAAATTTTAGAACATCTATTCTTACAGCAATAAAATTACAATAACCCATTCTAATATCGGATAACTATAAATTTCAAATTAATGATTTGTGGCTGGGCTAGTGGAAGTGTTCTCTTGTGTTGCTTGTGTGAAAATGTTAAATTTTCTTTTTGAGCTGGTTTATTGTGTAGTTTCTCAACTTGACAGTTCCATCAGGAAACATCTGCTTTGCAAATTGCCCGGTTTCTACCTGTTGCCTTGGTTCTCTGTGTTCTGCATTTTCAATTGGAAGAAGAAAATTCCAGAGCCTCAATATGACCCATAGTTACCCCAAGGAATAAAATATGAATAGTTAAAACTGATGTAATAAGCACATGAAAAAGTGTAAGTTGTTAAACTTTGCGTAGTTTGCTTCTACAAGTGTCTTTCTATTAATTCATAATTCCACATTTATCAAAATTTCTGTGCTTCAGGGCAGTGTGAAGGCAATAAAAAGAGCAAATAATTATTGTGATAAGTTTTTGCTGAAATGGATTATCATAATGGTGAAAACAGAGCACTTGTTTCTATTTGTTTAGAATTACTAAGTTTAAAAAGCAATCTGTAGGAGCAGTTTCACATATTAATTTTTAATGGACTTCTCAAACATGCAAGTCTTTTGATGTCATGTATGAGCTACTTTCTACAGATGCTCTTTTGTGGTCTTTTTTTCAAACCAGAGCACAGTACTTCTGAAAGACATTCATATGTATTTAAGCTGTATATATATTTGTAACTCCTCAGTCTTGTTGTGTTTTAAAGAGCAAAATAAAGTGAAAATTTTGCACTGTGGAATTATTGGTAATTTTTGCTCTTTATTGTAACCACTGAGACATTTTGAATTGCAGTAAAACTTAATTTGCTTTTTGGTTTTTTTTCCTTTAACAAAGAATATACATCGATTGTCTGCATTAACTGAAAATATTATAAATCTCTGCATTTATTTATATGGATTCTTAATATTTAAATTGTATTATATGATTTTTAACTGAAGACTTTGGATTCATTTATTAAGAATTCTGTTAATTAGAAAAGCATTTTATATCTGTTTAATAAAGGTCATTTTGCTGAATAGGTGAGATAAAGTAGTATATTAGATTTTATTTTCATGCTAAAGCTGACTTCTATTAATTGAGGTTTATATGGTGTTTAATAGAAACAAGCCATTAACTCAGTTGTCCTGCTTACCTACCTGTATAAGGTAGGAGTCATCTTTGGATTTCAGAAGTGCCAAGTTAAGCACTACTCTCCAATTTGAAATAAACAGAATAATTAAAATGTTTTCAGTTATCCTCTCCCTTCGTGTCATCCTAACCTCAAAATCGGATATACTCATTCTACTTTTTTAACTTTGATCATAACTAAATGATGATAAAATTGCAGCAACTGTTGGCTAAAATAAAACTGAAAGTGATTAGGATTTGCATTTTAACAATTTGCAGAAACTTCAAGACCAATGTATTGTATTAAAATACTGCATTTAATTTGGAACATGATACTATAAGTAGCATCTAGACTGATTTTATTAGTGCTGCTGAAGACTAGATCATATCTTTGACTGTTACTGATGAAGATGTAAAATCATCTGTTCCATTTAAAAACTGAAAAGAGATTTATGGGATAGATGGAATAGACTACTTCTTTACTAATGATGAAATTGTAGTCAGCAGTCACCCATTAAATTAGTTTGTAGAACTGTTCTGTGTGTATTAATTGCTGCATCATATCAAGCACCTAAAAAAGCAAAACACTGTCATCACTTTCAAGGCCTTTTTACTTTCTTTGAGAGTCTCTTCTGTGTAAGGGTAGAAAGAATTTTTGTTTTACAGAGATGCAGACTGTTACCTATCATATATTGAACTGGGAAGATACTCAGTGACAGTGCATCTGATGCCGATTTTCCTTTTTCTCCTTTTTTTTTCATATGCATTTTAGAAAATCTTCAGGACGAAGGGTGTGCATGTATAAACCGAATGCAAAGTGTGAAAGGGCTGAGGAAGCTTTGGGTACACAACAGTTTCTGTCTCAAGACTTTTCATGAAAGATGTATGTAATCTCATAATGTATTTTTCATTTTCAGGTTCTTTTGTCCTCCTCCATGTGTGTATCTTATGGGCAGTGGATGGAAGAAAAAAAAAGAGCAAATGGAACGGGATGGTTGCACTGAGCAAGAGTCACAACCTTGCGCCTTCATTGGAATAGGAAACAGTGACCAAGAAATGCAGCAGCTGAACTTGGAAGGAAAGGTAGAAGACTTAAAATAAACCACACAGATTACTGCAAAGGATATTATAGCTACATGGTGCATATTTCAAAGAATACCCTTGGATATTTTTGATATCTGTTGTTACACTGTAGCAGGTACTATGTAAGTGGTTTTAAAAAATCCCTCAAAGACATGTAGGACAATTGAATGAGGTAGATGTGGCTCAGGGGATCATAGCTGGGTGCTAACCTTTCATTCATAGGTTGTTGATTTAGAGTCAGTAATCTGGTTTGTTGTTTGGTAGGTTGTTTAGCTGAAGTAAGGTTTCTGGTCCAGTCTCTCTGTTCTTCTCCCTGGCTTCCATGAATTGATAATCTCATCAAGGAGGTATCTGAACATTTGCTGCTAGAAGTGGTCTTTAAGTCTCCTTGCATAAAAATATAAATAGAATAGTGTCTTCATAAACTTAGTAGGTTATATTCTACAGTGATATAAATTGCTGTATGATTTCTTTTAAGAAATATTGACTTAAGCAGAATAGAACTGGCAATTTGAGTGCTCATTTTAGCTGGTTGTTCTACTAAGCACTGTTTTGTAGCTATCTGGTATTTCCAGCACAGTCTACTTAGAAATGCTTCGTATGTTGCTGAATAGGAAGAGAATAATCAAAATTATCTTTGAGAATTTTTTTTTTTTAAGCTCCTGTTGTCACCTAGCATAAACACTTAGCCAAAAGTAGCTTTCTGTTGTTTCAAATCCCTATCATGTCACATCCTTTCAAAGTTTGGCTCAGCACATTTTCTGCCCGGGCAGCCTCTTGTGTGCATCCAGTGCACTGCCTGTATAGCTGTACTCAAATGTAATTTTAGGAGTACTCTTGACTACTCAGAGATAGCTTTGACACAGTTATAGGCTCTAGTTGTCTGTTTTCAAGTACTGGTAAAGGTCTTTAGAAAGATGCTAAAGTACGGAAGTCAGGTGCTAAACTTCACAAAGCTGAACAGTAATCATGAAAGATATCCATATGGAAAAGAGGGAAAGAGCAGTTTCTGATCTGTTTTAGAAACTATTGCATCAATTTTCCTATTTTGTTCATGATTAAATATACGTAGTTTCTTGAACTGGATTGACTTGAAAGAAGAAACAACAGTTTGTTTTCACCTACAGAATTATTGCACTGCCAAAACGTTATACATATCAGACTCAGACAAGAGAAAGCACTTCATGTTATCAGTAAAAATGTTCTATGGCAATAGCGACGACATTGGTGTGTTCCTCAGTAAACGGATCAAAGTCATCTCCAAACCTTCTAAAAAGAAACAGTCACTGAAAAATGCAGACTGTAAGTATTTTACAGTTCTTTTCCTTATGTAGCAATTAATTTTGCTTCCTGCTAATTTTTTCTTTTGTATTCTGAGGTCTGACTACAAAGCAAATACAATGAAATTTTCAGTTTTTATTTTTAATAATGTATTTCAGAACTGTAAACATCAGTGTATTTTAAAGTATTCCAGTATAGCTGGATTACACTGAGTTTTATGCAGTCGGAGTTAATTATTGAGAAAATATAAAAGGTCCACCAAACCCACCTTATTCTGAGGAGTGAATCCTTGTAGACAAATGCGTAAAGAATGTTCTACCTCAGCTCTCTAAGCTGTTGGATCTCTTAAGCTGCAGTGATCTGGTGCTTAGGATGTTGTGATCAGTATCAAAGAGAGAGCTTTTAGATGGTGATAAATGAGTAGCATCATGTTATTGACATGGCAGTTTGTCACATCACAGCCACCTTCTCACTGTCTCATGCCATTTTCACGTTGTTTTTATTTTTAATACATTTTGCATGTTTCTTTTTAAGTAATTGGTTAAGAAATCTGTATAGTGCTATTTCACCAAGATTTATTTGCTTACTGTGTTTTTCAACTAAAGATATCTCTGGTGCTAATGTATAATTGGGAGCATTTTTGGTTTTCCTCCAGAGTTTTTGCCTGCGTACCACTGGAGCACCTCAAGAGATACCCTTTTTGTTTTTGTTTTTCTCTCTCTCTTCACTAGTGCTTTAAAAGGCTCTTCCATCTGTGTTGGGCTGGAACCCATTCACCTATGGAATGTGGATCTCGGGGCATGACTAAAGGCAATCTGTTGCTGTGCAGTTCACGCCCGTGGGCTCAGAGTATGCACTGTTGACTTTTGTATTCAGACAGATAGTTTTGATGGACAGTGAATATGAACCAAGCATTCTTCGATAGTAAATATGAATCAAGTGAAAGAAACATGCCAGTTTTGATGGCAAAATGCTAGCTGCTGATTATTTTTTTTTAGGGGAGCATACTTGGCGTTTGTCTCTTGAATGATAAGTAAGTTCAGATCTGAGAAAATTTCAAGCTGCATGGTTATTTTTTACATAGTTATGTCTGTCTTCCTTTCAATTAATTGTGATTTGTAAGAATAATTTTTCTATATACTTCAAAAGATCACTGAAAGTTGTCTAAGTACTTTACAAGGGCAAGCTAAAGCTTCTCAAGTAATTGTTTTTTGGAGAACTGTGAACAGAAGGAGTTGTTGTTAGCTAGCAAGCACCTGCCTGTTCGGCTAAGTAGCAAAATTCCGTGAACTAGCATGCCTTTGGAGAACAGCCACTCTGTTATCCCACTTGTAATTTTGTGATTATTTTTGGTCTGTCACAAATATAATATTTTCTAAATGAACTAATAGTTAAGAATTATCTCTTGATTTCCAGTATTCATCAATTTATTTTACTGTATTTATGACTTTTTGTTACTTTTCTGTATAATAATTAAGTAATTTTATAATCTCAAGTCTGTATGTCTTTCTTGCAGTATGTATTGCATCAGGGACAAAAGTGGCACTATTTAATAGACTTCGATCCCAAACAGTTAGCACCCGATATTTGCACGTAGAAGGTGGTAATTTCCACGCCAGTTCACAACAGTGGGGAGCGTTCTACATTCACCTCTGTAAGTAAAAAAGAAGTAATATATTTTTTTTTACCTCCCTCCCTCCATCCCCACAAAAAAATAGTCTTGTATTTTTTCTTCCATATTAATTACCCATATGCAGATTTGTTTTATTACTGAGTGTATGTTTGATGCAATAGTGTGATGTTAAATGTTCCTCCTATCGAGGAAAACAGTGATTAAAATAAATAATCTGAAAATACCTGTTTCATGCAGTGGACGATGATGAATCAGAAGGAGAAGAATTCACAGTGAGAGACGGATACATTCATTATGGGCAGACTGTGAAACTTGTATGCTCAGTTACTGGCATGGCACTCCCAAGACTGGTACAGTTTAATTTCTCCAATACTGTAATTAATTTGTAGATGGCTACTTAATGTGACTGCATACTTGGGTTTGCATTGTTTGCAGTTTTTGGCTTTGTGTGTTTCCTTTTGGTAATACATGTTTCAAATGGAAAATGGCATTCATTTTAGTAAAAACATATTTTTGTATCTGCAGGTTTATTCTGTAAGCAAAGAACAGCTGTAAAATAAGCATAGGGAATTTTTGAGAATTCAAACCTTCCAGAGTAGGTTAATCTGCAAGCTGTCCTTAGGAAAATGTCTATTTTAAAAACAGTAATGTAGGTCTCAGTGTAGCAAGATACTTCTATACTGATATTCAAGGTGAATAAAGTCTTTGCAGCCAGTAGGAATATTCCACTTGTTGAGTTCAGCACAGCTTTAAGTGTGCTGCTTGTTTGAATCCCAAAGCACTTGTATCCTTCTAAGGATACATAATACCAGTATCAACTTGCAAAAGCATTTTGGGCACTTACTAATACTGTCTGTTTTAAATACGGAACGTTGGGAAAGCCTTTGGAATAACATTTTTTCTTTTTTAGAAAGAGACAATTTCAGTCCTTGTCTTCATCAGAGATAAAAAATTGATTATAACCAGTTAAGATTTGTGAAAAACAACAAAAAAATTACTGAGTATACAGTAATTTTTAAAATAAATATTATATTTTTTATGAATATAATTGAAGTATAATAATAGATTTTTTTTTCCTCGTGTTTTATGCATTCAATGCCAGCCTAAGTGGAATTTTATGTGACTGATAATAAATAGTGCTTCATATGAAAACTTCTCTGAAATTGTGGTTTGTCAGCCCACTATGAATTTCATACATGGCTTTGCTAATTCCACTTCTAACTAGAAACAATTTTTACAGTGCACCCATGTAAAGCCAGCCTTACCCACAGGCACAGTTTTTTTCCCCTTCCCAAACTTATTTTACTAGGACTGTAATGAGAATTTCTTTTCCAATATCAAACTTGGCTGAAAAATAGCCTGTTCAAGTAAGTGGTATAAAATGATAATTTAAAGAGATGATATTTTTTTTTATCACATTATTTGATGGAAAAATCCAGACCTGGTTACTACTGATCTGGTTCAGTGCACATGAAATTAAGTAAGAGGATCTCACTTATTTGTAGGCTTCATGTTAATATTTTCTTATTACATAAAAGAGATGCCATCCCCAGAAACCTTATTTGTAGTTGGAAACAGATTAAAGCCAATTAGGCTAAAGGTTCCTGTTTTGTGGTCTATTGTGAACATTTATCATGCTGCCTTCCAAGATTGATTGAAGGTGATGCGATTGAAAGGCAACTCACAGACATTTTATAGGTTGATGCAAAGAACTTTGAAAAAATAAGTTAATCTTGAAACTTATATTGTTAAAAATGCCATTTATTATCATTAGAAATCCCAGAGGACATGGTTGGCTTTCTGATTGTTGGCTTAGAAATCTTGTGGCATTTTGGCTGCTGCTTCTGCTGATGTTGCATAAATTGAGGTATTAAACTGTTTTCTAGAAGTTGAGTTAAAATTCCAAGCTACAGATTTTCCACTGTTTGTAAGGGAATAATTTTTTTAATTTTAAAATTAAATTAGTGTAACAGCTCTGAATTAAGTCAGCAGATATTTTTTTGCTGAGCTACCAGATATAAAGAACAATTGCTAAGTATATTTACAACAATTCTTAAGTAGTATTTAGTGACCAACTATTATTAACATATGCTATGATTGTTGTCTTTGCAAAACTCTACTTAAGGACATCTCGATACCTTTAAAGTTAATCCTTATTTTCAACTGTTCTTGTTCAACAGTCAGTCTGCCACAGAATGTTGTTGATGCGGTCAATGGTGGAAGCTTCTGTAGAAGTCTTATTATTATTTGATCTGCTGCTCTTTTGTACCAGGAAATGGAACAAAAGTAGATTTTTGCTGAAGCTTCAAGTTTTTTTCCTCAATCTTATAGCAAAAAAGATAAAATATATATACATGCAACACATTGATGCTGTACTACTCCGTGTCACTTCAATGTTGTTTTCTTGTTTCAAAAGCATTGCGAATTATGAATCCAATGTTAGTATTAAAACAGGAGGCATGGAAATTAAAAATAAGTGACCTTCCACTTCCTTTACTAACAGTACATGTATAATCTCCAATAAAATGAAGTACAGACATTGTCTTAAATATATTTTTGTTCAATTTTTATTCACAGATAATTCGAAAAGTAGATAAACAAACAGCGTTATTGGATGCAGATGATCCAGTATCACAGCTCCATAAATGTGCATTTTACCTTAAAGACACTGAGAGAATGTATTTGTGCCTTTCCCAGGAGAGAATAATACAATTTCAAGTGAGTTGTTTAAAACTATTTCAAAAGCTGAGAAATGTGGTTGCTGAGTTTTCCCAAATATTCCCAAAATATGCCTGAATGCCAGTTTTGCAGTTGGTTTTGAATGCAAGTCTGATATTTTTGTTTTAAAAACACAGAGGGTAGAGGGAAATGAACTTTGTCTCCTTTCCAAATCAGTTTTTCTTTCATTATAACCTTCTTCCATGTCTGTCTAGACAACAAATTCTGTTTTTTCCAGTGGAAGAAATGGAAACACGCTAGAAACTTAAGCATGCAAATCATAATACTGTGGCTTAACATCCTGGCGTATGCCAGTGGAGTTTGACCACTTCTGTTCATTTCTAGATCACAGCAAATACGAAACGATACAGTCCACAATCACAGAGTCACAGAATGTTAGGAATTGGAAGGGACCTTGAAAGATCATCTAGTCCAATCCCCCTGCTGGAGCAGGAACACCTAGATGAGGTTACACAGGAAGGTGTCCAGGCGGGTTTTGAATGTCTCTAGAGTAGGAGACTCCACAACCTCCCTGGGCAGCCTGTTCCCGTGCTCTGTCACCCTCACCATGAAGAAGTTTCTTCTCAAATTTAAGTGGAACCTCCTGTGTTCCAGTTTGCACCCATTGCCCCTTGTCTTACCGTTGGTTGTCACTGAGAAGAGCCTAGCTCCATCCTTGTGACACTCACCCTTTATATATCTGTAAACATTAATGAGGTCACCCCTCAGTCTCCTCCAAGCTAAAGAGACCCAGCTCCCTCAGCCTTTCCTCATAAAGGAGATGATCCACTCCCTTAATCATCTTTGTTGCCCTGTGCTGGACTCTCTCCAGCAGTTCCCTGTCCTTCTGGAACTGAGGGGCCCAGAACTGGACACAATATTCCAGGTGTGGTCTCACCAGGGCAGAGTAGAGGGGTAGGAGAACCTCTCTCGACCTACTAACCACCCCGCTTCTAATACACCCCAGGATGCCATTGGCCTTCCTGGCCACAAGGGCACAGTGCTGGCTCATGGTCATCTTGCTGTCCACCAGGACCCCCAGGTCCCTTTCCCCTACACAGCTCTCTAACAGGTCATTCCCCAACTTACACTGGAACCTGGGGTTGTTCCTGCCCAGGTGAAAGACTCTACACTTTCCCTTGTTATATTTCATTAATTTTTTCCCTGCCCAACTCTCCAGCCTGTCCAGGTCCCGCTGGATGGCAGCACAGCCTTCTGGCGTGTCAGCCATTCCTCCCAACTTGGTGTCATTAGCAAACTTGCTGATAGTACACTCTATTCCCTCATCCAAATCGTTGATGAATATATTGAGTATTACTGGCCCCAGTACTGACCCCTGAGGCACTCCACTAGATACTGGCCTCCAACTAGACTCTGCCTCATTGACCACGACTCTCTGGCTTCTTCCCTTCAGCCAGTTCGCAGTCCACCTCACTACTCAACCATCCAGACCGCACTCCCTCAATTTAGCTGTAAGGATGCTGTGGGAGACTGTGTCAAATGCCTTACTCAAGTCAAGGTAGACCACGTCCACCGCTCTGCCATCATCCATCCACCTCGTTATGTCAACAAAAAGTCAATGAGGTTGGTCAAGCACGACTTCCCCTTGGTGAAGCCATGTTGACTGCCCTTAATGACCTTCTTATCCTTGATATGCCTTGAGATGCCACCAAGGATAAGTCGTTCCATCAGTTTCCCAGGGATGGAGGTGAGGCTGACCGGTCTATAGTTACTTGGGTCCTCCTTCCTGCCCCTTTTGAAGACTGGAGTGACATTCACTTTCCTCCAGTCCTCAGGCACCTCTCCCATTTCCCAAGATTTGGCAAAGATGATGGAGAGTGTTCCAGCAATGACTTCAGCCAGCTCCCTCAGCACCCGCAGATGCATCCCATCTGGACCCGTGGATTTATGGGTGTCTCATTTCATGATGAATTTAACAGAGTTGCACTGTCTTCCTTCTTGGCTGAGAGTGTAAACATAGACAGCTATGGCAGTTCACCACAGCGATTTGTTAAGCCACAGAAATTGATTTGTCTGTGAAGAATGTAGTTGTCTCAGTCTTCCAAATACTTTTTTCTCTAGCAGGTGGAGAAAAATATCCCTGGCAAGTTACTGTAACAAGAAGGAACCCATAGGTAGAGCTGGAAAAACAAACAAACAAACAGAACTCCACACACAACAAAAAAGAAAAAACACCACCACAGTGTACAGTTGTTCTGACAGCTTATGCAATATGCTAACAAATTAAATTGTAGTTGTAGTCTCCTGTGTATGTTAGCATGCTCTTAGCAGACTTTCAACATGGCAGTTCCCATCAGAGTAACGAGACTGTAACCAAGTTCAGGCCTGCCTAAGTATTGCAATTTTCTTTAAACATCCAGGGCAGCTCGGATAGCGGAGGGTGTTGAGAGATAATGCTGTGTTCCAGGAAGATGGCCACACTTGGGAAAGACTTGGGTCTTGCTTAGGGTAATAGCTGTAGCTTCTTGGATAAGAAAGGCAGAGATAGGGAAGAGGGAAGCTAACTTTTTAAAGATTCCCCTTAATCTAAGGGAAGGCACAAGAAGGATTGGTAAAGGCTCAGTTGACTTCTATCCTGGATTGGTACAATGGAAAGAGAATATGGGAAGCTTTGTTTGTATTTCAGGAAACATTTGTGACTTGTGGCTCAGAAGGCACCAGGTCTATTTGTTCTACCCACAACACATAGCAGAGATACACCTATCAATCAATATACTTTCTTGTAAAGGAGAATGAACCTTTGTCAAGAAGAAGAAAGCTATGAAACAGGAATTCCCATAACTCAGGGTCAGCCTTGCTCATTGGTCTTTCTCCAAATATTGTATGGGAAGGGCTGAATGAAGAGACAACTCCTGCTTCTCTTGACAACTGCCTTAGTTCAACATCCTGTGGGACTACCAGGACATCATACCACTCTTCAGTTTTTGCAGCTCTCATGGAGCCCAGTCATATAAGAGCTCAGAATTTTCCACATGGGTAGGTCTTAGATAAAAGGACAACCCACTATTCTGGATACTTTTAGTGGAATAGGTACCTGCTGCTTCTACTTGTTGAATAAAATCTGTTAACTTGCACATTGAGCTATTATCACTCTTTGGTAAGTGAAGTCCCTATGGAAGATAAATTCTTTCTACCAGGGGCAAGATAGAAATCTCATTGTATCATTTTTATTTCCTTTGGACCAGAAGACCAAGACCAGAGAAATAGGCATGTGTAGCATCTTTCACCTGCCTACTCTTAAGCAGTTCTTCTAGTAGGAGTCTAGACAGACTGTGATCACTGTGGGGAGAAAAAAAAAAAGAAACACAAAAAACCCAAACCAAACACAAACAAAAACCAAACAAACAAAAAAAACCCCAACACAACAACAAAATAACCCTCCAAAAAACCACAGTCACACAAAATACTCCAGACTTTAGGGTAGCAAGTCTCTCTCGGGTGAATGGAAATAGCCCAATATAGAGACCTGAGAGGCTGTGGAAAGTAAGCAGGTCAGCATGAACCTATAGAAAATTTGACATTCAGTTGCTTAAGTACCAGCCAGATCTCTCTTTAAAGATCTCCATGCATTCTGGAGAATGCAGAAAGAACGTAAATTATAATGCCTTATTGGATCAGAGCATAGTCCATATGTATGTCTAGCAGCAGCAACAGGAGATGGTGCTTACAGGAGGGAGGCAGATCTGGATGCTTTGTGTGGTCCGGTGCAGTTGTACTCTGCCAGCACCCACGCTTCTTATATTAAGGGTTGTTGAAGGCTGCATGTCCGACTCTTGCTATCATTTGGTAAATATGCGTGTGGTCCATCTGTTTGAGTTCTTTTGAATGTGCTGGTGCTCTCTTTTTCTGCAGTATTCCGTGGCAGAAAGTTCAAGAGGTTTCCTGTCCTCTGTATAGTAAACTTTGCTTTGTTTTGAATGAGCTGGTAGTTTCTGTGAGTGATTCCTAGTTCCAGTTTTGCAGGTTTTAGTAAGCAACAGTTCTGCATTCACCTCGTCCATCAATATCTTAATTTCTTCTCTCCAAACTGGAGAGTCACAGTCTTTTCAATTTTTTCTCATAAGGTCAGCAGCTCCTTGGTGACTTTGTTTGCCCCTTTTGTACCTTCTCTTTTCACCATGGCTTTCTTTTAGATGGAGAGACCAGAACTGCACACAGTATTCCAGAATTATGTGAACAGGATTTACACTGGCAAAATAATACCTGATACCTTGTTCTCAATATTTTTTTCTGATTATGTCCAACATTCTGTTGCCACTTGAGGATGCCACTGCACATCAAGCTGGTGATTTCAGAAGACCGTCAGTGGTGACTCCAGAATCCTGAGTTGTAACTACCAGTTCCAAGTTCAGTATTTTATGGACACATGTTCAGAATTTTTCTTAAGAAACCTAATTTTTATCTAAATTAAAGCTCATTTCCTCTTTTTTTTTTCACTTCTGGACATAAAATCCTTGATATTGTAAAAGCACTTCACTACCTGAAAAACTTAGGATCATGCAGAATTTTGAAGATTTGACTTTGCTAGTACACTGATGAGGATGTTGACCAAAACAGATTGTAACACCAGTATTGGGGACAAGATTGTGCTATTGGCATTTGCATTTTGAAAGAAGAATGACTGTTAAGTTCTACCTTTTGTTTTTTACTTTCCTTTAATCAGCTTTCTATTAAAAAGAAACAAACACACAACTTTTTCTAATCCATTATAATTTCATTTCTTTAACATCCTGTGGTATAGAACTTTCTTGAGGTATTTTCTGAGAGGAGGGATTAGTGGTGTTTGGTTGATATATATATTTTTTTTATTATTTTTTTAATACAAATATATTCCTTAGATTTCTTTTGTTTGTGTCTTTGTTGTGTTTACCAGTTGTTGGGCTATTCTGTCTTTTTTCTGTTAATGTTATGCTGTTTGTTTCCCATTCGGTTTCCATGTGAAGCCAGTCAATACATGAGGTACTTAACTTGGTGTTAAGGCATTTCAGTCTTCCAGTGCCACCTGTTGAGAAAGTTTAATCATAAAAGGGAAGGAAAGAGTGGGGAAATGGTGTCTGGCGGTAAACTGCTATATTTGGAAGTGACAAGGAATGCTTTTCAAGAAGAAGAATCATAGTCTTTCAAGGATTTCTGTGACAGAGTCTTCTGAAATGGTTCTTGACATAGCGGGACTTTCAGAACAAATTCTCTGGCATTTGCCTTCCGCTTTGTAGCAGGGGTTTAGCAGATCTGAAGAAGCAAGTCAAGGATCTTGTATAGGTTAATTAATTTTTTATATCCATGGTTGTATTTGTCATGAGTTGAAGTATGTCGGTCCATGCTAACAGGAATTGTAGTCAACCTCTGTGAAAGATGTCATGCATCAGATTAGTATACAACAGTTCTTTTGAAGTTGGGCTAGTAATTTAGAAAGATCTGTAGTTACTGTTCTTGTTGCAGAGTTCCCTCACAAGCAGTTTTCAGTGCTTTTTTACATGATCATAGCAGAGCCAAGAGTCCACATGAGAACGCAGCTTTGATCTTCTTTTCATCTGAATTGGTAGATTCGTGCTAACTGAAGTTTGTCCAACAGTTTTGAAGAGTGAAGGTTGTAGTTACATACCTGAATATACTTAAAGCTTAGAGGAAGAAAACAGAATTTAGGTATTAAAATCAGAATTTTTTAGTCCCATTTGTTTCTGTGACTGTGTTTAACCTATACACAATTTCCTTATTGGTTGCTAGATGATTTAATTGTTCAGAGAGGCTTTTGTTGCCATAAAAACTAGTTGTCAGTGTATTTTTTTTATCTATGTATATATGTATGTACACTAATTTAGTAATCTTTACGAGGAGACAGTGAAAGTTTCTAACTAATTTGCAAAGTTGTCATTTCAGCTTCTCTCCTATCTCTTTTGACAAAACACTGAACTACAAGCTTGTGTTTTCTGTAATTTTGTGGATGGTGAAGAAATCTCTAAAAACAAAAAAAATCTTGGCCAGATGTAAATTGTAACTAATGAAAAGTATTCCACTTCAGTCTGTAGCTGTTTTTGTCACTTTGCATTAATAAAACAAGATCTATTTCAAAGTAGCTACCTCTAGGTGCTGTAGTTTGTTGGTTAATGGCTATTGAATAACGTTAAAACTTTGAAACCTGAACTAAAATAAAACTCAGTAATAAACAGAAGGCTGGAGAGGTGACAGTATCATAGATGACAGTTACGTTATCCTCACAAGTTTTAGTTTTCTACTAGTTTTGCTGCAATGTATGAGACTGTTTCTCTAGGTCATTGTATTAGAGGAAAAACATAAGGAAATATGTTACTGAAATAAAAGTCATTGTTACTGGATGAATTGTTTTTTAGCTCAGTACTTAGCAAATAAATCTACAGGTCAGACTTAAAATTTCCTTCTTTCTAAGGCCACTCCATGCCCAAAAGAACCAAATAAAGAAATGATTAATGATGGAGCTTCTTGGACAATCATTAGCACAGATAAAGCAGAATACACATTTTATGAGGGGATGGGACCGGTCCATGCTCCAGTGACACCTGTGCCTGTTGTAGAAAGTCTTCAAGTAAGTTTATTTTTTTGAACAAGCTCTGTCATGTGAGAT
Source organism: Nesoenas mayeri (assembly GCF_963082525.1). Lineage (NCBI taxonomy): Eukaryota > Metazoa > Chordata > Aves > Columbiformes > Columbidae > Nesoenas > Nesoenas mayeri. The sequence goes on along the minus strand of NC_137540.1, from coordinate 58,049,467 downwards.
TATTTTATCATACTGATTTAACCTTCGTGGTACCTTTGTGCAATACTGTGGATAAACATTCATACTAGCTTTATAAATAGGAAAATTACTTTATGTTGCAGTATTTTTTCTTACCTGTTATACATTTCAGATTACATGAGCCTATCCATCACAGAGATAATATTAATATTGTTCTGTACGTTAAGAATTGTATTTTTTAAAATACTACCATAGTTATATCCTTTAATGACTTCTACTTTGGTTTCATTATTTAGAAATTGATTTTGGCTCTTAAAACAGCTAATTATAGATCAAAGACCAGACTGAAAACTTATTAAGAAAATCAGCATTCTGCTGTGGAAAACCTTGAAGCTCTTGTAACATGTTCTCTGAAAGATGCTTTGTTCTTTGTTTTCAAAGCCTTGTTGACTTCTAAGTGGAAACTATCAAAACTTAGAAGTTCCTTCAGGATACCAAATTAATTGGCAGTATCTTTTAGATTTGTTACTTCTTTACAGTTCACTTGTGTGGGTGTGTTTGCTTCAGTTTTATCCTGCTGACTGAAACAGCACTGTTTATAGTTCTTGTACAAACGTAAACAATTTTTTTCTGGTTTTGTTCTTTTGTTTTGTTTTGGTGTTTTTGGTTTTTGGAGGGGGGTTTTGTATGGTTTTGGTTTTGTTGTGGTTTTTTGTGTTGTTTTTTTTTGCCCCCCCCTTTTTTTTTTCCTGAGAAGGGTGTGTTTGTTTTTATTAATACATGAGTTTTTTGTGGATTTTCCTTTTTTTCCCATTCACTCCCTTTCCAGTTGAATGGTGGCGGGGATGTAGCAATGTTGGAACTTACGGGGCAGAACTTCACTCCAAATTTACGTGTCTGGTTTGGGGATGTGGAAGCTGAAACCATGTACAGGTACAGTATTTCCTACTATTTTTATGGTGATGACATTTTACTGGACGCTCTAAAGAGCGTGTCCTCATGTGTATACGCTCAAGCGTGTACTTCCTACCCTGCAGAAAGGGATCTGGGGTTCTGGTTGACAGAGCTCAGTATGAGTCAGCAGCTTGCCCTGGAGCCAAGAGGGCAACCTGCATCCCTCTGGTCAAAGGAGGTGATTATCCCACTGCGTATAGCATTGGTACAACCTCACCTCGAGTACTGTGTGCAGTTCTGAGCCTCACAGTTTAAGAAGGATGTGAAGGCACTTGACTGCACCCAGAGAAGGGCCAGCAGAGCTGGTAAGGGCTGGAAGGCATGTCCTGTGAGGAGCAGCTGAGGACTTCGGGTTTGTGTAGTTTGGAGAGAAGGAGGCTGACGGATGACCTCATTGCCCTATACAGCTTCTTGAAGAGGGGAAGTGGAGATGGAGGTGCTGAGTTCTTCTCCTTGGTATCATGTACCAGGATGTGTGGGAATGGTTCAAAGCTGCACCAGGGAAGGTTCAACCTGGACATTAGGAAACATTTCTTTACTAGGAGGGTGGTCAAAGACTGGAACATGCTTCCCAGAGAGATGGTCAATGCCCCAAGCCTGTCAGTGTTTACAAGGCATTTGGACAATGGCTTTAATAACATGCTTTAACTTCTGGTCAGGCTGTTGAACTAGGTGATTTTTTTAAGTCCCTTCCAACTGAACTATTTTGTTCTGTTATATTTAAACTTAAGTTTATTATGCTCAGTTGACTCTCTCTTTTTCAGATGCGCAGAGAGCATGCTATGTGTTGTTCCAGACATTTCTGCATTTCGAGAGGGTTGGAGGTGGGTCCGTCAGCCAGTCCAGGTGCCAGTAACTTTGGTCCGTAACGATGGCATAATTTACTCCACCAGCCTTACCTTTACATACACACCGGAACCAGGGCCACGACCACACTGCAGCGCTGCTGGAGCAATCCTCAGAGCTAACTCAAGCCTCATGGCTTCCAGCGAAACAAACGCAAACAGCGAGGGAAGTTACACAAACGTCAGCACAAACCCTACCAATGTCACATCATCTACAGCGACTGTAGTTTCCTAACTACTGTTGTTTGTATGGACTTTAACTGACTTTTAAGTGCTACATTCAAGAGAACTGAACAATTTTTGTGGTTTCATGGGAAAACGCCTTTCAATTTTAGGTGATATTATTTGAACTTTGTTACCTGCAAGTGCTGATCTTAAATATAGAAGCCACAATAAAAAAAAAAAATCCGAAACATAAGAACTTTATTGAAAATCTATTTTTCAGCTGTTTTTTTTTTTTTTTTAATGGGCAAGAAACAAAAAAATGTGGCTGGGATACACGTTGGGCAAACTAGAAAACATGAACACAACATAGTTTTTATGGACCAAGAAACTTGTATAAGCTTTAGTATAAAAGGTACATTTTCACCATACCTTTTTTGTATCACAACATATAGTACACTTTTGTTACCAAATAGTTTATATTTTTTTTTCCTCTGAGCTTTTGCTCTGAAGTATATTCAGGTTCCAAGCCTGACCATGCTTGTATAATCTAATTACCATACTCTTCCAGTTTTAAAAAATATATATATTTTTGGTCTGTGGCTGGAACTGTTCCTTTTTTTAAACTGAAGTCTTGTGACTTTTTATGAACTGAAATTGTTTTTATTTCAGCAAGTAGAACCTTGTAAAGGCCAGCATATTTTTTTTAAGATTATATGAAGTCTGTGCAAAAGCTTTAAAAAAATGCCTCTGCCTTGCCTGCAATACATGCAATGTATGTTAACTTTAGTGCTCTGTTTTCAGTCATTGTTAATAGTTATTTCTGTTTTCCTTTTTTAAATATGTATTTATAGTGATAATTCATGAGGTTCTAACGTTACACGAGTTTTTTTTTTTAAAGTGGCATCTCAGCAGTCGTCTTAATGATTGTTCATGTCACAGGCATATGTTGGTGTTTTTGAAGGGTTGTTACTGAGTTACTCCCTCTCTTCCTTGCTCAGTCATATTGCATCAGAAAATGTTTCAGGATCTGTTCAGGTTTTTCTAATCTTGTACATAATTTGTATTAAGTGTAAGTTAAATGTTTTATTTCGAAAGTGGAATGTTCCCAAGAACTTCATTTGGCAGCATGTCTTCTGCCTTGTTGGCATGTAACTAAAATACCATGATAAGTATGTGTTACAAACGGGATTGGTAGGTGATGCCCTTCATCACTTGAGAATCACAGCAAGCATGTTTTTCTTCATACTGTTGGGTAAATTAGGCCAGACTTTGATGTTAACACTTGTATTGAGAACGTGCTTTCATTGTGAAGTGATCATACCATAATAACTAGAAATAAATTTTGTTACTTAGAAATGGGCAAATAGAAAATCATAAAAGCACTATGAAGATGTCAACTCCTCCCATCCTTCTTTCCTGTGGGTTTCTCTTTCTCTGCCAGCAGCTTGTGCGACATTCAAGTCTTCTCTCCATCGTAAATTCAAGGCTGATTTGCACTTTGACTTTGGTTGTTGCATTTGTTTTTTCATTTTGTCTTTGCCATGTTTTGCCCCCCTTGCAGACCTTCCTGCTATATTTGTATTTGAAAGTATACCCCAGTAGTTTATTTGTAGTCACGGAACTAGGCATAGACTCATAGGACAAGTTCTGATAGTGTGATCATCTTCTTCAAAAGCCAAAACACGAATTTTATGGTGTGTTCAGCGTTTTCTATACCCTGAAGCAAGAGCCACAACTGCTGTTTGTGAACCTGTGGCTTCCTCTAGTGTACTTCTTACGAGCTTATGTGTTGACCATTTTCATAGGGTTTTTATTTCTGACCACTTATTCCAGTTTCAGCACCCACCACCGTTTTAAAGAATTGTCTCTGCACCATATTTGTGTCCTCTGACGCTCCATTCTACTTGTTTCCTCTAGTGCTCCATTGTGTGTGTGAAAACAGTGTGGTTAAAGGAAGAAATTCGTTGTAAAGCATATTTAGCTAATAGTGAAATCAGTGCCACTGTCCTTCTAAAACGTGCTTGTATTCTACCACAGGCCTTCATATTTGCTCTTCTGCATTACAAAACTTATTCCCATGACATAGTTGCAATGCTGGTTCTTAGCACTAGTGAATACTGCCTCACCTCATCTCCATTCAGTGACCAAGGGCAGAATTCATTGTGGCCTTATCTCCATTTAAAACTGTTTACTGGCATTTACTTGCAAATCTGTTTACCTTTGTATGTGCTATAAAATTTCATTGTAATTGTGTTGTGGCAGCAATCATTTCACTGTGGTTTTGTTAGAAACACATAAGTATCTTACAGTATGGCTTAATTCAAGAGCCACAGATTTTCATCTTTGATTAGACTGAGAATTCAAATAAGCAATATATATATATATATATATCAGATTTAGAGTGTAAAGAGCAAACCATGATATACACACAGTAGGCAAACCATGACAAGCCTTTTAACCTCTAAAGACTATTTAAAACAGCTTTTCAGAACTTGACACCTGCTTTTATACTCATTATTTTAAAATTTTTACATATAAATGCAATACTTTTTATATTCAGTTTCTTGCAATAATTTTGCCCAATAGGTATAATATTCCTTGTCTTGTAAAAAACCTAATGACTTAGCCTAATTTCTGCTGTTCTACACACTACAGCCACGTGGGTGAAAAACGAACTAGTATGTTCTGCTTACAAGACCATTTAGAACCCCTTTTTTAACTTGGGCTTGTGGGTCCATTGTTGCCAGTAGTTATTCTGTAGTACAGAAATGGTCTTCCAGGTCCTTGCTGTTGCTAAGATGTCCAGTTGTTTCGATATGTTATCTTCCTGAACTTATTCCTGTGGGGTGATATTGTTACATTTATTGGCCTTGTGAGCTGTTAATCAATTTTCATAATATTAACAATATCTCAAGATTTTGGTAAAACTACTTTTAGAATGTTTCAGTATGAAACTATTATAACTGTTCAAGTCTAGCTGTTAAGTCTTCTGTTAATTCTATATACATAGAAATTGAGTCTGTGTTCAGAATGTTATTGTAGTTCCAACTATAGGAGAAAAAAGCAAATTAAGTGCTCAAATTTAGCTATGCTTTTTCTTATTTTCTTTTGTTTGGAACTGCGTTTCAGAATTCAACACTAGTGTAGTCTTTAACCGTCTGCTGCTGATGTTTTTCCTAATTATTTGCCCTGAGGGCATCCCACGACTGTGTTAATAATGGTATTCTGTAATGCTTTTCGTTGCACAGACTTATGAGATCAGAATGGTTACCTGAAAAGACATGAACTCAAGACATAAATCAGTGAATTCCTCATATACAAAATATTATTGCCAGTGAGACAAATTATCTATTGGAAGTAAACTACCCACTAGTAGATTAAATTACTCCATAGCATTGTCCATCTTGAAACTAAGACACTCTTCAGTTATTAACCATATTATTTACTTTCTTTCAAAAGTAGCTGTGTTTATGAGTACTGAACAAATGTGTGTACTTTCCTGTGCCAGACTTTTGACTTTGTTTTCAAGCACTGTACTGTGGGATTGAGTGGCAGCTTTGTTAGAAAAATCAGTATATTAGGGTTTCTACTTAACCCTTTTAGGACTGAAAAATTTCTTCCCTTTTAGAAGCTGTAAAATAAATGAGCAGTTCTGACTTTATAAGCATTCTGTCTGTGTTCAGCACTGCATTTGCCCCATCTGGAGGTGCTATGCTAATGTCATTTTTTTTTAAATCCTGTAGCATGTGTATGCATTCAGTCTTAAAAGGGTTATTTTTACAAACTGTGCACCTGTAAAGTTTCTTAGCAATAAGGTAGAAAAATTAGCAAGTTCTTACCGTAATTTTGTAGAATTAATTGCTCAGTTCCATACTTCATCAAGAGGAACCCTGCAATATGGGCAGTTTTGAGGATTAAATAAAAGTGAAATGTAAACCACATAAAAGTGTTTTTGTCAAGTGTACTCTCTGTGTGTATGTGCCTATAATATTTGGTTTCGTTTTTCTTCTACAAGGCTAAAGATAAAATGCCATGTTACTGTTGATGTGACAAACATAATTGAACATCTGTACGATGATATAAAAGTAGTTATGATTTGATCAGGTGTTGAAACTTGCCATGTTTTTGTGGATTTTCTTCAGTGTTAACCAAGGAATATGTTGGTTGGTTGTTGTTGGTTTTGCTTGTTTGTTTTCCTTTTTTTTTTTTTTCCTTTTTGGTGAATGAACAGTGAGGTCATCTATGGATCCAGAACAGCACAGAAGACGACCAGCCCCAGGAGTGGAAAAGTCATCAGTAATTGTGAGGCTTTGCACACTGGACTCCACTTAAATGGGATAAGGAATGTCCACCCTAAAATCTAAATCTGTTTTGTTACTGCTTGTATTATTGCTGGAGTTAGATAAGAAACTGTTTTTTCCAATAATGTAAAACAAACAAAAAAAAAGGTTCACTTTTTTATATTATTTATTAAATAAGAAAAAATGAACTGTGTTTAATTGTTTAGCAACTTTATTATTGTAAGTAGTATACCTGACTTGTTCTCATGCTTTACTTAGTTGCAGGCTGTCTGGTATTTCTTTCACTTGGTAAATAATTAGAACCAGAAATGTGGCAAGCCAGCCTATTTCTTGCTTTGACAAAATACTCTAGTAGGGCCGTGAGGAACAACTAGAATTATGTGATCTTTTAGTTGGCAAGCACAAGTGACACAATCACTTGGAAGAGATGGGAAGTGGGCGCACCAGCAGGAGAATTTGAAATGGCACAAACCTGTTAGTTTTGTTTTAAACTAGCACAAGAACTACTAGTTTATCCATAAGGCTGGGAAGGGACCATAAGTGGTTGTTAAGAAGGTGTGGGAAGAGAAAGATTAGATCATTTGAATATAAGGAAGCATTGCAGATTTTTATTGAAACTTTTGCAAAGTTCAGTCCCACTGTTATGAAGACACATACAATAGCTGGAAACTCAACACTGGTAGAGCTTCTGCTGTTTGAAACAGGGATAGTAGGGGCAGATTGCATTTCAAAATTATTTTAAAGCCCCTTGCAGTCTCTTTCTGGAATTATAACATTGAGTCTTCTGGAACAGAATAGAAATCAGATCAGAGGTTTTGGCAAAGAGGACAATCACTAAACTTCAGTGTTGGTATAGTTGGAAGAAACTGTGTGGGATGGTGCTGATCTTAGATGAAGGGATACAGATGTAAAATAAAAACAAACAAACCAACCCCTCTTCATCCAGACCTTGTTGATTAGCTATATAGTCTCAATGATAAATCCTGTTAAAATCCAGAGTAGAGGATTAAAAGGAGAATGGTCTTAAGTTATTTGGCTAGAAAGTTACTTGGCTAGAGGACAGGATTCATTTGGAGGGTTACATGCAATATATGCCATTTCAGAATATTCTGAATTACAAAACTGGGAGGTATTTTGCCTTTCACTGTGTCCTATTTAGACTGGAGTTGTGTGCTTCTTAGAAAGGCAGAAAGAACCCGTATGTGCTCAATTAGGGTGTTTGTAAAGGGTATTTATTTCTGATACTCAGTAGCACGTGCTTGGCATGAGGTAAAAGCATGAAGAGTTACAGCCCGTATTTTTTGTTTAAAAGTACTTTTGTATTGAATATGAACATTACTTATATATGCTAAAGAGAAATAAGGTGAGGAACTCCTGATTCTGTGTAGAAGCAAACTTGGAAGAGAGCTAGTGACTGAATTTGACACCTTTCAGGTTCTGCGTCTCCTTCAAGTATGGAAAAGAGTGGTTATAAGTTTGCTGTTGTCTTTTCCGTGCGCTATTGCCTTTGTATTCTAGTCTCGGTTCTCTTCTTATGTCTGCTTTTCCAGATTCTTAATTAGTTTGCAGCTTTTCTCAGAATGTGTAAATTTTGCTGCATAATTTAGAAGAGAGGAGTCAATGTGCTGAGACTGTGCTGTCATGTCTCTGCTGTTTCTACTGTTGTGCAGTGGGGCAGGGGAGAAAGAAATGTTAGTTGGTTGTTTTTTAAGCTGCATGTAGGTAAGTTGACTGGAAGTTTCTACAGACCTGCAGGTCTTTATCTGAAGAAGACACACCTAATTTGGAACCATATACAGGTGCCTGTGAATCTTTATCTGAATTTAGAAAGTCTTCATTTATTATTTGTTTTATATTTGCTGTCACTTCACTCCCTCATCTGTGTTCATTAAAACCTTAAATCTTCTCTGCTTCTAACTAAAATACCTTTGATCTATTTAATGGTTTGTTAACTGGGAAATTTGTCCATTTCCACCTCTGCGAATTCCCACAGATGTGTTTCACCAGCACAATAGGACCTTGTGCCACTCGCGCTACTTCTGTGTCCTGCCTCTGTTTCTTGCTTTCTACATCAGCTTCTCCTGAGTGACTTGACTTTGAGGCCTTTGACATACAAATAAATAATAGCAACTGCGTTGATTTGTTCATTGCTATACCAATGCATTAAGACATTTATAACATATTGCAATCGGTTGGCAGTCCTTTACAGTAGGAAGGATTTCCTCACGGAAACTGCAGCCTTACAGACCATATAATCAGAATTGTTTTAAGAATTTCATAGTTCTGCTTAAAGAACAACAATTGTAGAAAAGATAGAGGCTCAGATCTATAAATACTATGTTTTCTGCCTTAAAACTGTTTTAATAGCCAGCTGGTCACAAACATATAATTAGTTCTTAAAATCTCCAAGTGAGTTTAATTCTAGTTCGAGCCCAATGACTTTTGTTTTGAGTGAGATACTTTGTTCTAGTGTTACTTCTTGATTTTGACAATTCTTACAGGATTGTGTGTCATCTGTTTAGAGCTAATCCAGCCAAGGTATCTCTGCTGTGAAATGGAATGTGATCCTGAGATGCCCATGTGTGTTTTCATTACACATGCCAAATGTGACAGGAAACCTTTTTTTCATCTCTGTCCAAGACAACTTTGTGTGATACTTGTGTACGTGCATATAGTCGCAGAGTGTAGTCCAGTATGAACTCTGAATATTTCTTTACCTGCAAAAACATGTCTCATGCAGCACCATATGCACACACACACAAAACCCTAAAAACACAATTGATCAGTTTGTATCTTGTTAGCTTCCATTGTTCCCTTTCATCCCCAGTAATCTATTACTAGAATATTTTGAACTATGCCTTCTTCCTATTCTTGTACTTTTTTCTGTTTGTTCTCAGTTAGGTGTGCTTCAAATTGTGTTTCAGTTCTCTTACTGCCAACAATTTTACTTTGTGGAAACTGGGAAAGGGCAGATAGAGAGTTCATGGTAATTGAATTTACTGCCTAAAGAAACGTAATTGGGAATTCCCAAAAAATGTGAGAGATTCAGCAATATTGTTAGATTTTACCATCAATGAAATCATTAGGTTAGGAAATGGTGTATCTGTTTTTTTTAATGTACTCATATCTTGGTCTTAGTGAAAGGTGTTTCTATGCTTTGCCTTTGAAAGCAAGTACTGTACATTTCTCACACTGATTAACGTGATTCTGTGGAATTCTCTGTTTGCACAACTGAGAAAACAAGCACCTCAATGCATGGACAAGGAAACTGCAGGTTCGCCTCTTGATGTCTATGCAGTTCCCAGCACAGCATCTACTTTCTTCTTTGAGGGAAGAGAGTGAGCGGTCCTGTTGTCCCTTTGTGCTGCTCACATTTTATAGGTGTTGCAGCCTGATTTGTGTAACAGTCACTTCCAGCATTGAGACTCAGTGTAGTTGCCAAGGTGGCACAGTCTGGCCATCTGCAGTAGTACAGAGCAGAATGCCATACGAAACCATTAAAAAAATATAAAGTCTTAGATCTTGTGTTGACACAGGGGGCAACTAACACAAAATTCTTGATGAAGTAGGAGTTTGGTTTATTTTTTTCCAAATGAAAATGTCTTGTGGCAGTGCTGTGCAGATTACTGATGAGTTATTAACAAATTCCAGAATAGGCTTCCAAGCAAGTAAATTCTTTGCAGCTGGTCATATTAGAGTGAACACTAACAATATTGATGTTTATCTTGTCTTGCAATTAATTCAGTGTTTATCTGCCTATGAAAATGTTCCTTTCTTTTAAAGATGGTGTTTGAATGCTGGTCAGCTTGTGAAGTGTTCTCTGCAAATTCCTATGGTGTGTTCAACGCAAATTGAACTGGTTTTGTTATTCTGATGCAGGCAAATCACAGTCCCAGTGCAGTGACACCCTGACACAGAGAACATTTGTCCAAGTCCCAGGAGGGGGTGGAAAAAATGAGTTTAGACCTTAAGTTAAATGTAAGTACTGCCAAATTATTACAGAGATGGAAGGAGAAAGATAACAGCAAAGGTGAACACTAGTTTTTAAGTCAGACTGTGAGAAATTTCAAGGCTGATGGGAGTTATTGGTCATGTAATGGATGCAGTCATTGAAGTCTGTGTGTTACTTGTCATATAAGGCAAAAGGATATGCTGGTTTAGTGTTTTGTTGGGGTTTTTTTTGTTGGTTTTTTCCACTGCCCAACAGTGATGTTGACTTGGAAGGAGGAATGATCCCTCACAAAAAGCCCTCTCTCAAGTACTAGTTGAGGTGTTGCCTTCGTGGCCAGAACTTATGAATCTTTTTATTCTAAAACCTAACAATGTAAAATCGATAAAATCAAATAACAGATGAGTTATATTAACACTTCAGTAAGCAGGTGGACTGTAGCAGAACTGAGTCATAATGTATTGTTATCTAGCAATTCATTAACTGTCATTGGTAAGGTGTAAAATGTCAAATCAGATACAGGATATCTACTAGGAAAACTGAGGCATGTGTGCCAACCAAGTTGAAATAATCTTGATTTTACCTAACTTTAACCAAATCGACAGATATCACAGGGACGCATAGGGCAAGCTTTAAATTAAAAAAGTGTGGTCAAGATACTTGCTTTTAATGCAAAATTGGGACATGAGGAGCTCTCTTGCACACCACTGAAGTACAGTAATAGTTTCTTTAGGGATTTATAATCTGTTTTCCCTGTTTCTCCAGTTATGAATGGTTCATAGGCATTGGTAAAACCTCAGACCAGAGAGGCCAAAAGTCTGTCTTCCAGGTAGCCATTTAGTGGGTTCATTTTGCCTGGAATGGAGCAAACTGAGGTTTAAATCCTTTTTCCGAAGTGGGAGCGAGTAGGTGCAGGGGTCTCAGAGACAGGGCTAAAATTTCAGTTCATCAGGAAGGTGGAAGTAGAATTGTTTTATTGTAAATGGTACAAACCCTCCAGCACCTTACAACAACACTGAAGCTGTTCTATCTGATTTAAATAACCTGTCAAAAAAAAAGCCTACACTTCAGCTGGCCCCATGGTGACTCTGGGCTGCAGTGGCCTCCCCAGCCCCACAGCACCCTCCCTGAATGTGTCTTTGGGGTCAGAATTAAAAGCCTCGCTGGACATACCTGAGTAGGATTCTGGGCTGTTGTATTTAAGACCAGTGGGAAAAAACACTTGAAAATACATTAACAATCTTCTCTCAGATACCCAGAGAAAGGGAAGTCCTGCTTTATTCTGACATAATTACCCAGACAAACTCTCATTGATGACAACAGAACCTGCAAATGTAAGCCCAGAATTGTTTGCAGCAGCTGCTGTTTGGGAGCAAAGAAGATTAGATGGGACCGACCCCAGATGGGGTTTGAAGCAGAGCTGGCTAATGAAGTACATGAGGTTTTCAAGTCATCAGCAGCACCTCAGGTATTCTGCACCTTTGTTTAGACCATTTCTTGCAACATTTATCCCTTTTGGTAGATTTCTGTTGCAGGTGTAAACTGCTTCACCCACTCACCCAGGCCAAAACGCTATTAAAATATCTACATTTAAAATTAATTTCCCCTTATTTCAGTACAGACACAATCTATGTACTCATTCAGTGGCCTGAAAATGCTGCTCCTACTTCACCAGGTGCCAAAAACATTAATTCACTCTTGCCTTGCTGTCCAAACCTCCACCTTCCTTAACAATGCAGGTATATGTGCTTCAGTCCTTGAAATGTATTGTGAAAAGTGAAATCCAGAAAATGCATCTGTCTCCCCTTATTTTCAGTGCTGCGGGTAGGACACTCCATAAGAGATAGATGAGTTGTCACATCTCTTCTCATGCCATGGAAGGAGCTGAAGAGCCCAAATGCAAGAAACCAAAATATGTGAGATGATCCAACATTTTCAAAAGGTAACTTGTCAGAAAGGACATGGAAATCCTGAAATATTAATAAAATTAAGCTTAGTGTTTGAGGCAAACCAAAATGCATCGAGAGGAGCAATCAAAATTGCTTTAATGTTGTGGATACAAAACAACAAGTGTTGTAGTGACCTGTGTGTGAGAGCTTTAGATCTGACATTCTCCACACGGAAGAGGAAAATTGACAGAATTAGAGATCAGTCGTAAGAACTGAAAGAGAAAAAGCTATTCGAGCTATGAAATGAAGGTAACTCAAGCCAGATATGAAATTTTGCAGTTAAATTAAATTTAAAAAAAAAGTGTATGTAAAGTTACTTGATCGTGTAACTAAAAAGCAGGTGTTTCCAAGCGTCCATTCTTCAAAAGCCCTCCTGACTGCTATCTGCGATAACTGATCACACAGGTGGAGAGAGTCTCACCGACACATGAAAGTACTTAAAAGCACTTGCACAAATATGTTCCTCCAGAGACCAAGGACAAATGTAGGTAAATAACCATTCTTGGCTCAGAAGCAGAGCCTGAAGTTGCACAGATGGCTACATTTGAGCCCACAGACACATGGAAATAATATCTAAGTTCTTCAGTTTGTTTTATGTAGTAGTAGATTAGAAAACATTGTTCAAACTGAATTTGGAGGAAGCACAGAGGCAACATGAATCAGTTACAGAATTGCATTTTGCTAAGTTTACATTAATTTAGAAACACGGTGCTCTTGATGTACAAGACACTGTAGTCTAAGCAGACACACGGATTTGGAAATTATTATCTAGTGAAGCCAACTGGTAGCACCGAAATGCGTAACAGACTGCTGCTGTCAGACATCGGAATGAGGACACACAAGCTCTGTGGTGAAAAAGAGGTTTAGCAAAAGTGAGGGGGAGTTGGGGCAGGAGAGGCCACACCTGTGCTCTCCTGGCACAGCACCACTCTTTTCAAGTTGGGTCACGGGATGCTAGTGAAGAGTGGACTGTTTCAGTTACCCGTCACTATTAAATGCACCACAATTTGGGGAGGGGAGTAGGGGCTTGGTTGTGAGGCCTTTCTGGTTTGTTTTTGCATAATGCCTTGTTTATTTAAGTACTTGTTTTTCTACTTTCCTGACTGCCACTGGGTTTTATGGTCACTCGTAGCTCTGTCTGATGGAATATAGGGTCCCTGTAGGCTGCCTCCTCCACGGCAGTGGCAACAGAGATGAGGTCTCTGGCTGCTGGACAAGATGTGCAGGTGCAGCTCTGAATAGGTCCTGTGAATGTGCAGTGTTCTGGACTATTAGGCTTTGGGGACAGGGGATCATGGCATTATATTCTCTTAACCTGTCAGCTGGATCAGAACATACCGACATTGTGGCAGTGCAGCGTGAACTCCTCAGGTGAGAGCTGCCTGACTGGCACAGGTGGGCGCAGCCCGCTCTGCTCGCTCGTGGCACTGTGTGTGCGGGGGATTCTCCATGACCCTGGGTTCTCCCTCTGGCCTCTGTGTGGGGCACACTGCAGAGCCCCCGACTCTGCTCGCCTGCTCTGTCCTGCTGCCAAAGTCCCTTCAGCAGCAAAACCCTACGCAAAGCCCATAGAAAAGATATTCATTCCAGAATTCATTCTTTAAATCTCCACTTCCACCCTTGCCTGAAACAAGTGCTTTCATACTCCAAATTAAGTTTGATTTTCCTTCCATCTTGCTGCCCAGGTAAGATTTTGTCTGCCCCCCGTGTGCCTCCTTCACGTACAAGGCACAGATGCCTTTTCTCTTGCTCTCAGGAAGGTCTTGACAATCCAAAACTAAAAAGTGTTTGCCATTATTTTCCCCCTACGCAGATCAGATCCCCTTGTCTTTTGCTCCTTGTTATAATTTCTTTTCCCCTACTCTAGAAGGCCAAAATGTTTCCTGCTCTTCTTCCATTCCTCCCCCAGCCCTATGTTTGTCCTCTGCAGAACCACATTTCCAGCTCCAAGTGCATCAGGTTCAGCTTTATTTTCAGTCACCATCTTTCTAAATATTCGCTCTTCTACCAGTCTCTTTAATCTCTTACAAATCTCACAAAAGCAATATAGGGCAAAGCTGTACACCTGCAGCTTCCTCTTCCTCTCTACGCAGCCTCTGTAATTGGCTTCAGTGTGTGGCAAGCAAAGTCTGTCCCAGTTTTCATAAATATTTGACAAATTAGTGCAGCAGAGGAGCCACATTGGATATTAATGAACATTTGATGTCTCATGGAAAACCATGCATTTCAATAAATGTTCTTTGAATTTCCACCAGCTTTTACTTTTCACTGCTTGAAATAAGGAAGGAAATAAATACAAACGGAAAAAAATGCTTGAAGAATACCAGTGAATACGCAGCTAGGCCTGACCGTCTCTCCTGGACTGTATTGTTTTGCTTCAGTCAGTTGACACTATTTAAACAGGTTTCCTATTTAATAAACACAAGCACACTGAGATACCTTTTCTGGATCTTGTTCCTAGATCTGCAGTCTCAGTGAAGCGAGGACTTCAATCTTAGCAGAACTTTCTTCTTGTTAAAAATCCCCTGTGAGATTCTGCCTTACAGCTGAAAATCTGCTTTAGGCAATACTGACTTTCTTGTACCTCTGTTGAATGCTGACCACATCTGGACTGCAAATACAAAGCTCTTTGTCTTCAAGACCTGGCAGCCTCCTCCTCCTTTGATGACCTCTGTCCTTCTCCATCAGATGATCAGAGGTGCATTAAATTAGTCATAGTACCCTGGGAAGCTAGAAGGGAAGCAAGGTTGGATTTTCAGCAGAAGCAGCAGCTGTGCCCTGTCTGATACAACAAATTAGTTCCAGTGCCATAACCACAGTGTTATTTTTCCTAATCTCATGTGGTCTGTGTCAGGACTATCTTTTGAGGAGCCACCAGACAAAGCAAGTCCACAAACAGAGTGTCTTGGATACCATTACTATCCTTTTATTCCTTGACAATAGCAAACCAGTCACAGCAGCGCTACCAGATGCCACCACAGGGATGTGGATTGAGTTTTGAGCCAGTTTCAGAGCAAGGAAGCAGCTCTGGTTACTCCACATCTACTTTCAGTTTAGCTATGGAATCCTGAAGATCTCAGGTGTTGGAAGGTCCCACAGACAGTTTGCAGGAGTCATCGCAGCCTTCCAAGCTGGCCTGCCAGTTCTCCCTTGCGTATGTCATCTGTTCATTGCAGTTGACCCTCTGTGTGTCATTCTTCACTTAGTCATGATTAACACCTCCTACCAGTTCTAGATATTCTCAGAGCAAGGTCAGATGGCTCTAACAGCAAGCCAAGAGCATGAGCAGCCCCTCGTCTTTCCTACAGATTTCAGTTCTGTATGTGTGACAGTTCTCCACGCTTGTTTAGTAACACTGCTGTTTACATGATGTCCACAGGAGCTATGCAGAGATTTGTCCACTGGTTTAAATCAAACTTAGTATATTAGTTGCATTTCTTCATTCTATCAGGAGATATTCTTAAAATGTTTAATAACAGCCAAAATAGCAGGAAATTAATTAAATGGTGTTTACCCCATAGGGAAAGCTTCCTACTTGATATTTGCTACCTAGTGGTGCTAATGAAGATGTTTTGTTCTCATCTCACAGTACAGTGAACAACTGCTGTCTCAGTAGCTCAGAATTAGTGCTTTTTGGACACAGCTGGGAGCGGAAGCCAGAGAAAACTCTTCATGCCAGGATTTCATGTACAGATGCAAATCACTCCTAGCAGGGATGGTTTGCCATTAGGCAAGAAAAGCAGCAGCTTTACAATTCACAAACATTTCCTATGCACTTTTTTTCCTCAGGCAGGTAGCCAAGGCAGCCTAACAAGTGTTGCAGGAGGAAAAAATATGCTAGAAATTGATTTTTTGTAAACCACTTAAATAGAAATTCTGACATCTTTAAGGCACACATTACTATGATATGGATGTAACTGTGGACAAAACCAGCCAGGGATGGATTGTGCATAAAATGCTGGAACAGTTTAACAGAAATGAATAATGCATATAGAAAAATGGATAGGAAAACTATGATCAGACAGCAAGCAACTTGCTAGTCTACTATATGTGCACACTTGCGTGAAGTGTAATTTGGTTGGTCTGTGTCATATTTTAAATGGGAGAGCAAGACATTTTGTTAAAAAAAAATCAAGTGTTTTTATACTCTCTACCACCCTGTCTCTGACGCCATAATAAAAAGATTACAACCTTTCCTTTCATATAATCCTTGCTCAAAGCCATTAACTTTTATCTTTCTTCACTCTTCTCTTGAGAATACACATCTTTGGCCACCAGGAACCCTAAGTTTAGCTCAACATCCATCCAGTTTAGACTAAGATGGAAAAAAGAAGCATGTTTACCGAAGTCCTGAGAAATGGAAGACAAAACAAGTACAGTCCTTGAATCTGAAGACACTATAAGTTTGTGTATCTTGACTTGTATAAAAAAAGCATCCACTATGGAAAAATGGGTATCTGAGAAAATAAAGGAGATGAGTAGCTATTAAAATCCTCTCAGCACCTAAATGAATTCTTCCGAGATTAATTCTTTATGAGGAAAAAAGCAATTTAAAAACTTGCATTCACCATTGCAATCGTAACATTACAAACTGGTTTGACTGCAGTCAGTCAATGGTCTCCACAGTGTGGGCTGTGCATGGTGTGAGTCTATCTGGCCGTAGAGCAGCTTTGATTCAGAAGCACTAGCAGTGTTGTACCCCAGGCTACACGGTTGTTCATCCAGAGTTCCCTGGCAGCCTCTGTCTGTGAGGTCTCACAAAAGGCAGCTGCTGTCAGACCGGTGCGGTTGTGCACGTGGTCTGAGCCAGTGCCTGCTTTTAAGTGAAATTCTCCTAAAAGCTGTTAGAAACTGTGTGGGTGTGTGTTTATTTGCTATGCCTCGGCTGCAGCATTTCTGTATTGTAGAAGCTCATTGTCATCTGATCCTGAAAAAAAACCTATTCCAAGCCGGTAAAGCATCACGACGAGCCCCAGTGAGTGAACATGGGTTGCACCATCCCTGGGCTCAGAGGCAGGAGGAGCAGGAGGCGATAGAGGAGCAGGCAGGACCCCAGACAGTCTCAGCACCTTGCCAAGAAAGACTTGGCAGCATCAGAAAAGAGGCCACGACTCATGTAAGGGGGGCATAACCTTTAGTGGCTGCAGTTCCAAATTCGTGTGCTGCTTTTCATTCAGAGCATCCGTATTTTGCCTTGGCAACAGCAAACTATCTCCTTAATTGGAACCCCCTCCAAGTGCCGTATTTAGCAGGATTTTAGGCATCTGTCTTAATGTGAGGTGGTAAGTAATAATGACAGAAGTAGCAAAAGAGGACTTGGGTGTTATTTAGCGCAATGGTTCTGTTTGATGGACTGGTATATACAGCTTGTCTGAGCCTGCCAGGAGCTGGTGTTCAAGAGAGGATGTGTGAACTCAGGGCAGGGCTCTGAGGTGCCTGCAAACTGCTGTGTTGTGGGCAGGATATGTTGCTTGGGGCAGCGGGTTTCAGGAGGCTGTCGACCAGAGATTGAAGATGAGAGTGTTTTCTGGGAAAATAAATCTGGGAAGGCAAATAAAGCTGTCAAAGAAGAAAAAAATCTAGCAATTGTTGGTGGGGGAAAGCAACCTGGAGACTAGGAAGGGGAAGGAAGAAAGAAAAAGATAGTGACATGCAGCTGAGCGAGATAAGAGAAAGGCAAAGGGAGAAAAACACTTGGGAGTCAGGGAAACACGGGGAAGAAAAGATAACCTTCAGAGATTTGTGGGCATTTTATACTTGAAATGTATTGTCTGAATCTTGTGTTTTGCTCTTTGCTCTATCTGGGAAGCAGTTTGCCCTTGTAAAAGTAGAATTTTAGGATAGGATTTCTCCCCCCAGCCCCTATAAACTAATGTTAAAATAAGGAGACGTAGTTTTGGGGTGTTTTTTCAGTTTATTCCACTCATATTTATTGTTGAATGTACATTTCCACCATTGGCAGTATCTGAATTAAAGGTGCTGGGAGGATTCCATTACTCTTTAGCAAAAAAAGGGCAACATTCAGAGGCAGGAATTATTTCTGCAGTGCACTGATCAGGGAAAATGGCATTAAGATGCAAGCAAGTCACAGAAAGGCTAAAGATTCCTCTACTAGGAGACCAGGGCAGAAGACAACAAAATTACTGGACTGAATATTAAATCAACGAAGGGGAAGAACAACACATGCACAGAATGAGCCCCGGACAAATGGAAACATCCTTTCTGGCACCTTTCTAACCCTTTTTTAATTGTCTCCCAACCACCGCTCCATCAGGATCTGTCTCTCTTACTTCATCACCTCCAAACTGAGTTCCCTGATAGTTATGAGTGGGGAATCAATCAGAGACTCTGCTCCTTTCAGCGACAGGTACCGGAGGCCATGGGGGGCCGTGGTCTGATTAAGGCATTGTTGAAAATAGCTTTTGCCTTGCATCTGAAACCACTACCCTCGAACTAAATCAGTGGGAGCAGGGGAACAGCGCGTGTAGTGCTGTGTGGGCTCTAAAGGTATCAGAGAATCCATATCCAAAGAAAGGAATTTGCCTTTTAAAGTGCATATAGAACTGTGAAACAGGCTGTCTCACTATACGGCGCATAGTCAGCAATATCCACATCCAGTATACTATTAATATATGATTTATTTTTTTTTTTACTTAACCAAAAATTTTAAAACTGTGTCCTATAATAAAGCCAGGCTTTCAAATGTCATAAAATACCTAACAAATATTTTTTCTGCTCTCACTGTTCCACATAAATACAAAAGTAGCTAAGTTGCTCCTTCAATTTCAACATGCAGGACAAGCTGTAGAGGGTCTCATCCTGCATCCTTCAATGAAGTAAAATTTTCATTTCACTGTTATGAATTAAATCCCATAATTTAATTTGATGGGTATTTGCAAAAGGTCAGATCAATGTCATCATTCTCAGCACTGTTTCAGGAACAGTGCTACTTTATTAACATGCCAGGCAAAACATTGTTTCTATGGATTGTGCATAAATGGCATTTGATTTTTATTTTGTTTTAATTTCCTGTCTGTGGACAAGCTGGGTGCAAAAAACATAATAGCCAAAGGTGTGTGCTACACTGCCTGGGTAAACCGTTTCAGGCAGTAACAGAGTGCAGAACAGGCATCTAGGTGCCTGGAACTCAAAATATAATTCCAATTTAAAATCATTCTGTAAAGAGATCAGATTTTCCTGATTAAAAACCTGGAGAGGGGTCATAGTTAATATCCACATCTACATTTCACGCTGTGCTCGAATTTAATCTCTGTTTAATAACAAGTTTTCAATGATAGTGACTCAGCTAGAGGATAGAAGCATCTCCAACAGGATATTTTCACAAAACAAAATAAATGATATAACTTCTTCTGCTGAGCTCCACTGAGCAAAGGGCAGGACCCGAACACCCGCACTCACCCATGCGCTGCGCAGGAAAGAGCCTGGATTCCTTGCTTGATAAACCACCAATAGTTACATCATTCAAATGAGGCGTTTTTCCTCTGTTGAGTCTGCTTACAAACACCTCTAGTTGGAGAAAATAATTGTTCCAAAGTTTAGAAAAACTGTTTTCTGACAAAGTCTCTCACTTTTTGCTTGTTGTGTCTGCTGCTTCTGTATTTCTACCTCTAATGGCTTCTATTTTTACTTAGGCAGTACCACAACAGTAGTGACTGTGAATATATTAGTGAAATATGTTACTGCCATGGCCATCATCCTACGTTTTCAGTCCTGTGTCCTTTGTAAAATCACCTCTTTTTACCTTTATCCCAAGCATTTATCCCAATTTCCACAGGTGTTTGGGATTCATCCAAGACCCTTCCATTTGCACATGTGGGTACTTGCAGCTGTACAGAAGAAAGTCACTATTGGGGCTTTTTTCTATGGGGTCTGTTTAAACCAAAAATACATGAAAAGATGTTAATTCAAGTGACTGACTGAGTGAAGAATGCATTCCAGCCACAAATTCACAAATATTTATTTTCATTTTATTTAAAAAAAAATTTATTTTACTTAAAAGTGTTATTTTCACATGGACAAACCAAATATCCCCTCCCCAAAATTCTTCTTTTAATTGACCATGACACCAAAATGAACTCAATATGTATTAGCTCAGTTAAAATAATGTGAAAAAATACTATGAATGTAACAGAAAGACTTTGATTCTGAGGCATAGATATTGAAGTGAAGACTGCAATACATGTAATCACATTTGAGGAGAATGTATTAGCGTCTTGAAAAGTTTAAGAGAACTGCAGCTGAAAACTGAGGGAAACTGTTGATGTAAAGAACACCAATTTTTACAGGAGAATTTGTGACAAATAGAGCATCTTCTAAGGCTTTTTATAAAGCCCCTTATCTTCAAAGAGCCCTCTTCCTCTGTACTTTTGAAAGGAAAGTGACATAAAGCTCAGACAGTGATAGCATCCATTTCCCATTAAATTCTCCCTGCATTTACTGTCGCTGAAGTGTTTCATTACCTCAGAACTAAATCATGTTCATCTGATGCCACAGTCACTTTCCAAGACCAGGCGATAAACACTTGAATGTCTGTAGGCCATGGGCAGCTTCTTGTGATGCAGCTCAGGGGGGTGCAGATGCGTTCATGTGCATGTAAGAGCATTTAGAGAGTGAAGCCCCTGTGGTCTTCCCCTCCTCTTCATCACCAACCTCTCCCCGTATTGCAGGGGGCTTTTCCTTGGCACAGCAGGTGAAAGTGTCTAGAAAACCCATGCGGAAACGCTTGTTCATGAAGCAGTAGATGATGGGGTTCACGCAGGCAGAAGTGTAGGACAACAAGTGGATGAAGGAGATGGGAGCTCCCGAGAGACGCTGGTCTGCCGAAGCGGTGTCAAACGCGCGCCAGGCATTGACGCTGAAGATGGGAGTCCAGCAAAGGAAAAACAAAATCACTATCACCATCAACATGCGGATGACAAGTTTCTTGGCCATTAAGTTGGCGGAAGAGCTGCTGCTTCTCACCCTCTCTATTTTGGTATGGCTAGTTACAGAGAGCTGTTGCAATGGCATTTTTCTTTTTCTTTTGGTTTTGTTGAGGTAGCATCCATCTCCATCCTCGTATTTGGTGCTGCAGGTGCTTATTTTTCTTTCTGTGCATATAAAGTAGTACTTAAATAGTTAGCAAAATATCTCTAAACGGTGATCCAAAATATAAAGCAAAGAATGGAGTCTAAGTCTAAATAAATAATATAATTCATAGCTGAACAACTGCTGCAAAATAGCACTGGTCTGCTTCTGAGTCAGTCATGTACCAGCTGCTCTGCTTCTTCTATCTCCCAATATTCTCATGTCTTAACTCTATATAAACTGATGCAAAAAATGTAAGAGCAGTGTTTGCTAAAGTATTCTCTGAAGATATAGTTTTCAAAGTTGTATGCTTCTGTCTTAATTTGACTGTTTTTATTGTGGTGTTTATTCACAGAGATGGTCCTCATCCATGGTCAGAAAAAAAATAAAGTTATTTCTATAATAAGCAAATTAGAAATGTCATGTATCCTGCCCAGAGTCTTTGCAAGCAAGCCATAGGTGAGGAATTATTTGCTAGTGAATAGTGGAATAACTTCTGTCAATAAATGCATCTGGCAGGATGACAACTGTAGCTGACTGCAATGAATACTTTCGCCAATAAAAATTTTGTGTTCAGTAGCCTCAGGATGACTGCTCGTACCTTCAACTCTAACCTAAAAGAAAACCACAAACCTAAATGTATTTTTACCTCGTGAAGATTTTCTCTGGCTGGCATCAAATTTTATTCCTCTGTAGAGTTCCAAGGAAATGAGGCCATATGCAATCATCATTATAATCCCAGGTATAAGAAAGAGTATGAGTAGCAGGAAAATGTACCTAAAGAATCAAAAAACAACCTGTGACCAGGGAACAGCACAAACCCAGAAAAACTCCTTTTTCTCCTGGTGCGAATTTGGGCGGGTTGGGATTTCAAGATTTTGCTGGAATTCTTTCATACTAATACAAAGCATCATTTTGATGGCCCTGGAAATTAGAAGTTTTCCACCTCTTCTCTTCCTTCTTCCCTCAGAAACGTACAGCAGGAACAAGGTTATTGTGGCTGCAAAACATGTGTCACCCAGGCTCCGCAGGCCCAGAGGACATGGGTACTCCCGCAGTGGCTGGAGGGGTAGAAGGTCTCTGTCCAAGGAGTGGGGCTCCCTGCTTAACCAGGTAAGTGTCAGACGCCCTGTAGCTTTGAATGATGTAAAAATTGCCTGGCATAAGCCAGAGGAGCAGCTGCTGGTTCTCAAAGGAGCCCCTGGTACTGGCAGTCACTACTTCAGTGAGATCTGACTTGCCAAGGGTCATGGCACACATGGGCAGGGACAGAGCAGCCACCACCTGGGCTTGCATCCCTGGGAGGGATCCCAAGGCTGGCAACACATTTGCTAAAGGAAGCAGCTTTTACTTGATTGGGGAGGGGGAGGAAAGGGAAAGGGAAAGTGAAAGGGAAGGGGAAAGGAGTGAAAGGGAAGGGGAAGGGGAAGGGGAAGGGGAAGGGAAGGGAAGGGAAGGGAAGGGAAGGGAAGGGAAGGGAAGGGAAGGGAAGGGAAGGGAAGGGAAGGGAAGGGAAGGGAAGGGAAGGGAAGGGAAGGGAAGGGAAGGGAAGGGAAGGGAAGGAGAAGGGGAAAAGAAAGGAAAAGGAAAGGGAAGGGAAGGGAAAGGGAAGGGAAAGCGAAGGGAAAGAAGAAGAGAATTTTGCCCTGCACCCTCCCTCCTCTTTTGTTCTGAGGCAGCTACTTGGCAAATACCTGAGACTACTGAAAGCATTAATACAAATTTACTGTGTTTGTGGATACACCACACTGAAGTGGTGCACACTTTAATCTTGTTCCCAGTTCCAACTGACCTTCAGCATCCAAAATATCTTACCTCTTCTCAGTGCCAGTTAAAGCATTTAGTTGTTGCACAAGGACACAATGTCTAAGTATTAATAATATTGCTGCTTGACACTGCTACTACTTACTTACTCTGCCTGGATATGACTTGGAGCACTGTCTCTCTCCTCATCTCTCTGCCCCTATTTTCTATAAGTGACCAAAGGGTTCAATTCTCAAGAAGAGCATTTGCAACCTCTCCAAGTTCTCATATTCTACTTCTCTGCATCAGGGACCTTCAGACAAACAACAGGCAAGGCAGCTCCCAGAGAAATGGTTGTATGTCTCTGTGTCTCTCAAAGATTAATGAAGGCTTTCTCTGAAAATATTTAAGTTTCTGTATAAATGAGTGAAAGCAGTACTCCTACTTGAACAACAGATGCTTTTTTTACAGTGACAGTAGGGGCTTAGCAGACCATACTGTGAGAATCATTGCCATGTTGGGTATCATTCCTATGACAAGGGAAAAGTCATAAAAGTGTCAAAATGTAAGCAGCTTAAAAACACTTTTTTAAAAAAAAATTCTTAAATAAACATGATAGAAGTGTAAATGTTTGCTGAAGGTTATTACTTGATTTTCCACAGGCTTAATGCTACCATGAAATCCTGTTTTCCACCAGATAATTATGCATTTGCTAACAGTCAGTTATGTCTTACCAAGACTGCTGAATGACATCACTTGGCCAAAGGAGCCGACACATATTTGCTGTGGTGTTGTTATACTTGGTAAAAGGCACCAGTTTGCTGTAAATTGGGTATGGTGACATGATAATGAAGGACACACACCAGGTAGCAGCAATCACTTTCAAGGCATGAGATTTTGTCTGCCAGACCCTGGACTGCAGCGGTTTGCAAATGGCACTGTATCTCTCCAATGAGATAGCAACGAGGTTGAATGTAGATACACTTACAGAGATACCTATATATATGAAAGAAAGAAAAAGGTTATTCCCTTGTTTAAAAGATTCATTTTATTTTCAAATAGTCTTGCTAACTTTTTGTACATATATAAAAATTAAAAATATAGCAAACTATTTATAAGCCAAAACATGGATGAATATCATACTAAGTCAGCAAAGAATGCGTGGGCTATCTCCAAACTGATGTTCCTGCTCTGTGTTTCTTTAACTCCAGAAGTCCAATATAAAAGATTTGTTTTGTCAAACCATGAAATTATAACAGGGAAAGAAGACACTTTTCCTCCTAATTCTTCTCTTTGCTACTGTGGTTTATCCACTCCACTAATTGCACTGAAATTCAAACAAGCATTTGAAATCAGTGGGATTATGCTGTTAATTACTCTTTTAACACAGGACTTCATAACGCCTCTTCCGTTGTTTTAATTTTTTCAAGTGTCTCGCTTGACTGGTGATCTGATTTTCTCATTCAAGAGAATCAAATATATTATCTTTTTTTTTTTTTTTTTTAAATTAGATGCTAATGGCATTACAAAGCAGGAGAATGAAGTAATGAAGCAGAATCTTTGTCCTTCAAGTGTCCTTAATTTCTCCTATTCATATATTACAAAATGCAATGCAGTGGTCTGTATTTCTGTCACTGAGGTGCCCCAGTTTATCACTGCAAGATTATAAATATTTCTACTTAACTTTGTCACAAATTTTTCTTTAAGTAAAAGATCTTTCATTTAATGGCCTCTGTGAATGTTCTAATGTGTGTCAAAATATGAAATGCCAATATCTTTACAGTTTGCTTTAAACAAATTATCTGTAATTTAAAATAAGTTGTCCTACATCTTAAAATGAAAAATTGAGCACAGATAATGCAATGGATGTCAGTACCTGTTTGTCAGCTGAAGCCTCTGTTAACCTGAACTCCTAATGGGAAATACCCGGTTTCTGACTCTTAAACACCTTCGTAATGAAAAACTTCATGTTTGAAAATATTTCACTAGTTGTTTTATAAAGTAATTTACACAGTGTGAAATAGGAGAAAGATTACAATGCTTCAGTAATGTTTTATGGTATTTATGGCAACAGTTCCTCATAATTGTTTAAACATGGCCTTTAGATCTATTTGCTTTATCTACAAAAAGATGTTGATTTCCCATTCGCACACTTTAAGTGTGTACTTTCACATTACATCAAAGTTCTCAAGGGCACGGCTTGAAAGCAGACCTAAGGTTTCTGGAACTACCTGAGGATCTCCCAAGGTAGCAAAAACTTTACATAATGTGATTTTTTTTTTATTACTTTTTAATTTCTTTTTAAAGAAACAAACAACTGAGACAAAATTGCTTGTACAGACATACATAATCCAGGCATTTTGAAACCCCTGACTTTTCAACCAAAGGGGGCATGGCAAGGTATATAAAAGTGATGCTTCTTAAAGTCAGCCTCTAAAACCTGTATCTGTCTATTGCGGTCTCCTGGTGAGCTCTGATCACACATGGTCTCTTCTCAAAAGGTGCTTGTTCTAACTTCTAGTTCCACAAATGACACCTATTTTGGACTTTTTTTTTTCATGTATCACTGCTACCAAAAATTTGTGAGCAAAATCTGCCCTTTGTGAGGCTGGTACAAGCATGTCATTTCTGCTGGGTGACCTGAACACTGCTAATAACTCTGTCAGCGATAGGTAAGCAAGTGCATGTGTTGGGCTCCTCATTAAAGCTTCATCGTGCAACACACTTCTCAATTTTAACTGCCCACAGAGGTGTTTTGCTGGATTGTACTGAGGGAACCTGAACCACAAAGTTTTGCACTATTAAGTTGTTTCCTTATTATTTTAGTACCTGTTCAATGGCAGATGGAAACAATTGGCTTTTTACTGCTTTAATGATGTTCTCACTTATCTCATTTAGCAATCTTCGAAGTAAGTATAAACTTCCAACACTTACCCATGAAATAAGTGGCAGTTTTGCAAACAGCGCTACCAAAAATAAAATCTTTCAGCAGGTTGGGAATGAGGGTGAATGGCATGCAGAAAAGGCAGAGCATCAGGTCGCTGACTGCTAGGGACAGCAGAAAAGTGTTGGTGACTGTTCTCATCCGCTTGTTTCTAATCAGTACTGTAATTACCAGGATGTTCCCCAAAACACTGAGCAGAAATATCAAACAATACAGCAGAATCCGAATAATCTGATGCAAATCTGAAAATTGTCACAAGAAAATAGGTTATGCACTATACATATTGTCAAAAACCTTTCTGTATTTAGTTTTACTAAGGTTTATGTCTTTACACCAATATAAAATCTGTGGAAGTTCTGAAATTCTTAAGCTTATTCTGATCTACCTGAATTGCATAACATCAAAATACAACACAAGCATACAATGTCCACTTGGAGAGCCAAACACGACTTCTTAAAAGCACATTCTGCTCACACTATTTAGTGTGCGCTGCTCACTTACCGTGGCAGTTCGTCCTCTGTGCAGAAGTAAGAAATGATACAGCAATCAAAACTATTTTAATACATGGATTTTTTTCAGCCTCAGAGTGCTATAAATTAATATTTATTCACTTTAATACACAGTATCAGGTAAGATAACTCCATTGTTATTTAATTGCTCAGGGTAAAAATAATGTTTCTTCATGTCCTTAGCAGAGCTGTTTCTATGTTGTGCCTGATAGTGTTACTGTTTTAGTTTTCCATTATATCCAAATTTTGTTCTGGTTGAATTTTTAACTTGGAAAACCAATACATACTAAATTCTCTCCTGCATGTTTCTCTTCCTAACTTATCTGCAAGCAGGTGATTTTGTACTCCCTCACAGAAAAAGCCTTGTGTAGCTGTTTCTTTCCATAGTTTCTCTATTTTCAGCTAGAACTAAAACTGCTTGAAAAAATCTCTTTTTCTGTACATACCTTTAGAAGGATAAGGTGGATCATCCACACAGAAGAAAGTGTCATTTTCCAATATGATATCACACAGAAAAGCAGTAATATTGGTACCGTTCCCGAGGAAGCTTGCATCGACTATTTCCATTCTTCAGTATCCACAGGTTATCTTTGAGGAAGAAGAGGATGGGTTTGTTACTATCTGCCCATTCCTTCAGTAAACAAATACATTTCTGAATGAAATCTTCGGGAGAAACACAAGAGAGGCAGTTGTGCAATGAAGCTTTTCTAACTCTCCGTCAGGAGCACCCAGCACACAGAGTCCTGCTCAGGCTGAACAGGATTTATTCTGGGGGCAGACCAGGCAGTTCAGAAAAGCAAAGCATGTGGCACATCCCCGCTCACACGTACAAACGCACATCCACACACATCCCCTCTGGTACTTTTTAAGATCCACCCTCTCCTGTTACTGGACTCCTGTTGGGATTATAAATAGGCTAGAAAAAGATTACAGCGTTAACCCCTTGCAACATTGCTGCTACTCGTTTGTCTGCAATATTTCTCAGAGGGAGTCTGTGACACCACAACCAGTAAATCACAGCCGGTGAGTGATGAGAGTGACAAATCCGTCTCTCAACCAACATTTAAAATGGTAAGAGTAGCTGAATAAAAGGGCAGAGAAGAACATAGTGAACATTTTGCATGCCTTGCATCAAAATGATTCTTATCTTCATATTTTTCAGAGCAGACTGGAGGTTGGGTGCGCTCAGAAAAAGAAGAGCTGTTACATTTATCTCACTTGGTGAAGTGCTAACTTCTTATGAAAGCCCTGCCTGTACGTGCCTGATCCAAACCCCAGCAAGTCGATAGAAAGACTCACTAATTTTAATGTTCTTGGGTCAAACCTTATGAAAGTATGTTATCAAAATTCTTGGTTATTTTAAGCAGAAGCCTGCACTTCTTCTCAGTGCAAGGACGTGAATACAAACTTAATGAACTGATAAATTGTGCTACATTACTAACGCATTAGTGTAAGTAAAACACAACAATCTTGATTGTTTAGAAGAAAGTCTTTCTTCTGCACTCTGCTTTTTGAATGCATAAACATCATCCTCTCTGGTGTTTTCACAGAGTGATGGGCTTTTAACTTCCAGTATACAGCTTTTTTATGGCCAAGTATGTAAATTAATATTATAAATGAATCCCTGCTACAACTAAATGGAAAACTTCACATCTAAAATGTCTTCTACTTAAATAGGTAAGGCAATTACTGGTTCCTCATAACAAGTGAGGTCACCTTACAGTTGATATACAATCTCCCCACTTTGCTTTATAATGCCATTAATGGGAACAGGTATGTAGGAGAGTAGATTGAAAAGTTACACCTAAAGTTCCAATTTCTAAATAATCTTTATCAGATTAATTTTATTTTTTCCATTTCTTTTAAGAATCTGAGATAAAATGACTCAAGCTGGCACTTAGTCTATACAATGTATAAATGTCTCAGCTGAAAAAAAACATTCAGTCCAGCAGGACTCAATTCTAGTTTCAAAGGTGTAACGCACTGGTAAGAAATTAATCCAGAGTGACACGTTCTGCTTTATTTTTCCACTTGTGAATCTCAAAATGGGAGACAAGCATACTGAGGCAACAAAAGTTGAAATAGGTTTCCATTTCTGCAATGACTGAGCATTAAGTCTGAACATTAGGTACCAACATCTCTGAAACCAGATTTTTCTCTTAGCTAGCTAATTCAGCTTTGTTTTTTTAATATATTTTCTATTATCAAATTTACAGGTGTTACTAATCAACTACTCAAATTACAAACTTCACATTGAATTATACATATATTTTTTTATTGTTTTAGTTTTGAATATAATTGTAATTATCCAAGTATTTCCTAAACATACACTCTGACAATTTAAAATTATTATAATATCCCAAACAGCCAAAATGACAGCCAAGACAGGTACTGATTTAGTAGTGGTAATGCACGGAAAAAATAACGGATGTTTTTTGGAAAGAACTACTGCGCTTAGGTTGCTTTTTTGCTTCTCTTCATAGATAACAACAAGGTGCAGACTAGTCTAAGCTTCCCAAAGTTCTGGTTAACAACTTCTCTTTCCTTTGAAAATGACTTTCTGTAGAAGAAAAATCAAGGACAAACCAACTCAGACCAAATTTTGCAGCCTTTGTTTGCCTTTCTAATCTGTCCTTTACACTCGAGGTACTGATCCTGCTTTCTATATCTGTGTGTAATTCACTTCAATGAAGTCTTCAAATTTGAGGGCGTTTTCTTTTGTCATGAAGTAGCATTCAATCTGATTCTGAGATTTAAGAAATCTTTGTGTATCAAAAGAAATTATTATAATTATTTACAATTCTTATGATGGTCTGACCTGCTGCAAAATACAGGCTGGGTAATTGTGTTTAGCAATTCCTTTACTGAATTAAATACCTTGTAAAGGAGTTCGAGGCTTTCTATAAGCAAGATATCTAATTGTTCTTCTGGGCTCATTCTTAATGTGGAAGAGATCTTTCTGAATTCTTGGCACCTGCTATTAGATCTGCATTAGAGAAAATGATTTGGTATGTTTTCAGTTGCAGTTGTGTTGAATGGCTGATATTAGCAGTATTTTTATTTACTGTATTATTTATTTACCATAAACGTGTTGCAATTTGGAGTTGGATTCTCCCCCAATTAATTATTAATCTACAGCTTTTATACTGGTTGCACCACTGTACTTTTGCAGTGAGAGGTTAATTGCTGGTGTTCTGGTGAGTTACAGCTTGGTTATTCCTGTACTTTGAGGAAGCAACGTTACACTAAGGATTAATTTTTATTCATGTTGTCAAATATAGACTAGACTGACAATGTGCACTTATCATCTGCTGGGCTTCCAAACTTGCTGAGCTGGATTGCATAGAGTCTTCCATGAACTCTCTGGGATCTGCTTAAAAAGAAGAGAAGAAAAAGAGTGAATGAAGGTCTGGGGGACACATATTTAGTGATCAGGAGGGAAGAGAAGATTAGGAGAATAATTAGGGGAATCGTTGCAGTCAAAGAGAATACACGGGCGCTGTTGTCTCTCTACTGTATCATGACAGTGAATTATCATTCTGAAGTTAACTTCTATGTACCTGATACAATTTTGTCATATCTGAAGAACATCAGGTTGGTTGTTCATTCCTTGTAAACAAGCAATTTTTACATTCCATAAGCATTGTGGCCCAGGTCCAAAATCTTTTCTAGTTATTCTACAATATTTCACAGATGCTAACGCATAAAGATGAACCAAGAATTTAAATAATGGCACATTGTGGTTTTGTGTTGTTTTTTCCTTTGTTCCTTTCCTAATAATTCCTATAATCCTATTTACCTTTATTATGAATACTGAGAATCGAACTGATGTTTTTATGGAATAACCTACTGTAAATTCAGTAGTCTCTCTCCTGCATAGTAATATCTAGTTTAGAGCCCTACACTATTCATGAAAAGTTATAATTGTTTTCTGCTTTGCAGTTATTTTTAGTTCCCCCATTTTATCAGAAAGATCTTTCTGCAGTCCTTCAAGTCAGTTTTTGTTTCTCCTTTCCTTGAATGACTTAGCAGAAGCAGAAAACTCTTCTACCTCAAACCTTCTTCCCATTTTCTGGAGCATTTATGAAAGAGATGAACAGCTGTACCAAAGCTTCCTGTGGAGCTCCATTCAGAATTGCCTTTCACTCCTACTTTTCTTTCCTACTTTTTATTTCCAATCTTCTAATCATGCTGTTCCCTCTTTCCCTCCAGAACAACACTCTACTTGTCCATGGTCTTAAATTGCTCCTGAACTCCTGCTTCCATGATTCTCCTAGCTCTTTCTGGCAAGAAAATCCATACCAAATTTGCTCCTTCAGCCCAGATAAGTCTTCCAGGACTGTCAGTGAATGTTGATTGTCATGTGTTAAATCATCCCAGGCCTAAAGAATCAATGAAGAAACAAAGTAAGAAATGACTCTGCAGCTCAGTGATGTGTGTTGTGCCCACAGCAGGAGGGAATAATGTTTTAAGTTAAAGAAACAGAACACAAAGCCTGATGCACACATGCAAGTCATTGAAAAACTCAGCATGTATTCTACTGAATTGTTAAGACTTTTACCAGCACTGCCACCACTGAATCACTCATTGCTTCCTAAAGGTAGCCCAGAGCCATGTTTGCATTGCAGCTCACTTTTTCTGTATGTGCAAATTAATATGACATTTGTCAGGCTTATTGTCCTGACTTACATGTGAGCAGATGGCTTCATCTCTTGCCATTCATGTCTTCCCACTGCACGCCCACTGGTGGTGGGAGTGGCAGTACCAGGCTGTGTGTAGATAAGGCTGCCATGAGCGTGCCACACGGAAAAGACTGAACTGACAGAGAGCAGTAGGCTCTTGTGGAGGACTTGGCATAATGTTCTTCACCTCTGGGAGTCCTGGGTGCATCTGGTCATCAGTGGTACATACCACTGCATGGTCCCACTAACATCCTTGCTCTTAAGTGGGGGTGAGAGACTGGCCAGCCTGCAGGACACTGCAAAAAAACACTAAAAAACCCATCCATGTCTCTGACATCAGTCTCAACTGTATGTGGGAAGGTGTGAAGGACCAGCTTCCTCACGGCAGTCGGAGTCCGTCACCTAGCCCCATCCCAAGGGATGGGCCCACCACTGCTTCCTCAGCACATGCAAGAGGGCTGAAGCCGTTCAGGTCCAGCAGCCATGGCCAGAGGCCTTGTGTAGTCTGCAGAAATGCAAAATGGGCCAAATGGCCTTGGACATGGCCTGCTTTGTGAAGCCTGTTGGCACAGCCACGTGCTGCAGACAGCAAATGAGCAGACAGGGTGGTGGTGGGAGGCAGCGTATGCAGCACAGACATGGAAGGCTGAGGGATAAGTATCAAGCCATGCTTGACTCCAGAGGGTACTAATTTCAACCAAAAGCACATGCAGGACAAGTGAGGGGCTGCTAGCTAGTGCAAATCCCAACAACTGTGTAATTACTGTTTAAACAAACTGGATCATCTTGTTCACATGCTCAGATCTCTCAATCTGCAAGGTGTAGCTTTCCTCTACAAAGTTTGGGCAGATCACATGTCCAGAGATTTTTATCTGTTACTACAATCCCCACCAGTGCCCCTTCTATGGGTGCCAGGCTTACAGACAGGTTTGTAATTCCAAGGGTTTCGTTTCCCTGGAGCCTCTCTTAAACGCTGGTATCACATTTGTGTAATGTTTTTTCTCTGGCAACAGTGTAGGTCTAAGCAAGAGATTACACATCATGTTTAATAATTTTACTGTTTCCTTTAGAAGTTCTGGATGAATACCATCTGCTTCTGGGCTGAGCTGGATTCAGTGTCTGCTGGTTAAATTACCAGACTAAATAAATAAGAATCTGCTATGAGCTCCAGACTCCCCTTTTGGAGTAGATTTCTGTATGAAACATATTAAGATCAAAGAGTTTTGTTTTTCTAGGCTTTTTTTTTTTCCATTTTTTTTTTCACTCAAATAATCAACCAATAATCTTAATGTTTGGACAGTTATGAGTTGCCTTTTTAACATAATTTCTCTACATTTTGCTAATTGCACGATAGATTGTTCTCCGTGCAGATCAGTATCATCTCATTGTCTCCCTGCAAGCTGTAAGAGAAAGAAAAAAAGGCTGCTGTTTTAATGAAAAGCTTGCTAATCATAGATGTAATTTTATTACATAGGAAAAACAAAGACCTGAATGTCTGTCCCACTTGAAGTTAATAATGCATTATTTGGGATGTTGGACGTTTTAGGCAAGAACTTCCTTTGAGTTATCTTCTTTATTAACAACACTACCTTATTGATAAAATTGGCTTTGTTAATTAAGAAATAATTTTGGTACCATAGTCTGCCTGTGTAGATAGCTTAGAGAAAAGTATAAAAATATTTTTCCCTGTATTCAAAGACAAGGCCTGGTAATCCACAATAAAAAATTTATATTATATTATATTATATTATATTATATTATATTATATTATATTATATTATATTATATTATATTATATTATATTATATTATTTTGTCTTAATCCTTGTTTTCCCTTTAATGTCAAATACCAAACACACTGGCTTTGCAGCCAAAACAGTTGCTGCGGTCTGTCATTCCATGCTATGTGTATAATGCTTTTCTCATCCCAAACCAAAACACATTCATTTCTATTTGCCTCATTCATTTTTCCTGAAGAATATGAATCTGTTCTGGTTTTTTTCATTAATTTAACAAAGATAATTACTTAAATTTAAAGAGAAACTTCACTTGTAAAATGATGACTCTGGAAAAGCTTACCTTTATTTTGTTCTCAAACCAACAAAAAATTTTGGGTTTGTTGCCAAGTGTTTTTTGTCCTGGCAAATGAAGAAAAATAAATTAATTAGGAGAAATATATATGGAAAGTAGTAGTCTACTTCTGTTCTCACTTGCCAAGGTTACACTGGCATTAGGCCACTGATTCAGTGGAGTTACTCACACAGATACAAACTACAGGGAGATCTGGATTAGGCCACAATTTTGGAGAACATAAAAAATTCTCAAGAACACATTTAATTTAATATTTTTCAAGGTGATCTGAGCTTGAGTCTGATCATTATCTTGAAGTAATTGAAATCAAGACCGGTTTATATCATGCTCATCTGAACTCAATAGCACTAAGGATGAAATTTACTTCAGAGCACCCTGTTGTACCGTAAGTAATTTCTGAAATAACATTCACCAACTGTAGAGGGGATCAAAGGCAAACAAGATGCATCTCCAGTGGTCATGTATGACATGGCTGTGGCATGTAGCTTAATAAATGCCTGGAAGAATCCACAGGTCTTGATGGATGATACTTCATCTGGACACATCTCAAGGTAACTTTTAAACAGTTTTGGGGGTGACCACTGTTCGTTCTTCTGAAGCACAAATTCATATTATTTGAACTTGTTGGATGTTTGCAGTATCATCCACCCACCATAGCTGTGAGACACATCGCAGCTGGCCCTGATGCTTTCATGGGCATCCAGTCAGCCTGTCATACCATCTTCCTCAGAAGAGAGGAAATGAGGCCACCCAGGTGATGGCTGTGACTTTTGTACAACGTTCAAGGTTCACTGATGAACAGGACAAGTAAAGCATATTGTCTCCATAATTCTTCAGGTCTAATTTTATAATTATATTAAAGATTCTATGTGTTTTCCAGATGAAAGAACAGCCAGAAATTGAGTTTGGCTCCAGAGATCGCTATGCACTAGGTTCAGCTGCATTTCTTCTCTCCATATACCTGGCCATCTTACTGTTAAAACTGAGGGCAGTAGGTGTAACAATGCTCACTGAACAACTGAAGCCAACCCTTTTCTTTTTCATGGCTTACCATAACTGATGCACAAGTGCTTATGAGAAAAGAACAGAAACCCATGAAAGAAGAAAACAGATATTTTTAAAACATGCTTGTTTCTTTTGTAAGCTGTACACTGGGTTGCACAGTCCTATGTTTTTCTTCCCTCTGTGAATATATTAGTTCATCAGAAAAAATAGTTCAGGATTCAAGCTAGAGATTCAAGGAAATAGCCCTGCACACTCTCATGTTGTGGATGCTAGAACCATATGCCAACTTACCACCATTAATACATGGCCCAAGAGGTCACTTTTTTTTTTTTTAATTAACACTATCAGGCGTTAGTACCATTAATAGGCTCATTTGACTACATTTTTGCATACAGACCAGCACCAGCCAAAGTGAGAATCCATCGCATGTTCTAAGGTACCAGTCACCCAAGATTGTTTTCTGAGGTACAGTCGTGGCATGGTTTGTAACAAACAGATGAAAGATCAGGGACTGCCACCAGAAACAGCCCCCATAGGTTGTAATTTCAGCAACGAAACTGGAATGGACTGCTAAATAAACCTCTAACTGTAACAACTGAGAGCTGTAGTCTTTTCTTGTTAAGATTTCAGTTCAGCACATAAGAGAGGCACTACTGGTTTACTGCTAGAGATTTTCACTAATAGATCTCACAGAAGTATCTGAAAGAAGCTACTTATGTTAACTGCAGCCACCATGAGTTTCAATTTAAAGATTAGAAAAATGAAGCACAGGAAGGTGAAATATTTGGCACAGGCCACTCCATGGGCTGGTGGAAGAGTGAGGAAAAGGAAGGCAATCTCTTCAGACTTGGTCCAGCGCTACATTTGTCAGACAGTTCTGCTCTCAAAAGAAGCCACGCTATACTCATGACGTTAGGATCAAATAGATTTCCACATTTCCGCAGAATTAAATGAAGAGATGTTAGCTTCACAACATCAACTAAGTCATTAAGGGACTGGCTGTGCAGTTAGTAGGGAGGAAATAGAGAAAGTCAGCTGACGTATTATTGGGTGAATTGGTACCAGCATGTCTGAAGCCACGGTTTTAATTTAAGATTCCAAAGTTTATGTGGCTTACTATGTACACAGAGAAGTTACTTTGTGTTTCATGACATCTGATCTGACATCTAAATTTTTGGAGGGGTATCAGTTTCTGCAACAGAATATAAATACCTTTAAATTAATACTACTGAAATTTGTTCCTTGACATCTGAGTTCCCAAGAATCATTTAATCCTTGGCTTAAGGGAACCTAAGCTATTAGCAAGAGAAGTATTGTCTCTATCAGAAAAATACTGAAATTACATTTACATAAGAATTCATTTAATCAACAACAGTAGTACTTGAAATCTTCAGTTTTTATAGGAATCATAAACTTGCCATGTACAGCAGTCATCTGATTTGACATGAATTTCCACAAGTCTGTACTAGAAATTGAACATACAATTTACTTATATTTTGATGAATTCTCTATTATTCAGTAGCTAAAGGGATACACAGCCTTACTTTTTCCAAAGTACACATCTGGCCAAGTCTCTTATCAACAACTGAATTCTGAGTACGAATTTTAGTCATTTGAGAGAATTCGGAACATGAAGTGAGGGTAAAGAATAAGAAAAAAGAGAACAGGAAACAAAATATTTGCAGTAGGACTGCAGTATGAAATACCTATCCAGAGTTATTTCTAAACCCAGAGCTATATTTAAAACTTTCAGGAGAACTTGCAAAATGTCTCTCCTTTAGAAGACCTTTCTACCGTTACTGCTGGTATGACATAGAGAGCTACTATTGTCTATAAATCCCACAAAGAAACAATACTCTGTCCTTGATAGTACTTAACCCAATTGGAATACTGATCTAATAAAAAGAAAAGCAAACGATTGTGTGATGTCTAGAATTTTGCTGGTTTTCCATCATCATGGTTTTGCATGGAAAGGTACTCGGTCAGTGAAAGAATGGGTTGTCCATTTCTAGTTTTGGGCTCCTAGAATGAAAGTAAGATTTTAAGTTAGGTTCATGGCTATGTATTTCCTTGTACAAAACTAAGTATTTTATTGTTTGACTCTTGTTCTTTTACTGTGACAATCTCCAGGCCAGTTTTTTGCTTAACTGGAACTGTGCTAGCTGACAGGCTGGACTACTTATTGAATGAAGTAAGACAAGGTACAATTTAGCTCAGCTGAAGTTCTGTTCTAGGTCTTCATTTCTGGAATGTTTATCTTTATTTGTAAATTAACCAAATTATCTTTGCAGTATGGACTTCTTTGATAGGCCTAATGCTATCCAACAACTGGATATAGAAAATTGTCAGTTACAATTTTTTGAGAAACAGAGAGAGGTAGGTCAAGCCCACAGTGATAACAAATACTCTGATTTATTTCAACTCTTGAGCTAAGCTGTCCTGGGAGTATTTGATAGTACTTCCACACAGAGTGATTTCAAAACATTATTTGAACACTGAAACACTGACAATAATAATTTCCATAGTTTCAGCATAGATGGGCTGTTAAATGATAGTAGTATTTGCCTTATTTGCCATGCTTTTGTCTATATAATTCTTAAGAAAACATACTCCGAGGAACCATTCCCATAGTCAGTTTGTACTATTTGCCCATGTTTATATAACATTACATTGTGCAGGGAGTTAATGCGACTGAAAGTACGTAAGTTTTAAATTCATTTTGATTGTTTAGTCTTTGCTTACATTAGAAGACTGCTTTAAAGCTGCCAAGGAGAAGACTCAGCTCTCAAAAGAAGGGAGAAACAAAAGTCTAAGGACAAATTCTATTCTGAATTCTCTACATTAACATTTTGATAGAGCCAGGCTCAGTTAGGATGCTGTGGTATCCCCAGAGACACAGAGGCTTATAAATCAGACAAACAGATCAGAAGATGGATCTTTGAGAGGTAATCTTTGTCTACAGAAAAGTTATATGAAATACCATCAATTTTGCTTTAACAAACATTTGAAAATTTGCAACTAATGTGGAAGATTTATTTTAATAATTTTTTGTGTGTGCCAGAAGTCACTGTCTTGCATTTGCAGTTTCATGCATACTGGTTTGGCCCATTCTGTGATCAACTGCACTGGTGTTAAGCGAGCTTTGTACAGACAAAGCAGCACAAAACAGGCATAGATCATATAAATTGTGGTTACTACTGGGTCACTTCTTGGATACCTTATTTCTTCCCAGTGTTCTCCTTTTATTCTAGTGCATTCATTTTGCAATCCTGCAATGTGGGGAAAATGAATAAATTGAAGTAGGAAAGGTATTTCTGATGAGACCATGACAAAAGATCCATAACAACTAGTATTTTATTTTAGCAGTCTTTGCTTATTGAAGTTGCTGGAGCAAGTAAAGGGTTTTAAAAAATGTTTTAAGTGAGATGTTAGTGAAATGCCCCCAGATTCTACTTTCACTCACTCTGGTTTTAAACACAGCAGTATCAGAAGTATAATCTTGCACAAACCATAATCTTACAGTGATGTTATCTCTTCATTTACATTTCAGTCAGAAAGCCAGAAGTTCCAGCTGCAATTTTATACTTTGTAAAGACAGACCTTCACAAAGTCTTCAATTAATTCTTGAAGACTGCTCATAAAAGTTGTTATTACAAGTTAAAATTTGAATGCTCTGGCAAAATAAAAAGTAAAGCTCTATTTATTTCACTAGCTGTTAAACTGAGTAATTTCCTACTGGAATAACTTCTTCACAAGACCTTTTATATAGAGAAGGCTAGAAATTTAAAATTGGATTGTGTGAGAAATACTCAGATAAATTCTAAAGAATCAGATCATTATGTTAATTGCTAAATACATTTTGATTTTCTGTTTTAAGAAGGAGTAGGTGGTAGGTCACATACAATATTATCCAACCTAAAATTATAGGAAACCTGTTTTTGTTGTCTCATGTGTTACTAAATATCCAAGGCCTTCCAGATTTAATGCTGTTTGAGAAGAAACTGGCAGTACAAATTGATATTCTTTTGATGAAATCCAGCTTACTTATCAAGAAGGCAGTAAATTTCATTTCCCTGAATAGTTTGGGAAATGAGAAATGAAACAGGATTTTTCCTCACTTACACTTTTCCTGTCATCCTGTCCTTTACACAGTGGTTCATTTAGTTAATGACGTGATAAGCAGTTTGGATATGTACAATAGTTCTGTAAATTTCCCAAAAGACCTCCCGAAAGGTGAATATAAAATTTAAAATTAAGATTAAAAATATATGCCATACACAAAGTGCATGAACAGCTCAGTATATAAACTGCATTTGTGATTCAGCATGTGTTTTTCTTCAAAACTGATCTAGGTCCATGGGCTGCATTTCTGTTTTAAGCCCAAGAAATCCTACATCTGCATAATTATATTTTAATACATGATAAATGTACTCATGGGATATTACATACCAGAAGATACAGAATGTTACTGCTAAAGCCCATGTCACTTGCTTAATAATAAAACATATGAAAAAAATGGACTAAACACTAGAAAAATTAGGGACTTCATGTATGTTAGTTGTTTTGCATATCTGATAACTCACAGTTGCTGCTATTATATGACTCAGCAATGCTATGAAAAAGCACCAGAAATAGACTTTATGATGTGAGATACATGACCCTCTCTAGGCTTATACCTATCTAAAGCCAAGGCCTGGTAGGAAAGTACCTAAAATCAAGGACTGAAGCAATGTGAAACTCCTAAAACTAGACAGATAATTCTTCACGTCATTGGCAGGCAAAGTCTAGCTCTCAAGTTCAGCCACATATTAGATAAAATATATTACTACTCATGAACAATAGTCTGCAATAAGAGATGTTTTCTCCCCTGATAACTGAAGATACATCATCTAAGCTTCCTACATTCTTCAGATTGCATCAGTATTATTTGGGCAAAAAAATCTCATTACTCCTCAGGAACTGATTATTTTAAATAAAGTACTGAAACTTGTCAAAATATACACTGTAACTTTTTGGGCAATAATTTGAATAAAGCTTGAAAATGAAGAGGGTTGAATCACTGACAGAAATTTCTTGTTTGTCTCACCTCTCTGTTTCCAGCTTCAAACAATATGTTGTGGTTCCGACTGCACAAGGAAACCAGTGGATGTTATAAATGTTGCAGGATTGTCCCATAACTAAGATTAAAGTTTAATATACATTAGTCTAAGACAAAGAGTGAGCACACTGAGCAAAGGCCTGACTATGATGTTCTCTGAAATAACCTGCTTGGATGAGAAATCCCAGGAGTAGTTTTTGAACCTGATGCGTTAGTTCGCAAGTGAAGATCTGCTGATGGCTTGAGATGGAGGATCAAGATTATGGATTTTAAACCCTTAGGAGCTAAAATAGTTCCAAATGGAGGAAGAATAAAAGAAGGTCTGGACAGGAGCAGCTTTTTAGCTGAAAAAAATCCAAACCACCGAGAACAAAAAATCCAGTTTACCTGAGAGGCAATAAAAATGCCCTTTTTTCCTGTCTGAAGGAACAAAAATTCTGAGGCCTTTAGGGATGGGTAGGATGTGTGTGGCTTTTGTTTGAGGTGTTTTGTTGTTGTTTGTTTGTTGTTTTCCCTGTAATGCCTTATCCTTTTGTTTTGGCAGAAAAAAAAAATGTTGTGGAAGGTTTCCTTACACGTGATCCAGTCTGCCATTAGAGATTTCATAGCTGTCATTCTCCTGGCAGTGTCTCATGTAGCACAAAGAAAGGGAACAACTTGGGGATCTACACAAAATTCATGATACATTATCAGGGTGAACGTGACATGTAGCTCCCCCTGGACAGCATTAAGCCCCTATTACTCAGGGTGTCAAGGAAAGGTAAGTAGTTTATCTACAGTAATGAGTGACAACGATTGCATGCTTGGTCCTGTTTTGCATCATCCCTTATTCCTCACTCTGCCACCCTGCATAATGCACCCACCCCACACAGGCAAAGAGCAGTGTCCCAACTCCGGTCCCTCCCCTGCTCCCCCAGCAGAGAATGCAGCCCTAAGAGGGCTCTTCATGACTTGGTGTTTCTAGCAGAAAGAGAATGAAAGATGAAGGGGGAATGACGCCAGTACGGGTGTTGTGAATTGCTATGGGGAAGAGTGCCTTGTGAGCAGCTGACTGAAAGAGCTGGGATTTCATTGATGCTGCTGGGATTCTGTTAACTTCCCTCACCCATTACCCTGCCATATAAGTCAACTGCCTCTTTTGGTGATACCTGCGGACAGCCCTGGTTTTTATCAGGTCAGCTAACACAGCTGTATGGAAAAAGCCAAGCTTCCAGACACTCATGCATCCTTTAGATGCCTTTCCATTTTCCTGACTTCACTGACGTTCTAGGAAATAAACTCATCTTCAGAATAATTTAGAAGCATTAGAATGTTATCTTATGTGGCCTTAAATAGAGCAGTACGATGTGTCTGTTGCTTCACATCCTCTTCTCAATCGAAAACCTACCAGGGAAAAGAGGGAAAGAATATGGGTGAAATATTTCAGATACTCACTATGTAATTTTTGTCTTTCCCTTGCCAAATTTTTGATGCTTTCCAGACCTGAAGTGGCAAATAAACGAAAGACACTTGAGATACCAGTATCAGGTACCGTTAAATGCAGTAATGTGACAGAAAATGCAGTAAAGAAAGGTATAGCACTGTGGAGAACTGCAGCTGTAAATGAGGGTGGAATTCAATGGGGAACTGAACTGGTATTCCTCAGTGTGGGGGAAGAGAGGGAAAGACCACAAAACAGCCCAAAACAAAGCAGAAAAGCAATGACACCTCCACCAGACCTTCTGTTAAACCAGCAAGCTACCTGTGGTATGTTGTACTTGACATCATAAAACTATTTTAGGCTGACTGTACTGCAGTTGCTTACTTGCAATTTAAAAGTAAAATAATGATGAAAAAGCAGTAATTGTCACTTATCACATGAACCAAGTTAAAGTAGTCAAGTGATAGCAGGGGCACAGGCTAACGGGTTGGCTGGGATTTCTGCCAGTGTCTGTTACTTAAGTGATATTTTCTAACAACGACCCTGTATTTCTCAAGCTGTGATGCGGTAAGCTCCTTGTAAGGAAACAGAAAAAGAAGCATGCACTCAAGCACAAGATTTCTTAACTGGATATGGTAAGAATACACAAGAAGCTGTTAACAGCCCTCAGTGAGATGCTGTAAAGATGATATCTTTCTGTTGCCTTGCTTCTTTCTTTGATGGGCACTTACAAGAAGTTTTCCTATCCATATTGCAGATGGAACTGACCAAAGAAAAAGCCAGTGCATAGGAGCAAGGAAACCAGACTGGAAATAGCCCAGGAAAACAGGGAATGAAGAGCGACAGATGTGCACATGCAGGGGGCAACAAACTAAGGCAGATTTCGAGCAGAGGTAGGTAGCTGCAGGAAATTACTCATCTGCAGGTGACATTAGCTATTTTTCCTGTTTCACTGACCTATAGAGATAAGGATGGCTTTTGCAGACCTGCAAAGCCTTATGCATTGCACATGAAATTCACCTGATGTATTGTTTCCCTTTATTCCCCAGGAGTGGGGGAACTCACACCTCTAACCAGAAAGGTGTCGTGGTTTCTGTCCTGTTCCATCACCTGCAATCTGACTGAATGTGGTGCCTGAAGATCACAACATGGAAAACAGCAAAACACCATGTTGTGCAACCAGTAGGAATGTGCCCAACCTCTGAGTCCCCACATATCAAGCAGTCTTGATAAATAACACACTTGTCAAATGCAACGTAATATTATCATCCCTCTGGCAGTCCACAAATTCTCTCAAAAAATGGAAAAGAAAATGCTGCTGAGGACTGTGCCAAGCAAGGGGGGAGGGCTTCCCCTCACACTTGCAACTGCATTGTAAACCCCTGGACGTACAGACGAGCTGTGGAGCTTAGTCACATGCCCTGGTTTTGTGTGTGTGCTTATCTTATTATGCTTGTTCAGTTGGGAATGTTGGCAAATATTTCATTAACCCCCAACACACAGAAATATAAAACATGCTTACTGTTTCCCCTAACTTCACATTCACAGACACAGAACTTGGTACAAATCAGAACAGATATTCAAGGCATTGGTAGACAACTGGGCATTTGATCTCTCCGTTGTCTCCATGAATTGAGAACCAAGCGCTTCTCAGTGTTTTGGTTTGCATAAGCAACTCTTTCAGGTTTCTCTACAGTTGGTTAAAGAACTTTTTCCTTTGATCTTCCATTCGTCTTCAAACTTTTCATCCAGAGATGCTCACAGGTAAGTCAAAAGAGACTGCAGACAGATGAGTTCAGGTGCATTTTATACCTAGTTTATACCCAGTTGTATATCTAGTTGTTTTTTCTATCAAGTTGACTAATGGTATCTGTCTTCACTTCCTTACATTTGTATCACTCAGCAGTGAAAAAGTTGCAACTTGATGTTTCAGAATCTTGAAACATTCCTTGTTATAAAGGGGTATGGCCATCCTCAGAGCTGAAAATGAGTATTAAGGCTTAGCTTTGGAAGTCAGTGATCAGATTTGCCATGTTATCTCCTCAAACTCTCTTAGTTTATTTATTAATTATTCTGGGATTTTCAAAATTAGTATTTTGGCTTAGTAAATTAGTTTATCAAGTGAGAATTTGATTACGTGCTCCCATTACTGATGCACATAGCAATAGATTTTTCCCGAAGGACTAAGTGGATTAAAGTTCCTTGCATTTACACCACCTAACAAGATGCACATAGTACCACACAACTGCTTGGCTTAAATGAGGGCTGTGTCAGCTCCTGGTACTGAGCCTCAGCATGGTGAGCAGACAGGGTAAGAGTCAAGAGTGCAATAAAACTTCACCTGAGAACAGGCCAACTAGTGTCCCTCAGGAAGCACACAGAAAGGAACCTTGGGGCTGAATTTGCTGTTCACACCATCTGGATGTCACACATCAGGCCTTAAAAAGCAGATTTTTAAACTGTGTCTCAAGCTGTAATGATATTAATCCTGCTACCTCACACTAGTGGCAAAGCCACTTAAATTGCAGTTAAAGATGTTTTTAAGGTAAACTTTCTGACTGCATTGAAGTGGGTTTGAAGCCCTTTCACTGTCAGCTCCAGCTGAGAAGCAATTCAAGAAGCAGCTGCCTTGAGCTGCCAAGGGCAGCAGCTCAGCTGAGGTGCAATAGCTGACTGTAAGAGAAAGCTTAGTTCTTCCCAAGGCAAAGCCAGACAGGTGAATTAAGCCGCGGGTAATGATGGTGTAAGGTATTATTTAACTTGTTATTGAGACAGATCTGGAATGCTCATGGCCAGTTACTGTCCACCTGGTCCTGCAGGTGGTGAGCAACAGAAATGCCTTTGTGGGCTCCTGTCACGAAGCCTCTCAGCCAAGTGAGCAGCTGGGCACGCAGGTACAGCTGAGGCAGTCACAGGCTGGGGACAAGGACACTTCTGTATGCAGAAGCGCAGGGCAGAGCAGCGCCCCAGGCATGTTTGGATGTCCCAACACCAACATGGCCAGGTACTGGCATTCTGTGCAGCCAAAGCCCAAGACCCACTCGTAGGCTTTCCTTACACTTATTTCTGGCTTCCTTTCTAGTAATGATACATTATAAATGTTTATGTGGGACACAGAAGCAGCGCGTGAGGCTTTCACCAGAGCTTTAGGAGGCC
Organism: Nesoenas mayeri; assembly: GCF_963082525.1. Lineage (NCBI taxonomy): Eukaryota > Metazoa > Chordata > Aves > Columbiformes > Columbidae > Nesoenas > Nesoenas mayeri. The sequence continues at coordinate 58,005,612 of NC_137540.1, read as the reverse complement.
CTTATCTGGCCCATGGCGGGCGCAGGAAGGCCGCCGGGTGCCCGGGGCGAAACGGCGATTGGAGACACCACCGAGGCGTCTCCCCGGCTCCGGGCACAGCCCGCCTGGGCCGAGCTCCGAGGATCTACGCCACACCGGGCGGCGGAGGACGTGCTGCCGCGCTCCGGTCCCCACAGGCGCTGGGGAACGTTTCTGTGAGGCGGCGCTTTCCAGCCGGACGCCGCGGCGGAGGAGCAGCCCGGCCGCCGCCGTTGCCCGGTAACGCCGCTGAGCGGGGCGGGGTGCGGCGCGGCGGTGAGCGCGGCCCGGTGCGGCAGCCCGCCCGCGAGCGAGGGCGCCGCGATGCTGGACCCGGACAGCGGGCTCTCCCTCACCATAGCGCGGATCGTGCAGCGGCTGAAGGGCTCCAGCCTCCACTCGCAGCTGGAGCGACAGGCCCGGGTGAGCCCCGCCCTGGCGCTGTGCCCGCAGGCCCGCCTCCCTCCCCTCCTCCCCGCCGCTTTGTTCCCGGCCGCCGCCCCCGGCCCGGGCCGTGCTGCTCCGGCGGCCCGGGGCTTCGTTCCCCTCGTTCCCCTCGTTCCCCCCGGGTGGTCCTCCATCCTCGGCCGGGCCGGGGGGCGGTCTGCTTGGTTTCTAGAGCTATATTTGTAGTTTCTCCCCCTGGGACTGGAGGATTTCTCAGTGAATATTAAGATGATCCTCTTGCAGTCCCACTGCTTGCAATAGTTCCTGAAATTAATTGCTTTGTCTTTTAATCTCTGCCTTGGAAAGATGTAAATATTACTTTCCCCCTCCAGAGTACCCCTGAGAAAATGAGGATTTGGTGAAAAGAAGTGAAAATAAATCAAAAACACAAATGAAAATACATTTAATGAAAATACATCTTTGTAGCTGGGAGGACAGTTGCTTTTTTATATTTAGTAACTTATCTGCATTTGAAACCAGATTTTCACACTTCAGCTGAACTTCATTTAGAATGTTTCAGATTAAGGTTTTATCAACTTTTATGTAATAACATAGCAGTGGTGCTATTACAATTATTGTGTGTTAGTGAAATATTTAAATAGTTTGGATTCGGTTTTATAAAATCTTGTGGGTTTTTTTGTTTTGTTTTGTTTTGGTTTTGTTGTTTTGGTTTGGTTTGTTTTTTTCCCAAACAGTGCTTAAAATTGTACAGTTTTGTTTTGTTTTGGGGTTTTTATTATTTTTTTTTAATTATTTTTTTTTTAGAATGTCCATTATTTGCCTTTGTTAGGTTTCAAATGAAACATAATTTTCTTGTTTGGATATCTCTAAAGTTTTCTATAGCAAGTGACTTTACTGTGTGTTTTTTTTCCCCCCTTTCTTTTTAAACATATGCTGGTTTGGTTTCTAAATGGTATTTTAAATATATATCTGTTTTGCTTCTTTTGACTGGTTGTTCTCTAAATATGTGAGTAGGCAACTGTGCATGGCAGCGGGGCTGGAACTAGATGATCTTTAAGGTCCCATCCAACCCAAACCATTCTGTGATTCTGTGATTTGGAGGGGGCTGGAATTATAAAAGAACACAGCATCGGGTTCCGCTAAGTGTTGAGGAATTCAGCGTCCCAAGTAGATGGCCTGACGTGAAGTGTGGAGAGTCAAATGCAGGACGTTGTCCTCAGTAAAGGAAGTGATGGGATTTCAGAACAGGACTCTTTAACAACTACTGATTGTAATAAAACACGTATGTGCTCACCTCTGCTTTCATGCTTTTGTCACCGTCACCTCTGAGGCCTGATTTTGCAGTCACTTGACCCTTGCATGTTTGTTTTGAAACACAAGAGAGCTTGGTGTTGTCAGGAGTTGACAGTGTATTTAAATGCTGCTGGCGGGCGGCTGTTTCATACAGGCATTTTGTAGAGGTGGACGCTCTGAGGACCTTAGCAGTGGCCTTCCGTGGTGGCATCTGATGTCTAAAGGGGTGGTTAAATGTCTAAATCCCTCCTTGATGCTGTAGCATATCAATTTAGTCAATGCAAACAGAAACCCTATTTAATCTAAAAGCACAGAATCAACCTATAAAATTAATAAAACAGTGTCATGACCACAGCCAGATCTGTTGTGATAGCTTTGCAGAACACTGCCGTTTTACAAATTTCTCAAAGAACTTAATGTATATATAGATCAGGAGATTATTCTTGTCATATGAAGTGCTAAGAGGAAAAAAATAACAGGGCAACAATATTCGAGTTGATTCTCAGAGTAGGTGTTTGAAGAGTTTGTAATAGAGATGAAATCAGAGCTCTGGTCAGGGTAGTGATCTGAAAGACTGGAAAGTCTATATAATGAACTAGAGGATTCCTTAATCTAAGGAGTCATCTTTTGGAGCTTGCAGTTTAAATTAACAGGGCCAACTGTACACCCTGTTTGTCGGGCATCTATATATTCTTCTTGATCTTTAATTTTTTAATTGACCTTGCATGCATTTCTTTTCCTTCATTACAGTATAGACTTGTTTTATTTATAATGCTTGTATAGGTATATTATTGCTACACTATGCAGTTGCAGAGCTGCTATCAGCAAGTTGCTTATCCTTCCTCCATCCCTTAACAGCTGTACAGAATTCTGAAGGTTTCAGAATTTTGCTACTCTCTGTATTAAGTTGTTGCTTGATTTCCCTCTCATCTGAAGCTGCATTATCAAATACAAAACCTTTGTTACTGGTATGCATCACACCTGAACTCCAGTTTATCAATAGGATGTGGTGAGTTTTCTGTCTGCTGGTTAACAGTCAGCTTCTGAACAAGGCTTAGTCTGCGCTGGTTGCAGTGTTGGTCTATGTGTGGTCCCTTTTTAGGCAATTTTAAGCTATTTTTGGGGACACATACTGTGGTTTTAGAATTCTCTTGAGGCAGTGCATCGGAATAAAACTTTCTTGTTTTGGATATTTAAACTACAGTTATTCTTTACCTTTTTAAATATTGCTCTTTATCTGACAGTGTAGAAAATTACACTACTGATACTCATACCTCAAAAATATTTGCCATCTCTGAAAACATGAGAGTCAAAATGGATTTAAGGTCCATTATAATATTGCCTGAAATTTTTGAGAAGTCATGTAGTCTCACAAACAGTATTTTAAATATTAACAAAAACTCTGTTCTGTAAATTCATCTCTTCTTTTAACACCTGGGGAGGAAAGCTCAAAATGAACAGTTTCTTTCACAAGTAAGTAGAACTTTTGGGAAAACACAATATCCTGACATTATTTGCGAGAGGTGATAGAGTAGCCCTGTGATTATGCTCTGATCACACCAGTCCTGCACTTGCCTGTCACTGAGGGCCTCAGCTTGTGTCAAGGGCTCTGAGGCACAGTCTCTACAATAAGTTTGGCATGGGCACCAAATGATTTGCTGTCACAGCTTTAGCTCTGTGCTTGCCAAGATAATTGCATTTTTGTCCCAAGGACTGAGGTAGAGTCATATACTTGTGTCCAGGTTTTGATTGCGGGGTGACAATAAACCCATGGCAGATGTGGTGTTAACCCCTTCTCCCCTCACCTTTCCCCTTCAGCCCCTCCCTCTCCCCCCTTCCCACTAAGGAGAGGTGATCGGGAGGGAAAGAAGGACGGAGAGAAGAGAGTTGGAAAAATTAAAAATGTTTTACTAATGCTATTGATAAGAATAGAGAAAATAATGCAAAATATATAAAACCAATCTTGAAAGTCTCAGCAACTGCAGAGCCGGCACCCAAAGTCCTGGATTGGGCTCTGCAGCCAACCGGATCTGGATTCAGTCTCTCACTAGGACTCAGTTCACAGGGACGACTAGCAAGGTCCTCTCCTAATGTTGGCCATAAGGAAAAGGGATGAGATCCTTGTGATCTTCCACTTTTATATGAAGTATTCACGTGAATGGGATGTTATACTCCGAGAAGTGCATCCATGCTTATCAATAACTTCTCATTCCATTGCTAGGTTTACCAAAACATGTATCTGGTTTTCCAGGAAAATGCAGCTAATATGAAGGCTTTAGCTGACAGGCCAATTCACTAAAAGAGAAACTTGTTTTTAACATAACCAGGACAACTTGTTAGTGATGATTTGGAAAATAAATTTTAGGTTGATTTTGTAGGTTGAGTTTTGATACATTGATAGTGTGTTTGCAGTTAATACAAAGAGATTAGTGCAGGAGGGAGTGTAAATTTGCCTGTCATTTGCTCTGAAATTTCTTCTGAGTGTATTTTGTAGTGTGACTGAAAAGCAAGAATAACAAAGAGCCAAAATATTAGACAGGAGTATCAGAAGAGGAATCTGATCTCAGTTTCTCAGGCGCAGCATTCTCTGTGTGACTTTGTAACCAAATTTATTTGCTTCTGTCTTAATTTTTCTCTTCTCTTTCTGAAATGTGAATGTTTCTTAAGGTGAAAGTTAGAAGTGGTTAGAAAAACTGAGACATGACATCTTCAGTCACAAAATGTGGTTTGAAAATAAATATATTTGTGAAATCTTGCTAAAATTTTGTTTTAGGGAAAATCTTTGTCAGTAAAGTAATAAAAAAAACGAAACACTTCAGAGACATGAAAAAAGTGCTATCTTTTAACACATTTTCATTTGCAGACAATTCAGAAACTTTGTTTTTCATCTTGTTTGAAGGGAGTCAGGCTTTATTAATCAATTAAGATTAATCAATCTTAATTTTTGTTCTCTGCAAACCCCTAATAGAAATCCGTCTGACTTATGAGTTGCCTCGAACCTCTAGTGGCTGGGGGCAAATAACAAGTAAAGTTAAAAAAACCCAGACAAACAATCAAACCTAAAGAAAAATACCCCACTAAACTAGCTAACCAACAAACAAAGAAACAAACAACAGCCTCAGTAGTTTTAAATTGAACAAGAAACACTCACAATCCAAAGAATCCCTCTGGGCATTTTCTGTGTAGACATTCTCAGTTCTGTTTCTTGTAGGTGGGTCCATAGTGGAACAGCTTGTAGAAAAACAGGATAATGGCTGTCAAACTAGTCTAAAAGTGGTAACTTGTCTGTAAGAATCAGCCCTGACACCCCATCCCTCCCCACTCTGACAATTAAGTTTGGGAGTGAGAAAAGATTTTAGGAGATACCTGAAGGTATAAACAAGGTGTGGAGAGACCTGCCAGGGGATGTCATGGTCAGAATGATTGCCCAGAGGAGAGGGCTCTGCCGTCACTCTTTGAGCAGACCTGTGACTAGTACCACAAAAGTTTAAAGAAAATATTAATGAAAGTGAGAGGTAACGGTCTTCACAAACCTTCAAATGGGGTAAGGAAGAAGAGGAGTTTGTTTTGGGAGCACCGGGAGCAGTGCAGCTGGGGTATTGCCCGACTGTGCGAACACCGTAGAATCATTTATGTGGAGTGAATGGTTTGCAAGATATCCGAGGATATTATTTTCATGACATTTTTCTCCAACAGTTAAAAAAAAAGAAATTGATACTGATTCTTACATAAGTAAAAGATCAAATTGAGGAGGAGAATGTTTCTGTGAAATGTAGCATTTATTTAATAAAACTTAGCAAATAAACGTAGGCACAAGAGTCATCATAGATAATTAATGATTCGTTTTCGTGCACTGTATTTAACAAAGGGCTTACTATTCCCTCCTGCTAGAGCTTGTACTTTGGTTCACCGGTAACATTTGCAGTACAGTGAATTTTAAATGTAATGCAGTTGTGTATATGTTGAAGAGATTACGGAGTTCAGAAACAACACAAGCTTGATTTACACATTTTTTTTTAGTCATGTAGATGATATGTTTTACTTTTTGTGTGTATTTTAGTTGCAGCACTGATTTTTATTCAAATAAAATGTAGAAAATTTATTAAAACATCAAACCTGTATTATTAAAAATGTATCCTGTGTATCTTGTAGGAGAACATAACATTTGAAACTGTTTATTCCTGTATCAGGCTAACTCAAACTCTCTGTTTTGACCGCGAGGTTATTTTTACTTGTGTAAGAAAGTTCACAGTACTTTTTCCCTTCGTGTAATTACTGTCGAAATGTAGAAGGGCTGGAAAATTGTCAATGTAGTCAGGGTTTTACACTTAACTGAAAAGTGCTTAGTTATGCTCAGAATGATTTCTCTTTCTGTTATAGAAATGTATAAAGCTAAACCAAACTCACTCCATTGTATCTGCATGATTTTAAGTGTTTAGAGAGTGTTTATGTTGAAATTGTTGTGATCATATTTGAAGAGGTTTTTAAACAAGTCGCCTTGATCCTGATAAAATATAGTTATGCAGGATGAAGTATGTGAGAAAATGTGAACATTTATTAGCTTTCATTTAAATTACTTCTGCTAAAGTTGGGCTGTATTTGGGGTAATGTACTTTATTGCAATTTGGGAAACAATAGCAATAAAAGCAGAAAACATTGTGCACTTGTGCAAAATCATAACGAACAGTAATAATGCTTTGAGAGTGTACATACTTATCTAAACCAAAAAGGCTTTGAAGAGAAATCATGGTGGATAGCCTGTAAAAATATTTGGACTGTGTAAAGTTATTTGCAGAACTGTTTGCAGCAGGATAAAAAATATGTGCTCACCTGATGCAGTTCCACATTTCAGCACAGTTGGATCACTTCTCTGCAATGTTTATTCTTGCTGAGAAAAGAAATAATTCAACACAGGAGTTACGCTGGAACACTTTGTTCTCTCAAGCCTCCTTTTTGTAGTATGCTGCTGGTCCTCTAGCTGTTTCCTGTACTTCTTTGAGTGTGGTGCCTTAATGGCTGATTTGTCCTCTTGCACGATCAGTGCTGTTCCAGTCATCATGACTGAATGCCATTTCCAAATTTAGATGTTAATTTGCAAATAGATTTCTCGCTGTGTTCAGTTGCTCTACAAATCAATTTACTACGCCTGCTAACTTTTTCCACCTAGCACTGCACTATCCTGTTGCTTGCTTTGAGCCAGATCAGCATTGAATGTCTGGATTTTCTTCCATTGTGGCATCCAAGTCCAGAAAGTGTGATACATTTAGAGTATTGCTTATGGTAGTGACTGCCTGTATCTCAGCAGGATACCTTTGCCAGAAGAAGATGTACATGAAGGATTGCTAGTGGTACCTGAGACAGCTTTTGGAAGGTTTGGCAAAATTTTAAAAGGTCCCAAGCTATCTTTTATCTTCTGTACAGCTGAAGAACAAGAGGGTGCTAAGAAATCACGTAATAATAGCTTGTTTTATGAAGGAATGTCTAACCGCCAGTTGCTTCTTGATTTGGAAGAAGGTGACCAAGACTGTAGATGAACATGGGCACCCAATCCCTGAGCCCTGGTGCTCTGTTCACAAGAACATGCACAATGCCAGTTATATGGGAAAAGAAACTGGTAGACATTAACTTTTATTTAAAATAATTTATTACTGCTTGCTAAAATACGCTACTTTCATCCCTGTCTCCTTCCAGGACTCTGTGTTGGCCTGTGTTGGTGGAGACTGATGCACTAACATAGTCCTTGGAGAAAGTTCTCCCCAGAGCGCTCTCCTGCTTCCTTTTTGACTTCTGCCCTGCTGCATACAAACGATTCGCTGTTTTTTCATTCTGTAGCAGGGGAACAGGCTCTGTTGGGAACAGCAGTTTACAAGAAAGTCCTCTGTTGTATCTTTTGGCCTGGCAGGGAAAATGGGATTCATCTGTGTGGACTGAATGCCTTTATTGCCTCAAATGCAATATGCAGTATCAATTTCCAGAATTTCCAGGAAACCACAAAAAAAAAAAAAAGGGTCATTAATATGAGTGTCAGACCTTCCTCAGTGAGCCAAGAGCTCACAAATTTTACAGATGTGTGAACAGTAGAGAATTAAAATACTGTTCTCCTGATCACACTTTTGTCACTTTTTGCACTGTCTAAAATGTCAAGACAATGAGCCAACTTTTTAGTAGATTGTAAAGCTGCTTTGTTGTTGTTGTTGTTGTTGTTATTAATCAGCTGTCAATGAGCTGTATTCGTGAGGGAGTTTTTGCATATCTAAAAAGGATTTTGAAACATGTACAGGGCTGCACAGGTAAACACCCTGAGGACACTGAGATTAAAATTGGCCATATTTAACCCAGGAGACAAAGTTAATATCTACAAAACTGTGCACAAACACTTCCAAGGAACAGTCAGGCACAATCTGCCCAATTTGATGCATATCGCTTTATTTGAAATTCATACAGGAAAGGTACAAATTCACTGCCTTACAGCAGAAAAAAATTAAACTCAGCCTGACATACATCAGTCCAAAATGGACATAGGACTTTCCATCAAAGTTGGTTTAGAAGGAATCCTTCATAAAATACTCCTTGATGCTATTGCTTAAAAGCATATTTTGTGAGCTGCCCAAGAACTCCCATAAGAATCTTTCTTTGGACCCCTGCCTTTAGTGGTGAACCTTTGCCAGCGGTTACCATTGTGCTAAACAGAATACATGTTTGTCATTTGACACGAGAGTTATGCAACTCACCACACCTTATGGTTTGTGCTTATGATCCTTTTTTTCTTTTTCCCTGGAAAGCATGCTTAAGATATCTTTGCTATTGCAGTCCATAAACCAAATATAAAAGCTGTCCTGACCTGTAATGGCAAGGTGACTTAAAATAAGAGCAGAAATGCTGATGCTGTCAGTCTCTGCATTGTTGGCCGTTCCTCCTTTCAACTAAGGCAAATGGAAAGGTTTCCTTAAAGTTCTGCCTTGTGAATTTATCTAGACCAACTTTTCCAGCAAGCTGTACAGCACAGCAAATACCCTTTTCTGTATATAAATTGTAAGGTAAATGGTAGAATTGTGGAATTCGTTAGTTGTGTGTGATGGACCTAAAGCATACCGTGCTGTCAGCAGTGCTGTTAGGACTGGCAAACTGCACAAGCTGATGAACATTTACATTTAATCGCAACATAAGTTACTGCAATGGAATCAGCAGCTGATATGCCTCCAGCATATTGCTAAGTAGCTTTTGGTAAGAGATATCTCATATTTCTAGGCAAATGATGTGGCCATATGCTTCTAACATATGCCTTGAGCTGTCATGGCAGTGGAGTAAGTTGCACACAGCTCTCCCAGTGTTACTTTCAAGCTAGTAGTCGGGGCTGCTATTGTTTTCTAATCCTCTAGCTTTATCCTCTGGTGTTAATTGGGTATCGTCACACTTCATGTTTAGAAAAATATGTATTAGAAGTCACTTCACAGACACTCCTGAGTTTCTGATGGCTGTGCTTTGAGACCTTTGTGGTCTATTTGTTTTCTCCTCTTGGTCTAGCTATAAAAGAAGAAATGCTGTAGCTGCTGCTCCTGCTGTTGCTGAAAAGTCTGCAGCACCATCTGCATGGTGGTGTCATGGTATGGTTGTGACGCTGGTTGGTGCCTAATTGTCTGTGTTGAGTGCATTTCATTACAAGAGGCTGAATGTACCTGGTTCTCCCAGCTGCAGTGGGGAATGTTAGGTCCAAAGTTTTTATTTGCAGTTTGAATATGGCATTTCTGATCTGAAAGAGCTGAAGTTATGGAATATTTTCAGTTTGATTCTTTTGATGTAGAATACAGTGAGTGGCTTTGAGTTACTTCCTTGTGTAGCTTATGACCAATCCTTTAATGTCTGGAGTCTAGCATTATGCTAAGTACATGAGGTACTTGCTCAGGATATTAAGCATACACGTCACTGCATACTCCATCTCCCTTCTCTCTCCTTCCCCACATACAGCTTTTAGCACTGATGTAAAAACAAGGACATCGAGTAGGTAAAAAGTGGGCTGATTTTTTTGGCTGCATTTGCCATTGTTGAATTAGTAGGAAGCAGTTTGCTTTGTATATAACCTTGAGCATCTATGTTTCTTTTTTCATAACTTAAAATATGCAACCTACTTTCTTTTTAGTGCTTGCTTGGTGCTTATTTATTTATTCAATTATTAATTTCTCATATTAGGTTAGTCTACACAAACCAGAAATTAAACTGGAATCACTGAAAGAAGATATTAAGGATTTTCTGAGGACATCAGGTTTGTAATACTTCATTGATACCTTTGTGAATAATATAGATCTACGTAAGAACATATGTGGCACACATGATGAAAATAGTAGTTTCTGCTGCTTGGCGTCTTGTCCCTGGCAGTAGACAAAAGCAGACATTCAGTGATTCTAGATTGCTAAAGGAGATACAGAAAATTAAAAGGGAAAAAGTTCTTGGATTCCAGCAGCATTTTGAAAAACATACTGTGCAAATAAGTGATTTTATCATTTTATTAGATATTGGTAATTTTTTGAAAGTTCTGAATGATACAGAAATTCAGTCACTTCTGAAAATGGAAATTAATGTTCACAGAGGTGCTTTTGAAAATTTTACCCTTAGTTAAATTTCCACTTTCCATTGGAAGATGTAGGCTATGCAACTATAATGTGAAGATTTGATTATAAGTGATATAAAATTTATAATAATCAGGAAAACTGTGTCTAATAGTATTTGTAGTTGTTTTAGTAATATGATAGCTTTAAAAAATAGCATATAATATCTAATCAAAACTATGTTGTAATTAGTTGAGCAGTAGATGGAAATAAAGGATGTTGAACCTTTAAACAGGTCTCAACTTGCAATTTTTCTTGCAGTTTTTCCTATATTAATTAGATTAAAGTTTCTTCATCTCTTCCTGTTTGTCTGCTAGGTAGACATGAATTGAGACAGGACAGAAAACTAGTGACTGCAAAGCAAACTCTGATTCATGTTCCATTAGTATTAATTCCTAAAGTAGTCTTCTGGATATTTTATTTTAACAGGTTGGGAAAAGAAGCTTCAGAATGCTGTTTATAGTGAACTCAATGTGTGAGTTTATTTAGTATTTTTATTTAATAATTCTGCTTACAGGATTTGTATTCTGATTCATTTGTATATGTAGGTGTATGATGTGTTACTATTCTCCAAGATCTGTCATACCAAGGGTACCTGCTTTGTTTCTGTTTTTAGAGTGCCATTATTTCTTTTCATCCTCATGAAATACTGGACTCAACTACATTTTCAAGAATGGATGAAACAAATATCACCAAGTTTTTTAGTTACATCAGTAATTTCTTTGTTGTTTTACTTCCAAAGGACCAACAGTCATAATATAATTCTTGTGTAGCTGAGTTAGTTGTTGCAAATGAATTTCAGATGTTTATGACAGTATCACACATATTTTTTTAATTAATTGTTAAAAAGAATCTTTAAGGTTTTGGATCTCTAGATCTAGCAGATTAGTGCTCATCATGCTTGGGATATGGTTATAAAAACACTGAAATTTGTGAAATTCCCATTTTATAATTGTTCTGTGAACTTTGGATTAGACTTCTGGGAATCATAAACTGCTGTTACATTCTGACAAGGTGGAAAGGTGAGCTTTGTAACAGATGTAACCATAAATGCAACTATATAATAAGAAATGTGTATGCGTATCTATTTCTGCTAATTTAAACAAGCTTGTTAGCAGTTTTGAAGAATGTGTCTTAGTAGTATTTCAGCAAAATACTTCTAAAGGTATCTGTTAGTAAGGATTCATGTTCATTCTACCTTTCAAGGGAAAAGTATTTACCTGTCTCTTAGACTAATGCTTATACTTTCTTTGACTTCACAGAAATAAGCTGCAAAATAATGAAATTAGCCCTGGAAAATTGAGATTAAGTAAGAATACCATGATTTCATGACCATTGTGGAAAAGCCAGGAAATGGCATTGCTGAAATCTGTTAGTGTTGATTCCATTTTACACATGGGCATAGAATTGTCCAGAACAAATTAGCAGCAAATAAAAGAATGATCTTGTCAGTTAAAAATGGGAAGAAATTTGGGGAGGGTTTTGCAAAATTGCATGATACGAACTGACTGAATACATTTAAACCAAAGACAATTCAGGATAACGAGAGAAGCTTTGTGTAAATTTGGTTTCCTGAAAGAAATTCAAGACAGTTAAGATTAAATGGAATAAAGAGTTTGACAATAATTCATTGGAAATTGTCTGCACTACTGGCAGACAAATTAGTGTTTTGGTTTGGTTTTGTTTTTTAATTTTTGTTCCAGCTTTTGTATTTTGGCCTAATGCAGTTTATGAATGGATATTCAACTTTGCTGAGGTCAATACCACAAAGTTTTAGTTGCTTTGTACATGTACATGTTCACTATTGGTTTTTGAAAGGAAATCTTCCAAAAATATAGTCTTTAAAAATATATATAATATCCTGGATAGTAAAAGTTCCAGGGAGTCATAAAGATGATATGATGTGAAGAGGAGGATACACTTTTAAAATACCTGATTTGTTCATAGAATTATTTGATTTTATTTTACAAATATGTGAAATTATTATAGAGTATTACTTTTAGTAGAAGAAGAACTCATGTTGAAATGTTACTAATACTTACATACCTTTGTATTGTTTATGTCCATAGGAAAGGATGAGGAGGAAATACTTCTAAAAACTATGTTTATTCTTAGTTTTGATCGACATACACAGTGGTTTTACTAGTGCTCTCATAGAAGAAGTTATGTTTAGGTTTACAAAGACAAAATTAATTAAGCATAATAGAAATCTGACCATTTAAAACCTACGATACTTTCTTAAAGGTTTCCTTCGCCCTGTCATCCTGCAGCACCGCCTGAGCATATGAAAGAACCATTAGCTTATATGAGGAAAGCACAGGTTGGTTTTACTGCTAATATGAGATCTTTGACTTGACTGTTTGACATTTACTCTGTATAATGTTATTGTATAATTTCTAGGTATTATACTGTAGGAAAAACACAAATTCCTAATTGCATCGCAGTTGTTAATAATGTTGTATATGTGACATCTTAAATACATGCAAAAAATGCTCAAGTAATTCTCCAATTATGAAAGAAGTAGGATATAGTCAGGCAGGTGAATATTTTAGAATAGAGACAATGGGAAATATGCCAAGGAGGATAATTTCATTTTGTTGGAGAGAAGAAAAAGCGTAGCTATAGGTCATTTCACTTAAGTTACAAAAATGTCGTTTTGAAGAGACACAGGCAGGCAGTTTCACAATGAATGAAAACAGGCTGCAGAGATAGTGAGATCTTCAGGAAGAAGAGATATATTTAGTACTTAGAAATATGAAAGGAAGATGAAAAGTATAGAGCTAAGAACCTTAAGGCATATTGAAGGAGAATAAGAGAAACTGGACTGTAAAAAATTAAATGAGAATTTTTAGAGTCAGGAAAAAAGAGAGTTTTGATTTGTTGGTTTTGTTTTTTCACCAATATGTGCTATTTGAAATAAATAAAAAAGTCCACGTAAAAAGGTGAAAAAAAAATGCTTGAAGAATATGATCTGACCAAAATATCTGAGGTAAGGATAAAATTGTATTGATCTCAGCCGTGCTTAGAAATATATTGCAGTGTTCTTTTACAAGGTATTTGACAAATTGTGTTACTTTTTAAATCATATTGTTGCTTATTCCAGTAAAGCTTTTCTTCCTGTCCTGAGTTTGAATCTTTAGCATTTGAAGACAAAGATTGTATTAAACAATTTTTCTTCTGTGGTGTGAAATATAATGCCACAATTTACTGCCTGAAAATAATCACTCATCAGTTTACTAATGCAAAACCCACAGAGATGTATCTGTGTGTGTGTTTGTCTTAAACCAGTTTCATTGGTTATTATTTTATAGAAGTGTTTACCATACTTAGAGTAAGCAATATTTTTAGCTCTATATGGGAAGGACTGTTTTTCTGATAGTTTAGGAATGAGTAGAAGAAGCCCTGTTTTTGCTAGTTTCACAATTTCATAGCCCTGTTTTGAAGAGTATTAGGCATCCATGTCCTTTGGGGTGGGTTAACCCTGGTAGGCAGCTGAGCCACTTGCTCATGCCCCTGCAGCGGAATGGGGGAGAGAATTGGAAGGGCAAAAGTGAGAAAATTTTTGATAAAACCAAATAAAGACAGTTCAATAGGTAAAGCAAAAGCTACACATGCTAGCAAAGCAAATTAGGAATTAATTCACTACTTCCCATGGGCAGACAGATGTTCAGCCATCTCCAGGAAAGCCGGATCCATCACACATAACGGTTGCTTGGTTTCACTCCGGTGGTTTCCAGAGCAAGGCAACGTTAACCAGCCATCTTCAAGGAGACTGAGAAACTCTGCTGGGTCTGGAGGACCCATGTTGTTTGAGTTAATAATGCTTATTTTTGCTTGATCTTCTTTCCATTACCTCTAAATTGGTCTCCAATGAAAAAAATGATAGGTTCATCTGAAATTTGTGCAGTCAGAAAGATAACTCTGGGTGATCTTTTGTGATACAGTATACCCTTCTGAAGGTCGGGCAGTTCTTAAAACTTGAGTACTGGAGTACATTCACAAAAATGAGAATTCTGATCCGTTACTTCAGGAAATCTTAATCATGATTCAGTGTGTTCTTCTTGAGTAGCATCAACTGGTTGTCTAAAAACACAGAGACCTGAAAAGATAAATTGTTCCCTGGTGGGCTGTACTTCAGACTTTCGAGAATATAGAAGACCATAACTGGTTATTGTTGTTGTTGTTGTTGTTTTGGTTTTGTTTTTGTTTTTTTTTAATCTGTTTGTCCCTTTTTTCATTAGAATCTTTACCTCTATGCTTCTAGTCAAATCTGTGATGGTCTTGCTGAAGTGGAGCTTTACTAAAGCAAATCCTTCCTCCCAGTACTTAAATTTTCCTGTGTTCCTCTTTGCTCATTTTCAGATCTTGCAATTTGAAGAAAGTCCATACATAAAGAACACACCTGATTAAAAACTTACCTTGAAATACATTGTTATATTTGTTATTGATATTCTGGTAGGTTTTTTCACCCAGCCAAGACCAGATTCTCCATATTGTACACGCTGTACAGACACACAATCGAAAAAAGCACTCTGACCTGTAGGTTTATAGTTACAAGCTAAAGCATGCCTCAGTGCAATTTAAAATATGACTAATATTACAGTTGATTTAAATAGGAGTGTGGGTACTAGGAACTTTCTACACAGAGATGTTCCTATCCATACCCTAATTTCTCCCAGAAGAGTTAAATAATCCATAAAGGACAAAAACCAGCTCGATTATTTATTTTCTTTCTTGAAAAAGACTGGTGGACTTTGAAAAACTTGAAATGACAATACAGCATATTCTAATGCTGTGGCTGCTAGTGATCTGCTTAAAACAATAGTCAGTTCAGCTTTCCTAGTTTATAAATCTCTTTGAGAAGATGGACGTGAGTTCTTGAATAGTTGATAAAGAAAAATCATATTTTCTCTGAAAAGTATTCAAGTAAAAAGAAATTTGGTAACATTTTTGTTATTCCTGAAAAAATTTCTGTTTCTTGTTACAGAAGTTGTGGTAGGGGATATTCAGTATCTTTTAGATTGTGTATTGATTTGGCTTCTTGTATCCTAGATTAAGTTATGCCTCATATCAGAGACCAAATGAAAAGTTCATGAGCATCAAAATGAGTGCATTACCAACATTGTTTCTATATTGCTCTTCTTTTTGAAATTTACAGGTTTTGATTTGAGAAAATGTACCAAATGAAATCTGTGTTCAGATACCTTGAATTGTACCCACAGAGTAGGTTTTATTAGGTACCCTCTGAAAGAATCACATTTCCATCTAGTCTTGTAGAAGAAAGAATTTTAGGATTCATTCTTGTGGAAAAAGAGTAACTAATCCTGGCTAGTTTATGCATTTGTGACATATTTCTCTTTAGTTTATTTGTCTACCCTGTTTCATTTAACTGCAGTGAAAGTTTATAAATGGCTTTGCTACAGGATAAGATAAATCTGATTTGTAATAGTCATGTTTGGAATTGTTTGCAAATTGCACTGCTGTGTTCCTTAGTCTAAACTGTTTTACTGAAGATTATCACTGTAACCATAGCAATCATAGAACCTTAGAATCGTAGAATGTCCTGAGTTGGAAGAGACTCACCCACAAGAATCATTGAGTCCAACTCCTATCCCTGCATATGACAACCCCACAGTTCACACCATGTGTCTGAGGGCATTGTACAGTTTCTTCTTGAACACTGTCAGATTTGGGGCCGTGACACCTCCCTGGGGAGCCTGTTCCAGTGCTCCACCACCCTCTGGGTGAAAAACCTGATGTCCAACCTAAACCTCCCCTGGTACATCTTCCTGCCATTCCCTCAGGTTCTGTCACTGGTCACTGAAGAGACGAGTTTGGCACCTGTCCCTCCTTCTCCCCTTGTGAGGAAGCTGTAGACCATGATGAGGTCTCCTCCTAGTCTTCTCTTCTTCAGGCTGAACAAACCAAGTGACTTCAGCTGCTCCTCATACCACTTCCTCTCCAAACCCTTCACCAACTTTATAGCCCTCTTCTGGACACTCTCCAGTAGCTTAATATCTTTTTTATCCTGTGGCACCCAGAGCTGCACACAGTGCTCCAGGTGAGGCCGCACCAGTGCAGAGCAGAGCGGGACAGTCACCTCCCTCACCCAGCTGGCAATGCTGTGCTTGATGCACCCAGGACACAGTTGGTCCTCTTGGCTGCCAGGGCACAATGTTGGCTCATGTTCAACTTGCCATCGACCAGAACCCTCAGATTCCTCTCTGCAGAGCTGCTTTCCAGCATCTCATCCCTCAGTGTGTATGTACAGCCAAGGTGGCCGTGTCCCAGGTGCCAAATCTGGCACTTGCCCTTGTTAAACTTCATGTGGCTGGTGATTGCTCAGTTCTC
This sequence comes from Nesoenas mayeri, assembly GCF_963082525.1. Classification (NCBI taxonomy): domain Eukaryota; kingdom Metazoa; phylum Chordata; class Aves; order Columbiformes; family Columbidae; genus Nesoenas; species Nesoenas mayeri. The sequence goes on along the minus strand of NC_137540.1, from coordinate 57,988,939 downwards.
CAATTTGTCCGGATCCCTCTGCAGGCACTTTCTGCCCTTCAGAATGTCAACAGCTTCTCTCACTTTTGTGTCATCAGCAAACTTACTAAGCAATCCCTCAAGTCCTGAGTCTAACTCATTTATAAAGACATTGAAGAGCACTGGCCCTAAGATGGATCCCTGTGGAACCCTCCCAGAACAATATTCTCCATGATTTTGCCAGGCACAGAAGTGACGCTGACAGGTCTGTAGTTGCCAGGGTCATCCCTGTGGCCCTACTTGTTGGTTGGGACAGTGTTTGTCAGCTTCCAGTCTTACGAGACCTCTCCAGTTTCCCAAAAGTGTTGAAAAATCACAGAGAGTAGTCTTGTTATGATGTCAGCCAGCACTTTAAGCACCCTTGGATGAATCCCATCAGGCCCCATCATCTTGTAGGGATCTAGCTGGAGTAGCAAATTCCATACAAATTCCAGATTGGTTGGGAGTTTATCGCTCTTGCAGCCACAGTTTTCCAGCCCAGGGTTATGGGGGCCCCTAAGTGCATCATCGGTGTTGAATAGCGAGGTGAAGAAAGCAGTAAATGTCTCAGCTTTGTCTATGTTCCTGTTAATAAGGTGACCATGCTCATCAAGTAATGGCCCAAGGTTACTTCTAGTTTCCCTTTTGCCATTAATATAGTTTAAGAAGCCTTTTTTATTGTCCTTCACAATACTGGCCAGCTTCAGTTCTAATTGAGCTTTGGCAGCACAAATTTCCTCCCTACAATGGCAAGCAGCATCTCTGTAGTCCTCCCATGTTGCCTGACATGCTTCCACTGACCATGTAATTTCTTTTTTCACTGTATTTCAAGAAGATCCCTTCTCAACTGGCTGGCTTTTTGCCTCACCTGCTAGATTTTTGGCATTTTGGAATTGCCTATTCTTCTGCTTTTAGTAGGTGGTATTAAAAGATGACCAACACTGTTGGACCCCAATGCCTTCAAAAGCTTTTTCCAAGGGAATCTTACTAAGTACTTCTCTGAGCAGCTTGAAGTCTGCTCTCCTCATATCTAGGGTTAAGGTCTTGCTGGTAGTTTTCCTCCCATTAGCAAAGATCTTGAACCTGACTGCTTCATGGTCTCTGTGGCCAAGGAAGCCACCAGTCACCACTTCTCCCACGAGACCCTCTCTGTTAGTGACAATCAAATCTAGGAAGGTGTCTAGGAAGGCATGTTTTCTGGTCAGTTCCCTTAGCACCTGCACCAAGAATTTATCTTCCAGATGCTTTAGGAATCTGCTGGACCTGTTCGTGCCAGCTGTCTGATACTCCCAGTTGACATCTGGCAAGTTGAAGTCCCCCATAAGGACAAGGGCAGATGATTTGGAGGCTTCGCTTAGTTCCTTAAAGAATAACTCATCAGTGTTGTCATCCTGGCCGGGTGGCCTGTAGTAGACACCCATGATGACATCTGCTTTATTTGTCTGACCCTTAATCCTTACCCAGAGGCTCTCAACTTTGCCATCACCAGCTCTATGCACTCCAGCCCCTCTGCTACATACGGTGCCACCCCCCACCTCTCCTACCCTGCCTGTCCCTTCTGAATAGCCTGTGGCTATCCACCATGACACACCAGTCACAGGATTCATCCTACCAGGTTCCTCTAATGCCAATTATATTATATCCCTGAGATGACCAGGCCAAGGCTTCTAGGTCATCTTGCTTTTTCCTCATGCTGCGCACATAAGTGTAGAAGCACTTCAGTGCTGTTGATTGTGCCCTTCACCTCATGGCACAGTCTGAGAAACCTTGCTGCCAAGCATCTCCTCAATCTTTGGTGTGCCATCCCACTGCTCATCACTGACTGGCCTGGTACTGCTGCCTTCCCCTTTCCAGTCTTAGTTTAGAGCCCTGTCAATCAGCCTTGCTAGCCCCTGAGCAAACACCCTTTTCCCCTTCCGTGAGAGGTGACGTGAGCAACGTGTTTTCTTAGTGTTAAATTTCTTCATGAAATTGGTGGAATCATCTTGGAAAATGTATTATTCCCATCAATTTAATGAATTCACAAACTGTCCTACCAGATTTATTTCAGTTGAGGACACTGCTTTCTGTTTCTGCTCACTGGAGGTGACTCTGCTGTCCCAGGGAGAGGGGAGGGTGTTTGGCTTGGAGAGGCTGTGTAGTCCTCACTTCTGTTTTGACTTGGTTGCTTTTATTTGGACATATTTTACTGGGCAGAGTCTTAAAGGCTGCATTATGGCACAGTCTATGAGTATCTGGAAGTGATCTATTACTTACATGTTGCATCCTCAACCACATAAGTGGGTTAATGTTTTTACTGGCAGTTGTCAGTCATACCAAGAGTACTGGCCTCCATCACTCCTTGGAATAAGCTGGTTATTGGCCTTGCAAAGCTACCATCTGACTCCTCTCTGCTTCTTCTGTAGCTTTTATATCTTGGAGCACATCTCTGCTTTTTTTCTTTTTTTCTTTTGGCCTTCTTTCTCCGCTTCCCCCCCTTAATTTTTATCTTGGTGATTTCACTTTTTGATTTAAACTGCTACTAAGACCTCTGTATTTTCTCTTTATTTCCACTTTCTTGTCCTATATGGCTTAGTAGTGTTCGTGCTTTCTCACTTGTCATTTCTTCTAGCAACAAAACTACACTTAGCAAAATAGGGTACTGGAAATGCTCTGCACAACCCCTCCACAAGAGAATAGCTGTTTTGTGGCATGGTATTGTGTAACTACAGCATTTGAAAGGCATTTGAATATAATAATAAAAATATTATACAGAACATTATTGAAAATACTGCCATTTGGAAAACATTCCTTACGGTCAAAACTCAAATTATTTTACTTATGCAAGAGAAGGTGAAGGGATGACATGATCATGAGAATAAATTTCTGGTGGAAGATAGCTGTTTCACTTGATGGAAAGAGTCATGAGAGGATCTTGTAAATGGAAGCTAAAATGAAACAATTATAGACAAGAGACACGTTTTATTTTTTTAACAGCACATTTGGATATCTGCCTTTCCCTTCATTTGCTTCCTGTCTAATAAGCTTCAGCTTCTTTTGGTTGGAACTTTGAGGAACAAGGGAATAGACAGTCACTAACTGTTGTAGAATTTGTGTCTAGAGCAAATTACAAGTAATAAATAGAACTAAATGACATTAAGAGGAGTCTTCACATTCATTTGATCAAGGCCTGATTCATCATCCACAGAAAACTAAATTAAATATAAACCCCACCAGTGCTGCTGTAATCACAGAAGCATAATCCTAAATCAGTTGACAAGGAAGTCAATACTAGTTGGCATTAACTTCAGAGGAATTATCCACGGATTAGGCACCATATGGTAAGTTTGAAGTCTAATGCAATAGTGGGAAGAATCTGATTGCTCTTTAAGCTGTCCGCTTGCTACTGAGGTATTGTATACTTCTGTTTTTCTCTTCAATTAGAGAACTGTTTCCTGAGCATTATTTTAGAAGAACTATCTTTTTGAGCATAGCAGAATTACAAATTTATAATTTTTTAACTTCTGAAAACTTCTAAGAAACACCTTTTGTGGAGAAAGACTTGTACTCTCTTTAGGTCATGAAGTGGAGAAGGCATTCTCTGGACACAGTTGATTGCCCTGCATATAATAATTTGAAAAATTTGTTAAATGTTGATAAGGAAGCTTGATCATTAGACATATGTCAAAAATAAGTAATGGTGAAATATACACTTTTTGGACATCTGAAATATAAATAACTCATTTTTCTTGTTCTTTATTGTGATGTAAATGGTGCAATCTCTTTGCTTTATTGTTTCCACTTAAGCATGTAAACATTTTCTTAACATTTTTGCAGATGTTTGTCCATGACTCTTGCTATCCTTTCTTATATATGACTTTAAAAAGCTGCTTGTTATTATATGATAAATGCAATTGGAGGAAAAAGAAATTCCATATAATTTATTTTTTGTGTGTGTTTTAGGGAAACTGGGAGAAGCGAATTCTAAAAAGTCTAAACAGCATGTGCACAGAACTCGATATCCCACTAGCACAGAAGGTAATGTGTTATTAACTCTCTGTTGCCAAACATACATTTCTGGACATTAAACCTCATCTTGCACACTTGTAATGTTTATTTTGCACTTGGTTATCAAGAGCTGCAAGGCCACTATCTAAATGATTTTAATACAGAATAATTTTCAGGGATAGTGGAAATGTGTGCGTCAGCTCAACTTGGGAGAAGATGAAGTGTATAGGTAGATCTTCCTCTTTGCTGTTGCAGTAATTATCCTATTGAGGGAGCAGCATGTTGAAAAGCTAATTACTATGTTCATTGCTCTTAATAGAGCATTTTTGTGTGCAGACTCAGCTGTGTAACTTCTAGCTGCTTAGCCTGTGCACTATATAGATACACTTTGTGTGCTGGAGAAAGCCACAGTTGAACTGGTCCTCTAGGAGAGAGAGATGCTGGTACATTGCTGATTCTGTCATTAATTCTCCTCTATTTTGTTTTGTTTGTTTTTTATTAATTTAGAGGCTTTAATTTTAAAGATCACGGAATTGAGCAATAATGTTAGAATGTTTTGGATTTTATCTTTCTCCTGTTATATGTCTATGAAAGGTAGGAGAACCACTGTGGTTCATCATATGAGATAAAGGATGCAGCTGTGTTTGCTATTCGTGACTGTGCCAGGGACAGGAATTTGATGACAAAGTCCAACAGCTCTATGGAAGGTGCAGTAGAACTTGAGTAATACGAAACCAACTACTAAATAACCTAAAATTCATTAGTGAATGCATGGAACTATTTAATGGGCTCCTTTTTTCCTTGAACTGGAACTTGGACTTTCTACAATCAAATCTACCTTCAGGCTGGGTATAATTTGTAAGCAAAATAAGTTTGTGTTGCTGTTGCAATCTATTTTTTAAAGTGTTACATTAATTTATGTATTTGAAATAGGCATGTTTTAACTCATTCTGTCAAAAATAAGAGTTACTTTTTTGTGCCTTTCAGAGGCCTGTAAATGAACAGAAAGAACTACTTAATAAATGGAATGAAATGGGAACTGATGAGCCAGGTAAGGTCAACTAAATTTATGTGCATTACATTTCTGTACATAGAAAAATAGCATATACATCTTATTTATCAGTCACAGATTTATGTGATCAATTCAAAGTAAACCTATTTCAGTCTTTTTTTCTCAGTGGTAATGTGTCATCCTGTATAAAGAAGTATATATTCATTTCATTGTTATTTTGTTTCAAGTTATTGTACTAACTGTGAGTTATCACTGAGAGGGTATATTATAATACTCCTCATTCCAGGGCTTTGGAGATTCACACAGCTAGGGCACAGCTCCTCTTAGTGTAAGATCAAGCTAATAGAAAGAAAATGTTCAGAACTATGGATAATTAAGCTCAGGTCTCTTCCATGTCTGAGAATCGTTCAATCTAAAGACTTATGTGGAATAAGTAAAAACTTCCTGTGACTACTGTTCATGTACTTGGGGTTTACAAAACTAACAGTAGCATAATCTCAGAGAACATGTGGTGGTTGTAGCCATGGTGCCTGTGATGTTATTTTCATCTTTGCTTTAGTATGTTATTGAAATTGCTAGATTGTGTTATAGGTATGGGAAAATTACTTTTTTTTTACATCTCTTGGTTTTAACATAAAATCATTGAAATCTAATTTCAGATCTAAGTCTCTTCCGGCCTGTTTATGCTCCTAAAGATTTTCTCGAGGTAAGTGTTCATGAAACAATGACTCAGCTATTGACTTGCATCCATTATAGTCTTTAATGTGAAGTGGGAAAAACAGCTGCTAAAAGTGTATTTTAAACAACTTCTCTTTTATAGCAGGTGAAAATTGGCATGTTTGTGATGACTCCATATTTTTACAAAATGCAATCCTATTGTGTCTTTTTTTTTTTTTTTTTTTTTTAAACTGCAGTTTTAAAGTGTACTTGTGATAAACTCTTTCTTCAAAGAACAGTTTGGAGCTAACTTTTTTCTTTGAGGGCAATTCTCCAGCTGATTTAATAAATAATTTTACATTTTAAGCTGCAATGCATTGAACTGATAAATGAATGCAGTTGAAATTGTAGGTCATCTATGAAGACTGTGAAAAATCAAACATGAAACAGAACTGTGTGGAATTTGGAGGCTTTTGTCTGCAATCAAACCAAACCATTAAAAAAAAAGTGACTGCTGAATCTTTAAAAGTCAGAAATGACAGTATTACTCCTCATTTTGTATGGTTCAAGCACAGGACCTCTTAGTATAACAGAAGTTCCTTTACCAGCTATGCCAAGAATAGTAAACATTGTTGATGACAGTGACCTTAATGGTGACACAGTAGGAGATTTTGGATTAAAATGTGACTGAAAGTAAAATTTTAAAAATCGGTATCTGTATATCCTCTGCATTATACAGGGAAACAAACCGTCTAGAGCAAGGTTGTCCAACTAATTTTCACCAGGGGCCACATCAGCCTCACAGTTGCCTTCAAAGGGCTGAATGTAATTTTAGGACTATGTCAATGTAATTACTCCTGCGTTTATAGTATAACAACAGTGTAGAATTCTAGAATTAAGATGGCCTCCTCATTTACAGAATAAAACTTAGAAGTCTAACACTGAATTGTCAGTCAGAATTAATGCATTAATATTGCAATGTGATTCAGTGCAAGTTTAGTGGAATGTCTTTTGTAGTGGCAGGGGAGATTTGCAGTATTTCTGACTTAAATGTAAATTGTTTCATGGTTATGAATTGTGCATGCATTTCTGAATCCAACAGTAAAATTTCTGTCCATTTTATTACATTTTTAAAGAGTTCCTCTTGTTCAGTTAGTAGTATTGGAAATGTTTAATTTATTCTGTTTTCTATCATTGTAGAGACAGTTGAGTTGTATATTTATTCTTGAACCTATAAACAAATCCATCTTCATTTTAGCCTTATCCAGTGACCTTCATGGTCACTCTGTTTTTCTTTTATACTGTTTTCTTTCCAGAGTTTGCGGTTTCTTACATTATCTTTTAATTTACAAATCTGACAGTGAGGTCATATGGTATTATAATACTTCCAAGTCTGAGAATAGTAGAGGTAGGATGTTGTGGAAGAATTTAACAAGAGGTGGAAACTTATCTTAGAATCCTTGCCAGCTCAACATTATATCAAAATCTATACCCATGGAATACCAGTATGTAAGAGACTGTAAATTCCTTTATATATCTTGACATGTTTCCTTGTCCCTTCAATTCTATCTTTACTTTAGGTTTTCAATTCTGTAATTTTTTTTTCCTTTCCTAAATGAAAGAAGATATTTTGGTGTATTATTATTTAGCAAGATATTATTTTAGCAGCAAATTATGTAGCACTTCAATTGAAAGCTATGTAAGATCACCAGTGTAAGAATGTGGGTAAAAATTCTTTCTGAAAAAGTAATACTGAAGAATATCCTGGATACTGTAGCTATTAGAAATATACTTTTGGTGTTCCTATAGCTTTGATAAAGAATTGAATTTCAGTCAAGACATTACTATATAGCCAGCACGTAATCCCATATATCAAAAATTATTTCTGCTTTTTTATTTCATAATATGAGCTTGCTTTTTGAAGTGGAATATGTTTGCTTCTTTAAAAAAGTGTCTCCTTTTTGACTTCAAAAATGTTGAGATATAATTTGAAAATTAGGGCCTACATATATAACAGTTACAACAAATGATTTTATACTGAATGTACTGTTCGTAATACTCATGATATTAAGAAGAGGTCTGAATGTAAATTTCTGAATATATGCAAGGAATGACAAAAACTACCATTTTTAAGGTACTGATGAACCTTCGAAACCCAAATTATGAAAATGGAGAACAGCTTAGTTTCAGAAATCACCTGGGGCTAATTCAGGTTCCTCTAAAAGTTAAAGATATTCCAGAACTGGTAAGTATATTTTTTCTAACAAGAGGTTTTTGTAAGAATTATTTTGCTTTGCTGATGAATTAGATGCTAAACAATAAGAATATTGGTATCATAAGTTTCTCCTTTTGAAAGTGAAAATCCATCTAAATACGTAGTTAAAACACAGAGCATTAAAAGTTTTATAAAAATACATTTTAATGAGAAATAAAACATAAACATTTATTTGCCAGTAGAAAAGTTTTCATTTTATGCCGCACAAGTTTTATTTGTGCCAAAACTAAAATACACTTCTGTACATATTATTGACTTACTCATTTTTTTTTTTTTCTGTACAAGAAACTTCAAATATGTAGTATATCTTAATTCTACAGTTTTATTTGATGCTGTACAAGATCAGTAACCTGACAGTCAGTTAGGTTCTGATTTTCTTTGCAAAGTAATTTTAAATCAATCCCCTTGTAAATGAAATGAAATGCTTGGGTATTAGTATTATAATTGGAAAACAGGAGAGCTCTTCTTAATGCTTCACTGATAAGGCTCTTGAGGATTTTATGCTGGTAGAAAAACTTGCACCTGGGTTAGAAAAGAACTGGGAAATAGAGATCCTTAACCTGATCTTTCATTCACCACTTTATTACATCCAGGTGTTGCTCATAGTTGACTCGAAAACTGGGGCCTATAATGAAAACCAGAGTAAGAATTTATGTCAGATTCTTCTCTTTAAAAACCTGAGCACATATTTCATTTGTATGCATTCAAAATAACTATGTTTGGTTTAGAAAATATTTGCATTAAGCCTTTCAGGAGATATCTCCAGTGATTTGGAGAATTAAACGTTGCTAATTACTGTTTTATGGTTTTATTTCTTTTCAGAAAGAAGACTTCAGTGAGCTGGGCTTAAATATAGGACAGCTGGGTATAGATGATTCCGCACAAGTACCTCCTGGTTAGCTAATGCTGTGCTTCAGTCATTTAAATGGAACACTAATGAGCTGACTACTTATTATCAAGTAATCTGTGTAGTTTTTCCATAATGAACCATAAACATTTTTTTCTGTAACTATGACTGTAGTTATTTTCTTAGTAAAGTACAGCTAGTAATAGAAAACATTGCAAATATGAAGGGTCAGATTTGAAGAAGATTTAAAATCATCACCTTAAGTTGAAAAATATGTTGATTTCAGTGTGTTTGAACACTTCAGGATCTAGAGAACAGAATTGCCTGTCTCCAAAAATACAGAAAATATCAATAAATATCAAGCCAACTAACAGGCATATATACAAACTTTTTTTAAATTACTGTCTTTGAGAAAAAATTAGAGAAAATATCCAAACATTAATATTTAGTTGCTTAAATAGTGCATAATTTCTGTTGTTTTTCCATGTATGCATTTAGTCCTGCAGAAACAGGTTTTAAAATGGTCTTCCATATGAAAGTGGAAAACATTGTAGGATCAAGTGATGTTTCTTTTTAAATTGAAGCATACCTAACTGAAAGTCAAGGTTCATGCAGTACAGTGCTACTTCAGTGTTTGTGTCCTTCAGATCAGAAAAAAATCTGTAGTATTATTTTTTCTTACTTTCTGAAAAAGAAATTGATGCTCATGCAGGTTAATTTTAGTGACATTAGCAGTACAAGTCAGCCGAATGTAGTGTTGTGTAGTAAAAATATACAATACATTACTAGCTAGAATATATTTTTTTTCTGTTTAATTTTTGCTATTTTTTTCTATTTATTTTCTAGAGTTCTTTGAAAATGAACATGTACGTGTTGGACAGAAAGGTATGGATCTCTTTTCATCTGAAATAAACTGTGAGTAGTTAGGAATGCGTATAGTAAATTTCTATCTCAATTACGTATACCTTTTAGAATTTTAATAATTTAGACAGACTAGTGCAAATCATAGTCAGTAATACCATAGAAATGTAGACAGAGACAGTCAGTAATACCATTGTAATTTAGGCAGAGACAGAAAAGCAAGCATTTACAGTCTACCACTAGCTACCAGATAAACAGTTCTGTAGTGATTTCATTAAAAATTAAATAGGAAGCATACAGACATAAGATTTTGGTGGCAACTTATTCCACTACTGAATTTCATTTTGAAATCAAAAGACTCTGGACTCCTTTCTCTGCTCACACAGTTCTCATTAGTGTAATGGGGTTTATGCCTGTGCGTCAGAACAGAGATTTTTAATGGTTATTTGCACTTGCAGGACTTGCTAAGTATTGCAATACTAGGCCACCATGCAAAATTCACTCGTTTGTTTCTGTATACTGCTTTTTCCGAAGAAGTTCTGTGGTTTTTTGTAGGTTGAGAAATAACCTACAAAACAAAGGGAAAGATAAAAGAAATAATGATTTATTAGCTCAAGTTTGCTTGTAGAAGAAACATACAAGGAATGTTTGGAATACGTCAAAATCTGCTCCATAATGTCTCTTGTGTTACCTGGTAAACATCATCACCATCAAAGAAAAAAATACAGAGGATAGTGTCCCAAAAATTCTTCATCCTATTCTTTTGTTACAGTAACAAAATAGTGACCTTTCTTGCTTGCTTTTCCTTTTGCGATCCTCCTTCTATCCCTCATCATCTGTCTTCTGATCCAAGAGCAACTCATTTGGGTACTGCCTATCTCTCAGTTCTTTTCCTGTTCTTCCAAATAAATTCCCCATCCAGACTTCCTGAGCCAGTCGTTCAGCTCCACAATGTAATTCTTACTCTTTGTCTCTTGTCTGTGTAGAGCAGCCTCTGTTACAGAGATTGTCTTAGTTTTTCCTATATACAGAGACACAAAATTATCTAAAAATGTCAGTTAAGAGTCTTGACCATAAACTAAAATCTCAGTTCATTCAGTGGGAATCCAACTCCATGCTCTGTTGGGTGTTGGTTATGACTTTGGTTGCCACTGGTGTATTGATTTTGCTTTTATATTAGATGTATTGCCAAGTCCAAGCAATTTTCTTAATTGTATTTAGTAGAACCAATGTTGTATACAGCAAAACTACTTTTAAATATTTTGCGTCTCAGTAAGAAACAATAAAGGGAACACTCATGGACACTGAGATGAATCGCAGTCTGAAGTTTTGTGGGAAATGTAGGAGTGGTTTTCTTTTCGCCCTCTTCATTTAGGAAAAAGGATTACACACCATCTGTGTTAGAGATCAGCAGACTGGTCTATTCAGTATTTAAGGACAAAGGAGTCACTTAAATAGATTTATAATTCCAAACTTCATTCTTCTAAGTCATGTCAGGACAGATATTGTGAATATCGAGTTTAGTAAAATTTAGAAAAGCAAACAGTTTTTGAGAGACTTCAGAAAAATCAGAGGATAGCGATTTGTGGAAACTTCTGAGTACCAGAACAACACCTATATAATGTCTAGGTAATCTCACAGAAATATTCTCCTGTCTCTCTGTTGTGAAAGACATTTCAGGGTGCAGCTAATCACATAACCTTGACAGGAAACAACACTTCTACCAGATTAGGATAGCTAAAGATAATTGTTTTTCAATTTTGTAGATTGAAATAAGGAATGAGATAATCTGCTTTAAGGTACGTGCAGTACTGTATTCAGGATGTGACAGGGTAGCCTAAAGCCTCATAGGAATGACACATCTAGGCAAACCTGTCAACAATATTGTTTTATGTCAATCTGAAGAAACAACAACATATTTTGAGAAAGTCTTTTTTCTCTAGAGTATGTGGACCAATAATGAGAGAACATGACACTAGACTCTGAAATGGAAAAATCTTGCCCCACAGTTATCTGTGAAGATATTGATACAGTTCACACGAAAACAGGGAATACAAAAAACCCAAACAAACCAACAAAACAAACAACCCCCAGCCCCCCACCCCCCCAAAAAAAACCCCACAAAAAAAAAGAAATAAAACAAAAACACAAAAAAACCCAAACCAGAATGAGTGTTGATCTGCTATTTGAACTGAAATACCACTCATAGTTAAACAGTAGTATTTTGTGGCTATATACAGCTGCTTGTTCTGCTTGATACTAGCCCACTAGCTGCAACTATCCTTGATACAGCCATAGATACATCCTAAGGATACATGCTAAGTGCTATCTTCTTACAGAAAGTAGTACAGCCTTGCTTATTAACATCAGTTGCCTTGTTTCCCAGGGAACTGCTTCAAAAATGTGTTGTGGAAACCAGACCTTTTAGATATTTTCCCATTGACTATTGCTTACAGCATGATAAACCAGTTTGTAAAGTTAAAAATTAAAGTACTTGATAATTTGATAAACTTTGGACATCTTAAACTACATCAATTCATTTTCTGCTTTGTTTCTTACAGTTTTAGCAGAGCAAGATAGTGCAGCAGCTCAACAATATGTTCGTCAGGGATGTCCAACAGCACTGCGAGCTGATCTGTGGGCCCTCATTCTTAATATTTCTAACCAGCCAGAGGTAAGGAGCAAAGTGAGAGTAAAATACAAAGACTAGATGAAAACACAGAAATGCAGCACATATCTTCTAGTGATCTTCTTCCAAAACAGAAATGCTTCATTGAGTTGTCACAGAAACTGATAAACATTTTATGAGAATAGACACATGCCTGTAAAAAAACTCTGTGCTATGGTGAAATCTTTTAGGTTCTTCCCTAATTTTTTAACAGGTACATGGGCAAAATACTGTAGAAAAACTACTCAGTTCATCTGGCTAGCTCCTGAGGTTTTCCTGTGTGTTGCTGACTTTTTTGGAAGGAGATGAGAAAAAAGCCCTGGAAAGAAGGCTGAACCTCTCTTATCTTTGCTAAGTTTTAGAAAAAGAAGACATGCTATACCTTTTTCCTGGCTATTTGAATCTGTCATCATATTTCATGTACATGTCTTGTAAATTACTTTGTATATTATTGCAGATAGTCTACATATGTACAATCAAAAACACATTAAAAGGAACTAGTAAGATGTGAATTGTTTTAATATTGCCTTGTACATCACCCGTTTTTCATAGTACATTATGTTTGACTCAGGTACTCAACAATAAGATCTTCTGCAGTATCAGAAGACATGCTGTATTTATTATATCTAACATACCATAAAAAGTTAAATCCCTATTTAAATCTTTGCAGAATTGTGAATACTTGGATGCAGGGCTTTCATTGCAATAACAAATAACATGTATACATGCAAATTTGCTCATAAATGTGAGAATTTTACAGTACTTCATGTCCTTTGAGGAGGTAGCCATTTTCTTGTCATACTGGGGCATTTCTTGGTAACTACATAGTACAATCATAAGATCTTGTCCATAAAAACAAATGTGAATCTTGTTCGTTCACAGCTTATCTAAGGAGTTGAAGTTCTTTGGTCTGGTATTAGAATTACTTAGTTTATTCCTTTTTGAAAAAATAAAATAGACTTTTATTTCTAGTAAATAAAAGATTGAATTTTCTGCAGAAGAAAGCTGTTGGAATAATAACAAAATATTTTACATCTTACTTAATATACTCAACACTAGATTAAATTGAAGTTATTGGGACAGCTTGGATTTTAGAGATCGTTATGAGAGCAGGAATATTAGAGGTGTAAATATAATGTTGGTTATGTTGCATCTATTTTTATTTTGTTAAATGCTGAATGCTCTATCTTAATGTGGAAAACAAAATAATTGAATAAAAAAGGCAGGTATTCTGTTTCGATGACTGAGAGTCAAGATAGTATTTGGAAAAATGAGAAAATATTTCCTTTTATGTTCATATGAAGCATGAGTTGTTACAGAAATAGTTTTGTTAAAATCAATAGACACATAGACACACATCGTCACATAGACAATTTTCAACAGCTACCTTTTTTTAAAGAGGAACAAGATATTTGTGTCTGTTCATATATTTGTCAGCCACACTGTTAGGTCCTTTACAAGTTAACTCTAGTTTATAGTTGGCTTTGATATGTGTTTATACTATGCATGAAGTCGGAATATTTTAGACCTTCTCAAAAGGTTGGTCTCTCCTGTGAGGTTATTAGCTCAAGTTACTGTTAGGTAAGCTAGAAAACAGTACATTAGCTGTTTGATCACAAGTGCCTATGTATGTGCCTTTACTGTGTAACAGTAATTCAGCTCCAACTTATTGTAGGGATCCATGTGGACACTGATGTCAGGGCAGCTAATACGTTCTCATCGACATATTATTGAAAGTTTGGTATGGGCAGCGTTGTGTGTGTTAGCATCTAATATAGTTGTTTGGAAAATGTTATTCAGTAAAATTCAGCCTCTATATAAAGCTAATATACAGCCAAGCAATGGATGATGCTAGTAATCTAACATCGTAATCGTAAAAATGATAAACTGTAAACTCTATATGCAGGATTATTTAGAAAAGTGTAAACACATTTCCTGGCAAGGAATTGTTTATTAGTTTTCATTTTTAATGTTACATGTTAGAGAAACTCTGTTAAAATAGCATTTTTAAGGTTGCAAAGTCAAACATTGGAAAGCTGAACCGTGTCACAGTTAATATTGTCTGTGCAAACAGTCCAATTTGCTGTATATATTTTTATATTTTATTGTATGCTCTTGAATCACAAAATCACAGTTTTTCCTGTGGGATCTCTGCCTCATTGATTACACAAAATGGACGGTGCACACTTACTGATAATCAGTTTAATATTTTTTTCCTTCTTTTTCGTGTGTTACCTTATTGTTTATTCACTGCATGCTATTCAAGCAGTGCTTGAAAACAAAATTTGTTCATTATCTTATAGGCTTTTTTCCTCTATTTTTTTAAGTTAATAGGTTGAAAATCAATCTTAATTCTGAAAATTCCAGCATGCAGAAATTAGTAATGCTTTAGTATAGATTTTACTGAATGTAATATCCTAAGTTAAAAAACTTAATAAATAGGTCAGGTGGTAAGTTCATAATGGAGCGTGATGTAACTCTATGCCTTATCAGTAGAGTCATTTAGATTAGGATCTGTAGCTGAAGGTGCCCATTGCACTGTTCAGCCAGCTGAGAAACCAGTAGCAGCAATGGACTGTCATCATCTTTGACTGGAGAAGGATGTATGTTACAAGCATATTTCACAGGTGTCTAGCCAAAGGAGATTAAGTTTTGGATCCTCTTCCAGGATTTACCAGGAGGGACTTTCTTTAGCTGTTTTGTCTGTTATCTCTTCACGTAATCTGTTTAGATTTTTATTTTGTATCTGTTTCTGATACCTCTGTTCCAAAATCTACAGCTCATCTAATTAATGCTGGTTGTTGTTCTTTAGGCTTCATCCAATTCTCATAAGTCTTAGTGTCTCCTTTCTAGACTCCCAAATGTCAATCTTTCTTCATATTCCTATTTCTGTGCTTCACCCACTCATTTCTTGTATTAGGTTTGAGAGACAAGTGTAGACAGTGTAATCAAATGACAAGAGTAACCTGAAAATGCATCATGACCTGCCTGCGACTCAGCAGTGAGAGTGCAGCTCCTGTGCCAGGGATTTCATACTGGCCACAGGTGGCCTGTGCTGGCACAGAGGCTGCTGAGTAATCAAACCTTCCTTTCAGAGGAGGTGAATCACCAGATTCTGCTTAAACTAGCTTTGCTGGGTACTGCTGAAAGATCTGCTCTCTCTTGCTTCTGAGCTACTTTCAGTGCTGCCTTTTCCTTATGCGCTCGGGTTGATACGATATGAGTATTTTGGGTGGAAGGTTTGGTGTATGGCTTTGTAAAGTCAAAAGGTCTGGGCACTGCAATCCTTTCAACTTGGAAAGATGAGTATGTTTTGAATGTGCAGTATAAAAAAATACATATTATTTTTGAGGACAGCTGTGGTCTATATAAAAATGCAACACATTTTAAAAAAATAAAGATTATATTAAGATTTGGCAGACGGAGAAGAAAGGTTGAATCAGATGAAGATGGTGAGATTTTGGTTTTATAAATCAAAACATTTTAGGCTAAGAAACCTACAACATTTTTGGACACTCCTGAAACTTAGTAATAGTCAATTATCTCATCTGGAGGAAGAAATGCAACCAAAAAGTAGTAAAAGAGGACTTGAATCTTTTTTGAAGCCTGAGAGAAGCTCTTAAAAATATTTTTCACTGTGTAAGGAAAACTAGTCACTTAGCAAAAGGGTCATGTGGCTCGAAAGCAAATCTGTGACCAATCTTGTTTATGATTTGGGTATAAGGAATACATTTATTAATGAATCGCAGCTTCTTGTCTTACTAAGAGGCATGGGCAAGATCTTGTGGTCAAGCCATGTCTATAAAACCAGAGTGATTCCCAAGCCCTGTTTTTGTTTTGCATCACAAAAATCACAATTTAAGAGAAAATTAATGCAATGAGTAAACTATTCCTAGAATGGTTATGATGGGTTTTGTATTGCAAATCTCTTTTTAATAGTTTCTGATTTGTTTCCCAAACTTTTTCTCATGAGTTTTAGCTCAGGTAGACAGCTTGGCCTTCTAGTCTTTTTAGTAAATTATTTAACTGTTATATTTAAGTGCTATTTTACTCTGCAAATATTTGCAATGTAAATTTGCTATTCGTTTCTTCAGGGTAGTGTTTTGAGTTGTGTTTGCTGAAATTATAACAACAACAGCAAGTGGTGTCTTACTTTCTGAGAAATGACCAAGTTGGCATAGTGAGTTTTTGTAAGAGCAAAGGAGAAATTAGTCTTTATGAAAAACTAAAAAGTGATGAACTATTTAGCTTTTTGTTTAAAATCATACTGAATATTCAACTGAATTATAAAGAACTTCCATTCAGTTTCTGCAAGTTGCTGAAGAATCTGAGTGCAGTTGTTCTCCCTTTTAAGACAATGTCCATCAGGTTGCTTTTTCTTACCATTTTTTTAACTGGTTGAAATATTTACACTAAATAAACCAAATTAATGGAGGAAAATTGGGAAGGATGCATATTTCAAAAATTGTACATCCTGCTGGCTAAAGCTAAGTGATTATATCTTTGTTCTAACTCAGGCAATATTTGCCCTATATTCTAATAGGTAGATTGGTTTTTAAAATCAGTACACAAGTAATCTGAAGGGTGAGAAATGGGAAGTCTCTACATTTCAGCTTTACTGATTCCTTTGCTAAAACAAAAAGAATTTTTTCAAAATGTTTTAAATACATGTGTCATTCTGGATTAACAAATAGCAAATACTCTGTTCTAATTAAACCTGTTTCATTTAAATTTGTTTCAGTGCTTTTCTGTTTTTCTCCCATGGAAGATACTGTTCACTGGCTACACTAAACTGCAATTTATACTTGCAATTAACATGATTCTTTGCACTTCAATTAATAATGCAGTTGAATTGAGGCATAGGAAGCTAGTAAATATTTTAGAGATTAATAAAATAACAATTACAGTTCAGTATGATGCCATAAACAAAGCTGCACTGAAGCTAGCAGGGGCTCCTGTAAGCAAATGTAAAACATAATTGAATGGCTTCCTAATTCAGGAAGGAAAAGTTTAGTACAAAATCCTGGACTAGTGATAACGTCAACTTGTGGCTTGGAGCCACCGTGTGACCCGCCTTCTTCCAGGCAGTTTTAGGGATCTAAAACCGAGGAAATGATAACAGGAAACCTTGAGGTTATTAGAATTTATTTCCCAAGTTTCAATAAATAGGTCATTGCATTAGCCAGTGCTCTTGTAGCCATGAGTTTCATTGTGTCATTTGTTACACAGGACTATTTCCATGTACAACAGAAACAGTTAAACATGCAGTCTGCTTAATATGAAAAAGAAGAGGTTTGCTATTTTTAATTAGCTGCTTCTATTCTAATATATACAGTCACTTGAGATGGCAAAAAAACCTCCAGACATTATTCATTTGGCAGTGTTACACCTAATTAGACTACGGTATTGATGCTTTAAAATTGTAACTGGAACATTAGAGTAGTTCTCTGTAGCTCTTAAGAACAGAGTGATACATTCATATGGCAATTAATTTACATTCAGTAAATATTTGTGTCCAATAGCGCACTACTTATACATCCCCTTTTTTATTTCTCAGAAAGAAAAATGTAAATATTTTCCCTGTGTTAGTTACCAGTATTTAATAAATAAAGCTATTGTTCTCATTCCGACTTAACTGTCTAATAATGTATTAATTCTAATAATTTCTAAGTGTATGATATTCACCACTTCTTGGTTTTGGATCAATACAAAGAACAGTTACAATGTTCCCTGGCCTTCTCTTAACTTTTTTCCATTCGCTCCCTCTCAAAATTTGATCTTACTTCCCATTTGTTCTTTAAATCCTTACTCCAGACTTACCTTTTTTTGCAAAGAAATTGGCAGTAAATATTATGTAATATACATAATGTATGGAATATACAACCATTCATGTGGTGCCTGTAGAGACACACTGAAATAAAAACATTTTTATGAAGAGGAGTGGAACGTTCGGACTGTTGATTTAGTTTATAAATTTATTCCAAATCAATTTGAAACTGTGGTATTCAATCTGAATTTGTTATTCAATTGTAGGAATAATGACAGAGAGGTATTTAGGGTTTTAAGACTTACATGATGATAGTGCGATGTTTAATTTTGTGTTTCCTTTGCAAGCTCTTTCTAAGAAGAAAGGGGTAGACTAAGCAAAAGCAGAGAAGTGTTTGCTTTAATACTGCCCCATCATTTTATCCTTGTATGTGTTCTGTAGACATTCAGGAAATGACTGGAGTTTTAAAAAAGGTCTGACTTCTTTGTATTTTTCACAAGATACTTAAAATATAGTTACAATTTTATCTTTTCCTAATTATACTATTTAGAGAGTCATATTAGATTGGTATCAAATATTTGCAACAACTCATTAATGCTAGAAGATACGGCAACCTAGTAATGAAGAGGGGCATGAAAATAGAGGGTAACAAAGAAAAACAACAACAACAACAAAACAACATAATTATTTTGAGCATTGAAAAGGTTTTAGCAATAGAGACCCAAAGGTTGGAAGATACTGATCATTGGTTTGAATTAGTTTCTTCATTCTCATTTTAGTGATTATCCAAAGGGGATGTCATTTTATAAAGTCTCAAATATCTGCCTCATTTCTTAGGGAATAAGCTAGACTAAATAGTGATAGAATGCTTCGCAAATTGTGTAGTGGGGTTTTCAGCTGAATAAATGCTTATCATTTTTCTTGATTTTTTAAAAAATTTTAAATTGTTAAAAATTGGCTTAATTTGTTTAAATATAAATTAAAATTATGTCTCAGACTGATTATGATAATGTTTTAATTTTAGGATATCTTGTATTATGAACAGCTTAAGTCAAATGTGATTCAGCACGACCTTTTAGTGGACAGCCTGATTTACAAAGTAAGTGATTCACTAAACAGTGCTTAAGTGATTTATATATCTTGTTTTTTAACAAAGAAAATGTTAGATGGTTTGGTTTTAAATAGCGTAAGAATAATTAGTGTGGATTTGTTATTGTTAACTCTCTCCTTGAGCCTGTGTTGACTCTTGTGTAGGATATTTGTTTGAGTTGAGCTATTAAGTTGTATAGCAATGGTAATTTCATTTGAAGGAATAACTGGTTTTGCGAGGAAGAAAGCACTGGGGTCTGAGTGCATCCATTTGGAGTTTCAATTCTGAATATTCTAATCGTCAAGTTAATATAGCATTTTTAATTTTAAAATGTGGAGTATATGCTTAACTACAGCTCTTTCATGATTCAATGGTGAAACAGTGTTATCTACTGCTGTGTTGAGCTTCTATGGGAATCTGAAAGGAGGTTTTTGGCTTCAAACTGCTGCATGTTTTGATTGCAGGATGTAAAGCTGACAGCAAGCAATGATGACTACTATTTTGTATTTGAGGATTATTTATATCAGGTATGTAACTATTTTTTTTCTTAGAAAAGCTAGAAAGTATACTCCTGTGGGATTACATCATCTTCTGAGTGAGGACTGCCTTTGTTTTTCATGTGCAAGCAGAGTACAGTGGGACCCTGGACAGCATCTGTTTGCTGCATTACGTGTACTTTCCCTTCTGAATAGCATTACTGTAAATTAATCTTGTACACTTAAACAGATTAAGCAAGACAGGCTTCTTAAACTCCTATTCTGAAAGACTCTACAGAACATCTTTCAAATGCATGAGCCAGAAAGTATGCAGTCAGCCATATTCTTCCCCTTTCCAGCTTTGCAATAATAAAATTGTTAACAGCTGTGGCATACAGAGAAATTTAGACTTGAGAAGTGTAATCAGGGTTCTGGTTAAAACTGAACAAATTTTTAAAAATGCTTTACAGTGATATACTACAGTAAGCACAGGAGATGTTGTATTGACATATTTTTAAATGGAAGACGTTGATTCTGAATAAGGTAGTGATATATATGGTTAATCTTAGAATTGCTCCCATTCCAAAGTTGCTTCTAGCAATGGGAAACCCAGCTATTGCTGACTGTCAGATGCCCTCAAATAGAAGGACATTACATTTATGAATTTCCTAATGTGTAGTTGATTGCAGTGTCAACATAAATGTCATGCAGCAAACTTATCATTTCCACAGTGCTTTCAATTTCATTAGTCACATCTGTTAGGTTAGACTAGCTTAATTTTTTGTTTAAGAGCTATGTGAAACTAAATGATTTCTTATTTGATGATAATATGTAAAACTGCTAGTAATTAACCTAAGCAAGAAACTGTCCTTAATGCTGCTTAGTCCATGTAGGTATAAATATATGCATTACTGTTTAAGCATACTATTCAATCATGTCTACATAGAAGATTTTAGTACAATAAACATTCCAACATTAATACTTAAAATGGTAAACTCATGAAATTATAGCTTTTTTTACTTAAAATAGTTCCAGGATTAAGATCTATAACTAAATTTGTTTCTGAATTAAAATTTGAAAAATTATTGCATAGTGACAACTCAGGGATATTTATTCACTAAAATATTTATTATACGTGTAGAAGTTTTCCTTGATTTAAGGGTCACATTGTTCTAACATTATCTCTTCATCATGGAATGTGAAAATCTCATTCTTATTTCTGCTTCATTCATTATATAGGCTACTAAAGCATATTAGTTAGTCATAAACTGGCAGTTCCAGTGGACACAATATAATCTCTGAAGGAGCATCAATATGGTATAATATTTTATTTGAAGGCCGTCAGAAATAGATTATGTTCAACATTCCAAATATATAGCACAGTTGAATATTTTAATTTTCATACATCTCTCTTAAGTAAAATAGTTATTAGGGAATGAAAATCATAAAAGGGATTAAATTAGCCTTACTAATCTGAAGGAGAATCACCAAAAATCTTTGAAAAATGAAGTGCCTAGTTTTACCGCAAAAGCTTTGAGGTAAAGAATATCTCAAACTTCTAATTACTGGTTGCCCTAGTTTTGTTTGGTACTTTGTGGTATTCCTCAGACGACTCTTCTAGACGAAAGCTATCCATTTTTAGAATCACAGAATGGGTGGGGTTGGAAGGGGCCTCTGGAGATCATCTAGTCCAGCTCTCCTCCTGAAGCAGGAACACCTAGAGCAGATCGCACAGGAATGTGTCCAGGTGGGTTCTGAATGTCTCCACAGCCTCTCTGGGCAGCCTGTTCCAGTGCCTCCAGCCTGTCCAGGTCTCGCTGAATGGCAGCACAGACTTCTGGTGCATCAACCCTTCCTCCCAGTTTTGTACCATCAGCAAACTTGCTGGGGGTAGGCACTTCATCCAGGTGACTGGTGAACAGGTTGAACAAGGCTGGACCCAGAACTGACCCCTGGAGAAGACCACTGGCCACAGGCCTCCAACCAGGCTCTGCACTGCTGGTCACAGCCCTCTGAGCTCTGCCAACCAGCCAGTTCTTGATAGTTTTCTCTTCCAACCTAATCTGCAAATGCATTGCTGCTGAATGATTTGATTCTGTTGCCCCTGAAAAAATTTAGCAGTGTGAATCACTCTGATATGGAATATTATATATTGATTTTATATGATAACTGGAATTAAATTTGCCTAAATCAAATAGGTAATGAAAATGTTAGTTTAAATCAGATAAATTGTTTCTGTTTGCGCTGGGTTTCTGGTTTTTTTCATGACAAGTTATTGCCTCTGAGTTTTCCAAGTCATCGAGCAGAGTGTGGCATTTGTCTGTGTATTACTTAAAAGATAAAGCATCCATCAAACCCAGAAAATTTAGGCCTAAAATAGCAATGAGGATATTTGGTTGGATTATTGGTACCTCTTTATTAGCATGCATAAGTTTATAATCTCTGTGAAAAACACTGTGAAATGATGTAATTTATTTCCTTTATTATCTTTGCTTTCTTCATCCCAAAGTTTACATGCTTTTATTAGTTCTTTGTAACGATTGAAATAGAATACAGTTACTTTTAATATAGTGATTTATTTGTCATATAAGCTTAGGTTTTGTGGGTTTTTTTTCTTTTTTTTTTTTTTTAGTCCTTTAAATGCTGTGGGTTTATTTTATTTATTATTATAAATATCCAATAGTTTGCCGAAAAAAGGGGTTTGTGACATTGTTTTCTTTAGCATTCTCATTTTTTGTGAATAAGAAAAATAATGCACAAATTATTAAATATGTAAATGCATTATTTCAGGCCAGAAGTTCAGTTTTAACACTTTACTCTTACATCCTACATAATGAATATATGCAAAGAACCTCACCCAGCCATTTTTAGGTACAGTCATAAGTTTGAGCTAGAGTCTGTCTCTTCAAGATGCATAGTCTTAATTTAAAGACTTTCAGATACTGGTACTAGACACTGTATTCCTAAAAAAGGGGGCCTCAAATTAAGGTTACATTCTTTCCCTTATGAGGGAACATAATGTATGTCCTTTCTAAATTAGTTTCTTTTTCTTTCACCTCAGTTAACATATACAAAGAATTACATTTGCCTGTGTATTGTTATTGTCAGCTATATTTTGGCAGCTACAAAAATGATTGTGTATTGTGCAAAAATAATGTTTAGCTTAAACTGTTCAAGATAAAGAAACTATTTATTTTTTAAAAGCTGTTTGTATCTGAGAAATAGTTTTGAGGTTCAAACAAGGAAAAAGTCTCATAATATGACCTTTCCACCAAAAAAAAATTAAAAAGCAGTGTTGTTCAGATGTCACAGTGTTTCAGTTTTGCACGTTTCCTTTTGACAAATGCTGGTATCTGCAAAATGTCTTCAAGAATTAGTTGAAGTAAAAATCCATTCATTTTTATTCACAATAAATTATGTCATGAAACGCCATCTAAAGCATTTCTGCCTTTTACACCTTGGCTACAGGTAAAACAAACGAATGCTTAAAAACCTACAAGAGAGGGTTTAACTTATGCAAAGTCAGCAGCAGGTTGAAGTCTGTCTTACTTCTGCCCTCTTGTGTACATTCTTGATAACGCAATCTTTCGTTGCATGAAAACATGAACATTTTCAAGTACAATCCTAATTATGACAGTTTTTATAACTGCATGTAGGGTGAGAGTCTCTATTGTTATTTTTTTTTCTAGGAATGCTTTCATTATTTAATTTTATACTCAGTTACTGTGAATACTAGATATTTCATTTATGTAACCAATAAAAAATACATTTTACAAAATGCAATGTGCGTTTCACAGCTTATGGATATGAGGTGAACATTTTAATCTGTGCTTTTTGAAAGAACTGAGTATCATGCAATCACTCTGTAAAGCTCCTGGGAATGAAAGCAGATGTAAGGATCAGTCTTCTATATCTGCACACAGGTGGAAATGTAAATGTTTCATTTGCTTATTCACTTACTAGGACTTCCCCAGGTTATAGTAACTGAATAGAAAAGCAACCAAATAGACAGTAAAGCAGGCAGTTGCATGCACAGTCACTAATGATGTGACAGCAGGGGACAGACCCGTGCTGAGAGGCAAAGAGGAGAGTTGGAGAATGGGGATATTTTACTGATAATAAATGAATGTGAAGGCAAAATCATAGCAGGTTCAAAACAAGCCTGGAAATTTGAACAGGAAAGTAAATCAAGTTGGTCAAGAGCTTTCAACCATATTAGCTGTCTTCAATAACATCTAATAGGTGCTCATTAAGGCAGGTCCTTAGGTTTGTTTGACATTGCTTTGTTGATCCAGTAAGTCAGCTGATTCTTATATGCCATCTTTTCTACAGGTATTGCTCTGTTTTTCCCGAGATACATCTGTATTGGAGCACTTTACCTACAGTAGTGCCACCCCACCCAAATCATATATACGAGGTAAAAGGAATTGTTTTAAAAAAGATTGTATGGATTTTTGCTGCAGCATAGATTGTACGGTTTGCTGCAGTAATACAGTATGTGAATTTCCTTTATGTTCATTACACCTAGTAGACTACATTAAAAAGAATGTTAATAAAAACTTAATGTATCTAGTTGACACCTGCACAGATTCCAACAGTTTAGCAGCTGATCACATGAAGACCAGATTGCAATGTCATTCTTTTACTGTAGCTTTCTGTATTCTCCAGAACAGCATGGCAGACGTATCCCCTTAACCTTAATCTCTCATAGAGCTTCACTGTCTTCCAGGTCTGCAGCAAATGCCTTTAGAGATCCTAAGACACACCCCAATAAAATCTCTATAGATAGCATTGCTGAAATCTTCCTCTTCTTTTTTGCTGTTTGTCATCCTCCATTATTGCTGCTGCATTTTACTTTTATATCTGACACCCTACCTGTCTTATTGCATTGCTTGCTTGTTTTAGGCAATAACAAATGGTCAACAAGGTAATTAGTTATTTTTATAATTGTAACTAAGAATCCACCTTTTAAATTTAAATCTTTACACCTTTTAACAGTTTAATGACATCTCAATTGTGGTTTGATGATTCACAGGAAAACTTGGAATGGAAGAGTATGCTGTTTTCTATCCTCCAAATGGTAAGAATTATACTATTGTCTCCTCTAGTGGTAGATTGGGAAGATACAGGATATTTTTCTCAAGTACGTGATAACTTCTATTTCTATTACAAATAATGTTTCACTGTTATTCTGTGAAATTCATTAGTTTAAAGGAATAAGCTGGACTGAAGGTACTCCAAAACCACATTCAGCCTGGTGTTAGTAGTCGCACATGGATTATGTCTGTATGGGTAGGAAGGAGAAGGAAAACAACTTCTGGTGCAGCAGCTTGTGCTCCAGTCTTGTGTCACCACTCGGAGGATCTGAATGATATGTGCTGAAACAGTCTGACCCCAGCTTTTCAGCACTCAACAAACCAC
Source organism: Nesoenas mayeri (assembly GCF_963082525.1). Classification (NCBI taxonomy): domain Eukaryota; kingdom Metazoa; phylum Chordata; class Aves; order Columbiformes; family Columbidae; genus Nesoenas; species Nesoenas mayeri. The sequence continues at coordinate 57,963,881 of NC_137540.1, read as the reverse complement.
ACCTTAGAGTCTTTTCCTTTCAAAATTTGCGTTCCTTTAAAAAACTCAGACATAACTAATCTATATAATTTTAAGTTAGTATCATTGCTGTTGGTTTTACTTCAGTTATTAAAAGTTTTTTCAGCTCCTGTTTTAATCATTTAAACCCTTTTCTATTTAATCCTTTCCCTGTTTCTGTGGTGCATTTTTATTTTAAGTTCAAGCTCTTTGCTTTCAAGGCCTTACTTCACCAATCTTAAATCTGCATCACTTGCCTTGTCTTTTACATCTTCTGTGTTCCAGTGGTGTCAATTACAGCACATATTTTTGTTCCCCCTTCTTCCATTTTTGCCTCCACAGTTCTTTGCGGCTTTGGAGCCATGAAGCATTGTTCCTGTGGCCTTTTGCCAAAGCCGCTCCCTCTTAACAGTCTTATATGAAAATGAATGAATGGGAGCTAAGATCTGCTGGAAAAGAGGAGAGAGCTGTCATGATACAACTGCCAAGTCCTATAAATGTTTTGTCTGAGTACTACATGAATTACTAGAGGTCTTGACCTCCTTTTTTCCTGTTCCCTACTTGTCAGTGCATGACATTTACAGGTTGTCATTTATCTGAAATAAGATGCTGATTTCAGCAAAGCTTATACGTAATAACTTAATGGAAATGGAGCTTTACTTGGCTTTCTAGGAACTATAGCATGTGTTCAAGCATGTAGCTGGTTGTACTGAAGTAAGTGATACAGTTCCTGTGCTTAAATATTTACAGGACTGAGATCTAAGACTTAAGGTGCCATAAAAAAGGAAATATTTTATTCCTATAGTAGGCAGAATGCAATTTAGAAACCTGGTGGGAAAATGCTTTTTTTTTAACATGGATACAAAGTAATATAAAAACAAACAAAGAAATGTTTTTGTTTTGTAGGTGTAATTCCTTTTCATGGCTTTTCTATGTATGGTAAGTGTGACTCATAAGCTTCATAACCTTCATAAACCTCAGGACTGCTTTTTATTATATCGCGGTTTAAAGCTGTATGTACTTTTCTGCAACTTTTAAACGTGTGTGTTTTCTATTTCTTTGGGTATGAAGACAGTTGTATATAATTTTAAAAATTCTAGTCTGTTTCTATGTAGTTGTATTACAGCTGACTACCATGTGGGAGTTCCTTCTTTGAGAGCTAGTAGCTGAGCTATACATTTTAATGTATATGAAGAGAGGGATAGTTTGTTGACAGAGTGCTCTTTTCTTGTGTTTCACTTCTGGGTAGACCAAGTTACCTGTGAAAAGAATTCCTAAAAACATGACGTGAGAGGACTGTTGCTGTATCAATTTTCCTAGGACAGGTGTTAAAGAAGCATTAAAGGATAGAATGGTTGCTACTTTACTGCATGGAGGAAAGTTCAAATATCCACAAGATTTCTAGGAAAAGAGCAGAAGAATCTCCTCAGTTCTTTGACATAACAGGGCAGCTGGTGTAGAGAGACTCCAACAATGGGAGAATGTTTGTTGCAGCTTGCCAGTTTTTTTCCTTTGATTTGTCAAAGCTGTTTGTGGCATCACAAGGCAAGCAGATTTTACGGTTATGCTCAAAATGGTACGTTTTGCTAATAAGAATGCTTAATGATCACGCAATCATTAAAACCAGATTATTTAAATAGGAAATGCAAACTTCAACCTGAGTAGGGCATTTAAGTCTTTGAAGTAATTAACAGCTTAGTTGCAGACTCTTCCTTAGGTACTCACCAGGAGGCTTTCACTTCTATGTGAAACCACTTGTCAAAATGTTTGTATTTGACTCTGCCCTTGAGAACAGCATCTCGAACTGTGTGTGAGCTGCTTCCCTCCCTCCTGGCTTCTCTCTTTGCAAGGGCTCAGAATGTGCTGGCAGATAGAAGGAGGAGGGCTGAAACTGGTGTAACTGTGGGTAAGGCAGCTGGGACCAAGCAGAGCACCCTGTCTGTTCCATGCTCTGCTGCTCGGGGAGGAAGTATCTGGGTCCTTATGTAAACCCTATGCGCTTTTACACATTCGCTTACATACCCTTGGACGGTGCCAACTGTCAGGCACTGCTCTGTTATCCCTCTGCCCTTTATGTATATATGCATGCTGCCAGCTCTTCCACCCTCAGTCCTTAAAAACATACACACTAGTAACACCCTCTGCTTTTCTTACGCCTATGTAAATACACATTTCTGTGAACATCTCACCCTACCTTAGCACCCCACCTCTCATACACATATGCCATTATTTTCTACTAAGCCACCTTCTCTGATGTATATATGAAAATAAATTCAAATATGCATACACCCATATATATATATATAAATGTACATACAGTCATGTGCGTATGTATACATATGTATACAGACAAAAGGTATACACATCCCTATCTTTGTGTAAATAAAACTGGAAGGGAAGGTGAATGTAGAGATAGAGGCTATGAGTGTGTTAAAATATAAGCTGTCATCCAGGATGAATGCACCTGTAAAATGAAGCAGTAGAAGCGATGAGTGGACAGATGAAAAGACTGCAAAAAGAGATGTATATAGAACAACTGCCTGTGAAACATGCACTGAATGGATGAGTAGAAATTGAGGGGAACTGCTTATGTTTGTACGACGTGTACGTATAATAGATTTTAGAAATGTAGCCAACTGTTGTTTTGAATCAGGTATATTAAGAGACTTCTAAATAGTACAGTACTGAATGCCTGTGTTTTTGAGATCTTACAAGAAATAATCAGGTCTCTATCAATCAGTTGTACTTATGTAATGTTATTGTGGCAACCAAAAGCTATTTTTTTATATATTTTCATCTTCATAACACCCATCTTGAAGCGGTGAACTTATTCCAGTCTTACAAATGGGGAACCAATTTGGAGATGGTCACTGGCCCAAGAGCACATTGGGAGTTATAGATGGTTTAATTAAAAACTTCTGCTGTTCAACATATCATTGCCCTACACCCCAGAGAAGCTATTCGTAAAGTGTATTTCTTATGCTTAGGAAGCCAGCACTGTAGTAAGCAGGTTCTAATTAGTTTAGATTATTGAAATATATAGAACTATTACCCAGAATGTGTTATACTCCCTTTCTTAACTTTTTATGTCAAGTGATAGACTCTACTGTAGAATTTCTCTTTCTAAATAATTTGTTTAGCATTGGTTTTGTAAATTGTACTACTATAAATTACTTTTCCTTATACTTCATGCACTTAATCATTGAGCTCTTTTAGCAGTTTACGGTGTTGAATCGATTATAATTTTTTTATCCTTTCAGTTGCTCCCCTCTGCTTTCTGTACCATGAACCTTCCAGATTGTATCAGATATTCCGTGAGATGTACGTGAGATTTTTCTTCAGGCTCCATTCCATCTCTTCTCATGCCTCTGTAAGTTCATCAGGAATGAAAACTCACTTGATATTCAGTTTGCTATGGAACAATAATATACATTGGTGTGATTTTGTATGCAATTGAAATATGTATGTACTTCAGGCAAGCTTGAAAAGAATATTAGGTAACTCCAATTTGGATATTTTTGTCTTCTGTGTCAATGTTAGTTGTTGCTATATAATATCATATATTCTAAAACAGTACAGTTCTCATTTTATGAGGGATTTTTTTTTTTTTTTGAGAATCAAGTCTTTCCTGTAATAGGTTTCTTAGTTCAAGAAGTCACATAAATATGTACTTGCTTTCATTTTTATCAATAACATGTAAGTGCACACAGTGTAGTGTTTTCTGGCGTAGAGGAACTAAAATATAGTCATAGATCTACAGGTACTGTTTCAGTGATTTCAAGTGAATGCCTGTTTCTTTAACTCAATTATCTTTGTGTGATAGCACATGCTTTTTAGCACTAGTAGATGAATTTAAATAATTTGCTTCTGTTTATGACCAGGAACAGCTGTCTTGAATGTAAGACAGTTGTAGAAATTTGCTTATCTTCTATTTTTGAAGAATAAAACATAGTAAATTTTTTTTTCTCCTTCACAAAATGCTGAATAGTTACATTGATTTTTGAAAAAAATTCCTGATTGAAAGAAAATCCTTTCCTTTATATAGCATTTCAAGGCTGTGCATTGTGCTTTCAGTCATTAATAGCAGGGAAACCGGTCAGACAGGAATCTTTTGATTTTCATGGTAATTTTTAAAACAAATTTTGAAATGTGTTTGCATTTAACTTTTTGTAATTATCCCCATTACTGCTTGTTTCTAGTTATCAGAGATATATTATTTGTCACATCCTCTTATTTTTAGTGTATGTATAGTGTAACTGAGTTCTATTTCATGAAAGGGGAACTATGTCAAGTAGGTCATATTATAATAACCTGCTAACTACTTAGACCCTGACATACAAATACCATAAGTAACTTACAGCTGAAATGAACTATGAAAATGTGTTATGTTGCTAATATATAGAATCGTAGGAGTAAGGCTCTAGTGACTGAAGGTATTAGAGCTGCTTGTGTCTTGCTTACATGAGCTGTATATTATTAATGTATCACTAATAGTGTTTTATGACTTGAATTAAAAGTTAGTGCATACTTAAATGCTGATACTGTTTTCTCAGATTTGACAGATGAGTGTTAGTATTCAGGGTGTGATCTTGTTTCACTAGGGCATTGTGTCATTGTGCTTGCTGTTCGAGACTCTTCTACAAACCCATCTGCCCCAGCTCTTTTATCACCTTCGAGAAATCGGGGCTCAGCCGTAAGTACTTCTTTCTGACTGGCTAAAAATGTTGCACATTCATTTTCTGAAAATGCTTTTCTGTAGTATTTTAGTTTAAAAGCTATGGGAAATTATTCAAAAGTGCATTTTTCCTTGAAAGTCAATTGCAGTCCTTTCTCTAACATGCATATGTGTGCTTTATGCATTTCTACTACACGTTCTATGAAGAAGAGAGGAGAATTGCTCTGTGAGAAATGCTGCATTATTCAGTTAAGTTTCAGTTATTCAAGTCAGATCTGATGGAACTAAATGATTTATTTTCTGGGGGAGAGAAGACACGGAGGTACGTTAGTTACAGCAGGAGCTACCAGAAGGGGAGAGAGCGCAAGGGGCTGTCATTCTATAGTGCACTCACGGCACCAAGTGCAATAGAACCTGAAAATCTTACTGTTATAACTGGTATCCATCTTAAAAGCAGAAGGATGAAACATTGGGGGTGATAATGGCTGCAGATCCGTCTAATGTGCTTGTTCGGTCGGAATATTTTTATACTAATAGTACTTTGTCAAACAAGATGTTAAATAGTTTTCTCATGGTTGTTGCAAAGGGAAACATTGATTGCTAATGCAGCAAGAGAAAAAATGGCTATTCTTCCTGGAAAAGAAATACAGAAGAATAGTAAAATATTTTCAGTTTATAGAGGATTTGTCTAATAATTATGGGATACAGAAATATAATAACTATTATTTATCACTTGTTTGCAGGCTACGAATTTCATTTAAATGGCTGGTACGGGCATTTTCTGGTTATTTAGCAACAGATCAGCTCTTGCTTCTGTGGGACAGAATCCTGGGATACAACTCTCTAGAAATTCTTGCTGGTAATAGAATTATTTTTACAAAACGTTTTAAGTCCAGGTGGATGTAAGGCAGATACATGTTAACTTGAGTATGTTTTGTGACAAGAAGAAAATAGTTGCTCTTTGAATGTTGAAAGCAGATTACTTACATGTCAGAGAGTATAACTTTCGGAAAACTAGAATTGCATAAATACTAAATGTCTAACAAAACCATGTGAGGTATTTTTTGTTATGACAGTACTCAAAAAATACCAAGTGCTCTGTAGATAGAACATAGGATGTTCTCTCAGCTTCAGCAGTAACAGTAAATTAGATTATTGCCTTTCACAAAATGCAAGGTTTATGTTGCTCATTTATGGCAAGTACTTCTTCAGTACTTAGAGCAGCTGAGAATTCCCCAGATTTTGCTGGATTTCTTCTTTCACAGCCCCATCTTTTAAAAGACTTTGAATGTTTTGTACTGATTTTTTTTAAAAGGAAATTCTGTGCTAAGTTTTATGCAAAGTTTTAGATGGGGGTTCTAAGGAAGGACATGTATCTTCAGTTGGGTCAGATTTTAAAAACAAAGTAGGTGAATAGAAGAGAAGAAAAAAAATTTTGGTTCTATTTGTGCATGTAAAACAGCTGTGTAGAGAGATACAATTATATAAGATAAAACAAATGAACTTTGATTAGTATTATATAATATTCATGATTGAAATACTGCTATTTCAATAAATTAAGATTATTGGCTTAGAAACAAACTAATTGTAAATCACCCTGTCCCTTGAATTAAAAAGCTAGTCATATAAAGCATTTTCAATCAGACTTTCCTGAAAGAATGTTGTGGTTTTCCTATCCTTTTAAAGAACAGCGAAAGAAACTCAAACACAGCCATACATCATTGTATATTATTCTTCAGAATCAAAATAATTACTCTAAGGGAGTTAGAATTGGTGTTTTACATCGAGAATAATTCTAACCAGTAATTAACAGGTCAGCAACTTAAATATTGGGCATTTTCTTTCAGTCTTGGCAGCTGCCGTGTTTGCTTTCCGAGCAGTCAACCTGATGGAGGTGACATCACTGGCTGCAGCTGAAGTAAGGATAAGTTTCAGTCAGAGGAGATTGAAATAGTTTCTGATGCTTTGCCAACAAGAGTAACTTAAGCTTCACATGGCACATAGTACATAGTGCAAATCTTTCTGCCTGAATTCTTCCTTAGATAAAAAACTAAGGAAACTGCCAACATGCAGTGCATAATATTGCTTTTCTGGAGTAAAAAGAAATAAAGGAGTATATATTTTACAGAAATGCAATGTTATAAAATTACTTCGTACAATCTGATCTTTTTACTATTTTTATATATAATTTATGTGAGTGGGATTTCAAAATATTGTGGAGGTTTGTCTCTTTTTTCTCGGTCCATTTTAATGTAGTTGCTTATGTGCTTTTTGATATTACAAAAATTTTGCAAAATTATTGTTGTCAATGTTGAATCTGAAATTTTACTGTGAGTGCTGTCATTTTACAGCTGGGAAATGAAGGAAAAGAGGTAATTAAGATGAAGATTATTATTGTTTATCTCTACCAATTTGTTAAAATATGTTTTTTCCGAAAAACCTGGTGATGTGTTTTTTTCAAACTTTGAGTGCTTGTGATGACTCTTTTTTTTGTTGTTTTTAAACATACTTTCATGAGAAGACTTTGACTATTTGAGTCATTACATCGGACTTAACTTCACAAGTACTAGCCAAGCCACAGGATAAGGATTCTTAATTCCCAATTATTTTTAGAAGCAAGTTGAAATGTTAGACCCCTTATTCACCCATGATGCCATGTGTATTTGAAGGCTAATGGCTAAAATAAAGTTACTTGGTTTATATACATAAACATATGCTTTTTCTTTGAAATATTAAAATGAAGAATAATACAATAAGGCACTAACGTAAAACAGCATATTTTGTTTCTAGTCAGGTCTGAATCTACTTATTGTTAGTATTGTAGTATTTGAAAGTTTTTCTGACTTTTTGTCTTGGTTTAAAGAAATTTGATTTAAATGTCAGGTTTAACAAGCCTTTTTGTTGTTTTATCCTAGGCTGTCCTTGCTGACCTGTCAACCCTGAAAGTTATGCCTCTTCTTCAAATCTTCTTGTTTGCTACTGTCACTTGATCTGCTTCAACAATACTGGTACCACAGTTCCAGTCTTTCTTAAGAAGCCTAATCAACTATGCAATGTCTGCATAAAACCAAAATTAAGCTGTATGTATACTACTAATTTAGAAATCATGACCTAAAAATTTCTGAACTGAGAACAATAACTTTGCATACAAATGTGTGCAGTGCATGCTACTGAATTCTTACTTTCACATTAAGAATTGCTACCTGTGCAAATAAACAATATGAATCCATGTCTAAAATGCATGTAGTATTAAATTAAATAAAGTAAATGTAACTTGTCATCTGAGTGTTGTGATGTTAATGTTGGAGTTGGAAAAGCTCTCTTTTAATATGAAGTTACTTTTTCATGCTCACGGCTTAGAGGTTATCAACTCAAATACTGTCAATTGAGAAAATAAAGATACTTTTAACTTGCAAGAATGTTTTCTCATTTTCTAGGAAAAACATGAGACCATACATCAGTTCTGCTATCTCTGTCTTTTTTATTCTCTTCATATAAATTTTCTCCATGTTCTTTGTCATGTTAAATAGAGAATAAACTTCTGTTTGTTCTTTTCATATACGAAGATGTAGTCACACATTCCCCATTCATCTTCAGTTAGGTATACAGCTATCTCAGGCGTCTTCTAAACTCCTACCCAGAGTTCCATCAAAGGCCCCATGTTGTAAAATATGTTCCCCTGCAGAGAAGGCCTGAGCATAGCTTCCTCCAGAGCTCATTGGAGCCAGTCCTTACATGAGCCAAACTATTCCCTGAGCCCAATGCCAGGAGTCCTTTTGCTGTGCCCCACACCCCTCGGGAGCACAGTGCTGTGCCTTTGCCAGTTTTCCAGCTTCTCTGATTCAGCAGCTCAGGCTTCAGTTCAGAATCCAAACTCATATCGATGTGTGACGGATTGTCACTACACTGTCACGCTGGCTTGTTGTCTGGTAGTGATCGTACCTTTTTGTGACGTCTTCCAGCTTTTTCCACTGATTTGTTTGCTACCAAAGTTGGAATCAATAATCTGATTTGATTAAGTGTATCTTACTACCTGAAAAAGGATCAGAGTTAAAAAACATAATGGGTGATACAGCCACTGCATTTGCCATAGGACTTTTATCTTTGCTCAATTTACATACATATAGTTGTCATCATTTGTCATACATACCAAATGTATGACAGTGAAATATGACTCCTTCATAGTTTGCACAAAAGTCATCTGAATGGTGATCTAAGACGTAGTGTCAGACAGGGTTATGAGCTTTATATCTGTGATTCTTGTTGTCTTTGTCAGGATAATGTAGTAAGAAACATACTGAACTTTTATAGACTACTAGTAAATTTTTAAGGCTAATTTTTCAAAAGGTAAAGGTGTGGACTCTGTATGATCCCTTCTTATATAAAGAACCAAACTGCTTAACAGGTATGACCTATCGAATGAGAATATTGGGGGAAATTTTGTTCTGGAGAACAAAGAAAATTGAACTTAATATTTGCAAGAAGTGGTTTGTGTGGGTTTTGTCGTTGTTTTTGGGGTTTTTTTAAACTGTTTAACTAGAGACTTTTCTATGACATTTAGTTTTTAAAAAGAGGACATATGTGACAGCTTTTATCCTTAAAGCAAGTATTACCCTCTTTTATCTATGGAGAATGGAGGCATAGAAAGAAAAAGTGATTTGCTAAAGATTAAAGGGTAAATTCCTAAAAGATGCAAGCAGTGTCTCCTCTCCTGAATTCCTGTTTATACCTCAGGATGCTCAGTTTGTGTATTAACCACAAGACCTTATTTCATTTTCAGAACAACACATATAATGCACATCTACCTCTAAAAATGCAGCATGTTGCAGTTTTAAAAATCTGTAAGATCGGGTAGCAATTTAGAAATCATAGTGTTACAAAGCAGTCACAAGGCTCACTAAGGTCACCATGGTGAGGTGATGTGGTTACTGTCACTTTTTAGGGAATTAGAAGTACTTACTAAATAGCAAGGGAGATTCCCTAGAGGCCTGCTGACCCCCCTAATTCCCACCACTCTGTGCAAGTACATGGTGCAGAATCTGAACATTACCGTAACCCATTCCATATTGCGGTTTTTGAATGATATTTTTTCTCGTTTTCAATAGTTTCGAAAATGTTCTAAGTAGGCAGAGATAGAGACTGTAAGGTTCTTGTTTGAACAAGCAGTTCTGCGACTAGCAGAATATGGTCTGTTTTCCTCTGACTTGGTGTCTTGTTATTCGTCTGAACAATCTCTCATCTCCCTTGGGTCCCCTCTGCCTTCCCCACTGGAGTATTTAAACTCCTCTTCCTGACCTCCACCCTCATTTTTCCTGATGGTGGGACAGGGGACCTTATGGTCTGTGGCTCATGTGGACCAACACACGTCTTCAGCTCGTGCTGAGCGCCGCAGCTGCCCCCCCATCAGCCTGGGGTGCCGCTGTGCCAAAGGCTCCCCGGGCTGCATGCAGCTCTTGAGCCGGGTCTTGTATGGACCAGCTGTGGCAGCAAATATCTCAAAGACCTCAGCTGCCTTTTGTGAAATGTTTAAGTTGACTTTTTTGAGACACAATATTTAAGTCAGATTTTCTTGAAACACTGGTAGATGCGCACACACACACACATACACGTATACAGGCATAATGAGGATAGTTGCTTTAAAAATGAGATTAAGATGAGACTTAAAATGAACCAGATCCTCTCCTTAGACTTCAACTCTACTGTTAGATTTTTGTATATTTTTAAAATACATTTTTTAAAATTGCTTTTGCTGAAGATGTATTGTTTTCATGCCCCCCATAATTTCTCATTTTAGTTCCAACAAAATACTGTTTTTCAGATTCTGGCTGATATTTGTATTTTTAATCTCCCTTGCTTAAATAACACTCATTTAAAATATTTTTGGTTAGTATTAAAATGACTGGTTTCTACCTTTCAGCTAGATGCTTCTCTTGTATATGTAAGTCGTATTGATTATTTAATTCTTTAACTTTGGAGACCAGATCAAACCTGTTGATGTCTGTGGTCTATCATTTGACTTGCAAATTCCTAAAATTCCTTTTTCTTTTTTTTGCTGTTATAAGTAATGGCCAGATTTTGATAGTAGAATCATATCTAAATTCATAATTACACCTATTTAAACAGGCTCAGATGAATCTTCAATGGCTCAATTTAGCCAAATTGTTCTTTTTCGTCTGTTCCTCCCTATATGAAATCAATATGAACAGACATTTCTGTTCAAGAACCAATTGTCTCCGTGTTTATACATACAGATTGATTTTTTCTTTTGCTGCTTACCTTAGGATTCTGGCTATGGTCTGTCAAAGGTTTCTTGTAATGTCAAATAGACTGTTTTAAAACACATGAAAGTAAATAGGCTTGTCTAAAAATGCACCCAAGTTATCTTGTTCAGTACTTCCAAAAATATATTGAAACTTAAATCCTGATGGCTGGGTAATGGAACAATTGAATAACTGGAACAGTTTCTACTTTTTAGTGGATTTTTTTTTTGTCATAGTAACAAATTTTATTATGAGAAATCAAGAGAGTATGGAGACCATAAAACAGTTGGGTATCCCAATAAAGGGAAAAGGCTGGAAAGAGACTCCATTTTAAGACAAATTTCTACTTGTTACCAGAAACTAGAAAAAAAAAATGCCCAAGCATATGCCTCTTGCTGTTATCTAACAAATTGTATAGAATTCTTCCAACAAGACTGAAGGAATTTCATTAAACAGAATTGGTGTATAAAGATCAGCTGGGAGAAAGCAATTTAGTGAGCCACTTATTAATAATAAATAAGAGTTTAATTAAAAGATACTGAAATATACTGCAAAACTGTATGGCTCTATCTTCAGTGAGAAAGGGGAAGAGCCTTTTGACATATTTTAAGAAATCGTTGAAGAATTCTGTCCAGTCTTTTAGGTGAGGAAGTGGGGGCGGGCGGGAGGATGCAGCAGGGGTGGCGGAAGCAGCTGGGCTCTTCCTTGTCCCTCCTTTCCCAAAGGCTGCTCCTGTCCATGCCTGGCTGCGGGCGGACGCTGCTGCGCTGCCTGTTTTCATCCCCAAAGCCCAGACAGGAAAGGCAATTAGCTGAGGAGAGCATTTGAGATCAACAGAGCTTTGTGTTTTGTACAGCCAGCCACAGCCGGCTTCCTCCGGCCCCAGAAACTCCCCTCCTGTGCAGCCACTGGGCAGGGAAGGCAGCAGGGCCAGGACCTGGGCTAGGACTGGGGCCAAGAAAGAGCCTGGACCAGGGCCAAGGAAAAGCCAGGACCAGGACTAGGACCAGGGCCAAGGCGAGGTCCCCGGGGGAATGGCCATCAGAGGGAGCATTCGCCAGCCATCCTGTCCTCCTGGGCAGCACCACCAAGAGAACTGTCCCTGTGAATAATTCCCCTTCCAGACAGCCGTATGAACAGTACTGATTTTCAGAAGTGCTGCAGGATAACTGTGGTGTTTTTTGTTGTTGCTGTTTGTTTTGTTTTGCTTTTACAGCTGTTGGATGCAGCATGAGGGGGGAAAAAACCCTTCCGGAGGCTTCAGGCTTTCAGCACAAGGCGATACTTGTTATGAGGGACTGCGTGTCTGTGAACAGTTCTGCAAGAACCACTTATTGTAGTAAATAACCACAGAATAATCTGAAATCTCTAGGATACAGAATAAGCTGTGCTGCTAATTGAAATCACTGAGAGATTTCTTTTTCTTGTACAGTTCATGCTCGGCTTTTTCAATACCTTAACACAGCTATTAAGGCAAGGGAAGATCATTTTGTTCCAGTAATGGAACTGTTGTGCAGTGCTTTAGAACGGGGTTAAAATGCCTCATCTTTGTATTTTTTTAATTAGGCAATTAATAGTATACCTACCAAATTGTGGCCATGCAGGTCAATTACACTTTTGAGAAGCACCTCAGCATACTTGTGTCTTTGCTGATGACAAACAGTGCAGATCTTAATGGGGACAGAATAAAAATATGATTAGAATAGGATGTTTGTCCTGGGTTCACCACACTTTGTAAGACTGCAATACAGAGACAACTGTAACGCAGCCTAACTGTGCTAAATATTGACTGGGGATCAGCCTGAAAATAACTGGAGGGAGGAGCAGTAATACTGCTTTTTGCAAACTGGGAGGTTCACCTGATTCCGTGTATTGTCAGACATTGCTGGGTACAGAAGGTGAACTGCAGGGTCTGTGAGGGAAGACATAGCGAGACCTCTATTTGCCCGTATTTCAGAATCAGTGCATTGTTCTAGATGTTGGGCTACTGGTATGTGCAAACCATTATCTCTAGAGAACTGGTTTTATGGAGGACCATGGTCCTTTGCCAAATGACATTGTGTTTGGCTGAACAGTTTGAACAAATTGTTTCTTTTGGGATTATGACCAAAATAAATGCAATATTGAACAAAGCATTAAAAGCTCACTATTTACGCAAGGCAAAGCATGCGACCAATTTCTGTGTTTTGTTTTAAACAAAAGAAAATCTGTATCATGTTGCTAAGAAGCAAATTGGAATTTGATAGTCAAAGAAAAAAATATTATATTATAGCCATATATCATGTTTTAGTAGGTATCATCTGATAGTTCATTTTATTCAACAGTTGTGCATTCCATGAATGGTATATTTTGTTATTTTTTTCTGAAAAGCTCTATTTAGAGTAGTGATGCTCTTAATTAGCCCAATTATAAGTAGTAAATCAGCACAAATATATGCTGTAAAAAGCAATAATAATTAATTGTGTATCTGTTCAGAATTATTTACTATCTAAATTTCTTTGAAAATGTCTACTGTCACAACGTTTTCCCTTTCCATCTCTTTTTGTAAGTGCTTCTGGGTTACAAAAACATAAACATTGCTTTGAAGCACAGTCTTGGTTCATTAATGTTAACATGAAGTTCTGACTGTGGAAAATTGGCTTGTGAAGAAAGTTTGGGTTGCTTTCGGCATTCACGTTAGTGGTGAAGGAGGTCACTCCATAGTTTCCAATGCAAAGACATATTTAGATATTTAATTTTAGTTTGTGATACATTTGAGATATTTTAACCACAACCAGTTTCTGAAGACACTGCAGTTAACTGACAGGCATGGGAAAGTAGCGTTATCAGTGTTAATACCCCTCACAGTTAACACACAGGCAGGAGAACCTGTCCCCACCTCTGTGTCACTCTCACAAAATACTCCTCCACTATGTGGAAAGTGATTCAAGAAAGGAAGGTCTTGTGGGAAAAGTTGCTCAAATTCTGTATATTATCATCTGCGCAACACCAAAAATGAATAATTTTCAGTTTATATATTTAACAATGTACACTTTCTTCTACTGACTTTATATTACATCTTTAGTCAGCAATAAAAACATATATGTCAATTAAAACATAAAAAGGTGCTTCTGAATTAATTATTTCTAATTTAAAAGCTTGAGTAAGGTTTGTTAATCATATGAAAGAGAAAATGTCTTTTTGATGTGTTAGTATAAATTTTGAAGGTCAAACTTTTACCACTAGATGTTTCTGTTCCGAAGCTTTATCTTCCCCTCTCTTCCTTTTTTGGAATATTCATTATGCTTCCATAGTTTTGTGTTTTCCTGTCTTTGTGAATTACTGGTTACGGCTTAAAGAAAATACAAACTTTTCTGATTAGGACTAAGAAAGATATTGTTTTTAATCTGTTATGAGGAAATCCTGGAAAAACTTTAAAGATTTGACAACAGTCCACTTCTGCATTAGGTGGTGATACGGATAAAGGGTGAGTATTATAGTAGAGAGACAGTTTACAGCGTGTATTTTTTATTTGGGCAGATTATCAATATTCAGACCTGAAAGGCCACAGTTAAAAGATGGAACTAGTAAATGTTTGGGCTTTGCAGGTTAAGAAACACCTAAATAGAGGCTTGAAATCTTAGAAAACCAAATCCATCAAAGACCTTCCTGTCAGTGCAGTCCTCCCACAACAGCGGGGACTGGTGCCCAGGATGTTTTCCTGAACATCTTCTGTCACAGTTCTGAACGCAAACCTGGAGGAAGTGTGTGGAGAAAGGACGAGTGCGTACCTGTTGGGTTGTCAGTGAGAAGGAGAGAACGAGACAGAAGCGGTGAAGTTACAGACACCATAATGAGTGCCAAGTTTCTTAGGCTGGATGGTACCCTATGAGCTCACTCAAAGCCGGAAAAAAACCTGTCTGAAACCATATTGAGCACCTTGGCCTTGAAAGAAGTCACACAAGGCAGTGTGTGTACTAACTGTCAAGCAGGTGATGGAATAGATTCCCATTATTCTCTGCCACTCATAAAACTCCCCCGTACTACTAGGCTTGGGTTGAGGAAGGGGTCAGGATGCTCGCTTGTACAAATAAACTTGTTTTGCATACACTAGATCTTCATGCAGTCTTCTAGAACATAAGAATAGAACGTTTCCAGAGAATGATGAAATCTGGGCAAAGAATTTTTAAAAAATTATCATATGATATGTACAATATGTAAAATAGAAATTTGTGGTGTTGGAGGCTTTACATTTTTTTCTATTTTGTCAGACCTTTCTTGGGCTCTACAAAATGGTAAAAATTTCTTCTCCTGAGGCTGATAAAAATATTGATTTTTTTTTTAAAATAAATTATGGGTTTGGTTTGCTTTTAATAAAAAAGTAAGACTCTCTCTGA
This sequence comes from Nesoenas mayeri, assembly GCF_963082525.1. NCBI lineage: Eukaryota > Metazoa > Chordata > Aves > Columbiformes > Columbidae > Nesoenas > Nesoenas mayeri. The sequence goes on along the minus strand of NC_137540.1, from coordinate 57,948,573 downwards.
CATGTAAGGTCTATCTTTGCCTATTGATATGTGATTTTTTTTTTCCATTGAATAAAGGAATTAATATAAATATGTATTTTCCTATTTCAGAAGCAGGAACTGTAATTCTTATGGTTATTCTAGCTGTGTTTTCAACTCAAGGTTAATATTCTTATATCTAAGCAATTCTGAACATTTTTATAAAATCTCAATTTAATCTGTTGTACTTTTATAAATGAAAATATCACCTTTTTTCAGCAACAGACATATGCAATATAAAATGTTATAAAAGAAGTAGCCCTTCATAAATACAATTTTTTTCACAAGTTCCAAACAGTTTAATGAAAAATATTTGCAGTTGAACTGTCCTTTTTGTTCTTTGTAGAATCTACTGAAGATCTCTCAGAAAACTGGACCCAACCCAAGTAAAATGAATACGTTCTCAGTGGAAGTCTAAACAGCTTTTCAGTTTTCTCTGGGCTGAAGTTTTGCCCCTTTTTTGAAAACACCATGGTGAGATTATTAAATGATAAGTGCAGGATAAATGTCTCTCTCCTGAATTCGGTCCAGACATTTAAACAGAGAGATGGTTACTGATACTGCTCAGAAAATTGTTCCAATGAAAACAGGTCAACACCGCATACTCTGCTTTTGGTGAGACTGGGCCATTCAAAGGCAGGGTTATTATGGGACAGACACGACACTCAGTGCTGTAATAAGATTTTAGTGAGAATTAATGCTAGGTATTTTAGCTTTTTATTTCCTTTGTAATATGTGTTTTAAATTTTCACTAGCCCCCTTTTTTTAGCATAAGTTTACAGGTGATCTGTCAGACCTAAAAGGAGGAGTTATTGGAATTTAAGAAGTACACCATGCATTGTGCTCTTTCTAGCTTAAAACTCCCAGGACAAGGCAATCACCTTGCTTTAAGGAACAACACCCACTGTCGTTGTTCACGGTTTGCTGCAGTCGCTCCCTAGTAACTCTGGACAGGTGCCACATCTACCTCAAGCCTTTATAATTCAGGAGATGTTAGCAATCTAATTTTTTGATTTTGTAGCTAACTGCTTCTTGAGCTTGTCCTTCTTTTTTCAGATTACAAAAATACCAGGATTGTGTAGAAGGTACCAGTCCTGGAGTGATATAAAACCTTCCTGTTTTGAAGGATCACAAATCCTGGTTCCAGGTGAAGGGAAACGCCGCCGGTGTTAGCGCAGTTATTCCCACTCGGAATGCATCTTTGGAATCAGGTGCTTCTCTGCATCTCTCCTTAGTCCTTCAAGACCAGTTCTGAAGATACTCTCTGGACTAACTTGAGCTTAAATATAATGGCAAATACCAAATCATAACGAAAGGTTTACCCATTGCTACTGGATGCCTGTTCCAATGCTTACATACTGTAAGTATTTACCTTTCTGTTTGTTTTCTATGTATATCATTTCAGTAAGGCCTATAAGTTATTCAGATTCCTGTGTCCCAAGGACATGAATTAAGACATATGGAAAAGCATCAAGACCACTTTGTGTGGGTCATTCCCTAGTGGATAAGAGACAAATGAACATTCAGTTTCTTTTTTTTCTGGAAGCTGATTTGCCTCTCTTCTCACTCCCTACTCATTTGTGTGTGTGTGTGTGTTTAATGGCAAGACATGTAGAGCAGGATCTAGTTCAACTTACTATAGAAATCTAGCAGTTAAATGGCTAAAATAGTTTTGCAAGGCTTCTTTTATTGTCAATGGAGAGAAACAAGTGTTTAAAAGGAAAAGTTGTCTGACCTAAATGCTTATTTTGCTATGCAATGAACAACCTTCTGGAAATTCCCATTACTGTCTATTGACTCTAAAGGGATCAGGAGTTGACTGTCTCTGATTTATTACAGATGTCTAACTTTTAGTTGAGCTTTTCCCTGTGTTTCCTGTTAACCACCACGAACAGTTTAAAAAGAACTGATAAAACTCATTAAATAGTAGATAAGTAAGTCCTAAACAGGTCATATCAGAGAAACTGACAAACTTCACCAAATACAGAATTTTCTTGTCCCACTCCTAACCAAAACTCTCCCAGTTTCATCATGAAGGCAGAAGGAGGAATAAAAAAGTCCAGATTTGAGGAAGATTGTGAAGGTAATTTAGCTCCACTGCCTGGGGAAGTTTAGTGCATTGCACACAACCCTCCAAGTATCACAACTTGCAAAGCAAACCAGAACAAAATGAGCAGTACATACCGTTTCTCTATATGTAAGCAATGGATGAAATTTCACTCTCCTTTTTTTGTTTGTTTGTTTTTACCTGAGGAATACAGGTGTTTGTAGCGAGTCATAATGCCAAATGACCAAGGTTGTATCTGAAAGCAGGAAGACAGTCTGTTCCAAATGACCTAGTACCAGAGAATATGGCCTCCAATGTTTTTTTCCCTATTACCCAAACCAAAACATAAAAAAAAATGAGACAAAGACTAAATACCTGTTATTTGATTTTCTGAGCAGTAGTTTCCATACCTCCTTCAACTTTCTAGGTGATTTGAGACTAGCTGTCTCTGCCTTTGCAGAATGATCTTATATATTAGGTGCCGTGTCACTCACAGTAGCTGGCAGTATGTGCCATGGAGTTGTGATAGATCCCGAGAGCTCCTGTTTACAGGATGTGCAACTTGCCGGCAGAAATTCCAGGAAACCGTCTGTGTGCTCTGACCTCAGAGCAGCCAGTTCAATCCACCACAAACCACCTGACAATAGAATTGTATCTACACATGATACATGTGCTCACTGGGCTTTTTATTACTATCTGCTAGTCACAGATCATGAGAATATAATTTCCTACTCACTCAAGCTTTGGCCTCAGGTTTACTGACTACTTTTCAATCAACAGCTGCTAAAACTACCAGAACCACACTTGAAGGAAAAGCTGTGGTCACTTCCTTTTTGCTTCTTCAAAGGTCACAAATATTTTTTGTTCTTATCCCAAATTTTTACTTTAAGGGGCAAATTATTTCCATTATAAATAATTAATCCAACAACATTTTAATGACCATGCTCATTCAGGTACAGAGCAGGTCTGTACATTAGGAACTAACAGGGCTTTAGCTCCTTATATAGTCAGAATAAAAATATACTGGAAGTTACTACTCATATAATTTTAATGCAACATTTACTTTCCAGCCACTGAGGAAATTACAACTGATCCCCCAGCACAGCAATACCAGCCTGAATAGGTGGACTCCATCCTGAATAGTTCTTGTTGCAAGTGAGTGGGAACTTTTTTCTCATAGTGAAAACATCCCTAAATGTGCTTCAGGAGACAGACTTCAGTCCTTGCTACAATCATGAGTATATGCTAAATTACTATATCTAAATGATATTTTTTAAAACTGTGAATTTTATTCTATTTTCTTCATCACAGTTGATCGGCATACTTGTTAAAAGATAAAAGCTAGTCATGCACAGTAGTGACTCTTATCACCACTTGACTGTAATTTTTTTCCTTGTTTCCTGTCTATCAGGAAGGGAGGGAATAAGCAGACACGAAGCACTGACTGTCTCTGCTGTAGGTAAGGGTGGATTTAGAGAATTACTGAGATTCAGAGAAAGTGAAAGAAAGAATATTTACATGATGGATTTTTCTTTTATATATATATATATATATATATATATATATATATATTTATCACACATTGAAATTATCTGTAGTTCCTTCCCCCTGAGATAGCCTTTTCCAGTGAGTCATCTCTATACATATCACTTCTGTACTGAAGTGGGTTGAATACTTGCATTACTGAAAGAGAAAGATGGCAAGCAAATTATTTTTAGTGTATGGATTGGTTGTGTAATACTGCTGTGCATTAAACATCAATAAATATTACACTGATAATTTAAAGAGAGTTTGAAATACAAATTAACTGCTTATGACTTTACTGGGGATGTAAAATTGCCACAATAAAAACCTTCTTAGAATTTAATAAGATGCCAGACTGTAGAAGGCCAAGCAATCCATTTTAGCAAAAAAAGTTAAGAGGAATACTCTAAGTAGACCAGATGAGGAGAAGGACTCAATCACATAATGATCTCCAAGACTGTCCCTTCACAGTATTTAACATACTTCTGATCACCTTAATCTGTAATGTATTCATTTCCACAAGTGTTTTTGTGTTACTCTCAAATGTCTTTTAGCTGTCAAAACATATAACAAGCCATCACTTCATTGTAATCTAACTGACATGCCAAATAATATTCAGTCAAACAGCAAGGTTTTCCCCCTCCATCACCAGCAAGATTGTGTCCAGGTAAGCTGGTTGGCTCTTGCTGCAGATTCCAGAAGTCATAGTGCTGCCTGAAATATTTTACTCACTCATTCTGCTTTTGTTTTCCTTCAGATTTGGTATGTCCAGATGTGCCTTCAGATCTTGTCTAAACAGTTTGAGTCTTTATTTATTTTTGAAATAAACAACATCCAACCACAATCTGCCTACCCATCATCTTCTAGCTGGATTGCCATCTTTGTTCCCATAAAGAACTCAACAAATTGGAAAAAAGCATAAGTAAGTCTTCCATGCAAAGAGCAGCTGCAGCTGCAATGAACGTTTGCTGAATAATTAGTATTTTTCAATACTTTTTTTCCTATTTGTACTTTGCTTTTTAAGTTTTATAGGAGAAAATCCTCTGCAATACTAGTTTGAATACTAGTTTGAACTCTACAATACTGATTGAAAAAACATCTAAAATTAGGAGACATAATCAAAAAGTTCTTTGCAGATCTAAAGCCCTAGTTTACAGTTGATGTCTGCTCCTTCCCACTGATTGAAAGACATTTTGTCATTTTATCAGCATTATAGCTTACTACCAGGCAATTTGCTCATTTGAGAGATACCTAGACACTTGGTCATCGATAAGAAGATCATAAAAACTAATACTCTCATCAGTTAAGGAAAATGTTTTAAGTAATTTCCATTCTTTCAGTTCCAATTTCATTACTGGACCAAGATAACATCTATGGTCCACAGTTTCGTTGTCCATTAAGGGCTGGGAACACAGGAGCACTTAAAATACTGAGTACTGTTTCCTCTTGAGCTGATGGCTTTCCCTTCTCAAAACATAAACTCCAGAAACAACTGAGAAAGGGTTCCAAGACTGATCCTCTCATCTTGGCAAATATAAAGCCTATAAAATTCCACCTCCAGTCAGCATGTGAAATCAGAGAACTAGAAGGTTGCAATGAGTACTTTTTTTTTTTTTTTAAATAATTTGGGTACAGATGAAAGTAACATACCTAATCAAGATAAGATACTTGAATTTTACTCTCAAGCCTTTTCAAAATGATAGTTTCTTTTCACAGCATTTGTAGAATCAAATGCTTTTGGGACAACTTACTAACATTCTGGTGGTCATTGCTCATTTGAACTTAGATTAACTTACTGTTAGTTTGTATTTGCATTGTTCATTAAGAAATAAATCTGATTGTATTAATTTCTACCTGATATTTTGCTTATTTCTAAATCTTCTTTTATGTTATGTGCCCTCCAAGCATTTTTTCAGGTTGTGCTTGCTTTCCGTCTTGCCCACCAGGTTTCTTTCTCATCTGTTATTATCAGCCTATTTCTGTGCCTGATTATAATTTTCCTTCTTGAGTCCTCACATCTGTCCAGAGCATTCCCAGTTTGTAGTTTGGAGAGGCTGTAAACAGCACCACATAGAAGTAAAAGGTTGTTTTGTTTGACTTTTTGCATGTGTGTGTTGTTGTTTTCTTTATTTTTTATTGGGGGGGGGGAGGGGGTTTTGGGTTTGGTTTTGTTTTGTTTTGTTTTCCTTTATTCTACTGTTCAAAGCTGCTATGGGGTTTTAGGATCGGCAAAATATATGTATGGGAAAGAACTGTGGACATGAAACGAGTCTGAAAATTATTTCATCTCCCTTTTTCTTTTTAGATAAATCAACGTGCACAGAAATGCTTGGTGGATGATAAAATTGCTGACAGAAATGGCAACTCAAAGTAGTAAAATACACATTACATTAAAAAAAGATTAACTTTCTATGAAAGGATGGAAGATGGGACTCAAAAAAAGCATCTCAGGTTATCCATACAGCAAAGTACACTCAGAAAATTTGACCAAGACTGTTCAAGTCCATTAATACTGAGCAGGACTAATGACTAGAAGTAAAATAAATGTCTTAACTCCAGGCTGTGAGACTGCTTCGCTCTCTGCAAAATGATAAACATATGCACTTGTGGGAAATACTATTGCAATGCTCTGTCAACAAGGTAGCACATACCAGTGCCAGACCTTCAGAGGGGAAGGTGGTTTCATTGAAATGAGAACTTGCAAGGAAACACCTGTAGCTCTTGTTCACACCTTGGTGCCATCATGCAGAGGAGCACCAGGATGTGTGTCCAGCACATCTGTACAGCCATGGCAGCAGTGTCAGGCTGCCCGTCCAGCTCTGCGGTGCCCATGTCCAGACGTTAGGTCCAGCATCCATTGCAATTACATGGGGGTGAAGTGACGCCAGCTGTGAAGTCCTCCTCATGTCTCTTGGGTTCTTCTTGGGCTGGCACCCATGCACAGATTTTGGATATGCTTCTTTGTAGCCTTGAGCAGCTGATAGTGATCAGTACCTCCATCCTGTCCCACCTCTGCGAGTCACTGGGATTTCTTCACTTCTCTTTTTCTCCAGAACAGGGTCTCTTGTGTACCCAGATGTGGTGGGGGCCTGGTGCTATTAGTGCAGACCATGCTGAGAATCTTTTGCTGCAGTGTGCTCCCTCTGATGCCCCCATGCCCAGATGTTACCCCTCATTCTCCATTCACACGAATTCCAGCCTTTCTGTTACAGCTCTCTATACCCAGAAGTAGAAAAAAAACAATCTAAATAATTTTCGTGACAAGCATACTAACCATAAGAACCCCAGGCTCTGCTGCTCAATGGGGTAGGTGGCCTAGTGATGAAAGACCAGGGAAAAAGCTGAGATATTCAACACCCGTTTTACCTTGTTCTTTATGAGCAAGTTCAGCCCTCAGGCCTCACAGATCTCTATACCTAGTGGCAAAAGTTAGAGGAGGACATTACTACCAATTGTAAAGGAAGCTTGAATTAGGGCCATTTTAGCAAATTAGATATTTACAAGTGCTTAGGGCTGGACAGGAAGTGCTTGTGAAGCTGCTGAGGAAGCTGGCTAATGTCATTGTGCTTATCCCTATCACCTTTGAAAGGCTGTGGCAATCAGATGGGATTTCCAGTTAGTGGAAAAAAAAATGTCACATCTAACATCAAAGCAATGTGTGGGAAACTACAGGACAGTCATCCTCAACTGGTCTCTCTCTCAGAGAAGATAATGAAGTAAATCTTTCTGTAAAAGCCATTTCCGAGACAACAAAGGACAAGAAGCTTGTTTGGAAAAAACAGCACAGTTTTACCTACATTATTGCCTTCTATGATGACATGGTTTGCCCTATGGTTGAGGTGATAAGAGCAGCACACATTGACTTTGTCAAGGTTTTTACCACAGTATCCATAGAATATTTGTAGCCCAGTAGTGGAGTTATGGACTGAGTAAGTGGGCAAGGTGCGTGGAAAAAGGGTCTGAATCACTCTACTCAAAAGCTAGTGTTCAATGATCCAAAATGAAACTGGGATGTGGTTATGAGTGGTGTTCCTCAGGGCTGAGTAGGGAGGTTAAACTGGATGACCTCTAGAGGTCCTAAATTATTTTGTGATTCTGTGATCAAGCCTTGCAGGGCCTCCAGCAGTATTGGGTCATTTAGGTTTCTGTGGATTAATGGGTTAGGCTGCAGCCCAGGTACCTTCCTCCTGAGCTTGTACAGCTGAGTCTGTGTGATGTGAAGCAGCAGTGCATCAAGACGTTGCCATTTCATACACTACTTCTCACCGTGAGATCTGCTGAGATGTCCTGACCAGCAGTGACCTCCTCCCAAATCCAGAACACAAGCATTGCTTGAAAACAATCCATTCCATGCTGCCTGACTTGGGGACTTGAAAGCACAAAGTGAAAATGAACCGACTTTGCAGGAGGACTTTTAACAAGGATCATTTTCTACTCCAGGCCCACAGCATTTTCACTGAAGTGCTCCCTGTGAGTGCCCCCATCTCACAGCTATTCTGACATACGGCTTTTCGCTATAGGACTCACGCAGTCTGTATCTTTACATCCCAGTGGGTCTCAGTTATAACAGTTCACACTCATCCAAGAAACTTGCCTCTGTCAGGTACCCTTTATGAATACCTCTCTCTTTGTATTTTAAAATTAACTATTTAATTAGCAGCTGGTTTCTTTGTTTCCATTTGGGGAATTTTACTCTGCTCCAGCTCCCCTCCCTGAAGTTAAACAACATTGAACAAGCTTTCGTAAGGTGCAGGCACTTCATTGTTCTCTTTGCACAAGATATGGTCAGTTACTGTTGCTCTTTAAAGGCTGTTGTATTCAACAACAGAAATTATAAGGCTATGCACAGACTTCACAACGCAAAAGAAATTGTTGGGTTTAGGCACATTTTCCAAATCTTCATATGTTATATGACTACTTAAAGGTTTTGTGGTGTTGTTTCAGCCGGGATGGAGTATGCACATTAACTATGTTGCTAGACAAATTATTTCCTGCTGCATTTAGCAGTGCTACAGCAAGCTGGCTTTCTGGATTCTGCTGACCCGGGGAAGCAGCTAGTGCCGCTCCATTTTATTCTACTGTGTCTTGTGGCCTTTGCAAAGCACATAAAGGCTTTTCTCAGGACCCTTTCAAAACATTACTGTTATTTCTTAGGTTATTTCTTATTTCTTTCGCAATAGTTAAGAGTGAATATAATGTTTATATAGCTTTTTGCCATCCATGGTACCTTACCTACCTTACCTACCATGGTGTATCTGAGAGAATAGATTCGATTTTGTCTTTAAAAGCTGTGTTATTCTTGGTTGACTCGAGACAGACTGGTTGGAAATCCCACAAATTTGGACTGGACAAAGCATGATACAGATTTTATTCCTGTTCACTGGCTTAAGTGGCAGAAGTTTTTGGGTGTTTCTCTTTTAGTTGTTTTGCCAAGGTCCTAAACACAATTAAATCAGGGGTTAGTCTCTGTGAGTGCTTAGTTTGCCTGATTTCAGTTGTATGGGACCGTATTTAAACCACCTTTTTGTTTGTTTTTAACGCTGAACTGTAACTTCTTTCATCCATTCTTTCCCTTTAGGACGCTTCCCTCTATTGCAGGTGCGGTAAGGACAGATTTAGCGAACTCCAGAGTCTCGGCCACCCCTCAGGCTGCCGCACACCTCCGCTGTCCGGCCGCCGCTACCGGGGGCAGCTCAACCTCCGCACGATCTCCGGGCAGGGCTGACCGAGAGCTGACCGAGAGCCGGCCGAGCCCTCCCCAGGGCACCGGGGGTGCCGCACCGGGATCCTGCCACCGCCCCGAGCGGCCCACAAGCCCGCTGCCATCCGACAGACAAGACGTGAAGACTCGTTCCTCCCCGGATCGGCTCGGCCCCCCCCGCCGCTACTCCCGCCGCGGCCGCGCCCCCGGTCCCGCCCCCTCCGCGGTGACGTCACCGCGCGGTGACGTGTCGCCCGGGCGGTTCGGCGGCGGTGCCCGCCGGAAGCGGCGGGAGGCAGCGTGGGGCCGGCGCTGAGGCGGGTTGGTGCTGCCGGAGCGGGCAGCGTCGCAGTGGCGGAGCTCCAGCCCCTTCCCTCCATCCCTCCTTCCCTGCGCGGCAGCGGCGGTACCGATGAACGGGCTCCGAGCGCTCGGCGGGCGGGCGGCGGCGACCTGGGTGCCGATCTGCCTGCTCCTGCTTGGGCTGCCCCTGCCCGCAGCTGCCGGGGGATGCGAGCTGGAAGCTGCGGACGTTGGCGGTGGTCGGCGGGGAGGACGGGGAGGTGCCGCCGCCCCTGCAGCGGAGCCGGCGGCGGTTGTGGCAGGTAACGGCTCCCGCGCGTGCCGCCGGCGGTGGGGGGAGCATCGCGCCGGCGGGGGTGGGGGGACGAGACGACGGGCGCCCTGAGACCGGGACCCTGCCCCGCCCGGCGGGCACCGCGGTGCCTACCGGCGCTTCCGAGCCGCCTCCCTCCGCCGCGGGGCCAGCCGCGATGCGGCTCTGCAGAGGGCGCCGGGCCGGTCTGCAGGGGGTCCGGCTGCGGCGGCAGCACTGCGTTACTGCCCCGGCCGGCCCCGCCACCCCTCCCTGGGCAGGAGTCCGCCGCAGGATATGTGCAGGATCCTGTTGAATAGCGATATTGTTGAGAGCCGGAGCCGCCGCTTCCGCGTCGGCTCCCGCGGTGCCGCCCGTGTGTGCGGTGGGTGTCTCGGGCGCCGCCAGCCGCGGCCCCGGCCGGGAGCTGCCGAGCGCACCCGCACCGCGGGGCGGCTCCAGGCGAGGTGTCCCGCGCCCTCCCGGCGGGGCTGGGGGGCTGCGGCGGCCCCAGGGGGGCGGGTGAGGTGACTCACGCCGACGAACTTGCGTCTGTACGAACTTGCGACGAACAGCTGTCTACAAACGTCGCCCGGGAGCCCGATGCTGTAAAGACAAAGGTGTCCATCCTGTACCCTCGGAGGGGCTTTAGTTCTCCAGAAAACTGTGGAAAGCTTTTTTTGCCTCTACTTGCTTTTTTTTTTTTTAAAAGCGAAATAGTTAGGCTACCATACTTAAGGCAAATTGGTAATGCCTGCAGTTAAAAACTGAAGCATTTAAAATAATCTAATTTCAGCAGACTTTGATGTCTCCGAATTGCTTATACACATTCTGAATCTGTCTTGTAATGAGCAGTAGGAAGCTTTACGGTCTTTAGACTGTTCACTTAGGAAAAAGGGACTTGTATGTTAGGAAGTACTCAAAAACGTTTAGAAGTTTGTCACGTCTCATAATGTGCTTTTCCAAAAGCTCTCTAATTGGAGAGAGAGTGGAGAAGGTGAAAAGGAAGAAAACATACCCTTTCTGAATCAAAGTAGTGTGCATTTTTATCAGAGATAAACTTCTGATATTGTTTGGAATACTATTGACATCTGGAGCTAAAATTACTGAACTGAAGTGGATGAAACATGCATGGGTTTCTTCTCAGTGTAACACTTTAAAAACATGAATTTTAATTATAATTAAGAAAACTTCAACAGTATTTCTGAAATAACTCTGAGATAGAGATGCAAGGCTATGTGATCTAGCAATCATGTTTGAGGACACAGCATTTCTGAAATCTAAATTGTCCAGTCTGTTGGTTTGCCGTATAAACTGAGGAAGTTGGAACATCCGCAGCCTGTGAAGCAGCAGTCAGACCTCCCAAGGGTGTTGTGAAAATGCTGTATTGGAAGGCGGTGTTTTTTGCTTTTTTTTTTTTGTTTTGTTTAATTCCCCAGACCAGAACTAAGCTGGTTGTAGGTGGTATTAAACAGTTCTAGCTATGTATAGTGCTGTTGCTGTCTAAATTTCATGCCTAATCAGTTTTGATGTGTCAGCTTGTATGGAAAAAAAGTATTTGTGTGGAGTTTTTATTTTTTTAAATTATATTTTATGGACTGTAAAAGTACTGGATTGTTTGTCAGCTATCTTGGTGCCCCCAGCAGAAAATCTGGTGAAGAAATACATTTATATGAGAAATCTAACATGTTTTAAGTGCATTTATTGTGTTACATGGCAGTTTGGTCTGGAAAATACATATGGTTAAGAGCCATCAGAATCAGCTCCAGTCTTTAAGAGGTTTTTGACATAGTTCATCCATGTTCATCTGCTTGATAAATATGGTGTTTCAATGGATCACTTGAGTTGTTTGCCTGTCTGGTAACTAACGCCTAGATAGTTTTAAGTTACTACTTGCTAAACTGGAAGGACTCTTGAAAACCAGATGACATGTTCAGGATGTGGGTTTTTTTATAATATCGATGATTCTTTCTTTAAAAGATAAAACTTGCAGATGTGCCGCCAAGTTAGGAGGGATTGCAGAAACTCATCTGGAGAAGAGTAGAATAAGCTTTTAATTTAGTAATTTTGATAAGTTTGAGAAGTACGATTTAGAAGACAAAAGCTGCTAGGTATAAAATGCTGTGCTAGGAAGGGGATCAACCAGAGGTGTATGTGCAGCACAGCTGGACAAGCAGTCCAGGAGTCCTGGTCACGAATTGATCTGAATAAGCAACGTGCAGCTGGCAAAAATGAGTGCTATCCTTGGATATGTTAATCCAGTTTAAATTACAGAAGGCTCTTATTTTTTTTCTTTTTGATTGTGCTTTTGGGTCTAGTCTTGAGTATTATACAATCCAGAAAGTACAGAGGATTGAGAGACACAGAAGCTTGTGACCAATGCAAAAAATATTAAAGTATTGCTTTGTTTTGGGGAGTGGAAGAGGCTGTGGGAGGAGTGTATGTGTAAGAAATAGTTTCCAGAAGCATATTTATATATATTTTTTTAAAACTCTGTGTTTAACATGTAGGTTAAGATGAAGTAAATTGTAGTGGCCAAGTTTTAGGTTAAATACAAGCTGGAAGGCTTTTACCTATAACAGTCAAATAATGTAGATTGTTCAATAGTTTCCCATTGTTGGAGGCTTTTACTGGTTAAGAGAAGAAGCTGGCAAGGATAATCAAGACACTTTACAAAAAAAGGGATGTACGATCAATTTTAGGACTGGGAAAGCCCCTGAGATTCTACTCCTGCCATATTTTATCAGATATTCAGTGATTTACTCAATTGTTTATATAGATTATCATTACTGTTGTCTTCCTGTGTGTATGTGCCTTCTTAATGGTAATTTATAAATGACAGTTGTATATGTAAAACCTGACACTGCTGAAGGTATTTAGTCAGTCATGAAAATCAGATCAACAAACTGTTTCTACTGGGTGGAACACCATGAGGCTGCTTGCTATTCATTCCAGCTCTGCTTGTTCACTACTTAATTTGGTAGAGAATTTTAAGGAACCTTCTGTTCTGAGTCTGAAGATAACACTGGGTTCTCACATGCAGTTTATTTATTGATGTTTAATTTAGTTTGTAATTCTGGATAATTGTACATTCCTTTCTTGTTTAAAAATTTAAATTTAATCCGGGATCATGGATTAATTTGGCTGCCTTTCAGATGAGGCAAAGTACCTGGACCTGTATTTGGCTAACAAATTTCTCTGAAATAAAAATGGTCTAGCTCAATATTGTAAGCCATTAACGACAGCACTACATTGTATGTACTAAAGAAACAATGGACAACATAACATAACCTTTTCCTTGAAGTCATTAATTATTATTATTTTTTTTAATTTTAATTGAGTTTCCATTCTGGAACTTATCTATCATTTTAACGCTCTGAGCTCTTCAGTGATCTGACTTCAGCAAGTCAGGGGTAAGGGTTTCTAGAAAATGTCTTTTTTAGCTGCAACCTCACAATTGGTTTTAGCAATTGTAATGTGGGTGGCTTTCTTCTTTGGAGTGGAGCCCTGCCGGCCACTCCAGCAATGTTAGCACAGAGCACGAGTAGGAGTAGGTGTTCTCATCCTAATACTCAAACCCACAAGGAGGGAGGGAGTTCCTGCTCCTTTTCTACTTTGTACCCTCTTTGCCCCCAGTGTTGTGATGACCACTGTCTGTTTCTTTGGCTTGCAGGAATGTTCAAAGAAATGCAGGCAACAGAAAACTTCTGGATTTCTTAACAGACTCATGACATGCCTTTAAGCACTAGGACCAGTGCAAAGAAGAGAGATGATGGGACTGTGTGGGTGGGGTCAGCAGTACAAAGCGTGACCTGGCTCCTGTGAGGGTGTGAGTCCAGCACTTGTAATTTCCTTTGCCTGTAGCTGAATATTTCTGCCTTCCAGCATTTTCACTGTAGCTCTCCAGTGCATTCTGCACCTTCTGGTGTCCTGTGAACTGTTTTTTTTCCCTTGACTATCAGCTTCACCACTTCTGAAGACTTACCTGGTCTTGCTGTTGGGAATTATCCAGGTTATTTAGCTGTTGTTTTCTTTTTCTTGTCTTACAGCAGTCAGTAGTAGACTCTTTCTTGAAACCCCTCAGTTGGCCCTCCCTGAAATTCTGTGACTCAGTATCATCCCTCCATCAGCAGGTTTTTGTGTTGCCCTTTCAGCTATAAGCTTTCTGAAGACAGCTCTGCTTTTCTGGGGGCCTCCTACCAGATTCTGGTGAGCTGCTCCTACGCAACTTAGGCATGACTCATTTTCTTCTAAGTGATCAGTGATACTGATCTATCATAACTAGGTTGAGCTGCCATGTATTTGTCGAAGGAGGACTGGACCAAATGACAGAGGCAGTTGATCTTCATAAGATTTCCCATGATGATTCTATCACTATGAAAAACACTTAAAAATGTAGTTCACTTTTTTAAAAGTAAGCAATTTTTTTTTTTTTTTGCTTGTGTGCTGTAACTTGTATGGCCTTTTGTATTTCATATTTGCTCTCAATCAGCATTGGGGGGAGAGGAAGGGGCTGCAAAGAGCTGTGATGTGGGGAAAGCTAGGAAAACTACTACAGGTTTGGGTGTGATTGGTTTTTTTTTTTGGTAATATTTAGGCATTGTCAAAACTCTTTTACATAAGAGTTGATGCTAATTTACTGCAGAAATCCTGATGTATGAGAAGACTTCATTTGGATTCGTTTGTTACATCCTGTCTCTGAAACTGGCTTTTTAAAATACAGGAACTTGAGATGTTTATCTTGATCACATATGGTATCCCTTAAGAGTAAATAATCACTATGTATGTTGCCTTAAAATAAGTGCATATAAATTTACAAACCAAGGTGAGTTTCAAGTTATTACATAAGTTAGTGTTATTCTGCCTTTGGATACTACTAAGTCTCTCCTGTTACTATGGAAACTATCTTTGCATATCTGAAAAGAGGAGGGGTGAATAACAGGATAATGCATTGTTAAAATTTAGGATTAGCATAAACAGAATGTGATGATTGCTCGTTATGATAAAATTTGCATTCATTTACTTGATTTCTGAGAGAACTTTAAACTTAACTAAAGAGAGTCCATTACTCTTTTTTTTAGATTTTTATTTTATTCTAGTCCCTGCTTCTTTTGCTTCCAAAGCCAAAAGCAGCGGCATTTTTCAGAGACCTGTTAGAGGAATCCTTAAATCTGCATAATGAAAAGTGCTCCAGAGTTTTAACTAAAATCTGTCTTGAAAATTGTCGATAATGTGCTTGCCAGAGCATTGGAGAATTTGAGTTAACAGCACTCATTATAACAGAACTGCTGACTCATTTGAGTCAACAGTATTTGAATTAACAGGTAAGAACCACCGACCTTTAAAATCTCATTCTGGTGGTCTCTAGCAAAGATTTTTTTGAAGTATGTCAGGGGAAAATTTCTTCTCTATGCAGATAAGTGTTATCCTGTTGCAGGTGAATCTTGCTTCTCCGGTGATTCCCGGATGCAGAGGTGGGAGGGAACCTGTCCCTGCCTATTGCAGCTTGTATGGGAAACCACAGGCAGCACCACAGAAACTTGTGTGAATTGCAATGGTTGTTGCGGCTACTTGGATTGTGTGAAGCTTTAACTTGTGAAGTAGCTCAGAGTTTATAGGAATGCAAAGATAGCTTTGATCCTTTTCCTCTAGGCAATGCTTTCTGTTTCCTACCTTTTCTTCTGCATAATGAGGCATTTAAAACTGTCAGCAGCCCAGCCCCCTGGTACTGTCTCCAGTTAAAATGTTAAGACTTGTTTTTTTTGTGTGTGTTTGTGTAGTTATTGTTGATTTGTAAAAAATTGTCACGTGTTCAGCTTCTAAAACTCTTACCCTCAGTAGATGCAGTAAGCCGGTGAATTTTCTGTTTGTATGCCTAGATGTAAAGCAAATAAAAATAATAAGTCTTATGTTGGTTCTCTCTAGTTATAGTCTGAAAATGACAAGCTTAATTAGCTTCTCCTCAGAAATGCTACCCAGGATTTTTTTTTTTTTTTAAGAACAACAAGCAAGAAGTATTGTACTGTTAACAAATAAACAAAACCACTCATGTGGTCTGGAATGATTTTGAAACAAATACGAAAGTTAATTTTTCTGAGTAGGAGACTTCCTTCTACTGTAGTTTTGATCTTAGGTTGCTATATGTAGGTTACAGGATAGCTCCTTGCTGTGAAGTTGTATACCTGTATGAAAAATACTGTTGGCTTAAGTTACTTCCGTTGCCTAAACATGTAAAAATGATTTTGAAGTGAAAATGAAATTACTTGTTTTTAGTGCTAAGTGTTGTTTACTATTTTGCTAAATATGAAAATTAGACTGTATAATATCGTGTAGCTCCAATACTTCTACTGTGATGTGGCAGGAAGGAAAAGTACATTTATATCCTTTCCCACTTGCAATTTTTAGTTGCAAATGAAATGTATCAAGACAGCTCTGTCTTCTCCAGAATATATTTTTAATTTTTCTTTGAAAAACTTAACTTTACCAGTACTTTTTTTGGAGCGTGGCTGTTTCAGTCCCTTTTCTCCTACCTGGTTCATGTTCCCTGAATATATGTACTGAAACATGACTATCGGCACAATAGAGAGTATTTTAGTTACTTTGGAAAGAGCACAGTAATATGTCAGTCTAAAGTGCAGGTAAGAGACTGTGAAATTGAATCCATTGGCTTCAGTGAATGAACCTATATTGCGTATTCTCTGGGATTTCTTTTTAAGACTGAATTTTCAGTAAATTAATATTTTGCTTTTGATCCTATTAAACTGTACTCTTGATAATTGATCTTATTTTGGTTGTGTTGCAGGCAGTGATAGGAAACCTGTAGCTCTGAAGTGTTTGAAGGATGTTGCTTAGTTATTGATTTAAACTGACCTTGGTGTGTGTAGGCCTTTTCTCCCTCCCTGCCTATTCTGTGTGTTCCGGCTGCTTAATATTATCATGGCTGGAGATGAGCTAGTTTGGGGAAACTGGTTGAGCTGAATTGTGGAATTATTTTTTTTTTTGCAAGGGCATCTGTGAGAAGATACCAGGAGGAATGCAGTACTAACCATTTTAGTGGAAGCCCATGTATGCCAAGTAAATAGTAAGTGATTGGGAAGGGGAGAAGCAATGCTTTACACAGATGTTACCATCTGTGAAGTTGAAAATGACATTCAAAATTGGTAAGGAAATACTTCCGCCATACATAAAATTTATAGAGGTAGACTATTTGGATTAGCAGTAGAGCCAAGATTTTAGCAGAGCTTCTTAAAGAGCTTGGTTATTATAGATTATAATAGCTTACAGAAAAATAGACGTTTTTGAATTAAACCTTTGTTTTGGGAGTTAATTTGGTTTTTAATATTTGATTTACTATAAGAGAGAGTTTATGTCTAGAAACTAAAATCAATGGACTATGACACTTGCCTGGCATAACTATTTACTTCTATAAAGCAAAACTTATTAAATGTGATTGTGATTTTATTAATACAGGATAATAAAGACACATTCCATTCTGATCCAGGTGTAGATGTTTCAAAGAAAAAAAAAAAACACCTATCTGAACTCTAAATGGATCCAATTGACTACTTATAAACTTTGTTATAAAAGAATCCAAGTAAAACTGGTTTGTTTCCTTTATTAAGTAAACATCCTTCCTAAGATACTATGCATCTGTGGTATGTTTCTGTTTTGTCACAAAAGCACCCAGACATATGTTTTATGTTGCCTCATGTCTGTTTATAACACCCTAATAACAGTAGTCAAGGCTCTGATTTTTCTTCATGTTATTGAGCGTTAAGACTTCCTTATTTCAACAAAATGGAAGCTCCGTAAACAACCTTGGCTGTAATCAGGTCCACAGGCATTGCTATTTCCTTACAAAAGAGTGATAAGCAATCACAGGTGAAATGTTGTCTTAATGGGCAGAAAAAGGATGCATCTTCATGGAGCCTAGATGGTTACAAGTGGAGCATTATACTATGTAGTGAGTGGAAGTTTGGCGTGTGGCGGGATGATGAAGGGGAGGTCATTAACTACTGTTGCCTGCAGAGATCTTAGATGGCATTTAATGATACTGTGTGACAGAGTGATGAGATGGTAGTGTCAAAGTGCAAAAAAGTGGGGCAGGGAGAGAGAGGAGGAAGGAGCTTATTTTATTTAGTACTTTCATACTGTTAAAAGTATACTTGGTCTGGATTTAACTGAATAATTTCAGCTCTGATTAGCTGTTTACTTGAACTTTTTGGGAGTAATAGTGGCTTGTTCTTTGGAAAAAGCCTGGTTGTTGGTCAGGAAGAAACACTACAAGTTATGAAGAAAGGAAAATAGTATACTAATTGTTCTCACTTGAAAGGATATGTAAAACTAGAAAAGGTTTGAATCAAGCTTTTGTTTATACGTTTTTGTACATGAAGAGAAACTAGAACTTCTTGGTTTCAAAGGACCTGCCTTGTGGCTGTGGTACTTGAAGCTAAAGCCAATGTATGTTGGCAGCTATGGTTTAGGCCTTCAGCCTGTCCTCTTCCTCGTGCTGACCTATCTCAGTTTAGTTGTTGAATTCATTTTTCTGCTGGAGTAACTTGGTGAAGTTGACTAAGTGAAGGTCAGATGGATCCTGGGCTGGAAGCAAGGGAGGCCAATGAGGTGAAGGAATGGAGAAATGGAAGAGCATTGGGGTTTCAGATGGGTTTCAGGTTTTAGGAGGTGATAGTGAGGATGTGGTAGAGTTTTTTGAAATGATTAGTGTTATAAAGGAGGCAACCATAGGAAGACCGGTAGTTGTTTTCATGCTGTGAGACCTGGGGGCATTCATTGAAAATCAGAAGGTTTAGATATATCTCACCACTTTCCATTTTCCTGGAGGAAAGGAGAGAGCACATCTGTGTGAATCGGTGGTGTTAAACTCGGAATCTCATAGGAGTGCAAAACCAAAATGTTTTGTTTCAGGGAAAATTGTTCTTGCCATCACCCTTTGTACTGCACCACGTGCTGCTAACTGGTGCTGCGCAAGGTTGAATTAGAATGGACACCTTTAAGTCAGTGTGGCCAAATCATATGTTTTTTCTAGTCTTCTGTTGATCTGCAAGGGGTGTTGGAGACAAGACAGTTTGGCAAATACTTGCTGTTTCCCATTAGCATTTCATTTTTAGTTTTGTGGAAATGTTTAAAGTGACTGCTAAGGCAGGAAGAATAAAATGGTTAAAGGAGAATGTCATAAGGTGGTAGTAAACTGCAACATAATTTATATGATAAGTTTTTGGGAGATGATGGTTTTCAACTTGAGAACTGGCAAAATTTTTACTGGCAATGACTAACTTTGTAGATTGATTTTATTTATTTATTTATTTATTTATTTATTTATTTAATTGAGCTGTGTTTATTCCATTGATTTGTGTTCATTTGCACTGTCCTAAATGGTATCTTAAGACTGAAATTTCTTCCTTGCCAGAAGTTAGTAAACTTACAATGACTTTTTTGTTGTTGATTTTTTTTTTTTACCACTTCTAGCTTTCTATGCTCAAAATGCTGTCAGCAGCAGATTAACATTCTTACAGAAGCCAAAGAACAACACAGCCATTGTCTTGTTACCCAAATTGTTGCATTTTTTCTTTAAATATGGAAGTAGTAGTTGGTTATTAATTTGAATAGATTTTTTTTTAAGTTTTAGTACAAATGTTTTAATAAGTATTTCTTTAATTCTGGTCATTCGTTGTTCTGATACTGTGTTTTTTGGCTCTATAGACTGTTTGAGAAGAGTTTAGGCAGAGGACTAAGCATACCAACTGAAGATACTGAGTTTTCAGGATATTATAATGTTGCTAACCTGCTTATAGTCTAGATGTAGTGCCTTGCTGTCTGAGATGAAAGAACCAGTAGTTAGTCTTTTGCTTTCAGATCTTACTGTGGGTGAAGTGGAGATTTTAAGCAGCTGTAGTGTTTTAGGTAGTAGTGTGACAATTTTGAAGATCAAGCAACCCGTTGCTGAGTATCAGTGAACCCAGTTTGCTTTGGAAAACGGGCTTTTGCTCTATAGCTCCTACCAGGCCACTCTTATTTACAGGATGTTGAGGGAAAATAACTTTAAAGAAACTTTTCAGATTTTCTGGCCTCTTGTCTCTTCCCCCCCCCCGAAGGTTTCTAAGGGTTATAAAAATGAAAATGATTGTTTCAGTGTTTCTTGTATGATTGTGAATATTTTAATTGAATCCATCTGGTCTTGCCATGAGTTCTGCTCTGAAAACTGACTGCAGAAATGTTTCATGAATGTGTCTTGTTCAGTTTGCCTGTTTCAAATTTTTTTTGTCTACACAATAAAAATGAAAGTGGAAGTGAAACACACTGGTAGTAACAAGAACGTTTTGCACATGAAAATTAAGAGAGGTGTGGTGTTTGAAGGAGTGAAAATTCAGCTTGCTTTTCTAGGTCCGTGCTCTATTCTTCAATCATCATAAAGGACAAGCTTAATTCTGGTTTGTTTATTGGGAGTGTAGCAAGAGACTTGTTAGAAGCAGGAAGGAGCATGTATTTCACTATCAAGACAGAGCTATAATTATCTTTTCCTTGCCAAGTTTTGCATTCAGAATTTTGGAGAGGACTTAAATATGAAATTCTCTGGCTCTGTCTGCATGCGGATGAGAATTGTAAACATCAACTGTAAACTATGATGGAAAACAACAGTATAAGTCCTGGAATCACCATGGAGGCTGCCATTTGTATAGCTGCTTGGATATTTCAAAGAGCTCCTGTTTGGTGAGGTAGTGAATTTAAGATCAGAACTCGAATGTAGAGCATTTGTATTGTGTGGAACTAAAGCATATATGGCATTTTGGGCTACAAAGATGATTGGGGTCTGGAGCATCTTTGTTGTGAGGATAGACTGAACTGGGTCTCTTCAGGCTGGAGAAGGCTGAGGGGGGATCTTATCAATGTTTATAAATATCTGAAGGAGGGTGGGTGTCAAGATGATGGGACCAGACTCTTCTCATTGGTGCCCAATGGTAGGATGGGGGCAATGGGCACAGACTGAAGCATAGGAGGTTCCATCTAAACATGAGGAGAAACTTTTTGACTTTGAGAGTGACAGAGCACTGGAACAGGCTTCCCAGAGAGGTTGTGAAGTCTCCTCTGGAAACATTCAAAACCCGCCTGCACACATTCCTGTGCAGTCTACTCTAGGTGAACCTGCTTTAGCAGGTGGGTTGGACTAGATGATCTCCAGAGGTGCCTTCCAACCCCAACCATTCTGTGATTCTGTGATTTCTCTTAAGTATTTTACCTAATCCCGGGGCTATTGGATACCTAGTGGAGAGCGTATTTCCTGGATGTTTTCTTAATGTTAGTATGTGAAGTAAGTGTAAGTTAGAGACATGGTAGAGGGTGAACTATGACATTTGTACTGGTGGCAAGTACAGGTGCCAGTGCTAATGATGAAGTTCTCCAGGATTGCAGCTGTAAGTGCTAGGGTGAGGTAAATACTGTACTTTAGCTGTGCATCTTGTTCAAGAGCTATAAAGAGCCTTCTATGTTTGCAGGAATAACGAGCCTTTGGCTCTGACACGTTCACTTGTTTTATAAAATACCCTTACCTGATGGTCTCAGATTTCTCATTTGGAAACATTTTTAAACTTGCTTCCTCTTTGGCCTATCTCAAACTTCTGTCAAACACAGATTACTTAAAA
Organism: Nesoenas mayeri; assembly: GCF_963082525.1. NCBI lineage: Eukaryota > Metazoa > Chordata > Aves > Columbiformes > Columbidae > Nesoenas > Nesoenas mayeri. The sequence goes on along the minus strand of NC_137540.1, from coordinate 57,927,031 downwards.
GTGCAAGTTCTAGTTAGCTCATTTGTTAAACAGCCAAACCTCCTAGATTTTACTGATTGCATGTTAGTAATTTTCTGTTTACCTATTGAAATGGATATGAAGTTTAGTTGTGGTGAAAGCAACTTCAGTTATTTGTCTCCTAACCTAGAAGCTTTTGAGGATGATTTGATATACCTAGATATCTCAATATGGGTTAAATACTTCTACTATCAGAAACGATGTTTTATTATTGTTAGGGTGTCATCATCCAAAGGATGACTTTCAGCCATCCTTCAGCTCTTGTCCAGTTGTCATCCCTTACAGAGGAAATAGAGAAACAATGTTTTCCATTTGGCAGGGCAGGCAGAAAGCTTTGCTGTTGGCTTCAGTGCCACTTCCAGAAGAGGTTGAAGCATGTTGGGGTGGTTACTGGTGGGGTACAGGGCCTAGAGCAAGGCAAGGAGCCAGCTCCAGAGCAGCTCTTGGTGCCCATAGTCAGTATTTTCAGCAGTGAGCTCCTACCTTCTCTTTGGCTTTTCTGCCTGGCTGTTCCTCATGCCAAGGCTGTTGTTGTTGTGCTCGACTTTGAGAATGCGGCATCATTTAGGAGCTGGTGTTTCAGATCATGCAAACGTAAAGATGTGGTGGGAAAAGCATACTTGGGTGGCAATTACTGTGCAGTTTCCTGTCTCACCTATTCATTATTTTCATTTGTTGTTTAACACTGTTGAGTTTGTAGAACCCAAAGGTGTTAAAGTGTTTACCCATAGTGTTACTTGATCAGAAGCTTTAAGGATGGAATTAGTTTCACGTCTCTTGAGGTGTCAGCATTTGAGCTAGAAATCTGGACTGTTGCTGTAACAGAGTAAACTTGTTTTGCCATGAGGTAGAGAGGTAGAAAGCCCCGTTTGGACATGTGGATCACACCACTAACCCTACTTGCTGTGTCAGTTGGATTCCTGCTGAGTATGAAGAGGGCACTTACTTCAGACATAGGGGAAAAATGCTGCTTTCCTCACTCCTAGTGAGTGCTGTTCTAGGAGCCTTTAACCGGTTTGACTTTAGATATAAACAGTTTTTGAGTCAGGTGTTTCTGCCATGTTTGTTTAACATGTTTAAATTTTTCGAATGCTACTGAATGAGTAATTACTGCTCAGGCTGGATATTAATTTAGTATTTATCTTTACAGTGCTGCTTAAGTTTTGTTTTCTATGTAATTTAGCTTTAAAATGTTGCAGGATTAGGTTTCAGCCTATCAGTAATGTTACCCAGCAAGCTGTAATTAATGTTAATTAATGTTACTTAGTGTTAACTCCTTCTCTGTCTTTGGTAGCCTTGTTAGCTATAATTTATTACTTTCAGAAGTTTTGAGACTTAGTAGATGACGTATTTACTGGAGAAGATGACCTATGCTTGAATTCACTTCAGCTTTTGAACAGTTTTACAAACTTCAATTGAATGGTTGGGTTGCGGTGTAAGGAAATTAATTTTTTTAGGATGTAATGTTTCATAATCTGTTTTGTAAGATTCTTTTAAATGTCTTATCTGTTGAGTCATGCTGTTGAATTTGTCTTGCCTCCTCCACCCCAGCAAATCTTGTGGATGTTTTCTATGTTCTGATTGTGTACCCCAGCCTCCTTCACAGGCCTTCATACCTTATTTGATTCACCGCACATATTTTGCTCCAGTTTAAGGAAGGGAAAGGAATACTGAAAAACTAAACACAGCCATTCTCTATTGCTAAACTTCTGATGCAGGAATTGTGCGGGTGTTTTAAAATGCTTGGTACAACAACACATAACTGAAAATGCTGTGTAGGTCCCAGAAGGAATTTCTATGCTTTGCTAGATTTTTGTGTGTGGATATAACATGCTTAGCTGGTTTTAGACGTATCAACCTGTGTTCATGAGAAGTACCAGAAGTAAAGAGTACACAGCCATCAGTTAATGTGGGTCTGAAACTCTTAACAGAAATATTTTAGGTCTGTAGATAAGACTGGAGCATAGCTATGGAAAAAGCAAAGAACAATTCCACCTCTGCATTAATTGCATCTGGGAACTTCAAGTAACACTTTGTACTTCATAGCAGAATGTTGTGCTAAATTAGAAATTGTGATATCCTCGCCCACAATTGTTCAGTATCATGCAACTGTGATTGGTTTAGTCACAAGCAGAATATTGGTCTGCCTACTCTCTTTGCAAGCTACCATAGCACTGCAGTTGCTCTTAGTGGTTCATTACTATTCATACGTGTTTTGCAGAAGGGAGGATGAGAGTTGTGGCAGTGTCTTTTTTTTTTTTTTTTTTTAATTTCCTGGTGGCATAGGCTTATCTCTGAAAAATATCAGAGAGAAAGAGAAAACCCCAAGTCTTCATGAATGTTTGGTGACATATAATCTGCAACTTGGTAGGAGGCTGCAGTTTTCCTGTGTTTGAGGATCTTGGGCTAATGCTGGAATCTGCAGAGAACTCTTAGTTGCTATATCTGACTAATGCAAGCTGCAATAAATCAAATTAAATTCTGTACTGTACTTCTAAGCACAGCTGAATTTGTTCCATGTAATTAAGGCTTCTAGAAATCTACAGGGTAACTCCTTATATGCAAATCTTTTAATAACTAAATAATATATTTAGAAGTAGTGATTTGTCTAGTATAGAATGACATTCTGTCAAGTAATTTTTCCACTTTATATAGATATATTTTTTTTTCCTTGGGCAATACTCTGGATTTGGTTGCCTGTCCAACTTTTGATCACACCTGTTATTTACCTCCTTAGATGAATGTCAAATGGAACTTGCTAAGCAATGCATTCAAAAGAAATAATAATCCAGAAATAAATCTTTGTGCAGCTTTTGCTTTTATGTTTTTTACAAGGTGGTTCACTTCAGATAGGGAGTACATGACATGAGGGCAAGTACTTGAGAAATGTGGAGTTTGTTCTTAACAAATACGATGCAAAGCCATTTAGATTAGTTAAAGCCTTATTACTTTTTGTGTTTTCTGCCCCATTAATGCCTGTATCATTGCAATCAGAGTTTATGGTTGAGCCAACACTTAATGGTGGGAATGATTTTTGTGTTCAGTCTAACACACCTAATATTTGTAAAAGGACTTTACATTTGGTATTATAGTGATAATAATAACCCCTCTGAACTGGGACCTTACTTGTGTATAGTGACACTAGTAAATGACTGAATATTCCATGAATATGAAAAAAATCCATAATAAAAGTAGCATAGATAGCTTTCAGCAAAAGGTGTGTCAAAATTAATTCATCCATTCTGTCTGTGCACCTGCTTGGTGTAGTATTTCATGTGCCTACCAGCTGTCACTGTTGCCCAACCAGATTGTAGAAAGAACAGAAGAAATAAGAAAATCAGGGGCAAATTAGAACAACTAGTGAGAGGTTGCCAGTATATTCTTAATGAAAGTTCAACAGAGGATGGCTGCTGGCTGAACACGGGTAAGGAAACAAAATTTGCCAGTGAAATGAGGGTTGGGCCAGGGGAAATCTCTGGTCAAGGAAGGATGGCGAAGATTGTGTGTGCTGCACAATGCATTGTGAAAATACTGCATCTGTTTAGAAGAAAACACCTTGGCATTAATGACATTTAGATATACAAGTCACTAAGGTAGCAGCGGTGACAGACTTGTTTTGTATAGAGTTCTAAGGGGTGCATATGCAACTCCTAGCCATAAGCAAGTTGGGAAATGTTGCTTCGGATTATTCCTTGTTTCTCATTCTTTTGGTGTATTTGTTCACGTAGGTAAACAATATTTTGTCCTAACTGTTTAAGAAACAAGTATAAAGCAAAACAGAAATGTGAAATTAAGAAACATCTTTCATTATGTGGTTTACTTTTTACATGAGAGATGTGGTAATTCTGAATTTTTCCACTCTGAGGGTGCCTGGCAGGTTACAGTGTGTATTCTTTGTTCCACTTATGGCGTACCCTCTTGCATACTTTTGTTGTGACTGGAAGTTATTAGCGAATTCACTGATAAAGCACCCTTTGTTTTTAGGGTAGAGTTTAATAATTGGTTTACTTGGAAAAAAAAAAAAATGGTTTTGTAGGGTTTGTGTCAGTGTATGCATGAGAACTGATTGCCCAAAAAATAGTACTACTGAAATTATGCCACAAGAAACCCTGAAGGTTGTTTTCACTTTTCTGTAAGTGATGTAGCCATACTGATGAGTACTTTGTTACTGCCAGAGACCTGGATAACAGACAAAGACTGTATCAAATTCTTATGTTACCTAATTTTTTAGAAGAACTAATGGAATCAAATTTTTATCTGACCATAGATTTTTATGGATCACTGAAATATTGTATTTGGAACAAAGTGACCTTGGGCAATATTTTTATTGCTTTTATAAAAGGGAAAACTTAGTTGCATTTCTGCAGAGCATATATTGCTGCCGTCTCTTATTCAAAACCATTTTGCTGAAGTTTCACTTCCTGTTGTGGGAGAGGATTCAATTCCTGTGGCATCAACTTTAACTCAAACACTGGCGTCTGCTTCTTCAAGAGAAAAGCCATGTATATTATTTGTGGTGTTGTAATGTGGAAATCCATGGAGGCTATTTAGGAGTATTGGAATAATAGCTTTTTCCAGAGATGGTCCTTTCAGACAATTGATGCTATTATTCACAAATACAATTTTAGGCATATTGTTGTGTGCTTGTCCCTCCTCATTGGTCCAAAAGTGACTGGTTAAAACCTTGTTTAAGAACATAACCATTACCTTCCAAAACTGGTGAAGTAGCTTATCTAGTAGCTTAGAATATCGATCTGCCTGGGGCTTGAGAAAAGGCTCTTGCAAGCCCATAGTTGCAGCACAGTGATTCAGTGTCACTCTTCCTTACAAAAAAACATTTACTAGTTGCCTTATGTCTTGAAGTGTGAAGACTTATTCCAGAGTGCCTGATTTTTATCTCACATAAAATAAACATGGCTTTACGCTCCACACTTAGATCTCACTTTGGAAAATGTTTGGTGTCTTGGACATTATGATCAGTAGAACTCATTGTCATAACTATGTGTGTGTGTTGTGTATTTTGTATTGGTTGGGTTTTTTTGTTTGGTCTTTTGTGGGTTTGTGTTTGGTGTGTTTTTTTTTTTTATAGCTAATAGCTTTTCAAAATACTATATAAAAAACAAAAACCAAAACCAACACTCTCCAGCTCATTTTTCTCCGATTGGTTTTCTATCACTCTGCCTTTCTGCTTTTTTCATATGGCTTTTCCATTTCTTCCTTTGGAATTATGCTCACTGTGTTTGGAGATGAGCAGAACAGAACACAGTACTCAAGCAAAGGAGGTGTAATTACCTCTGCATTTCTCTGTTTAGTAACTTTTAATAGCTGCTTATTAAGCAAATAACTCAATGGAGTTAACACCAATTAGCAATCTTTCTTGTAAGAAATTCTCTGCTAAAACAAATTCCACTGTGTATAATTACCTCAGGTGACTTACTGCACAGATCAACAATGGTGAATTTTTCTGTGACTTGACCTCCACATCTCCTGCTCCACAGCTTGGGCTTGGATTTCTCTTCAAATTGTCATAGATGATATTTGCTGTTGACACACTTTACTTGGTCAACAGCAAAATTCATTAGGATGGAAGAAGATTGTTATGCTTGGTATCACTTCTGCAATTGAACTTGTAGTTCTTCAGCATTGATAGGGCAAAATGGGGAGAGAGTCTTAGTTCTTGTTTTGACTATAAACTGAGAAGTCCTCTGAGTATAAAATATTTGCTCCATACATTGTGTTCAATATTTCTCTGCTGTATTTGTATCCTGTCTCTGATAAATTGCCTTATATTTGGTTTTACATGTTGTGCTGTCTCTTCTATTGAGTACAACAGCTTATGAAAAAGATCTTGTATGATTTGGTTGCTGTTGAGTTTGGCTTCAGATAAAATACTAGATTACCTTCAAGAAACAAAGCCAAAATTTTCCAGAAAGAACTGAATGTGGCTATTTTTCTCCTAGAACGTATTTATGCAGTATTTGGTGTGTTGGTAAGAGGCAGAGAAAACTTGGGGCACTCGGGTAGCTGCATAAGGGCAACTGTCATTTTCCTTGTTTGGTAAACATTTTATGTTAAACAGCAAACAAACAGGGTGTTCTATCAGGAAACTGTTGGCTCTGTGTGACCAAGAATTCCTATGGATTCAAACTGAAATGAACAAGCAAAACTTCCTTCATTTCTACTAATAAAATGTTTTTACATATGAAATGACAAATTAGATCATCTTTTTGGAGTAAATCCTATAAAGAAGCAACATTTCATTTACATGTTGTGTAAATTTATTATGCATATTTATGCACAAGTTTTCTTTGATAATCTTGCTTAGATTCCAGTGAGTTACAGTATCTCCAATTTGGTATTCAACTACAATAATATTGTTTAGTTTCATCACATTTCTCTCCCTTTCAAAGAGAAGGGAAAGTCTCTCTTGAAAAAAAGGCATGTAAACACATGTTTACATTATGCAAAAATGAAATTCTGTTGTTGGTGTTTGGGAAAGCAAGAAGAAATAGGAAAATTGAAATGCTTACAGATTTTTGGTTTTACTGGGACCTCGTTTAATGGAGACAGGTTCTAGATGGGATAAACAAATGGTGAGATTTTGTGATATACGTGTTATTTTAACAAGTGCCTAGCGTCTTTCACTGGAAATACTAATGTGGAGTGAAAAAACACAACCACTGTTTCTGGGGAAAAGTTAAGTTCATGATGGACCAAGTTTTATGGTTTGAGAGAGCACTTTGCTGAGTTCTCTGAGTTAAGTGTGTACTTCATCTGGGAATCTGCACAGCATCAGGCAGTCCGGACTGCATTCATTTGGAAGAGCTTGAAATTCAGGGCTTTTTACTTCACATACAGCACTGAAACAGATGAACTACCACAGCAAGACAGCTTAAAGTGTCAGTCAGGCATTTCTGCCCTGGTGTTCATAAGTGTCTCTGATGGGATAAGGGTGTTCCTGTATCAATGATTTTAGCATGCTTATGCTGATTTACAATGATCTTCCTTTACAGTGAGTGGCAATCTTCTTTGTACATCTATATATTAGTCTGCCTCTGGAAATTACAGGGAAAAGTTTCTTAAAGTTTAAATTCTGAAGTAGCAGGGAAGAAGAGAACTTTGCCATAAGCTGTTGCTTAGAGAGGGTGGCTTGGTAGCTCTAAATGATCAAATTCAGCAGGTTGCATTAAACTAAAAGTGTATGAAAGTGCCTGTTATGAAGAGGTCTCATAATTGTTTTGTGGCCATCTTTGTTCTCCTGCAGGTTAATTAGGCTAAACCCTGAGATGGACAAACACTGAGGAGGCTAAAAATAAGGGAAGGTATTTGTGTTGTTAATGGAAACATGTAATGCAGAAGTTTGCACCCTTAAAGTCTGTGTTTGCCTTTGGCAGTTTTGAAAAGAAACTTTTTTCCTTGCATGCAAAATTTGATTGCTATTTGATGCCTTTTTTTTTTTTTTTTTTTTTTTTTTAAGACTGGTATGAGCTTTGTGCAAGTGTAGCCATGAATGAAATTCTGGATAGGGCTCACACTGTTTTCAGGCAGTGGTGTTAATCTGGAGTTGCTCCCTTCCCTGTACAGAAGCAGGGTTCGATTCTTAGGGTCAAATTACCTTTGTTCTTGTAATGCTATTTTCTTAATTCTCTTCTTTACACTGTCAAATTGAAACAAATATTTTTCAGGAAAAAAATACACATCACCAAAATACCTGGCTCTTAACATTGTTTGCAGGAGTGTGTGTGCATGCAAAAATAACTTGCACTGGTTCAGTGGGGGGAAAAAAAGAAACAACTAAACACAAAAGAAACAAAAACCCAACGAAACAAATAAAAGAACAAAAAAATCTGATCAGCAATGTGTAGTTATGCATATCTGACATTTTATTGCTGATAAAATGAGAACCTAACCAGAATCAAACCACTATAGCATACCCAGAATTGCTGGGAATGGGAAGGATAAAGAGAAATACACAGTTGCCACTGCTGCTTTAAAAGGAAAACAGCAAGTTAGAAAGTGAAGAAGTGAAGGAAGGGGGAATTAGCAGGTGTATGTCATCAAGTAAGAGAACAATAGGTCACGATATGATGTGACATTTATGGTTGAAAAAATACTAGGAAGAAGCAGCAAGAAGATGGATTTTGTATCAGAACATCAAAACTATCTGACAATAGTTTGATAACACCTCTTTCATAGATGAGGAGATTGCTGAGAAACTGCAATGCAGACCTTGTGACTTGAAATGAAACATGGAGGACACTGAGGGATGACCTAGAAAGGGAAGAACAATACAAGCACAGTAGGGATTAGGTTTGTGTGTGTGATGAGGTGGAGGGAGGATTGACAGAAATGCGAAAAGCAGCCAACTAATTTATTGTAGGACCTGACAGCATTGAAAAGAGAAAGTAGTAAGTTATGGCCAGTTTTCTTCTGATGTCTAAATATTAAACTTGTGTAGAATAAGAGAAGCACGAAATACTTACTCCTATCATCTTATTTATATTACGTGTTGGTAGGCATACCTATCTGGCAGTATATGTAGCATCTTGTAAACTTTTTTTTTCCTGCTAGATAACAAGTCGAGTGTTTGGAGTGCTAAGAATTTCTGTAGCTTGTTTGAATCACGCTGTTTTCCTGGCTGTGAATTGAGCATGCAACAGCACAGGCTGGTGGTTCCAGCCATCGCCTGCGCAGTGATGTGCAAAAAGTGATTATGTTTGCTTTGTGAGTCCTGCCTGAGGCGTGTGCAAGCTGAGTTAAATATTTAGACCCATACAGAAAGTCTCAAGAGTGACTTATGAAATCGGCTTTCTATTGTGTTCCTGATGAGTTAATGACGCACCACGGAGGCTGAAGCTTCAGCTGGGCTTGCGCTGCAGTTGGTTCCTCTCTCTCATGCTCATGCAAGGGACCATGGGCTGGCTGGACAGTGCAGCTTTGCGCAGAGAAGGGAAGATGCTAATGAGATCTGGTTTAGAGTTGGTTTGCAGTCTCAGAGGTGACAGGAAGACACTATGCAACAGCCATGGCTGAATGATTGCCCTGATTTCCTTGTTCCTGTTTGAAACCTCTCCGGGGTGTGGCCTCTATCAGCCACATCTTCATGTGGGTGGTTAATTCTCTAGAAACCGATAAACTGGTGTGCGGGCACAGCTGGGGTGGCACCATAAGGTTTGGATCAAGATGCTAGGGGTGACTGAACAGATTTGGGACTCTGGCGTGTTTTTGAAGGAAAACAAAACTGTTGCCTACATTTGTTGGTTTTAAATTGCCATTTGGCTTAATTTGGACAAGGTTGAAAACCATTCTCAAATTTTTCTTCCCTTGAGGGTTTAACTCAGCTACTGCAGGCATTTTTCTGAAGTAGGTCACTGAGCCTGTGCTCAGTTATTAGTATATGAACTTGGCACATGTTAATATAGTTTATTATGTAGCAATACCTATGGGATTAAAAATAAAAGTATTATGAGAAAAGAAAAGTCTTCAGAGGCTGTTTCTATCAAGATGTCCCTGTAAAAAAATTGTAGCTAAAATCCCACTTGTCTTCATTTTATCTAGTTGCTTGCTTTTTGTTACTTTGGATATCTTTTATATAGTAATTATGTACACACTAATTTGCCCTTATGAGTGTACTGGCTTTTGTGCAAACATAGAAGTGTACAATTCTGACAAATGCCATCTAATTTGAAAAGTGCAAGTGTGTATTTAAGCATGTAAAAGAGTATCTTCCTTTCATGACAGCCCTCACCCTCTTGCTGTCTCTTTTTTGCAGTCATTTCAAATTGCCCTGCAGGTAGAAAGCCCTTTAGGATAAGAAAAGGATTCTGTGTGTGTTGATTTAAGGAGTTTAAAAAAAAAGTGTGTATATGTTATTATGTATTATATAATCTGGGCAGGAGTTACTAGTTAATTGCTTTTAGAATAAATGGAATACTTGCTTTTAGAGGAAAATTATCAGAAAATGCATGTTCTGGAGCTGGACATTTTATTTGTCTGCTCAATGCCGTGCATTTGTGCAATGTTTTCTGTTTGTTTGACCTCTCATGGAAAGGTGTGCTTAAATGATGATGAAAGGAATAATTCCCTTCAAGGCACTGCTTTGGCAGCAACATAGGATTGCATTTTTAGTAATGTAGATTTCTAGATTTTTTTTTTTTTTTTGGTCTCTGCAGGTATTTGCAGAATTCTGCCATCATTTGAAAGATTGTATTTGACTCTCAGCTCTCCTGTTATCTAAGTGTGTGTGTGTTGTTTTTTTTTTTTTTCCCCCAATTTCTGTAAATTTATGGCATTCTGTACTTGGGATACTAGATACTTAGCTTTTGCCTCAGTCTAGTAGTCTTGAAATCTCATCTATGGCTTTAAAATAGTGGTGTTTTAATTTCCAACCTAGGAGAATTTTCTTCTATTAATCAGGTTTTACTGCAACAGATAATCTGTTGTAGGGGATCGGTAAATCAATAGCCATGTGATCTTGCATGAAACAAGGGAGTTTAAAGAACTCTAGTGTTTAAGTTTGTTTATTAAAACTTGGGTTGAAATAATTACCCTTAAAAGAAACCCCAACCGGCCCAGCCACCCCAACCCCAAATAACCCACAAATAAACTTGTATGCAGTGCAGAAATGAAATTTTACTGCCTGTATTTTGCTTTACTTACTGACTTCTATATTCTCTGAATTTGTAGATTTAAAAAAACCCAAACCAACAACCTCAATGAAACTTGCAATTGTTTACACCAGTAAATTTAGTAAACTTAATTTTTGCTACATTGATTTTTTTTTTTTTTTACATGTCAGTTTGCTGCTTGAGACTGATTAAGTACTGCTACTTAAAAATGTTAATAGCTTTATTCTGCTTACTAGGTAAGCTATCCCTGGCAAGTGTTAGAGAAGGTTTTAGTTAATTGCATTAAAGCCCACCTTTCAATAAATAATGCCAAAGTTCAATGTGCAGTTACATGGAACAGCTTATGCTGTTCAGAAAAGGTTGGAATGAATTCTTGTTAGTGTTCAGCTTAAGCCCTGACTTTGTTTCAGGATTTATATCGAGCTCAGTATTTTTCCTGTCGAGGTAGAACTTTCAGTTTAAGAACTGAACTCTATAGGAATAGGTCGAGGTACCTTTTTAGGGTGTTGGTTTCATTAGTTCTGCATATCTCTTTAATTTCACTTCAGTTTAGCTGATTTTGGTTGCGACTCCGTATTAGTGCATTTCATGTATACAAGCATTCCTACAGCTTTCTATTCAAAAGATGGGTAAAGTCTAAGATTACAAATAATTATTTTTTGTGGATATATTGAATGTTTCTGTAAGGTGCTTTTGTTACACTGCTCTAAATAGATCAATAAAACTGGTGGTTGACTAACTTATCTCCTTTTCTACCACACCCTTCTCTTTCCCTTCTCCTGCTGTTAACTACAACTTAGCTACCAGCCTCTTGAATTTTATTTTTGATCAAGATTGCAGTTGTAGTGCAGTAACTTATGTAACACTCTTTAATAAATCACTTTTTCTGCTTATTAAAACAGTGAAAGCATTTTGACAAAACTGTTTTTTCTTCCCTTCTCCTTCTTTACATGGAAATTGTTAACCTTTCTCAAAATCTTTAGCTTTAAACTTATGTAAATGTCAATAAAGCCATTTAAACTTAAATCAGGTATTCATCCCTAGAGAATGTCAAATGTCTCAGTTTTTAAATTGCTGAAAGAAAGGTGAGGCTTCTTACCAAAACAACACCGAGTCTTACTGAAGCTTTAGAAAACTCTGCCAGAAAGTTTCTTTGCTTTAGCCCTGGCACAAAGGTGTAGACTTTAGCAATAGGTTATGCCACTTAAAAGTATGGATTGTCATTTAATTGGGGCTAGGCATGGCCATATAAAGTAGAATTTGAGTTTTTTACATTCATAAGGTTGTGCATACAAAACTTCTCCTAATATATTAATAAGTATTTCTTATGGAACTACAAGATGCAAAGCAATGCTATACAACATAGTGTAGCTTTAAAAAAATACAAACGCCCTCTTGAACAAACATGCCTATTCTAGTTGTGATGAATTCTTTCTTCTGAATAGTTATCACCCTGTTTTCAAGCTCTGGCCTTCTACAGGCATACCAATTCGTGGAATGCTTATCTCTTCATTGTCTTTCAGCATGCCTTAAGTTCTGCTGAAACTCATGTCTCTTCATTATATACAATAATAAACTGATGTGATGGTAATAACATACCGATTTTGTAAATGCATTCCTAAGGAGGAGTTCGTTTGTATCCATGAATACACACATTCTTTACTGTTGATATGAGTAACATATGCACATTGAAAGGCAGTAAAACCTGTGTGCAAATGTCAGTACTGTAAAATCCCATTTGAGATTTGATTAGTATTTTGCAAGGGTATTTTCTGGCTTGCCTTATTCTTCTGTTTGTTACCATTAGGTATTTTCTTAATATTTGGGAAGTAAACGTGGTGGGTCAGCAACTTCACAAGAGCATGCTTCCTAGGAGCATCTTAGGAACACATGATGAGGGTACAATTAGCATTTCATAAGTATGTATGACTACTGGTGTTACATTTTTGTTTTTATTTATTAGTTGGAGCCCTCAGTATTGGGGGCAGTTGTTATTCAAGAATCTGCCTTTCAAAATAGGTAATGGAGATACTGATTTAAAGGGACCACTGGATGTCAGAGTTCTGCTTTGAGCAAGAATGTGGCCATCACAAGAACAGGTCATCTGGCCAGCTCCTGAAAGCCTTAAGGATGAAGACTTCACATTTTCTTAGTAGCCTGTCATAGTGCTGCAATGCTCTCCTGGCAAAAAAGGGTTTTCTGGTATCCCTGTGTGTAATTTTACTGTTACCCCCCCATTCTATGGTCTGCCCCTGCTGAGGAGGGTTTGCCGTCTGTTGTCAAGTAGTTATTTGCAAGCTACTGTTGGATGACCTTGGCCTCTTCTTTGTAAGATTGAACATTAGCCCAGCTTTCTGGAAATCAGTGATCTCCTTAAAATTATGTAGGATTGAAACTTTTTCTTTTAATGCTAATAAAATTGAAGAAGTTCACTGAGCATAAGATTTGGAAGGTGTTGTAAGAACATGTATTATTAATGCATTCAAAAGGAGCCTCCAAAACAAAACAAAAGGTTGCATGCTGCAAGTATGTTTGTGCTCATGTGTATACATATGGTCAAACAAAACAAACATTATACTAAAAAAAAAAAAAAAAAAGGCGTTACTTGAATTTTGTAGATTGTCAGTTGACTTTTTGCAAAAGCCAACCTGTTTCTCCGTAGAAGAAATTTAATGTTTTGCTTCAGTCTAAATAGTAGGCTTTGGAGAGAAACCAAGTGAAATCACATGTAGAAACATTCTTTCATTCAACTGAGTTTAAGACAACATGTGAGCAGAAAATGGAAAAATTTCATATTGCTTCACTGAGAAAAAGATGGAGAGTTTATCACTCTCAACATTCAACAGCTTCAGACTGTTTCTTGAGAATATTACCTTGCATGAGATAGGGAATTAGTAGCTGACAGAGAAGTAAATTTGTAGACTTGTTTAAAAGAAAGTTTTCAAATTTAATTTCCGATACGCCTCAATGGAAGACTTTTTAATGACTTAACATTTATTTAAAGGAACAAGTGTCAAGATTTTAGATACAAAAATGAACTTTAAAGAAAAGAAATGGAGGAAAAATGGAGAACTTAATAATTGCTACGCTAGTAGGGTAGTAGGTCAGACAGAAACTTTCAAGCATACTTGAAAACAATCCTAATTTAGTAAAAATTTTTCTCTGTATGTTCTATTTGTAACATATTTCTGTTTTTTCTTGTCTGAAATTAACTTCCAGGATTTTTAAAAAATGGGATCTAATTGAATGTATTGAGGTAGAATTAATCTTTCGTAGTTCTACTTTACTTTTGCTTATGGTTAATAATGGGCAGGTGGCTTTGTAAACTTTTGGAAGTTCTTACTTTTTGATACTGGAAATGATGGACTGCCTGTACATATTGATATTTGATACATTAAAAAAAGGTAATGTAGCGGAAACAAGTCTGTTGGAATTTGGCACTGTGCCTGTTTTCCTTCTTCTGTCACCCGGAGGAAATAGTAACAGCAACATGGGTAGTTCTATGCCTGAGATACTCAGCTCCATTTACAGTATGTGTCCAGCAAAGTTTAAAAGGATATAGGATGTTATTTTTATGCTGTAGCTTTTCAAATCTGATGGAGACACATCAATATTAGTGTTTAAAGTCTTATGCAAGTCTCTATAGACTAAATTTTTCTGTTTAAACTATATGTATATATACTATAAAGTACCTGTAATGACTCTCACAAGTACGAGTAGTCATTATCTGGGAGAAGCTTAATGACCTTCATTTCATTTCATCTTGATTTTTCCCTGTATATGTCAGGAACATATATTGGGACTTAAGAGTAGATTGTATATCTCTTCATGTAATTGTTTAATGATATACCAACGTTCTTTTGCGGTTGGTTGTAACCTCAGTTGTTACACCATTACATTTTGAAAGATCTTTATACTTTCTTGTTCTTTCCTTTGAGCTTTCCATAAGTATCTTTCTGGCTGTTTTTTCTCTTCAGAAAACTGTCTTGTTGGGCTGCCAATAATAAAACTTTGAAAAAGGCCCTAAACAAAACAAAAAACCCAAACTCACTTGGCTTTATGTACTCAAGTGTCATAGTTGTCAGCTTTGGGACAGACCCTATTATATTGCTATTTTTATAGTTCTGTGTTTTGAATTCTTAATGCATGTTCTGGCTCCTAGGTTTTGGAAACCGGTCAAAAAAGGGAGACTGAATGAAGGGACTACATAAATTAAAGCAATATTTGGGACAGACATGCACTTAGTGGATGCCTTGAGCTTGCTGGTTTAAGTTTGTAGAGGTGAAGTGTCTCTGAAGACTGATTGATTATGATGTGGACTGAGTGCAGCCCAAGTGGGCTACATCTGGAACTTGTGGGTTCTCTAGGCTTGTGGGGACAGCCTTGGAGAAACGACAGGTTCTGGGCTTGCTGGCAGTGGCTTTAGAAACTGTTTTGTCAAATCCTGTGGAGCATTCTATTTGTTTTTTGCCGTTACTCCAACTCTTGCTATAGTGTTACAAAAGTCTGGTTTAGGTTTTACAGGTCACAAAATCTACTTGAAAAAAGCAGATTGCTTTAAGTAGAGAGTTCAATGTTATGTTTAAAGTCTAGCCATGACATCAGCTTGTTGTGGGTAAGTATGTATGTAATTTTTCCACTTGATAGTTATTAATTGCAACAAGTGTTCTAGGACATGGCCTTGTCCTATGCCTCCTACTAAAGTGAGGATCTAAAAAATGGAGCTTGAGTTTTCTGCCGAAGTAGCATAGTTGTTCCACTGCATTAATTCAGTTTTTCAGTTTATTGGTCAACTGCTGTGTTGCTGGCTACATTCAGTGGAATCATAGGGCAGGTCAGGACCAGGGTTTAGCAGCAGCACTGGTTGTAAAGTGTTGTTCTGCCTGCTTCTGCGTGGGTTTCCACCTCCTGCTGCCCTTGCACCTTTGTTGCAAGTGTTTGTGCAGGCCTAGAGAGAGACCATTCAGGCAGAATCAGTTTCCTCATCCCTCCTGCACTGTGATTGCACAAATGTGCTTATATTGGCACAAGGAGGGGGATAGTACAGGGACAGGAATGAACGGTGGAGGCATGAACAGTTAGGAATCCTTTTTGCATTAGTCTTTGTCTCATCCTGCTGTAGAGCATATGTGAAATCATTGCCTTGGCTCTCGACTCCTTGCATCCTGAATATGCTCATGCTGTTGGGGAGCAACTGATGGGATTTGAAGCTGTACAAGTAGTATTTGGCAATGTGTGTTGTTCAGGCAAATGTAGAACATTCAGGAACCCTACAGTTTCCTTTTGCATGTAACTTCTTGAGGTTAGTCTAGACATTGGAGATTACTATTTTAAACTTTTATGCAAATTGTATCTAAGTCTTTGGGAAAAGCCATGTGTTTGTAGTATGATTTTTTTTTTTTTTTCTTTTTAAACAGAATCAGTTTGAGCTAATCCTCTTTAACATCCATGTGGCTGAAGTTTTAAGTTTTGGAAATTTTTAACTGAACTGAATTTCCTCCTTCGCTGCCGCACATGATTCCACTGCGTGACTTTATGCAGAGGATGACTGTTCATTTTATGCTTATTGTGTAAGAACTGTCTTTTGTTT
Source organism: Nesoenas mayeri (assembly GCF_963082525.1). Taxonomy (NCBI): domain Eukaryota; kingdom Metazoa; phylum Chordata; class Aves; order Columbiformes; family Columbidae; genus Nesoenas; species Nesoenas mayeri. The sequence continues at coordinate 57,910,795 of NC_137540.1, read as the reverse complement.
TAATGACTAGTTTAACAGTTGTGGGATAGTACACCATTTGCTACTATTTTTATGGGCGCATAAATATGTTTATCACAATAGTATCAACCAAGATATATCTGAGATGTGTAACTGCTGTTTATTCTAACATTCTGATAATTGTAAATATCAATATCCACGTTAAGTTCGAGCAACAGTATAAAATGATGGTATGTTATTTCCAAAGATGCGACTATCTATTTTTTTTTTTTAATGTTCTAAAAACAACCTTTTTTTTTTTTTTTAAGGGCTCTTTAGATCTTATTGGCATCAAATAAGCCAAGGTGAACTGGGGCACCATCATTAGATTTGTCAGTCGGTTTATCACTTGGTGAAATTCATCATGAGAAAAATATTTAGCAGCATATTAGTAGGAGCAAAACTGCCAGTTGTGCAATCTGGAGTTGGATGTGAGTCTGAACTGCAGAGGGGGGTCATGTGAGCTGCTGGAAGTGCCTTTGAGTACCCAGCAATCTGCACTACTCAATCTTCACATAAGCTACTTGAAGTACCTGAAGAAAATGATGTTTTTATATCCTTTAAATTACTGATATGTTGAGTGGTGCTAGAAGTGTTTCATTTTAGTGTTATTTTTTAAATAAAATTGATCCGTGCACTCAGTGCCTTTGTATTTTCAAAAGTATAAACATTGCCTAGGCTGGCAAATTTAATACTCAAATGCTAGAATCTTAACAGATTGTGTATTTAAAAAATGCCCTGATGATAAGCTTCCTTTATTATAAGTACAGTGTTACATTTTCAAATTTAGATTTCAGTTGTGTAATTCTGATATGCTCGCTTAAAGTATAAATACATCCTGACAACATGTTGTTACAGGAACTTTGAGGGAACTGACGATGCTACAGATGGTGCTCACAGAGGATTAAATTTGATTCCTTGGTTAGAACAGTTAATAATATACATACTAGATCAGATGGTGTAGAAGACTGAAGTAATTCAGTAATGTCACCAATGTCATGCTTACACGCCTGATTCATGGATAAGATCTGATTATGAATCACACATGAAAACAAATGTATTGGAGGAAAAACTGGTGTGATTAGAAGTTTCAAAATATATATAATTTTATATGAAAATAATTAATATAAGTTAATTATGCTCTTCTCACTTATAATTTTAGCATGTTTCAGTTTATTTGTCTAAAAGTGTAAGGATTTAAGTCTTAAAATATGCTTTGTAAATCTTAAGACCACATCTGTAAAACTTTTTTTTTGCCTTTTACTAAGCTTTCTAAAAATAATGTAAGCTCCTAAAATACATTTCAGGTGCCACCCAGGTGTCATCCCCCCGTTCATCCTTCATTCTAAGAAAATGTGAACTTCCTTTCCAGCGTGGAGTTTGTAAACTTTTAAATTATCAGCTATGCTATCATGGTGATTGTATTCTGCAGGTCACTGTCTTCCAGAAAGGAATTTAGTGGTTCATGCTCTGCTTAACTCTTCAGCCATATCTGAATAGAAATTGGTACACTGAATTTTGACTATGTACTTTCACCAGTAGGCTGAAGATCAGGCTTCCAGATTAGTGCACAGTAGAGGTGTTAACAAGCATGGAATTCCAAGCAAGAAGATGAGATTTTTACCTAGAAAACAGTTACTAGGAAGTTTACTTCAGAAATCAGATGGACATATTGAGGGCATTTGAAGGTCACCTGTAGATCACTTTTCTGATTTCTTGGCCAAATTAAGTAGGTGGCTTAAATGCTGTGCTACTGTTCTTCCTTAAGAGCTGACAAATTCTTAGGCAGATTAAAGTATATGATGAGGGATATACTGTGTCTTTTCTAGCTTCCTGCTATTAGAAAAAGGAGAAAGTTGTTAGAACAGCAGGAGAGAACTGGTCAGACCTGATAGATATAAAAAGCTTAGATGTATGTTGTTATATTTGCTTATATTTGCGTTATGCACTAATTGTCAATGAATGTGTATGAATACACATCTGTAGTTTGTTTCATCAGCTTAACTAATGTTCTGTTTACAAATGAATTCAAATAGTAAATTCACGGTTCTGTTTCTTTGATAGCTGTAACTTTTAAGCACATAGGGGAAACAGAGCAAAAATGCTGGTGTTGTGGGGTTTTTTGTCTGAGTTCAGTGTGTGTTTTTATTGCAGGTGAAGTTACAAATTTAAGTCATATTTGAACCTATGAGAGTGAGTTTTTTCTTGGAGCTGTTCTAATTTTAGATGTGAATAATTACTATAACATGCAAAGAGTACATTATACATTTTTGAAAGTGTGTTAAATAGTGTTCACTACCAAGTCAAGACACATAGATGAAAAACTAGATTTTATACTGCATTAGATAGTTCCGTTCTTGGCCTTGTGCTAATAAATGTAAGTAAAGTGAGACAGACTTTTCTGAGAGTAGGTATTGGACATGTGGCATTTTATTTTTTTTAAACTGAACATTCCTAGTGTTTGTAGGTTTGTGTACTGAGTATCATTAAAGTACAAGTAAGGTTGGAAGGAAAAAAAAAGAGAATTTTTGGTGGCTTGCGTAAGATGCATCTCCCAGTTTCCTCTCATCCTGCTTTGTTAGCGTTGGCAGGCGTTCCTCTTCTAAATCAGTCCACTTGGACCATTGTATGCAATAATTGTCCAGTTTCCTCTTCCCTTCAAACTGTGTCATTGCTCAGGGAGGGTGTGGGAAGGAGATGGAAAAACCATGAATCCATCTTCTCGATTTTTGTTTAGTCAGACCGAGCAGTGTTGTAATTTAATAATTAATTTCCCAACAGTCTAAATGAAGTGTTTGTACTGATATTTTGTCTTGTCAGAATAATCCTTGACATGATTAACATATTCAAACCCTTGTAACTTCCTTTTTAAACAAGCATTGCTGATTTGGCTTAATGCAGTAAAATTAAAGCAGAATTAGATTTGACATACAAAATGAATTCTCTAGAGAATTAAATTTTATATTTTCCTTTGAATAAACATTTTGATTAATACAAAGTTTTTAAATAGTTTCCCAACATAGTGTACGATGTTTTGGATGTCTAAACAACTGATCAGAAAGTTAATGGTGTCTGCTGTATCTGCAGTTTGTTTTGAAACATTTTATGTAGGAAAGATGAGAAAAGCTTTAATCAAAACCTGTCTTAACAGTTGATTTGCAAGTGGCATTATTTCACTGAATTTCTGCTTTAAATAACAACCTATGATTTCACTTTTTTTCCTGTGCATAAAAACTGAAATTTTAAGTTCAGAATTAGACACCTTTTTTGTGGGTGTGGAAAAAGCAGAGATGAGCTAATGGTGATTTAAGGAAAAATCAAAGCCTTACTTGCCTCATCAAGTTTCAAGTTTCCATGTGGGGGAAAAATATAATGGAGTTGCATGTATTAAATGATACTGAAATAGCAGAATAAATGGTTGTTTCTCAATAGTGAGAAAATCGTCTTTGGATCTCTCATGCAAAGATTACTTCTGTACATAATGAAATGGCAAAGATTTATTTTAAGTTGTTATGAAATATCATATTTTTTCCTGAAGGATGTTTAGTGTTTTTAAAAAGAATTGTGGCAGCTTTCAAACTGCAAATAGGGGGGGTGGGTTTTTGGTGTTGTGGGTGTTTTTTGTTGGTTTTTTTACTCAATTGTTACCAGGCACTAAGTAAGCATTACACATGTATTCAGAAACAAGTGCTTCAGATACCAGACTTTTCAATTGGGAGTTTGATTTGTGAGTCTCATCTGCTATTACTGTATGAGTTTATAAACCCAGTTTCAGAAATTACCTGAATGTCTAATACGGGGTAGTGGAAAAGCCTAATGTGAAATGTAACATTTAAACATTTTTTGGAGACAACAATGTCCTGAATCTTCTTTCCCATTGCACCCTTCCCCTTCCCCCGCTGTCATTAGTATTATTACGTTCTCTTCAGGAAGCTCATTTAAGCAACATCAGTGTTGTGATTAGAAGATAAGTGCATTCTGCCCTTTTTGTCAAAATTTTGTCTGTTTTTAAAAATGTTTTTAGTGGAAAGATGTGCTGCGATGGTGAACTTTATTTTTCACTCTAATCGTTTAAATAAATGTCACAAATGACATTGTCAAGTTAACTGTCATATCCTGCTCAGCCTACTTGCCATATGGAGGAATTTAATTATTAAGAGTAGGAGTGATTTGCTCTGGGAGCTTTTAATTGAAAGATTAAATGAAGCTCACCACAGTCAAAGAGACCAGGCTGTCTTTTCAAGCATTTGAAAATTAAGATACCTTATATAAGGATTTAAGATAAAAGCAGCATGTTTATTAGCTTTACTGTGAATAGCTGTTTTGAACATCTGGTGAAATTCTTGAAAGCACTTGCTTTTCAATAATTTCAATAATCCCTACTGTATCTGACACTGAGATTTGTACTCAGGTCTTTAAAAATAATTGTTTTCTTTTTCTTTTTTTTTTGTTTTTTCCCTGGGAAAGAACCATATTGATGAAGAAACTGTAATGTATTAAAGTGCAGTGTAAAACTAAAGCATGTAAAGAAACAGAAATCCTAGTTAGATGAAGATGCATTTGTTTAGGTGGCTGAGGATATTGTAGCCATCTGCTTTGGCTCTAGAAAATGCAAAGAAATCCTACTTCTGTCATTATGATTGCTGAAACAGTTATTTTAAGCTGAGAGTATGTACTTAGGAAGCTGACACTTGTATATAGTGCTTGCCTTTTCTGTGAAGCTTTGTTTTTTCCCAGATGGCAGCTTAGGGACAAGGAATCATAAAACTAGCAGAACATGGTATAGTCCTGAATTAATAAGAAAAAGGCAGTCACTGAACACTGTGGGCTTCCATAGGACTACCATGTGTTAGTGTGAAAAAGTGCCCTTCCTTCTTGGTTAACACCGAACATCCTCACAGCACGAAAATGATGTGTCGTAGCCCATTTCTCCAAATAACTCCCAACTGCTAAGTTGTTCTGAATGAACTAGTGGGGAAAATTGAAGGCATTTACATTCTAAATTTGGAGGTGTGTATCTGGTTCCAGGTACCTCTGAAAATCATAAAGATTTTGTGTGTCCCTGTATTTTTAAAAAGGCTCTTTGAGGCATTGAAAAGACTTAAAGCTGGAGGTGATTTGGAGGCCAGATCAGAACTGCAAACACCTGGCACCGGTTTCTCTGTCACAGGCTTTGGCACAGTCATAGCTTTTCTGTTCCAGTGTCTGTATGCAGAAGGGTGTGTATGTGGGATACCTGCAGGATTATTAGCTATTTGTTGGCCTGTCACTTCTTTTCATTCTGAAGTCTGCTATGCTCACGACAATTTAGGGAAAAGTAAATGCAGGATAGATGACAGACTGTGAGGTGCACACACCCTTTTTCTTTGGAACCATTTCTAATGGTGTATTTCTCCTAAAATCAATTTCAAGGGCATGCATGCTTGAAGATATGGGTGTACTTAGTTTTCCTCACTGGCTTGTGTTGACAGTGCCCCTTTAAGTTTAGCTCTGGTTGGCTTCAGGAAATGGGATGAGAAAGCCATGATTTTAAAGTTCAGGTGAATTTTGCACTGAAGTTTTTCGTATAGTCTCTTCTTATTTTAGCCTTACTGAAAAGAAAAAAAAAAAGAGGGGGAGAAAAATTGCTAAACATTACTTTCCCCTTATCTGTAAATATTATACGAGGTTTCCTGGATACCAGATTGGATAACTGTGTACTTGATTCATTATCAAACTGTCTCCTGTCTGTACGTATGGCTTTGTGCAGGTGCTTTCTCCTCTCGCCACAGAGCCAGGAGGCACTTCCTGAGCTACTCACGGCAGGAGGAAGGTTTGGTTCAAAAGCCTCTGCCAAGTTTGAGCCATGAATTTGACATTTCGTTTTTCAGTAACAAATTCCCTCCTTATCATCACCAGAAAGCAAAAAGCAACATTAAAAACTAGACTGTAAAATAACTTCTGTCCAGAGTGACATATGGTGTGCTTGTATGCCTTTTGTCCGCTTCATGTAACTGTGTCTCTTTTGTTTGCTTTGTTAATTCTTCTGTGCTGCTTGTTGAAGGAGGGGACAAATTCTAAGCTATCAGGTTCGCTCCCTGAGCAAACATCTTGGTATCATCTCTGTACTCTTTCCTCTGATGATGATTTTGGAATAAGTGTGTTTATGAGAACACAGCAGAATAGGACAGAGAAATTGGTCCAGATTTGAAATTAAGTTTGTACAATAAATGGTTTGGAATCCCGTCACACCTTCAATAGGGTGGATTCCACATGAAAAATTATCAGCTAGTTTTATAGTTTGTTGCGGGACATTAGGGCTGTATTTATGGTGCTTTGCTATATATTGACACTTTTCGTCTTGGCTTTTATCTTAATTAACTGGATGTTTGAGAAGTTTCCAACCATACTTAATCTAGAATTAATTTGAATTGTTTCTGCCATGCAAGTGAGGAAAAATACTGCATTTTAGAATCTTCTGTAGAGCTGTAGATGATTAAATTTCCATCAGGTGTGGTTTTTTTTTTTTATTTGGTAGGGCTCTGTAGATATGCTTGTGAAATGCTTTTTACTTATTCTTTAGGTTGTGGCTTTGTAATTTTTGTTTCAAGATTGTTCTCTGAAGAGTTGGATGACAAGTGATGTCAGTCTGGGAATGTTTAATTTTGCCATATGCAAATAAACCTGAAGCTAAATCTGGATTCTCTTCAGAGAGGGTTAATTTTTATTACAGTTGAGATGGTTTATTCCATGTTTCTTAGTCCTAAAAGGAGCAATTGGAACTCTGTTGTCTCCTGAGAGATCAAGTGTTCCTGGACCCAGCGCATGGGACATATGAAGCACCAGCAGCCTGTTTACTTCTCTCAGAAAGAGCCATAGCTCTTTATAAAGAAACAGAAAAGGCATATTTAAGATAAATAAGTACTCTGATTAAGAAACTGAGGAACCTCAGTGTTGAGAATATTTACTCTGAGAAAACCTTTTTGATTTGGAAAGCTGAGCTTTCAGTTGAAAACAATGGAAAAATATTTGAGTAGGTGCTTGCAAACTGTGAACACTATTTATCTGACTCTTTATCCTATGCAGGAATAGAACTAATTACAAATTTTAGAAGTTGAGTGTGTTTGAGGGACCTGTTTATCTGTTCTGACAATTATGCTTTCTTTTAACTTAAAACACAGTATAGATCAAATCTTGAAGAACAAAGATGGTTCTTCTGATGTTACTGTAGATAGTGCCATATTATTTGTTCATGGCTATTGGAATTGAATTATTAACAGAACTCTGAGGTGATTCATTACCATTGCAAGGGAAGCCTTTCTGCACCAAATTCTCTGTGTTACAAGGATAAGTCCTTAAACTCCCCAATGATAGTAATTTTTTCATTGCAAGGTAAAAATGTAAAGACTGTATCTTGTGTAAATTAAACCTTTTCTAGTGAAACAAAGGTGGACAAATAATATAGTGTCTATTAAAAATTATTCAGTTTAACTTTTTTTCAGGAAATATTAGTTATATTCCAGAGGTGAAAACTGTGTTTGGCCTGGTTTAATGTTTAGTAATTTGTCTTTCTGATTTATATGAAACAGTTCTAAAAACAGCATCTCTGTTCAGTTTTAATTGGTACATGGGCACAAATAACAGGTAACTTTTAACTTCTGTATAATCAAACTGAATTTTAAAGTAAGAATGCAGTGACTCATGTCTGGCTATGGGGATCTATCCTGTTTTGAGATTCTGCCTGTGCCATGGTTGCAGTTCATGGGACTAGACAGTGTTTTTTATAATGACCATTACAATGGGAATTAATCATTTTCAAAATCACTTTCAAAAAATTCTCTTTCTCCACCTTCTGTTCTTTGATGGCATTTGGAATATCAGCATTAATTAAATAGCTCACTATTAGTTAATGTCAAGGTACATGAAAGACCAGTCTTTAATGATAGTTGACCATCATGCATTGTAGAATTTTGGAGCATTTGGTATGTGCCTTCTGGAAAAGAAAGAACAGAGATGAAAGTCTGACATGGTGGAAGCAGAGCCATCAGAAGCACACAAACCATGACCCTTTAGTAACGAATGCAAACAAAAATGTACTATTTTTGACCTAGAATCCTGTTCCACAGTGACTGCTTCTTTTGATCAGAGCATATAGACCTGAGATACCATGTTTTGTTATCAGATGAATTTTCTTTGTGGTGTGCTTTCTTCTCTTGCAGTCCTTGAATATTTTGCATTCAGTAGTACTATCTATTTTGAATTTGATCTGTAGTGTGGTTACCATCCCTTTGTTATCTGTTTACGAAGCCATGATGATAGGTTATGGTAGTTCTTTTTCTCTTCCTCCACTGCTTTCTGTTTAGCCTAGGCTTTCAGAAAGGAGACTGGAAAACACAGTGACTTTATTTGCTTTTGCAGTGATAAATTACTAAAGGTGGATGATATATTGAAGAGGTGGAGATACAATAGCAGTCACAGGGGTGGAAAAAAAAATTCAAGTCAAACTATTCTAACCTATTCTTTGTACTTTCTTCTGGGTTAAAAGAAAGAGTTGATTTCCATCCACAAGGCCCCATACCCTTCACTTTTTTGGTAAGAATTACTATTTTATAGCTAAATTTGACATCTATGACCTGGTATCTGTGTGCAGTGAAGTACAAGTACACATACAGAAATGTAAGCCCTTTCTCTTACATGGGAGCTTTATATTCTAGATTGATAGTAGCTAATATTTCTGGTTTGATTTGGTATTTTTTCTCCCCACTTTAGATCCCTGCAGTTCCCTCAGCCCACCGTGCTTTACTGAGGAGGACCGATTCAGCCTGGAAGCTCTCCGCATGATCCATAAGCAAATGGATGATGACAAGGATGGTGGTATTGAAGTAGATGAAAGTGATGAGGTAGGAATAAAAAGCCTTCGCTTTTGCGTACGTGAGGTCTTTTTTTTTTTTTCCCTTGGTTTGATATAGCTACTCATGTTCCTGTACATCATTGCTGTTTTTCTTAATTCAGCCCTTACCACAGCCAAATGTGGAAGGCAAGTCTAATTTCTAGAACTGTCTGAAATAGAGTGTTATTGTCTGTTATTCTGGCCTAAAGGAAAGTTTTCTACAACTATGTAGAAACTCTCTTATTGTTGTGATTAGTGTAAGAGGTAGGCAAATAGTGTTGGTTTAGCTTGCAATGAGGCAACTCAGACTTGACATGATCTGCCTCCTGGTATTTTAATTTCTTTGTGCTAAGGTTTTCTTGCTTAAGGCATCGCTGGGCTTTCCTGTTGTTGTTGTTTGATTTTTTTCTTTGTTGTTTTTCTTTTTCTAATACCTTAGATCTCTTCCAGGCACTGCCTGGTGTAAAACAATACCTGGTACAGACAGCAGTTGAGAAACCTTTCTTATGTGTTTTTAATTACTTTTTACGGGTGAGTAGCAAGAACCTTCTGCTTTAAGCTAATGGTAGGTTAAGTCCTGTGAACTAAGGAAGGTTTTTCAGACCTGGCTGAAGCTTTTTGTGATTGGGCTTGAATGAGTTTGGTAGGCATGCTCCTGGTGGTCCTGGCAAAGGACTTGCTCTTGCACTTACTCAACTTGACCATCAGGATTCTCAAAATTACTGGATAGGAATGGAGATATCCTTGTTGTTTTCTTGCTCATGCTTTCTGGCAGTTGTCAGGTACAGGGTTGAGAAAGTAAGTGGAGCGGACATGTCCCTTCAGCTCCTGTCCCTTAAAAATAAAGGCATTACCACATGGCTCTAAAGTCCATTCTCGCTGGAGGTGAGCGGGAGAAGAATCTAATCCTGATTTCTCTTCCCTTTTTTGTAACATCTCTAGACAGATTGTTCTCCCTGAATGAGTTGTGAATTATCGTTATCAAGTTTAAGGTGATACTACTTACTTTTGTGTGACTGTGTGCAAACAGCATCAACAGTGATTGATGCTTGGTTGATATGAGTTTTCTGAAGGAATACAGTACAATGGAGAGAATGATCCAGAATAAAATGATGTACTTTTTAACTTTGGAGGGAAAAAAAATCTACTCTGGGTGTCATGGCAAGGTAGTCCAGGCACTGGAAATCATCTTGCTCTGTTATCACAGAATGTTTGATTGTTCTCGTGTTTGGGACAGGCACAATCCAGTCTGCAAACTGAAACGTTAGTGTTGGTGTGTGAGTTTTCTGAGGAGCTTCTCAGCATTGTGTGGTTCTCTTGACTTACCCTGCATTTGTTATACACAAAAGCTAAGAAAGTAAAAAGAAAATGCTGAAATATTTATACATTGGAAACTTTTTATCAGTATTTGGAAGATCTGTCCTGATTTCTAGTGAACCATCTTTATATCTGACCTTAAGTTTCTTCCTGATCTAGAGGAATGTTGAGATAAATCCAAGTAACAGAAGCTACTCTTAAAAGTAGTAATCTATACGCTCTTGTTGTAGTGCTTCTACTGGGACTTTACCATAATCTTAAAAGACATGACATTTTAACAAAATAGTTACGTAGTTACCTGATTACAGTAGGTCAGAATATATACTAATTGTGTCCTAATATACACTATTTCAAAACCAGATTTCTTTTTTTTCCCCCTGTAACAGTGAGTAATGCTGCTTGTTTTGATTAAGAATGAGGACTGATAATGTACAAACAAACAAAAAAACCCAAACACAAGCAAGCAAAATAAACAAACCAACCCCCTCCCCCAAACTATTTTAAGAAAAGCTTACATGAAATGCAGGGATTTTACTTAACAGCAGGGTAATGGATTTCATGTTTCATGCTGCATGGTTTTTGCTTGCAAGACTCCTGGAAGAACAGTATATTGACTATATTGATCAGATATTCATTGGCTTTTTATTTTGCAGGAAAAAGGTGATGCTGTACAATAACTTCCTGTTTTACCAGCGCTAAAATGGTGTTACAAATTACAATTGTATATTTACACCAAGTAAGGAAGTTCTTGTAAATAAGTTATTTTGAGAGGGGAAGGTAACAAGAGCTAAAGATGTTGAACTATTTATTTTAATTATTTTAATTTGCTAATGCAATTGAGAACTCCCAACAGTGAATCCTGACATGTAATCTGCACAGTCTATTATTTTTCCTAATGTTCCTCATGCCCTGTTTTATGTTGTAGTTTTGGTTTTCCTCTGTGAAATGTTATCTCACATAAAATCATTCTGTAGAGAGAGAATTTCTCTAGGAGGTAAAAAAACTTTGAACTTCTATAAGAGACTTTGTTTCCTCAAAAATTGTCTGATACTGGAAACTTCTTGGATCTACTTTGTGTGGAATGCAAACAAGCTTGTATTTGACCTTGATCAAATCAATGGGGGGAAACTCAGTCTAAATTTTAGCCCAAGATTTATTAGTCATTGAAACACATGAGGGATTTGTTGAAGTCTTCTAAGGAAGACAGAGCGGTTCTGGTTTGAGCATGGAATGGTTAGATATTTTTTTCCTTAGTCTTTGGTCTGTTCCCTATGTTAGACTAGATGGTATAGTTTAAGAGATTTATAAAGATGAAAAAAAAATAAATTCACTAGAATATACTTTTCTAATTGTAGTTATTACAAAATACTTGGGGGGAAAAAAGAACTTTTGTCATAGCTACTTGTTTTAATTTTCTTTCTGCATTCAGGATTCACATAACTTTCTAGTACTTGCTGTGAATTGTCAGTGTAGAATTATGTACTTCAGAACAAGAAGTGTAACTTAAAGGAAAAAAATGTTTTGGATAATAATTTGTCATCCTTTATGCTTTACTGTGCACTTACTAATTTCTGTAAAGTATGCTATCACAGTGTGAAAACCAGAAAGCATGGTACAGCAGAGAGTAAAAGGAAGGATGTGGAAAAAGACTATAGTTACTGTTAGGACAGGCTAATATGGATTTCTCTATCAAATCTAGCTCCTACTATTATTATGTTGTTATTAACATACAAAAGATTGCAATTGTTTAAACTAGTTTCAAGAGGCAGGCTGTAAAAGGGTGAGTGAAAGGGAGAACACATTACTAACTGAGGTTTTAGTCATGTGTTGTGGGAGGCTATCTGTCTCAGGAAGCATCTGTTGCACCACATGTACACGATTTGTTTTAATGATGAAGAGGCACAAGCAGTAAGACAGACTTATCATATGTTCACTATTTACATAGGTTTTTCCTGTTTCCAAATAACCTCTATATGTAGATCCTACATCAAGTGATTTCCTCAAGGAATCTCTCTGTAGAAATAGAACAAGTTGGTGTTTTGGAAATATTAATATCTAACTGTGCCTCTAATGTCACACAAAGCTAATGGCATGAATTTACAACTTTGCCTGGGATCTTTGGATATATCACTTAATATCTTGATATTTTGAGGTTTTTTTTTTTTTTAATGAGTGCATTTGGATAATTACTTAACAAAAAAACACGCAACCCAACAAACCTCACACAAAACCACCACAAAAAAAAAAAAAAGATGACAACAAACAATGTGTGGAGAGGAAGAGACTGCAGTATTGAAAGCATGAAATGATCAGAGAATGGCTTTTAACATTGTGGTCAAAGAAGTTGGAACCTCAGGGGTGATATGCAAAGTGCCAGACTTTAAATGTTGTCTGGAGGCTAAAATCAAAAAGAATCTAGCTTTAGTGGCTTAAAACAGGGAGGATGATTGTCTTCCATACAGTGATTAAAGCAGGAAAGTAGCCCGTATGATCTGACTACAAATAGCAATAGTAACATAGCACTTTGGCTGTAGTACATCTGCTGGGCAGAATATTTGACAGCCCAAGATCCTTTAAGTTGATATTCTCCGAGTAGATGGGCTCTCTGAAGCTATTTGAGGGCTTGAGGTTATATTTGCATCCAAGATGCAAATAATCCAAGAGAAGTGGGACTAACATAATGTCTTGAGAGAGTAGGTTGTGTTTTTTTGATAGAAGTTGAAGAAATGGAGTTTAAAAAAGAAAGAAGTCAAAGAATCTAGAAGGAAATGAAAATGGAGAAGATACAGAGGTCAGATGTAAACATCTTGGTCAAAAATTTATAATTATAGAACTAGAGTGAGTTGAGAAACATGCTTCAGTATACTTATGTTTTAATGTTAATTTGTGATTAAAGGCTTTTAAAATAAAGGAGAACCAGTTTGTGCCCTTATTACTTATTTTTATTATGTAATTAATTTGCTAGTCATATTCTTGGTTGTTTATGCTTCCTTTCTTCTAGCAATTAAAATGCTACATGCATCTATAAATCACAATTTATTTTACAAGCTTCCTAAATTAAAATATTATGCATTGAGAATCTGGATAAATAACATTTAACATGGAACTTTTCAATGTGAAGTTATTTTCTGAATTACTGCTGAAATAAAGCTGTTTATTTCAGTATTCAATTTGTGTAAAGATGAGTTGGTGAAAGAAGCCCCTGGATATCTCTGTTCTTTTAATTCCTTAAAATATGGATAAATTCCATAAAAATGAATGAAACATGATTTACTAGTTTGGACCTGAGACATATTCATTTCAATAATCTGTTCTGGACAGTAGTGAGTACTAAATACTTGAGCAAAATTGCAAGAAATTCTGTGACAGGAAATCCTGAAGAACTAGATGGCGAGATAGTGTGGTGCTCCCATTACAAGTATGTATAATTGAGGTATTAGGAGCATTATGTGTGAGATGAAAAGTCACTTTCAGAATTTAACGTTAAGCTCAGGCTGACTTTGTTAATAGCCTTTCTGTATTTTTGAACAAAAGTAAATTTATGCATAGAATTTCTCTTCCTTTTGATTGTTACATCTTGGAGGGTGTAAAGATTTAGTAGAAGTTTTGGGGAGGGGGGATGTACAGTATGTGTGGAACAGATGTTAAAAAATAATGGATGACATTGTTCAAAAGCATGATATCATTTTGTTTATTGCATCTTGGGACCTTGATAAACCTCAGGAGTCTACCCCAGGTGTTATTATTTCAGCTGGGAAAGGTTCTGCTACAGTCTGAGCTCTTGCTTCATTTTGTTGTTTGCAAATATACACTTAGCAAGATGTTAAATGTCCTTTAACATTCCCTTAGTATTCTGGTCTCATCCATACATTTATATAATGAACTGGTGTTTGTATCTGTGGAACTAGTTTATACTTCAGTGTCAGCTGGTTAGGCAAAATTCTGTGGTAGAGAAATATCTGCTGCAGTGGTTCAGAAACTGAAAACACTGTAAATGTTTTGCATAATGCTGGGAAGGCTTCTGAGTGTGTTTTACATTTCACTGTGCAAGACTGTTCTGCTACAAGCGCTAATCTTTCAAATGAATATTTTGACCTTCCTAACCAGTATAGCAAACCTGTTAATAGAGGTCTTTTTTTTTCCCATTGAATTTTATCAGTCAACTGCTGATGTATTTGTCCCCAGGCAAGAGTGTCTTTTAGCCTCCTGAAGTTTTGTAAGCACCTCTGAGCATGTCTTACACAGCCTGTTTTTTACAAAGCAGGACAGGCAGGAGCCAGGTCTTGTCTTAAAACAGTACCACCATGTTAGGCTGTGGCTGTGCCTGTGCAAAGGAGTCCTGTAGAGAGGCAGCGTGTGTCATCGTGGCTATGGTTGCATAGAAACCTGTTCCAATGTGATTTGGATCAGACCTACCTCATGCCTTGTCTCCTTGGAGGTACTTAAGCTAATACATGGCTGTCTGCACCTGTTTATGTAGCACTGCAGGCATTTAGTCCTGCTACAGTGAAGTGCCCCCTTGGAAATTCTAACTTGGCCTTGAAGAGATTGTGACACTTACTTTGCAGTAGGATAGCTACAGCTTTGTTTTAAGCTGCAATAATATTATTTCGATGGAGTTTGTAGATTACTGAAGGTACACTTGGTAACACTTTTGTGGCTATGTCCCCTATGTTTCTAGTAGTCTTTCTATTCTGCTTAAATACATTTTCTTATTTTACTGTGCAACATCTTTAGAAGCCATTTCCATAAGGTAGGCACTTGTGAATGCTGTCATGCCTGAATATTGCCTTTTAAAAGCACACTTGACATAACTTAGTTGATACATGTGATATCGCAATGGTTGCCAACAAGTCTGGTAGCGGTAGATGGGTGGAAATGTCTGTCTAACAGTGACCAGCTGTATCTGAAGGTAGGATTAGAGGAAAACCAAAGTTGTAACTTTTGCAGGTTTTCTTTTGATGGAATAAAAGCAAAAGAAGTAACACTGTTTAAGGAATAGATGCTCAAGGAAGACAGAACAGTTAGCCAGGATACGTTACTAATTGCTCTTAAAGTAAACTTGTCAGTTAGAGGGTCTATTTTAAGTTCATGAAACTGAAAATCATAAACTTGAGCCTTCACCCAGAACAAAATATAAACATAGCATGTGAATACTTCCTTCTGCAGTTAGCGAGTGTGGTTAATTTTACTTTTCCACTGGCATTTGCAAAAGTATGCAGTTGTTCATTTGCTCCTCAAGGAGCCAGCATCTCTTGCAACTTGTCTACTCTTGCAATTTAACATATTTTAACTTTTTGTGCAGTTGCATGTGGCTTTAGTTCATAAGTGTTCTCTCCATGTCAGATAAGTATTAAATTTTGCTGTATCTTTTTTCCTGTTTTGGAAGGGTTGTTTTTTTTTTTATTATTTTGGTGGTCGTTCTAGCATTAGGTTACAGCGAGGAAGAGGAAGGAAGGTTGTGGCCTACCTGAGCCTGTAACTCCTTTCCAGGGTTCTGCAAGCCCTTGTCACCTCCAGGGAGGAGAAAGTTTCCTCTCCACCTATTATGGTGCTGAACTTTGGGCTTTGGAATGTGAGTTTTTGTAGAGGCACAGTTGTGGTACTTTTGGAATCAAAACTCCAGTTGTGAGTCTAGGTGTGATGTTGTTTTTTACTCTCTACTTGTTTTTTGAAGTAACTACTTTGACAAATGATCAGTTTCACACAGAATTTTTAGGTAACTTATCTGCTGCTTTATTGGTTTCAACTTTGTAGACTCAAAAGGCCTTCTCCCTCTTGAATAATTATGTTGGCTAAGATAATCCGTAGATAGTTTTTGTTAGAGCTTATTCTTTTAACCTCCCTATTTAGAGTTATTTTTCTAACCTTTTCTGTGTATACTTAATGACCAGGGCAACAGAAGAGAGATTAGCTGCCATGACAAGGAACAGAAAAATCCTCTGTTTTTACCAGAGTTGTTCTGTTTTTATGGCTTTCTTCAATTTAGGACACAATTCCTTTTCTTAAAGGAGAACTTCCATATTAGGCCAGTTTTGAAAGAAAGGTATTTTAAACAAAAGAGAGATGTTTGATATAATATCTTTTCATTAGTAAATGCATTCATTCTTTGAAACATGACAGCCTCTTTATAGTTATGCACACTGTACCTTTACTGTTGTGACCATCTGGTGTTAGACAACCTTATGGAGGAAATGATTGTTGTTTTCACAGGATCTGGGAGCAATACGAGTAGAATTGAACAGAAGAGGCTCTTTTCTGTTTTGAAGGAAATCCCGTAAACACATAATCTCTTGCTCTGCGATGTTACCGCGGACGGATCACTAAACACAAGCTTCTTGCAAGCTTGTGTGTTGACAATCTCTTTTAAAAAAAGAACTTAGTAAAATACTCTAAACTGTCTCTCAGTATAAACCAGATCTTTTTCACTGTTGTCCCCTTCACCTGTGAAATCCTGTGCTTCAACCTTGGATTTGTTTTCTGTATTTGTGATGAAATTTGAAATCAGCTTTTCATTTTTTCTCCTCAACTTGTCAGCGGAGCTGGTTGTGTTCCAGCGGTGTGTTGAGAGCGTGGATTCATACCTTAACTCTTGCTCCCTCTGCGGGCTCTGTAGCAGAACGACATGAAATGCTCCGAGTTTTCCAAAAACTGTCATTTGCGTTGCTTATCTCTGTGCCAAGGTAACTTATGTTCCTCCCATTTTTTAAACCAGAATGCTTTCTTATAGTACCTTATAGTGCTTTGGGGTGAGATGTAAGCTTTTCTGTTTATCAGTTGGCTTCTTCTCTTCTTTATTCCCAACCCTGTATGTAGAATTGTTAACAGCAATTCAGATTTTCTTTGAGAGCACCTGTAGCTGTTCAAACGTTCACATTCTACTGTATTTTACAACTTTTGCTTACAAATAGCAGTAAAGATAGAAGCAAGGTTATTTCTTAGGAAAAAAACTGATCTGAGGTATGAATTTTAGGTGAGGAGATGCAAAGTGTGCTGAAACCTTCACATACAGTACATATGCCATTCTGCTTTTCTTCAGGAACTTGATCGGCCTGTAGCGCTTGTTTTTAAAACAAATTTCCATGCCTGACATTTGGAGTCTCCCAGAGCAGTGCATCACCAGTCACTAGAAAGCTGAGAGTAAGCATTAACATGTACCTTAGCCCCCTTATGAAGGGAGATTGTCTTTATAGGGAGGGACCTGTAATATATTTTTCTGTCTTTTTAGTACATTTTTCACAAGTTCTCAAAAGACACATTGGGAATGGTAGTTGATAGTAGGTGCCTGGAGTCTGAAGGGAAAAGGTGAAGAATGCAAGCATCAGTTTTTTCCTGCTGTTTCAGCTGTCGGACTATACTTTCATCTGGAATGGCTTAGAGATGTTAGTGGACAAGAATTTTTTTTGTTTTATTGTTTGGTTTCTTTAGTTTACAGAGTGGGAATAAATAAGATAATCTGCCCTTGTTTGCACATTGCATGTTAGCTCTGGAGATTGCCAGCTTCATGGTAGTTATGCCAATTTGGGAAGTATTCAGAGTTCACACTTGGACTGTGGAATATGTAACAGAGGTTATGCAGCAGATATCTTTATATTTGCAGATAGTTACAGCTATAGTTACAGTCCTTTTCTGTACTTGTACATTTTACAGTTGCTGGGTCCATGGTGTTTCAGAAGTTCTGTAATTGCCTCTGCCCCAACTGTTATTTTCAGTTATTTTCCTGTATTTCATAAATTCCTCCTATATTTCTCATGTATATAATGGGTGTATATCTATATTTATGCCTTTCTCATACATATGGAAGAGAAGTTAAAAATGCTTGTTCAATTCATATGGGTTTAGTGGAACTATTTTAAGGATCAAAAGACTTTAGAAAGCTAATGTCTGACAATCAAAAAGGTTTTGGAATGGTAGATGAATGAGAGAGGGTTTGCATCCAAGCTGTATTTGGAACTAAAAGTTACATATGACTTTACAATTGGATTAGGAAAGGCAACTGGTTATTGGAGAAACTTGAATCGCTTCTCATTTATTAGATTCCTTACTTCCTACTAAGAATAAAGTTTTTAATAAGTGTCATACACTGTTTTTATTAAGAGTTACTATTATAATTTAACATTGATTACTTTTCAGTCTCTCCTGCAGTTTCTTGAATGACATGACCTCTAGATCTGTTAGAAATGGGGCCTATGTGGGAAGCTGTGCAGATAAATTACTACCAGGACTAAATGTGACGTGGGGTCTTCTGCAGTGCATTGGTAGCTTGGCCTTCTTCCTCACTTCGGCTTGAAGTGGTGATGACATATGAGTAGCAACATAAAAAGCTGGTTTTTGAGTTAGCTGTAGTGACTATCTATATCTGATTTTATTTAAGCAGATGTATCCGTCAGGAATGGAATGCTCTGGAAGATTACTTAGCTCACATGTTAGTTTTCTGGTACTAATACTAAGATCTCCACCCACAGACACTGTTCCTGCTGTGCATTTGGGGACTTATATGTATGGAAGATTTCCACTATTGATGTGAGGGTGGTTTTCTAACCAGTATTCCAACTTTTCTAGGCCTGTCTGAAATAAAAATAAAATGGCCTTTACATCTCCATGCTTCTTTTCCTTGTATGTAGTTGGAGAAGCTGTTTATAGTGACTTGTGAAATACTGACAGAACACTGCTATATATGACGTGATTGCAGGATCTCTCTATCATGCTTACCAGAAGGCACAGTGCAGTACTTTGATGTAGGCACCCTGTTAATTACTGACAATGAAACAGCTTTGTGTAATGCTTCTGTGCTTGCAGTGTAACCACTGAGGAATGATTAACAAGAAGAAAATTTGCCCTAAGATGACTTCTTTTAATTTGATGAAATAGAAGTCAAACTTTTGTTGTCTAATCAAAGGACTCTAGTAATAGTCAACACCTTTCTCTCATCCCTCAAGCAGTTGCACTTAGCTAGTGTAGCAGGATTCAGATATTACTCATCTGTAAAGACTGGCACACTTTCAAATCTTAAATGGTCTTATTTTCAAGTAGATGAAGTTGGTGAAATGTCTTTAGAATAGAGAAGTTTGCAGTATGACTTGTGTGGTTAAGCACTCTAAATCTAAGGCATACTAATAATGTTGTTAAACCTAGTATACTAGCAATTGCACCTTCAGTTTTCCTAGATTTAATTATTGTGAAAGTCAAATCCTGTAAGTGTGTTTAACTTGCTTTCTGAATGTTTGATGTAGTCAGCTTAAATTGTGTGCTGCTTACATGGGGAATATGTGGTAAAGATTATCTTTCCTGATTTACCTGTCGTTTCTGTTTGGAAATAGTTATCTTGGCATGATATTAAGATGATGTTTTCCCTTTTTCTTCAGTTTCTAAGGGAAGATATGCAATACAAGGATGCCTCTAATAAACATAGTCACTTGCACAGAGAAGACAAACATATCACCATTGAGGATCTATGGAAACGCTGGAAAACATCTGAAGGTAGGTAAAGAAGTCTAGCTAAAAATTATGGCGGTTGTAGAAACAGACATAACTAAACAATTTTTCCACCAAGTTGTTTAGAGTAGTAAGTGGATGACCTCTTTTAAACCATCTTTATGAATATTTTGGTATTGTTATTTATAGGCATATGTAAACCTGTCTAAAAACTCAGTCCAGCTAGTGTTAATTTCATATTGACATGTTGGGTGTAAGTAAACTAAGCTAGCTTACACACTCATCATTATGAGGTTGTAACTTGTGAAAGTGACTGTTGCAAGCACTGAATTCCAGATAAACATGATTTTAATTTAGTAAGTTCTCAGGGCTGTTATCAAGCTGTTTTTTAAACATTTATTGTACACTATATTAAGTGGAAAGTCTAATGTGCTTCCTCATTGATGTAAACTTTTTTTGGGCTATAAAAAGCTAGAATTCTTAGTCCAAACCATTTTGGAAAATCCCTTCAAACTTAGGATACAAAAAAATGGACTGACAACCTAACACAATCATCCTTCCCCCACTTTGATTTGAATGAAATAAGTTGAGCCAAATACTCTCAGTATCAAAAGATAGTACATAATGAGTGGTATGGTGTTCTTTACCAAATATGTTCCAGGATGTAGTGATTAAAAATGGAATTTTTAGAGGTTCAGAATGTTAGAGTAGTTAGGAGAAAAAAGGTTTTTTTTTTTCCTACATCTTTCACATGGTGGTGTGCTAATGGTGAACATGTAGAGATCTAAAAGTTGGTATTAGTCAAACTACTAAAAGCAGGAACAAAAGAAGAATGAGACTAGGACCACGCCATTGGTTCATTCTACTAAAGCAGGAAGTCATTTAAGTTTAGTCTGAGGTAATACATTGGTTAAGTGTTTGCTGTGTAACAAATATGTATGTTTTAAACAGTGATTTTTAGCTTCATATTCACAAATATTCTGTAAATACTTATTAACTACAGATTTTGTTCAGTGAAAACATTGCAACTAAATTATCAGAGAAAATTATCTCCTGTCAATTGTTCGTCCAACTTAGGAGTAACTCTTCAGAAATTTAGGCTCTAATTTGTCTGTTATGTATATTTTTGCTTCAGGTTTCTTGAATGTAGTGGTCACAGTAAGACTCAAGAGATTTTGAGAGGAATGTCTGGTCTTATTGTGTCTGCTTGTAATGGCTTTACTGTGCATCCTGTTGAGGAAACTTAAGTTGTACCACAGGGAGACCCTTAGAACAAGACTCCAAAGCTGTATTAACAGTGGTCAGGTGACTGTTAGAAAGCGTGAAGCCTCTCAAATAATAAACTCTTTTTGGTTTATATTAAGAAACTTGGATAATACTGCTTTTCCTTTCTGGATGTTTTAGGAATTCTGATTTGTTTCTTATGTGTTGCTGGTTTATAGTGCCAGTTTAATGCAATCTGACAGCATTAAACAAGAGGGTGGAAGGTAGTGTAAATGACCGTATCAGTAATTTGAAACTTTGTTAAGTAGCCTGTTGAGGGATCTGTGTGAGAATTACAAGCTCTAAATAGTGCCCTTGACAGTGCCCATTAGTGCTTATGCACTTCTGCCGTCTATTGCTGCTTAGTTTATGCTGGGTAGAATTGCCCATTCCTTCCCATGAAGCTTGCTTTATGTGGATGTTTGTTTTAAGTATTTGTCAAATAGCTTAGACGTGCTTTCTGTTTAAAATATTGGTGATATGAGAAAGATAAGATAGTGAGTGTGCCATTGCTCTTCGGTGTCTCCTTTTAGAATAAAGAAAAACAGATGCTATTTTTAAAGAATTGCTTGAGAAGTTAATGAAACCCTGAGGATTAGCTCTATTTAAAGCTTTAAAAATTGCCTCATAAAATTAAAAAAGCAGCTTCAGAATATTGCTTTTTAATATTACTGGCACTGGGCAGGTTTTGGTATCCCCATCTGATACAGAATCCTTAAGGCAAAGTCCGTACTGGTGCAAATTAAAGTGTTTCAAAGCTGCTATAGGTTCTACCTGCATGGAGGGAATAATATTGTAGCTTAAATCGGCATCCAGCCTATTATGCTGTGTTGCTGCACAGTTTCAATGAGTCCTTTAGTATAAAACAACACTGTCACTTAATGTAGTTTGGTTGATGTTACTTCTGCTTCTTGTGACCATTCATTTTTTAAAATCTTGTAATGTAATTCTACAGAGAATTCCATCTAGAGGAATGGCTAGAGGAACTATCATAGCTGTTTAAAGCATAGAAAACACTGCTTTCTGAAGTCCTCTGTCTTCCATTACTGTGTGTGTATTTTCCTTAAACGTAAATGCCAGTATATGCTTGTTTTATGGTATTTGCTTTGACCATCTCCTTTCCTTTCTAACTAAGCAGTATTTATACCTATTCAGAGCCTTTCAGCTATTCTAAAGTATCAAGCATAGTAGTTATTGTTGGGTTAAAATTCAAGGTGCATCTTCAGTGTTTTTTCTACGAGGGCCTTGAAGAGGTGGTAGTTGTGAGTGCAGCAAAGGTGACACATGAACATTTGTTTTGATGTCCGAATACCAGTCTTTGTACAATTATCTCTGGAAGTTTTGTGTCTTGAGGGTGTCCGACTTCTCTTTTTTTGCTCCTCTAATGGACTAAGATCATATGAAGTTGCCGTCTGAAGATAGATGTGTAGGTATTTAGTCTTGATAGTAAGGGGGTCTGTAAAATCCGTGTTGGTGTCTTCAACTGTGTAGTTCTCTGACCTGTCTTGGTGAATAGGTATGGTGCTGTATTCTTGGTGAAGCAGCATTGTCCCTTGGGACTTGATATTGCAGGAAAGTAAAACTAGTGGTCAAACGTGGAGTTCATGAATGGTTTACTCTTTTCAGAATAATCAGAGTTGTATTAAAAACTAGTTTTTACAAACTGTTTTAAATAGTAGTTTCTCTTTACCGTTATGGCATATTTGATACTCAATGTGTAGTATGTCCTGCAGACTGTTCTGTAATACAAGAAAGCTTCTTCCTTCCCTTGTGTGTATATTTTTTCTTTAACTCTTCTTCCTTCTCTGTGGTGAGTAGAAGGTGACCTAAAGTCTGGTACCTTATTTACTAGGGGATAAAGAAAAAAAAAAAGCTTTTTGTTTGTATGTGTGATCAACTTTTATTCTCAGGTAAAGTTGCACAAGTGGTGTTGCAGCAACTAGGACTAAGCTGCATACCACAAAGATGTTATGGTTGCCTTGCACTTTCTTAATTGTTTGCTGTCTCAGGTTTTAAACATCTGGAGACTGGAAATGCATATGCAAGCAGGGCTTGGGTAAGGATGGGTTACGTAATGCTGGGTGCTGTGCCAGGCAGGACCAGTACGGTACTGTGGACTGGCCTTTCTGCGTGAGAGGAAGCAAGGGTTGTGGTGTTAAACTGTGGTAAAGATGCTCAAGGTCACTCCCCTCTTTTGACTTTTCATGCTATTTAAAAACCTACTGGTGGCAGCATATGTCATACTGATGTTGCTGCTGAAAGTCTTGCTAAAATAAAACAAACTTTTGAAGCCTGTTTACTTGATTCAGAGAAGTCTTCTGTTTTTCTATATTGCCTGGTCAGCCTGTTCTCAACTTTGTAAGCCTAGTGTATGGCTGTCATTCAGTCCTTGCCATGAAATACTCTTACCAAATGTAACTTCATTTCTGAAAGGAGCAGGAGGCTCATAGGAGTGCCGAGGCTGATAGTGTAATGTTGTTTTACTTCACACCTCCCCACTCTGAAGTACTGTGCTACATGATCAATTTAACATGAAAAAGTGGTATATAGCCTGATCTTCTAATCAGCCATTAATGTAGGTTAGCAAGGAGCAACTTTCATACAGGGACAGTTTGACACTACTTTTGCTGTCTTCACCTTCAGGTATGTTATTAGAGCAGTTAAATCAAAAACAAACAAAACCAAAGCAAAACTGAACCAATAAACAAAAAACACCACAAAACTTGTGATCTGAAATAGGACAGCTGATGCAAGTCTAGGGACTAAGTGCTGCACTGGGGTGTAAACACTGTGGCTTCTACAGCTGCCTGCCTAAGGCGTGTTGCTGACATCCTCTCTCAAGACATCTATTTGTAAAAATAGGTGTGAGAGGGAAGGATATTATGGTTACTTTTTAATGCTATGTGTATTTAACTTAAAGTAGTTGTCAGTTACTACTCCACTGACTGAAGCACTGTATTCTTTTTGGGCGTTTAAAATAAGGAAAAGTTACAACCTCAGCTAATTAGTTGGAGCTGTCACATTCCGATTGGCAATGCTGATCAAGATGAATTTCAGCTGGTGTGCTTGATTTCCAGTACACATGGTGTCTATCGCTTGTCTTGTGTCATGTTTCAGAAGACTAACTGCTTCTGCTGAAGAAAGGTCAGTTTGCTTCTCAGTACTGTGTGCTGCTGTAGAATAAACATATATTTTGGTCAGAAGGTCTCATTGCAGGCAAGTCAATCAGTACTTCTTATCTTCTATATGATCTATATATATTACTATCAACAAAAAGAAACAGTCTGAATGTTTTCACTGAGAAAAATCCATCTCCCAGGGCTTGACTGGTGCTTTAGGAAAGGGAGGGATGGTCTTGTTCAGGGTCTGGTTCCACCTGGAAATGTAGGGGTTTGTGGGTACTTACACTGGAATTCTGCTAATGCATAATTAGTTTATATATAAATCTATATTACTTGTGAAATATGTGCATGGGCAGAGATTCAGGCTGTGAAATCCCAGAATAAGAGTTGCCTGTCTGTATCGATTATGCTTAGTTTAGATGGTGAGTTGCCATTTAAAAAGGCACAACATATACCAAAGAGTAATCAAAATTAATTTTGATGTAGATGAGTAGCAGTGTAAGAAGAATACAGGAAGTACAAGTTCTCATTCTGTTTCGGGATAGGCTTCGGTTGTTTCTTTTCGTGGCTTCTGTATCAACAGAGATATCTGACACAGAAATAAATGATGAATAGTAAAATATTTTTTCCTAAATATTAGTGGTTTGTTTGGGGAAATTTGCTTGATATTCTATGAAGGAAACATCACACCAGTCTAAGAGGCAGAACAGATCTGATTGACATGTCAGATGTATATGGTAGAACAGATGTGACTTCAATATGTACTTCATTTTTTACATGATGGTATGTTTAAAATTACTACTGAATTATGTAGAAGTAAAAACTTGTACTTTTCAACAGTGACTACAAAATACTGTCAGCAGTAAAAGTGAGACTTCTTGATGTTCTTTTTTCTCCCTGCCCCCCTGCCACCTCCCTCAGTTTAGAAACTCAGTGAATTATGTGATGTCTGACATTGCATGTTCTGTACTGTCAGTGATAAAGTCTGTAGTGTGTAGTAGCTATTGTAGGCAACTTTTTCCCTATGTCACATCAAAACAATGCTTTTGCTTTGGATTAGTTTATGAACATATTTCTGCAGTTAAGGTGGCATTTTTCTGAATGATCGTACCACCCTTCTGAGATGCTCAGAAGGATTTGTAAAGCTAATCACTTATTTTTTGCAAAAAAAGTTAAGAATCTTTGCAATGTCAAAATAATCTGTTTACAAATAGAGACCAGGCATTTTGCATAAAAGCTTAGAATAGTTTGACAAAACCGAGACCATTGTAAGATGAAGACCCGGAAATTTTGCCTCAAAAGCAGAGGATGAAAAGGGACAACGTGCTGGGAAGGAGGTGCAGCCATTCACATAGGTAGCATACAAGTGCTTTGTACTGTGAGTTTATTTTTTAAAGCTGTAAGTGGGTCTGTGAAATGTGTTCTGTCTCTGGTTGTCTGGAATGAAGAAGATCTGAAATGTTTAAGCTTTTCAGCTACGCCAGTGTAGACAAGAGACCTAGAAGTCCTTATTTCAGTTTCAGTATGAATTTGAACTCAAAAATTTTTATTGCCTGTAGGTTACCTGTCAAGCTTTCAGCAGCCCTTTCTAAAGGACCATTGTCAAAATTTACCACTAAGAATGTGTCTTTGTGGTAAGGTTTCTAAGGAAATCTCTGACCAGCATTTTCACATGCAAGTAGTTTTAGATAGAAAAATGTTTTTTTAAAAAAAAAAGTCTGTTCATGCAAAGATATTTTTGTCCAGAAGGAGGCTGTTTCATGTGCAGGCAAACTTTTGCAGACTTCACAAATGGAGAGAACAATTTCCCTTCAACTTTCTCAGAATGAAGCTGGAGCAGCTGACCTGTAAGGGCCAGAAATGTGAATTTTTATATATATATTTTTTAATTATTTTTTTATTTGTGGGGATGGTATTTTCTTAGAGCATCTTCGTAGCTATGAAAGGCTGTGTAGACTGATGTTATAAAGGAAAATTGTTAATTGTTCTTTACATATTTAAATAATTTTTCTTAGGGGGAATATTACTGCATGCAAGACAGCAATTTTGAACATATTTAAGATTTGTTTTCCTGTTAAAATTTTGCTGGCTTTCAGTATTTTTGTTCAATCTACTCTTTTCCTCTCTGCTCTCATTTTGAGGTTAGTAGGCATGAGCCTATGTGAAGATTCTAGTGAAAACAAGTTCTTAAGCCATCATCCTGGGAAAGATCTTGGTGCATTGCCTTAAATGGCTACAGCACCTGCTGACAAGAACAAAAGGATTGAGGCTGAGATCAGTTTAAGTAGATAAAAGTCACAAGATGCTGTCCTGATTTAAACTGAAGCAAAACACTAAATTATTCTGTGGAATTTTTAATAAAGAAATGTTTTTGTTGGTTCCATGCTTATTTTGTTTATAATTGATCTAAGCTTCCTCTGAGAAGCATATAATGAAAAAGGCAAAATGCCAGAAACACCTTGGTGAATGTTAATGCTAATTTTTCTGCAATTATATTTGGCTAAACTCTCTTGCTCACTGTAACGTACTTTTCTACTGCTTGTTGTCTATGTTTTTCTATGGGCTTTTAAAAAAATTAAAGGTAATTGAACTGACTTTTTTTCAGTTCATAACTGGACTCAAGAGGACACTCTTCAGTGGCTGTCAGAATTTGTTGAGCTGCCCCAGTATGAAAAGAATTTTAGAGACAGCAATGTCAATGGAACAACACTTCCCAGGTGAATGCTTCTAGACTAGTTTCACATAATTCCCTGTAGGCTGCTGTTTAAGTTTGTATGTGGGAACAGCTATGTGAACCTGAAGTCTCACAAGATATGGTCAAATGCATGAAAAGATAATCATCCTTGCAGGTTTGAAGGGCTGGCTGCATTTTTTTTTTTGGTGAAGCTTTTATCAATGATCACATAATGCTATGTGGTAGTGAATTTTCTTTTGAACAACTTACAATCTGTCATATGAGTATACATCAGAAACTACCTGCAGATTCCATTTTCTTGAGCATAACTAATAAATTTGCGTGTTGAATGTATTTCAGAGTTGGTGTCACAAGTCTGCAAACATACTATTACCTTTAACTATGCCAGATGGTTTTGGTTTATGATTATTCCAGAAAGAAAAGAATAGGGAATTGATTTGACATTCATTCTTTGCCACATGCTGATATGCCTTTCTTTAAAATGCTGCTACTGTCATTTTGTTATATCTATCTAATTACATAGCTATAAACTGTGTAACTGTGGGAAATGCTATTCAGGTATTTTTTTCTGTAGGCTAATTTTGAATATGGCTTGTGGAATAGGTAACTTTTTGTTTTATCCTTAACAGGATAGCAGTAAATGAACATGCCTTCATGATCTCTCACTTGAAAATAATTGACCGGAGCCATAGACAGAAGCTTCAGCTTAAAGCCTTGGATGTTGTTTTATTTGGACCTCTCACACGTTAGTAACTTTCTGGAGTTCTTTCTTTTCTCTTACTTGTAAGAATTCAACAGAAAATACTTTCAGTGACACTTTATACTGTAGGTAGGATATTTTGTTGATGTACTAATGGATTGCTTGGCATGTGTTGTGAACTAAATGGCATGGCTAATGAATTAATGAAGGTTATCAAGATTCTGGGATCAGGACAAAGGTTCACTTCTGTGTGTAATATTATGTAGATATTTTAGTATAACTCCAACTGACAGATGAATGTTGGCTTCTGTGTGGCAAGAAATGCCCTCTAAGTGTGTTTGACTGTTTAAATTGCACTTACAGCTAATGTTATATTAACCTCATGATTAGCTTGTACAGTGTAAGCTGGGATATTGAAGTGGGAGGAGATGGCCTTCCCTAAGGAAGGGAAAAATGAGATAGTGGTGCAAATCCAATACCAGTGCCTTTTGTGCAGACTTGGCTTTAGGTGAAGTAAAATTTTATGCAGCAGTTCCACATCGGAACCATTGTAGCATATGCAGACATTTCCTACCACATCCCCACAGTTACACATCTGTTGTGGTGCTGTGTGTGTTGGGTGTTCCTCAACTGGGAAGCCTTTCTAGAGCTTGGTGGTGAGTTTGGAGAGTAGTGAATGACTGCAAAAGTCAGGCCAGATCTGAACTGGCCCAGCTGATCTGAGTTAGCCTGACAGAGCTGTGCTGGAGATTTTTAGGGAGGAAAAAAAACCCCACCTTTTTGTTTGTATTGTACCTCTAATGCTATCAGAAACTGTCTTTTAAAAGTTTGTTATACAAAGGGACAAGTGACTATAAAAGCTGTACTAACAAAGAAGTGTATGTGAATCTTGGATATGATACTTTGACAGTCCAGGTTTTGCTTTTGAAAAGTGCTGCTATCGGATACTCTATCAGTACCCTATTAACATCTACTTCATTTTCTACAAGTGCGTTTTTAACTCTGTGTAGGGTATCCCAGGGAGAACAAACTGGGGAGAACTTACTTCACCGTAACTGAAGTTCATACTGGCCTCATAATGTGTAATTGGAGAAACTCTCTCTGAACTCCTTTGAACAAAGATACAGATTATGTACTGTAAACATTTAGTAAGCTTTCCTCAATGTAATGTATGTTTTAGTATAGATTAAGATGATTGTATTTGAGTGGAGTTACTGGCTCTGGAATACATTTGAAAAATTGAAAGGTAGTTGTTGGAGATGATTTGAGATAAATGAGCTGGAATTCTGTTTACCATCAGGTTCAGTCATCTTTTAGGGTGGGGGGGAGGGAAAGTCCATGGTTTGTATCAATTACCTAGTTATTGATCATGTTATTCTTTGCACAGGTCCCCCTCACAACTGGATGAAGGATTTTATATTAACAGTTTCTATAGTTATTGGTTTTGGAGGCTGCTGGTTTGCATATACTCAGAACAGAACCTCAAGAGAACACATCACAAAAATGATGAAGGACTTAGAAAGTCTCCAAACAGCAGAGCAAAGTCTTCTTGACTTGCAGGAAAGGTAAAAAAAAATATAAAAAGTTAGTGTTTAGTTCTCCTTTTGTTTTGAGGTTAAATGCAAATATAGATCCTTTACAGTCATAAGTTATTTTCATTAGGCTGCCTATGGATTTTGTTCATCTTGATTTTGTGTGGAAATGCTGATTTCAGTGATTTTTTTCTTTCTTTTTTTTTTTTCTTGTTGGGGAGGGAGAATAGAAATTCCTCCTGCATGTTTTAGTGGGCAATATGAACTTGAGGATGAAGGTAGAGAATAGAAGTTCAGTCTTTTTTACCTACAGATATAGGAGCATATACTGTTGTTTTCATATAATTAGTTTACTTTGGAATACTTATATACATGGAAATGAGAACACTTCTCCTGTTTTTAATCTCTTAAGGTTGAAACGGATCTGGACTGATTACTTTCTATTGTTTATTTGGCAGTGTGAGAGTTAATAGTCTTCTCTGATTAACCTTTAACTCCGTTGTCTATGAAGACTCATATTTTGATCATTTTATACCTTTAATGAAAGTTCACTTAAAAGTTTGCATGTTTTGTCCGATGTGGATATCACGTTGCTGCTGATCCATGAAGCCTGCATAGTCTCTATCATAGAATGACTGAGATGAGAAGGGACTTACAGAGGTCTTCTTGTCCAGACCACCTGCTAAAGCAGGATCATGTAGAACAGGTTGCCCAGGACCATGTCCAAGCAGCTGCTGAATATGTCTAAAGATGGGGACTCTACCATCTCCCTGGGCAGCCCGTGCTAGTGCTGTCACCCTCACAGTGAAAAGGTGATGTGTGATGTTCAGGTGGAACCCCTTGTGTTTTGGTTTGTGCCTCTTGCCCTGTTGCTGGACACATTTTCTTCTGAGGACTGCAACTTTTAGCAAGTATGCTGTGTATTTTCTCATATTTTTTGTTCAATTGTGAAGGCTTGAGAAGGCACAAGAAGAGAATAGAAATGTTGCTGTGGAAAAGCAAAATCTGGAGCGCAAAATGATGGATGAGATCAATGATGCAAAACGGGAAGCTCATCGCCTAAGGGAGTTGAGGGAGGGAGCTGAATGTGAGCTGAGTAGGCTCAAATATGCAGAGGAAGAGCTAGTACAGGTATCTGCAAACTGTTTATCATTTTAGTCTTGACTTTAAATTGGTCCTGGTTTTGTTAGATCCTTAGGTGTATTTAAAGCAGCTTAACTCTAATGCTAGATTTGAATGCAAAAGTTCTAAGAGCACTAAATGATTTTTTTCTGTCAGTCATGCCATTATCTAGTAAAATAATCCTGAAGCTATAAAAAGACCTAGACTCTATATATTAGCTTATTCTAATGTTGTTGGATTCATGGAACAAAAGAAAAAGAGCTTCTTTCTGTCTTATTATCAGATGAGATATAGTAGGTTTGTCTCATTGTTCTGAGAAGAAATAGATTGGATTGATTGTACTAAATAGAAATGCTGTCTTACAAAAATATTGAAACTTTAGCTTAAGGACTGTATATCATCGCAAAAAATCTAAATATAGTATATGGAAATTTGTGCACTATATTTCAGATGTCTGATCTGCTTTCCTGACAGCAATTGCACACACCGAAGCTCTGTAAAGCCTTAGTATGTTACTGTGGGGTAGAAAGGTGCTTACATTCCAGTTTCTTCTGCTGTCAGTTCTTTTGTTGGTGACACTTTTCTTTTTGATTGCTAGGTTCGCATGGCTTTAAAAAAGGCTGAGAAGGAGTTTGAGCTGAGAAGTAATTGGTCTGTTCCTGAAGCTTTGCAGAAGTGGCTTCAGTTAACACATGAAGTTGAAGTACAATATTACAATATTAAAAGACAGCATGCAGAAATGCAACTAGCAATTGCCAAAGATGAGGTACTGACTATTTTCAGCTGCTTGAAGACTTATCTGATCTGTTGCTAAATATATGAAATAGTAAATGCAATTTATTTAGATAAGTATTTGCATTTTTTTCTCCTCTGAGTTGTTGTTTGCTACCTGTCAATATTGCTAATGTTTTGTCATGTGTATATGTATATGACTTCTGGTTTTATGCATTTCATTTTATCTTTTCAGGCAGAAAAGATAAAAAAGAAGAGAAGCACTGTATTTGGAACATTACACGTTGCCCACAGCTCCTCCCTTGATGAAGTGGACCATAAAATCCTTGAAGCAAAGTAAGAGTATTACCAGGATGCATATTCTTTTGTGATTATTTATCCCTGGAACAATGGAATTTTTTGAGAGTAATGGAATTTATTGTCCTAGTGGTTTTGCACTTCTAAGTAAAATAGTTTAAAATATATTACTGTCTTAGTGGTTTTGTGCTTTTAAGTAAAATAGTTTAAAAGACATTCCAGTGTGAATATTTGGACAGTCCTAATGGATCTTCTGGTATGCTGGAGTGACTGAACTTGTGTTCTTTTGCTTTATCATTAAGAGCAGTGTATGTAATTTTAATGTCTGTTTTTCTTCAGGAAAGCACTCTCTGAGTTGACAACATGTTTGCGAGAGCGTCTCTATCGATGGCAACAGATTGAGAAGATTTGTGGTTTTCAAATAGCACACAATTCTGGGCTACCAAGCTTGACCTCCTCTCTCTACTCTGATCACAGCTGGGTAGTTATGCCCCGAGTTTCCATTCCTCCCTACCCAATAGCAGGGGGAGTTGATGACTTAGATGAAGATACTCCTCCAATAGTTTCACAGTTTCATGGTAAGTGGTGAGCTCAGTATAAAGAAAGGGGAAAAGTTGTGACAGCATGGGATTTTAAAGTAAGGTGGGAAAGGAGTGCTGAAATAAAACAGGATTGGATGAAAATCAAAAGGACCCAAGTTATATCTAGCATTTCCAATGCATCTTTTGGGATTTGCATGAATTGAAAACTGGGTTTTGCAATAAAGATAACATGAAGAAAAAAAGCCTTTATTCTGTTTCTGAGAGGGAAAGGCAGGGGCGAATCCAGCTGAAGTTTTGAAAGTCTGCTTGTCATGCTTGGGTTGCCACTTAAACAAAAATTTAGGAGTAATGCTAAATTTCTCTTAGCACATTTATTGTTTCAGATGGAAGGAATGGGGTTAGTCTAGGGTCCCTTGAGCTACCAGGATGATCACACCTTTTGAGAGGCTGCGTGCTACATAGCTCTTCAAGCATACTTTAGTGTCTGGAACAAAATCCTGTTGTTGTCCGAGGAAAGCTTTCAGGCAGAATGTTTGTTTGGATACAGAGGGTTGTCTGAGTGTGAGGCAGAGAGGCCAAATGCTGGAGGGAGGGAGATTCAGCTTTGGTTGGACTTTGATCTGAAGATACACACTGGGAATTCAGACCACCCTTGTATCTTGAGTCATTGCGTCAATACAAGAGCCAGTTTGATGGAAGTTGTGATTAACTGGACTCTAGAGACAAATAAAAAATGAGCTCCCAAACAAGCAATATCAACCTCAGGAATGAGTAGGGAATAAAACTTTCTCATATGCGTACATTTTTCTTCCAGGGCTGGAATTCTCCAAATAAATGAGAACTGTATTTGAAAATAGTGTAAGGAGAATGGTCACCACTTTGCTGGCTTCCTTTAGTGTGCCTTGTGCATGTGTTTTTCTTCTGAATGTACCAATCGTACACTACATTGAAAAGTTCATTAATCGCCTTGCAATACTACTTAGTGCAAGTTTTGATCACTTTTAAAGAAAACCGTCTCTCTAGTCATCTTCACTGTGTGGGCTTTGATTTGAACCTAAGCAACAAATTTCCTGGATGGCCCAATAAAATACGAATGCCTAGAGTTGAACTTCCAAGTCTGTATGGAGAAACCTGTTTGATTGCAAAAGGAAGAGCTCCATTTGTTATTATGACTTTCTGGATGGTCTAAAATGACAGAACACTTGGATATGTGTAGAAGACTTCAGACTTGTGAATTTTTTCAGTCATTCTTCTCATTCAGCTCTTGCGTAGAAATGAAGCCAGAGAATGAACTGCAGTTTGTTCAGAGGAACTATGATTAGAGAAGGACTGCACAGTTTGTAAGAACATACTTAGTTGAAACTTTATGTAAGCTTTTGCAATATTTTTTTTTTGTTAAAGTTCAGCTTATTTGGAAGTATCTACCTAATAGATGTTGTCTCAGTCAGTGATGAAAGTTATTTGAATCTTAGTAACATTACAAAACTTTAAATGTGCTTTTCTGAATTTTGGTAAGGCATGAGAGCCTGATTTTGTTAAAGTGATCACATTGGGGAAGTAGCTTTGTCTTAGTTTCCTAGCTTTTAAAATATCTACTCAGTTAAAAACCCCTGGAAACACTTGGGAGTGGGTAAAGAGGGGGAAAATACACTCAATGATCTGTTGTTGAAACCAGTTCAGGCATCAAATTGTTGTAGGTTAGTTTGGTAACTGCTAAATTATTCCTATCCTTTAGAAAAAAAATGACAAATACATACCAGGAAGGGCAGAAGGAAAAGGGCTGGTCTCACTCAGGAGGCTTCAGGCAAAATGCAGTGTGCAGATAGGTCAGCTATGAGCAAGACTGTTTCAATCTCTGGACCTAAAGTGAACTATCTGGGCTGTTACCTTGCCCCAGCATCCTTTGATCTCATAAGATGGACAAAATTTGAAGTCTGCCTGACAGGCTTATTTGTGCTGCAGCAATTAGGATCATAGGCTAAAACAGTTTGTAGTAGTAGATCTGTTTAATCAATCCTGAGCTGAAGAATCAAAGGAGATAAATAAATAAATGTATGAGACTGGAACAAAGCCATTACAGGATGATGATAATGAACCTTTTACTTTTCAATTGACTGATTAGGATTCAGCTGATTTCTTGGTGTAGTGAGTTCATTTGTACTAGAAAATTCTAGATGTTAAATTGTCATAGCTGGATCCTACAAGGAACCAGAATGCTTGTAACTTCTCTCAGACTTCACTGATGGTGCAATCCTACTTTTTTTTTAAACACTGGCAAGTAGAATGCCATCTCATTTACCTGGACACACAGTACAGATTTCCTACAAGGGCTCTTGTTCCCTTATCTCAGTTCACATTTGCTTCTTTAGGAATATTTTTGTAATGATACACACTTATTTTTGAGCTACCAACACCTCTTTTGCAGGTCAGTAGGGAGTTAATCAGAAGTAAAATCAAAAGTTTGAATTACATGACAGCTGTCATGTTGGAACTTGCAAACCTTTCTTTTCTGTTCAGTGTGGCAGAAAACAAAGTCTAAGTGTTAGCAAAGGTGCAGCTAGTTGCTGTTTTGTGAAAGTTGCTATTTCCTGCACTAAAAGCAGAATGACAAGCTTTTCTGAGGTTGCAGGAAGAGAAACTGCAATTTTCCTGAATCTAAACTGGCATCTCAATAAAATGCATTTAGACATCCTCGTCTACAAAAACAATTGAATTTTTTTAACCTGTTGTCTTTGGTAAACATTTTGAACATCAGTAAGGATATGGCCTGTTTTAGCTAAGCAGTGATGCTTTCTCTGGGACAGTTTGAGGAGGGGTATGAGAAATCTTGAGACTTGCAACAGCTAGGCTGAAAATGGGTCTGTAGATTTATTTCCATAAAAGTATTGCTACCTACTAATCTTTTGAGGGAGGAATTGGATTTGGAACATTTTATTTTGTCAATTCCCATTAGATACTATCCTGGTCAATTCATTGTTTGCCTGGCAAGAGAAAGTGTTATCAAATTAGAATATTCTTGAGCTTAAAAATGGGGTTGAATTATGTATTTTCTATCACATTCTACAAATTAAATTGGTGTTCCATGTCTAATGTAATTTCAACTAATGCAGTGCATTTCAGTTGGCTGTTTGGTTAGGTGTACCTACATTGTAAAACTTTTACCTATTCTTATAAGCTCCCAAGTGCCACACAAAATGCAGGATGTTATGTAGCGTACTAATTTCAGCACTGCTATTTTTAGTTTATAAAGAGTCAGGAGTTTCAGTAGAACCTTCCTCTTTGTTCTCAAGAGAGCATAGTGCGCCAGAACTTTGCACATGGTCACAGTAATATTTGACAGGCACAAAACGGCTGCAGTTGCATCATGGTTAGCTGCTTCAGCTAACTGTGGAATGCATAAGGTGATTCTAGTCTTTCTTTCCTCTCAACAGTAGCACAATGTCGAAGTTGTTTGAGTCACTGTGGCTGGATACCTGTTCTTTAGTCTTCAGAGTAGATACTGTTAACATCAATGTCACTTGGAGGGTTTTGGTTTGCTTTTTCTTTACCTCAGGGTCCATTGTAAAACCTCCCAGCACACTGGCAAGAAGCAGTAGCTTGTGTCGATCAAGACGCAATGTTGTGCCATCATCTCCACAGTCTCAGCATGCTTTGCACTCCCCTGACCCTGACATCCTTTCTGTGTCGAGCTGCCCAGCTCTTTATCGAACTGAAGAGGAGGAGGAAGCCATTTACTTCTCTGCTGATAAACAATGGTACGGAGATTAGCAAACAGCACTTGGAACTCTTGTAGGATTATTTGAGACTAACAGTTTAGAATTAGAGATTGAAGCAAGCCAAGAGCTAACGTAATCTGTAGGATACTATAAATTAATATAATCCACGTGGAACAGAGGGAGTTCTTGTCTGGTTTGTGTATGTAAATAGCTAGCATGTCATATACAGTTAAGTAATGTTAAAATCCAGGGTGCACTGAACTAACCCTGATTCTCCATTACAATATGTTACTGGCTTTTACATCTGAAACAAGGATCAAAAGCAAGGTCAGCTACTGGGCGAAGAGAAGATGGATGGTAACACAATTCTTACAGCATGTTGAGCGTGTATCTACTCTTGTTACATGGCCTCATAGGAAAAGGTTAAATTCCTTTTGGAAGGAGCAAATGAGCTTGTTGAAAGGTAGGGACACTTGTTCTGAGGAAACTTTTTGTATGTGATAGGCTTAAATCTCCTTCTTTCATTTCATAACTTTTCTGACTTCACATGCCAGAAAGGTAGTTTTTGTTCCTTGCAGTGAGATACAAATGACTAATTCTGGGTAGATGCTGCTGCCCACAAAAACAAGATTGCACAAATTAATTACCTTAAGTTTAGATAATAAAATGATGTAATGCAAGTTGTAAGTTAAAGTGTTTAACTTAATGTTTTTTATTAATTAACTACTAAGTGTGGGTGGTGCTTTTAGACTAATGTTTTTGATTCTAAAGTAATTTTCTTTTTAACTGCCAGAAGGAAACAGTAATTTCATAATGTTTTCTCCTCTCTTTGCTCTGACTCAGGGAAGCACAGGAAACAGGTTCGGAATGTGACTCGCTAAGTTCCTCCACTGGAAGGAAGCAATCTCCTCCAGCAAGTCTTGAGATGTACCAGGCACTTTCTCCTCAGAAAGTATCCCCAGAAGACTTCTCACTGGAGGAATCATCTACAGGAGACTCCTCTTCTCTAACTGCAGATATTTCTAGGGGCTCTCCTGACTGTGTAGGCATGGCAGAAACTAAGAGCATGATCTTTAGTCCTGCAAGTAAAGTTTATAATGGAATCCTGGAGAAGTCCTGCAGCATGAACCAGCTTTCAAGTGGGATCCCAGTCCCAAAGCCTCGACACACCTCGTGTTCTTCAGCCAGCAGTGATAGCAAACCCAGCCACGAAGCTGCTTCTGTCCCTAGGATAAGTAGCATACCACAGGACCTGTACCAAAATGGTGAAAAAACCAAAAAGCCATCAAAAATAAAAAGCCTCTTTAAGAAGAAGTCTAAGTGAGCTGGGCAGAAGAAACCTATAGTAATGTTATAAGAAGTCTATTTTTTAAATCTTTAGGAATGTAATTCCATTTGAGCATTCCAGGCTGGATGCCCTAATGGAATGCTCTGTAGGTCAACTATATTTAACTGACTGTACTGTCAAAGGTTGTGCCAGCTGTCATTAAAAAGTTCAGACAGTTTACATTCATTTCTGCTTATTTATTTCTTTTTTTTTTTTAGTTGGTCTTGTTTGTTTAGTTTATTCATAAACCATTTTTAAGCCACTTTGGACTTCTAAGCTTTAATGGACTAGTAAGCCTTCCTGGGCTTGCCAAAGTTTCTTGTTTACTGGAGCATCTTCCTATCTTTCCATAGAGCTAGGACATTTATCTACCGGACTTTAAGAAAAATAAAAGAAGTAGAACTAATGGAATTGCACTACTGTTTTACGGACTGGAAGAGTCTCTCTGCAAGTGAAACTGAAAGACTTGTATTTGACTGAGAAGATGAATCTTTTCACTTTTAGATCTTTCGGGTTTTTTAAGTAGAACTTAGGATTTCTAATTGACTTGATTTCTGGAAATGGAAATGCCATGCTTTTATTATGGGAAGCTTTGTTAGATGCATTTATTATTAGAATGGTTCAAGTCCTGCTGTAACGATCATGTTTTCCCCAGAACTTCCACTGTGATTTTATTTCACTGCAGGCTGTATGACACGAAAAAAAAAAAAAAGGAAAAAGTAATTTAACAAGAGAAGAGGCTCTTAATTCCTTATGCAAGTGATGGATATGAAACTTGACTGAAGACTGAAAATATTCACCCTCTTAAACTGAGGAGAGGGGTGTGATAGCTTTTGTTTACAGACTGACAGACCATGGACATTTGGTTTGTGAAAGTTTGTACTGTGGTAAAGATAATAAATTGGAAACATTGTGCTTGGCAGTGTCCCAGTTTTAGCTGATACTTGTTTCAGAGGTTAATTGAAAGCTGTTGTAGGCTGCATTGCTTATGCTTACTGCTGTGTATAAGTTATTATATTTTTTGGATTAGCTATTAATGTCTGAATGTCCTCCTTTTGTAAGATTTCATACTTTATTTTTGTATAGTTTGAAGATCTAGCTGTTCAGACATGTCTGAAGTAAATGGTATAATTTTGTAATGCATACGGTTATACTAACTCATAATTTTAGATATAAAGATAGATATAAAGGTGAGACTCGACATGCGTCAGATAAAAGCAATTTTATGTTGAGCTTTTGTAGGGAGAGGTGAAATTACTATGAGGTAACAAGGAAGCCTTCTTAGGGCAACAGGAGCTCGTTGTTTAAAAACACCTTTTTATTTTTTTTTTAAACAGTTGGAGACAACAAATGTACTGCTTGAGCAACAGTGCCTTTTATTCAGTTTGTCTGAAAATATTAATACGGAGCAGGAATTTCTTTAGAGGTACATTCTAAAGAAATAACTTCTTGCTCTAGTGAACACAAGCAATTTACCTAGTGATGACTAAATAGTTTCAGCTCTTCCATCGGGGTATTCTAGTTGCCTCAGTAGCAGGTGCCACTGCCAGGGCCCTGTGGTTGGGGCTCACTCCTTGCCAATACGTACATGCTGTACTGTATGAAAGAATTCACTGACTGCCTACATTTTTTTCTTCTTTTTTTTTTTGTAAGGAGCCTTCAAAATCTGTAGCTAATTGAAGTCAAGGGATACATGTGTTTTATATCACTTTCTATTTAGGTTCCACTGTACATAACTGATGTGTTAGTTCTGTCCTCAAGAAGTGGTGGTGATGTTAACAGAAGCATTTACTGTGGGTAGTGAAATGGTTAGAAGAGGAGGTCTGAAAAATGGGTTGGAGACGTTACATGTGCAAGTACATTAAAATTCCTGGTGCATTGACTAATAAAGTTTATAGAAGAGAAAAATTGGTGGAATAGAAGACAACGAGAGTATGATATTGTTCCATTATTCTCATCAGATTGAAAGCTATAGCTGCAAAAAAAAAGTCATCACAAGGTAACAATGTTCTTGTTGAACACAGATTGTGCAGTGTGTACATGGTAGACAAAAAAGAAACCATGCAAGAAGATTTGTGCCAGAGAACCACCTCAGTGCAGGGCCTTCAGAATTGTAGTTAAAAGCCTGATGAAGTACCTGAACATGTACAAAGGAAAAAAAAATATGTAAAGTAGGGAACTTATTTTGCCTCCCAAACAGCATGGAGAAGACTACTACCAGACAAATGTTCACTTCTGTTGTCTGCACTTGAAAAGGCTTTAGCAATAATTGAGTTTAAAGTAAGATCTGGGGCTGGATAGTAGATCTTGAAGTGACAGGTTTGAGGAACTCTGTCTCTATCATTACCAAAGAAGATGAAGCAGCATTTTGATACTGGACAATAAATATTTACACATGGAAAAAAGTATCTGGTACTGAGGAGTGGGAGGACAGCACTTCTTAATCCTGCCATCAAAGTCAGGCAAGTTCAAATACTGAGGTGCCAAAACAGATAAATTCAGTTTTCTCCAGTAAGTACAACTAAAAATTGAAATAGAGGAGGTGTTAGACTCTGGATTGTCTGCAAGGTTTTTTTTAAGTGTTACATATCTTCTTAAAATACACAATTTAACTGTCTTCTGCAAAAAAAAATATGGTGTTGTACAAACAAATCAGATCAGATTATCATAGTGATAGATTTTGGCTTTGAAATGGCAAATTTTTGAAGCACAGACTGCCCTCCAACACTCAGTTTATCACATGCTGTCTAGAATATATAAATGTTATAGAACAAAAAGTGTAAGTTAAGATATGATAAGTGGTAAGTATTGTATGTTGGAGCACAAACTGTAATTTCAAGTTCATAGAGTTGGGGGGTTTTAAAAATTATTTTGCATATCTTGCCACCTAAATTTGTCCACAGCCTAAGTGACTTGCGTTATGCCTGCTATGGCTGGTGTAGAAGTGCTTGTCTTGAAACCGTGAGCATCCTTTTGCCAAAGTATGTTGGAGCACTGACTTCAAGGTAGATCCTTGCTGGCAAATGTCAAATCCAGTCTTAATGTTGAAGTATCTGCCATATGTCAGCATCTCAGAAGTGAGACACAGTGTGCTCTAAAAGGTCCTTCGTTTTTCCTCTGTTTGCTTAAGGATGGAACTGGAACTGACTTGGCGGTCAGTGAGTCCAGCCAGCATTCCAGCCACTAAGATTTCTCTAAGACATGCCAGTCATATGAGACAATCATCTAGTGTCATCATCCTTAAATGGTTGAAGACTTCCTAAACTCAGAATGGTTGTCATCAGGTGTCTTGTGGTTTGTTTTTTTTTTTTGTTCTCCCGTATTTTTCAGAAGATAAGGATCTTTGCTTTCTTAAATATTTTCTGAGAGTCCTTTGTCAGTGACCCCTTTGTGGAAGCTGCCTAAAAGGCTTCTTCCTGAAGAGGTTACTGTTTCAGTCTTTCACCTGTAAAAGCAGGAAGTGTCAAGTGTGTGGCTTTATATAAAGAAGAAAAAGTCCCAGTTCTTCCAAAACTGAACAAACCTGAACCCTTCCACAATTCTTATTAAAACTATGTAACACTTCTTTCCTAATAGTGGAGAAGTTACAGGAAAGGCACTTCTGGTTGCCATGGGGAATGCTTTCGACTAGCTTACAGTGGGCTTTGAAATTAAAACAGTTGACAGAATTTAAAATTGCTCATTGGCAGTTCCAAGCATATGTCAACTTTTCTTTCCCCACTTCACTGGTACCAGGGTAGCAAATTACACTCCACTTTCTGATGGGCAATTTGCTGAAAGAGGGAAGGTTCTTCATCAATAGTCATATTAATAATGTTAAGAATACTGTTCCTCATTTGAAATCCTTGAAGATGGTGAAACCAAGGATACTAGGCTTCAGTTTTCTTGTGATATTTATGGATGCCAGCCTGAGTTGGGCATTATCTTTTTGGGCTTTTAATCAGTTCTAAGTTAAAAATAAATTAGAAATAGAAACCTTCAAGATTTTGCCCTTTCAATTTCCAATATATGGGAAAAAGAGCATATACAGGAGAGAGAGGAGTTCTAATTAGCATTTCACATACCACAAGCTTTTAGATCTTCAGGATAGTTTCATTTTATTTCCAAGATAGGAATTAATTTTGTAATGTATGCCAAGAAGCATTTATTTTTCATTTACTTACAAGCAGGGGAGAGGAATGTAAATAAATCAAATGCTTAACTTAAAAATTGAAGCCAAATAGAGGAATTACTTGTTCTTGGACCTCTTTACCATTTGCTTATCTCCTTGTACAACATGCTAAGTAAGGTGAACACGGTTCTCTAATCTGTTCCAGTTGTGCTGACTAAAGTGATGCATCACTATCTCAAGTTTGAAACACTGCTTGCTCAGAATTGCTGTAGGCATTTTAGTCCTGGATGTTGCATCTGAATAATGGTTAAGCCTCCTATGGCTGTTTGATTCTAAGTGCTGGTAAACTTTTCCACTAGTGACTTAAACACAGATGTTGGTATATGCAAAAAACAAAAAAGGTGTTTGACAGCCTGACAGTGTGTAAATGTGAGGTAACCGTTCTTTGGGGCTTCGGTAGCAGTTTTCAACAGACGGCTTTCCCTTTAAGCCCTGTGGAGGTGATGCTTATCTGAAGCTCCACCCTGTCCTCCCTTGCATCAACAGAATGCACTGATAAATAAAAATTGTGACAATATTTACCTATTATTCCCAGTTGCTCTTGCATCTCACTTTACTTAAGCAAGCTACTAGTACTTACCAGTCTACTTTAGTCTTTCAGAAAAAAAATGGATTTGTGTTATCTTTATTTCTCTACAACTTCAAATCTCAAGTTTACCAAATTGTGTCTGTGTTCTGTGTATTTAATGCTTCACCTAAATGAAAGTGGGAAGGTTGGTCTCTGATAAGGAAAGAACATCTGAGCAGGGTAAAAATAACTTCCTCTTGCTCGTTGCAGAGGATGAAAAAGAGTTGAGAGATATTTCATCTGCTCTGAAGTCAGAAGACTAAGGAATGTTCATGACTTACATTGCTGGCAATGAGAGGTACCATCAATCTCAAACCTTTCAGATCAGTAACTATCCAAGAAAAAAAAAAAACCCTTTCTTTAGATGTACTCTGCAGGGCATTACCTTCATATTTTTGTTTCATTTTTGTCCCAGCATTAAGTTTGGTAGCTACACCACCAACTAATGTGATTGCCAGACCTCAGAGCAGTTTCAGGTAATGATTTCAGGAGCATGTCTTAACGCCATTTTTGGTTTTAATGTGTGCTGAAGACATCAGAATTAAGACTTTCTTCTTTATGTACCTTTCATTTTAATTCAAATCAGTTCTTTGTGTTCCCTCTACTGTTAAAGAAATAAACAGGTACTGTTAGTTGATTCATGTTCCTGTTTAGAATAGTCTTTTTTTTTCAGCTGATAATTACTAACAGATAAGTGGTAGATACTTGCTTTTTTAAAACTGGGTCATGGTTGGATATAGTTGTAAACACACTGCTGTACTTCAGTTGAACTAGGTAGAGCATTGACTGGTGCAATTTCTGTATAAGTGGTAAAGTTATCCTTCTTAAATTCTCCTTGTGTGTGTGTAGGGGTTTTTTTTTGTTTGTTTTGTTTGGTGTTGAGTGGTTTGTTTTTTTTTTTAATTTGTATGTTAATTTGATACTGCAGAATTATTTTCAGACTTGAATTCATTTAAAATTAAGGTCATTATGTCCAGCCTTACAAAAGTCAGTCTTCAATTGTCAGCCATCAGTCTGCTCTTATTGAAATGAATTCAAGTCTTGAATATTTGTAGTAGCTTATTAGCTTGTTAGGTGGTAGAATGAGTTCCTGGAAGTCTTCAAGTGAAAGGCAGAGAACTTCTGAAGCGACACAGGTAACCTGTGTCCTTTATCAGCTTTCAGATCTGTCTCCCAATGAGACAGAGTCTCCCAGGCAAACGTAGATGTACTTACTGCTTGGAATTTTGTAGTTAATTGTATTTGGCTATCTAATTGAAATAACTTGCATGTGTGCTATGCTTGCTTGCCTTTCAATCACTGACAAAAGCTATAGGAGATCTTGGGGGTTTGTTTAAAAAATGCTCTTTAAAAAAAAAAAAGTGGCAAGAGTAATCTATCAGGCGGTGAACTGACTAGAACCAACAAAGATCCCAGCTTTTTGTCTAAAAGGATTGTTTAAATAGTTCTTAATGAACTTAATGTGTATTTTCACATTGCTGCCCTCTAAGCAACAAAAATAATTAAAGAACCTATGTTTCAGTAAGACTGTTTGGGAGATGTCTTGCCCTGTGTGGTTTGTTTTGCTTTGTTTTTTTAATTTTAATAACGTTGAGTTGTAGTGAGTGTTCAGCACGTTAATGCCTGACTTAAAAGATTAGCAGCATTTGAATGACTTGCATTGTTTTGTTTAATTACAGCTTCATAAAAATGTAGATATTTGCATAAAGCCTGTCATTGGATCTAGGTATGTTTCAATGGCATGGCAAGAAGAGGACCAAGACAAGTAAATATGTGCACAATTTAAATCTTACTTAAAATGCTTTACTGTTCTGGGAAGAGATGTTGTTCTCCATGCAGATTCTGCTCTTCCTCTGTTTGCTCTTAGCTTCTGTTTGTTTTCGTTAGTTGAACTAAAATAAGAAACAAAGCCCTCAGACTGACTAGTTTCTGTCTCTCTAATATATACACACTGTACTTACTTTTAACCTCATCTACTGCATGTTATTAACGCTGTACACAAATGCAGCTGGAGTATTTCTTTGGTGTTGTACAGCATGATGCATTTCATTCCCCTTTCTGGTTTACTTCTCATTAGCTATATTTTCCTTTAGAACTGGAAAAAAATGAGTTTTTGGAAATTTAGTCTGTTTGCATATAAAAATCTTATTTTTTTTTTTTTCCTTTTTTTCTGTGAGTCTTATGAGAAATGTCCTGCTTGGAGAATCTCAGACAGTATTTTCCTGTGTTTATTCATGTTACTTTGCTTTATTTTATAAGTGGATATTGATTTCTGATACTTTGTTACACTTACTGTTGAATAAATCTGACTTCCGTTTTGAAAAGTAAAACTGTGTTAGTGAAAATGTTATGTAATATTAATTCATCGTAGGCTGTTCCCAGAGTATATGAACCCTTATTTATTTAAAATTGAGATAATTTGTTGTTGTTCTGCGTAGGATTCTGGCCAGTATTTCTTATTTTCTTTGCTTCGCACTATTATTAAAGCTTGACAACAACGTTACTGGGAGGAAAAGGTGGAGACAGTTTTCTTTGGCAGTTGGGGTGCTATAGTTAGGCTTGGAAATCCTGAGTCTTACTGCTTTTGCTTGAAAGGGCCCTTCTGAGTTTAAGTCATATCATATTTTGAAGATTTGGGATTTTTTTTTTCTCCAAAACAAGGTGAAAAGGCCTTTCCAAGTGACTGCTGGAACACTGCATGGCCTTGTGATTTTCAGCGTGAGGATTAGTGTGGCACTCTACCAAAAAAAAAAAAGTCCTTTGCTGTTGTTTAACATACCTTTTAACTCGAAGCACCTCTGAGAAGGAAGAGGCCCTATCTATACATCAAGAATAGCTTTTTAAAAGTGGCTTCTCTTGCAACCAAAAGCCCTGCCTCTGCGGAGGTGACAAAATTGCAGTGAGATAAATGGGTGAGTGACAATACAGGTGTGGACTGGGGAATCAATGTGAATTGTGTTTAGAAAATCTACAATGCAAAATAGTTTTTCCTCGATAAAAATAGGATATTGGTAAATGAATCTGTATATAAATTTTCAGGTGTAGTTGTCTAGTACAGCCCCTTCAGAAGCAGTAACTTGGTGTGTGTGAGTTGGTAGCTGGTTTTGCTTCAGTTTATCCCCAGCATTCTTGATTAAGTTGTGCTGTTTGACAGAGAAGGCTGGCAAAGCCTTCATCAGCTCTGCATCTTCAGAGCACTAATTACCTTTCTGTTTGGGACCTATTAATTTCTCCTGCAAATTTCGATTGAGCTATTACAGCATAGCTTATAAGAAATATTTTACTGCAAGACTTGGCACCCAAGCAAGTGGAACACAGCATTCTAATCTCATGGGATATTACTGAGTTTTGGTTAATTAACAGCTTCAGCAAGCTGGTGTTCAGTCACTGAAGTCAGTTTTGTTTTTTTCCTAGATGAACTGCTTTTGATTACCGTTGAATTACAATCTATTTCCCTACCCTGCCAAATTTAGGCTTTT
This sequence comes from Nesoenas mayeri, assembly GCF_963082525.1. Classification (NCBI taxonomy): domain Eukaryota; kingdom Metazoa; phylum Chordata; class Aves; order Columbiformes; family Columbidae; genus Nesoenas; species Nesoenas mayeri. The sequence goes on along the minus strand of NC_137540.1, from coordinate 57,865,911 downwards.
AAACTGACAGTTTTACCAGTTTCATTGGGTGATGGCATTGCTTGTGAAATTCTATAGCATCCTGCTTGCCCTCCGTGAGATGCAGAATGTGGAATAGGTCAAGATGGGACAGCTAATCTCTCATAAGGTCCTTTGAGCACTGAGTTTTTTCTAGGGATGGTGTGCTCCCAGTTAAGCTGGTTCTGGGTCAGTTTCATAAAGGTCTCCCATGCACCCTGTTCTTTTTGAGTGACTTGTAAGGATGTGCTAAGTATCCCCTAACATCACAATACAATGGAAAATATTTCTTTATTCAAGGCATTTATCTGTAGTCAAAGTAAAGTTTAGCTGAGTTTTTTTTAATCAGTTTGATGTTGCAGCACTTGTCTGCTTCAATCCTGTTTCTCTCTGACTTCTGTACTTAAAATTATTACTTTTTCCCCACTGTCTCCAAGAGGAAGTTAAATGGCAAACTCATGAATCTTAAAATATATATTTAAGTTCTGAATGACAGAGCTTGTCTGTATTCTAAGAGGTCTTATATTTCAGCTAGTGGCTGATAATATTGTGGAAGTAATTTCTAAACCTCATGCTAGATTTCCATTGGTTCTGTATACTACTTACATCTTATTAAGATATGCATTCTCCAGTTTTTCTTATTGGTTTTATATGGGCGAAGGCTTAGCAATAGGAAAATCTTCCAGAAATTTTAAGTCACAGTTACAGCATGTGAGTGAAGAAAGAGGCTGGGGACAGGGGCACAGGAGAAAGAGGAGTGTATCATTATATATCTATGCTCTGAAGTGCTGAGTCTGGAAGAACGATTGGAAAGATGAGGTATATGTGAGGGAAGTTTGAACGTGGACTATGGAATTGCTGGAGTGCTCTCCCCTTCCCCGCTTCTCCTCTCATGAAATGTACCATGGATGAAAGTCCTGCTTTGAAGAAAAAAGTCCATTCTGCTTTCTGCACAACCAATTGAATGTGTTAATCTTTTTGTAGCAATTTTAGATAAAATAGTTTGAGAAAAATCAATAAAGCATCACAAATATAATAACTTTCTATCACCAATGGTATATCTGATGTTATCTGCCAGGAATGCTTCAAGATTAGTAACTACCCTGCATCTCTACAAGCTAAAAAAACTCCAAGTGCCAAACCCTTGTGGTGTTTAAAGTATTAGTACATTGTTGCCTAGTTAGAGCATATAACAGCCTGGATAATTGTAGTTTATATTGCCAGAGATTTTGATTAATTTCTGTCTGGGGTGGAAGAAGCAGCAGAGACATGAGAAAGAAATGTTGAGTTTTGATGCAAGTGGATAAAAGCTAATGTGTCACCAGGACCTAACAAGCAAAGAGTTTCTGAATGTACACTTCTTCTAATGAGGTTCATGACACTTTAAAAAGTCCTTGCATTCTTAAGTCTAGGCATTGCTGAATTGTTCAGCTGAATCTATGCCTTAACCATGTAATTTCTGCTTTGATGCATGTCTTCAGATTTGAAAACAGCAAAAACTCCAAAATTAATATTTAGAAGTAAATAAAAAAAAAAAATCCAAGCTCAAATCCTCAGTTGAGTAACTTCAAATAGGAAAGAAAACATCCTTTTAAGACAAGTTTTCTAGCATAAGATACGTAAATATAACAGTTAGTTATGTATTGGTGCTCTAGATTTCTTTTGATAAGCTGTTCAACCTGTCACTCCCAAAGTCTACCTCAACATGAAGTTGTTTTGTGGCAAGTCTGATGTGTTTTTGTCTTCTGTAATGCAAAGAAAAGTTTCTGCAGTGCCCTTAAGTCGACCTCTGCAACCCCCATTGTCTAACTCAGGCCAGGGATACCTCTGCTGCTTTGCTGTTGTCAATGTTATCTCCTCTTACTACAACAAACCTAAGTTTTTTGGCAAATTTGAAGTTTTTTATTTCAATTGTATTGGAATTTTGTTTTGATGAGCCTGAAATACTTTATTCCTAGCAGGTCTGGTCAGAGCTCCAGGGCATTGCTAGATGTCATGTGTCTGAGGCAACCTGCTGTAGCTACTCAGTGCCATTGCTAATATTAGCCATAGACAAGTATACTAGGCTTGCTGAGGCTCTGGAGAGTGGTGACAATTCTCATTCACCAAAATATTGAGGCTTTTTCTATTGAAATCATGCCAGTATAAATTAAGAAAAAAACCTTGAAGAGGCTTTAGTTACTGAATCTTGAATTAGTTTATTTTCTTGAAAAGAAAAAATTACTATTATTTTGTCCTTCAATATCCCAAAGTAGTGGGAATAAAAGAAAACACAGTAGTTCCTCTTGCAAAGGGCTACAAAGCAAAGTGTTCTTGACACATCAGCCAAAAATTAAGAAAATGAAAGGAGTAAATGCTTGCATAGCTGATGGGAACAATGAAGGCTCCTCAAGGCTCTACATAAGATTTATCAGTATTTAACTTCATTAAAGAGGGGAAAGACAGAATGTGTATAAACAAGTGTAGAAGAGTGATTAGGTGATCAATTTCGACAAATGTATGTCAGAAATGTGAACTACTTGATCCCTAGTATGCTCAGAATGTAATTTAGAACTTGGAAAGGAGACTTGCCAGCCCAATGTAGAATTTGTCATTGAGCTGCTAATGACTTGAACATGCATGATATCGGGATTGCAATTGAGTGTGTAGAAAATATAGTGAGAAAAACATTTAAATTATGGCCAGTTGTGCAAGGTATTCATTAGCTGCCATGATGCTAATTTCTCTTTTAAGAGCTAACTTTGCTCTTTTTCAATCAATGATATTGAGAGGTGTGGTGTACTCTTCAGCATTAGAGCAAGCTGAAGAGAAAACCAAACTGGGCTCCTCTGCATATCTGAAGAGATTCCTGCTGTTCAGAGCCCTCATTAATAATGTTGAATGGTAATAATTTGAGGAATATCAGGAGATCCCATAATTTAAAAATAAAGGAGAAAAAAGCAGAAACCCCTCATGGTATTTTCTCTAAACACAGCTTATGCCCATGCCTTGCTCCTGAGTGTATAGCAAATAATACAGTTCTGCTTATGCCCTCCCTGTTTTATCTAGAGCTGTTGAAATAAAGTGTGAGATCTCCAATAACACATACTCATTCTTTTCTTTCTCTGGATTCTATTATATACACTCTTTGCCAAACTTGAGAAGAATATTTGTACCATGCTGCTTACCTGCTGTACACGGCTGTAGGTAAAAGGTGATGTGTTTTCATTCAGATGATCTTTTTGACTTCTGTGAGATTTTTCAGTATTCCTTTGGAACCAAACTGTTTTGAAATTTATATAGAAATAATTACCCTTCCTTGGCACTAATTTGCTGCAACTCCAAAGGCTATTTTGGATTTGTATCTTCTGTAGTTAAGAATTCTCAAGTGTCCTGTTTTCCAGGGGAGCTCAGACAAACCTATTATCAAAGAACCATGATTGATTTTGTTGCATTACAACCAAACATTAATTTTCTTCTTTTGGCCCAGAGGGAGAAGGGGGCGTATGTTTTCCATCCCTTTAAAGATGCTCTTCATCTCCAAGCACTGTGTAAACTGGCATATGTTGAATTCTGAACATCAGTGGAGAAAGCAGCACTGTAATTCACACATTTTGATTTGACAGCTAGGTCGCAAATATGCTAATGTTCAACTTGTTGGTTATTATTGCTGCTCCTTTTCACAAGGGAAAAATTTTATGCACATTAGAGGATGACTTTTGTACAAAAAAATGTATAAACTATGCAAGCAGCTCAATTTCTTAGCTGTTTGTGAAAAAGCCTTTTATTTCTTACTGTATTCCCTGTCTGGGAGAAGTCAAACATTCATTTGAACAGAAAAACTTGGAGATTAAACAGATAGTTCTCTCACTTTAAGTGCAGCCTGACCTCTGCTGAAACACTGCCTGCTGCCTCTTTTTTTCTCGAGGGCCTTGCACTGCTGACTCACTGTTTTAGTGCTGTGTTCATGATAGATCACATGCATAATTTGCCTACTGAAGACTTTAGGGAAATCTATGTGTCCCACCAGTGGATGCATTTCCATGTAAGAAAAGAGGGGATCATAGCAGTCAAGGAGATCAGCTGTGATCAATAGTCTAATGTAGGGGTGTAGCTGGAGCAATGGTGAACTTGTGGAAGAGAACAGTAGAACAGACAGGAATTCCAAGATCATATCGGTATCACTTTTCAGGAAAATACTGTTGGGTTGTGAATCTGTAATGGGAAACCTCCTTGAATTTTTATAGCTTACTGGTATAGACACCAGAAAGATTTACCAACAGCTGTGTTTTTTAAGTTGCTTTAAGATAGTATCCTGTAAATTTGAAAATAGTGCTCCATCAACTTGCAAACTTGAAATTACAGCTCATGCAAGCTTCTTTGAGCATTTTTTCCAAATTAAGTGTCTTCCAGTAAGATTGTTACTAGTGGGTTTGTTGCAGTTCTGCCCTCATCTCTGGTACTATGATATGGTCAGCTGAAACAAGCAAATTCTTGTACTAGAAGTGCAACCAGAACTTTAATTACTGAATTTTTATTTACACTTCTCCTCCACAACACTGTAGAATTAAGTTGTAGGAATATATAGAAAATTACTGGTATGTATGAGACTGCACTTCGTGTCTTTACAATGTAAGAATGTAATTTACTGCTACATACACTCTGCACCTATTGCAAATCATTGACCTGTCCTTAGTGAAAATGAGTTAGTGTGGTGGTTGTTATTTCTGCTTTTTGGTGCTCAAACATAGCAGTAAATCTTGCTCACAACTGTGAAGAAGTTTACTTCATGACCCTTTCTTTAAAGAGCCCTCTTCATCTTATGTGGTGGTGACTGCTCTGGAAATACTCTACAAAAGTACAGGTCTTTCAAAGCTGCTTTTAATGAACCAGTAGGACTTTGTTCTTTTCCATTTCAGCAGCCAAATAATGCAGCCCCACCTGAGCTTTCCCAGTGCGCTCCAAGTTAGCGTTTGATTACTCTGCCTAGTCTGCTCCTGATTGTGCTTCGTATGTTTTGAGGGTCATACCTGATAGGACCCAAGTCAGAGCAGCTCAGCCAGGTTCGGTCTAAATGAAATAGCTACTACGTAGCACAGCAATCTTCAAGGCAATAAGATACAGAAAGAAAGAAACTTCCTTAAAAGAAAATGGGCGTTGCTTCAAATCCAACTTTAGCTAACTGTGTGTTTTTATATGTATATACATACATATGTATAAAATAAATATATGGCTAAGGATCCATATAAGTTCCCACTAATAGAGCAATGAATCTTTCAAGTGAATAATTCTATTCTTTTGTCTATTGTTACTCTGAAGTGAAAGACTTCTGTTGTTTTCTGGCCCTTCAAAGGTATCAACAAAGGTAGTACCTTTGGATCTTTGCTTTAATGTGTATGAATAAATAACATAATACATTTAGTTAAGCTTCAGATAGGAAGTTGAAATCTAGTTCTTATTGTCACTTATTTGCTTTGTGACTTTTAATTAGACAGTTCAATTGTTCTGTAAAAGAAAGGCAATAGTGACTGGCTTCCTGCAGGAGGTTGAATGAATGTTAAGCCTCTTTTAATCGAAAGTACTACTCTGAATTCTAGACATGATTAGCAATTCGCCAGATTAAGAGAGAAAACTCTGAGAGCTAATAATTTTCTCTTGCAAAGAAAAGTCTTGATTTTCGAAACTACATGAAACTCTGCTCTGTCTTTCAGGATACTGTAACCTATTCATTTTCAGAGGGAAAAAAAAAAGTGTGTGGCAATTAAAATAAAAAGCCAGAAAAGAGTTTAATATAAAAAGCAGGTTTGACCTTCCTTCATCTTAAATAGACGTTTCATAAAGTGACATGATGAGGGTTGGGAGTGGTGAAGGAAAAGACGAACATACTGAGAATATAAAGCGTAAGTGGTATGGAACCATCACAAAGACTTTGAACAGTGTTCTACATGTATTTCACATCTGTGTTGCTAGTTATTCTAAAATCCTCTGTAAGTTCATGAAATACTTACAAATAAGACAGAGGCATGTTCAAGCTTATCCTGTCACTGCTGCTCATAAGCTGAAGACATTGACATAGGTATTCTACTAAAGCAGAGTCCCTGTTTCTGGAGTTGGTGTTTCCTTTTCTGGGAGAGAGTCTTGAAGCTTGACTTCGTTGGAACTTGACATGCTCAGTAAGCCCACTTTGTGTTTCAAAAGTGTCCTGAGATCTTATCCTGGGTGAGAAGACTGGCTTAACCTGCTGGTGGATTGCAGCTAGGGTGTTTCCTGAGAATGTCTAAAAATCTCTGATCTCTTTGCATACGTTGATTTTGAAACATATTGGGGAATACCCTATTTCCTTTTTTTTTTTTTTTCTCTTTTCTTTTTTAAATTATGTTTTGTTTTCACCTTATTCAGTCACCAGAATGTGGATCACAGAGTCATGGAAATTTAGGATCAGAAGGAACCACTGGAGACTGTGTAATCTGACACATCTAACACCCCTACTGAAGGCAGGGTCACCTACAGCAGGTTGCTCAGGACTGTGTTCAGTTTGGTTTTGTATATTTTGAATATTTTTGAATATTTTGAATCTACACAGATGGAAACTTCACAATGTCTCTCTGGGCAACCTGTTACTAGTGTGTGATTAGCCTCAGTGTAAAACCAGTATTTTCTTTGAATGGAAATTCAGGCTGTTCAGGCATGATTCCTGCTTTCTAAGTTCATGCTGGCTCATCACTTCCATGTCCTTCATGTGTTTGGAAATGGCTTCGAGGATTATTTGCTCCATCACCTTGCCAGAGTTTGAGGTGAGGTCAGTTGGCTCGTAGTTCTCAGATCTTCCTCCTTGCCCTTTTGGAAGATGAGACATTCTCTGTCTTCCAGTCCTCAGGAACCTTCCTCTATGACCATGACCTTTCAAAGATAAATTGATAGTGGTCTCACCATGACATTGGCCATCACACTCAGCACTTGTGGATACATCCTTTCTCTACTGACAGTAAGTTTTCCTTGCTCCAGACTTTTCCACTGATTTCAGGGACCTGAAAGACAGATCTTGCCAGTAAGGACTGAAGCACTGAGTACCTCACCTTTATCCATGTTGGCTGTTACCATATACTCTGTGTCCCTTTCAGCAGACACACTGTCCCTAGTCTTTCTTAAGTTGCTAATAGGCCTTTAGAAGCCTTTCTTATTGCCCTTCATGTACCTCACTGGATTTAGCTTCAGTTGGGCTTTGGTCTACCTAACCCCATCTCTGCACACTTGGACAGTGTTTCTGTATTCCTTTTGGATCACCTGTCCCTGCTGCCATATCTTGTTATGTTTACTTTTGATAGCTGAGTTTTGTTGGGAGGTCCCTGCTGATCTGTGCAGGGGTCCTGTCAACTTTGCTTGACTTCTTGCACATTGAGATGAACAATTCTTGAGTTTGGAGGGACATGATCCTTTGAAAAATCAAACACCTGTCCTGAAACTTTCTTTTCTCGAGGACCATACTCCATGTGACTCCTCCAAATTGGTCCCTGAACAGGCCAAGATTGACTTTCCTGGAGTTCAGAATCTTGCTATCTGCCTTGTTCCCTCCTGTCTGGATTCTGAACTCCTCCTGATCAGGTGGCTGGTAACAGACACTCACCACAACATTACTGATTTTGGTCTGCCCAGTGATTCCGACCCATTAACAGTCAGCTGGCTCATCACTCATGCCTGGGCAGAGCTCCATCCATCCCTGCAGTGCTCTCGCATCAAGAACAACTCCACCTCCTCACCGTCGTGCCCTGTATTCACCCATGGCAGCAGTTGAGTTGTGTGACCTATCCCACCATGTTGCCATAGTCCCAATAAGATCAAAGCCTTACAGCTGCTTGCAGACCTCCAAGTCTTAATGTCTGTTCTGCATGCTGGGAGTGTTAGTGTGTGGGCACTTAGAGAGGCGCTCAGTCATGCTGGCTTCCTGTTGATGCTATGGCCAATATCATACAGACCTATTGCAAGACAAAACAGAACAATTATTGAAACTCTGAGGACATGTCCTTCAGTGTATTTCTGCATCAATGGAGATGAGACGAAAGGAAGTCGTGAAGGGCAATGAATGCTGGTTGCTGGTCTGTGCTCCCGAGATCCTCTGTGCCTGTTCACTCCCTATTCCCAGCAATAGAAAGCGGTTTGCTCCCTAGCGAGTCAGAAATGATTAGTGCAGTACTGAGAAATGTGGTAAAGGATGAGAAAGGAAAATATTCTCTGACTTCTAGGGGGGAATGTCAAGTGAAAGAAAGTGAGGATAAGGTGTTTGGAGGAAACGTGATACTCAAAGGAGAAATGATTGGAAGTAGGTCAAGACTCGCAGATTTGAAAAGAAAGTTGAATGTACTCAGGGTTAGGAAGTGATCAGAATAAACAAATAATAATAGAACTGGGAAATGTTAATAATATCTAATCCCAAATGTGACAAGAAAAGAAAGAATGGTTAGAGGTTAAAATGGTTAAAAACTAGTGTTTTTAAAAAGTATCTATGCTTCACAAATAATATAAGAATGAAATGCTCTGTTCTTAGTAATCGTTGACTTTATTTTCTTAGTCCTGGCATGTATGTAGGTTGATGTGATCAGAAATGGAACCAGAGTCATTGTGCTTTCAAGGGCTTGCTTCCCTGTACTTTGCTTCAATGCCTTCCTTTTCTGCATCCCTTGGGTGTGATAATGACATTCTGTGAATCATAACAGCAGTGCAGAGCTTAATTAACGTTTGCAAAACACTTAGATCCTCAGATGAAGTGTGCTGTGTGCATCCGGTGCAACATATTATTGCCAATAAGCACAGGCTATTTTTAATTCCAGCAGCAACTCATTCTTGGTGCTTTTCCTATCACAAATACAGCCACATGAGGATGGCCATGATGGATTGTGCCAAGGTCCAGTTATCTCACTATCTAGTGTCCAGAAATAGCAGGTGTTTAAGGAAGAAAACTGCAAAAATGACAGATGATTTACCTGGCAAACCCTCCTGACTTCTAGCAGCAAATATTTTAAAGAATTGTGATCTAAAGGTTACATCCAGAACCTGCCTCTGAAGTGAATTCTTGTCCCTGTCTTTTCAGCTAGTGCTTTGTGAGCCAGGGGACTAACCTTGCACACCTTCCATAAGGTGTTCTCTGCTGTCTGAGAGAGAGAACCTAGAGGAAGAAAATAATATTTTTAGTCTATTTAGTTGGAAGTAAATCTTCATCTACCACAATGATAAATGTATTTCAGTCACTAGAGGAAAAATTATGTGCTATTTGGTACATAACTGCTCATGGAAGAACTCAGCATATGTCTTTTCAGCCCTCAGAATAGGATGATTTATTGCTTCAAATTTATCTGAATCTTTAACGCCACAGATTCATATCCAAGGAGACATCAGTTCTTCACCCTTGTGAGCTGGAGAACTGGAGTTAGATGCATTAATTCATATTAATAAGATGCTAAAATCCTAGCTTTTATATAAATAACACTAAAGATCATCAGCTTTCTGTAAGGAATTGATTTGCCTTGCCATTATCTCACTTTTCCCCTCCCAGCTAATGGACAGTGTTTTACATATCAACTGGCAGCAGTTATTTGCCTCAGAAGTAGAAATATTTGGAAATGGGAGATACATACTTATATGAATTGGAATATTTTTTGTATTAAGCTTGGTTTATGATTTCCTGATTTTCATGAATAGACCAATTCCTAATTTAAAACCTTGTTAAGGGGTTTTTATCCCATTTATATGGGGAAACTACTTTGTGAAGTTGTGGAAGTATTTGGAGATGTGTGTAATGAAAGGGCCAATAAAAATGTAAATGATCTCAACTGTATTTATCATATATTTCACCTAGTTCTCTGGCAATGCTGCTGATTTTGATAGCAAGCAGCCTCCTAAATATTTTTTAGCATTTTTTAAAAAATTAATAAACCCATAATATTTGCATTTAATTATCTGCCATGGAAGGTGTATCTTCCATTTCAAATTAGTCAATCAGATAGTGTATGTTCTCCAAATATTTTTATCTCAGTACTGGATTTTACTCTAGGTGGCAGAATTGTTCTATCTACAGCACATGATGAACAGATTAAGAAACAAAAAATGGTTAATGATGTATATCTCCCCAGTGTGAATAATTCTTGTTTCCTAAATCAGCTACCTTATTTGTGCAATAGTGTCAAACTTATCAGTATGCAGGTAGAATTCATATGCTGTGGTTTTTAAGATGGGGGAAAAAAAAAAAGCCTTTCTTTGTAAAAACTGCCTGACTCAATAAGAAGCTGCAGAATATTTTGTAAAGTATAATTGCTATGAAACCCTGATACTTGGAGCAACTTTTTGGGAATGTGTATGAACTGTCACGTATGTATAGTTTCCTAGGAGGGGTTGAGGTTGGGGGAAGAGTTAATCTTTCCAACAGTGTTATGTCAAATTCTTTGCATATGGAGGAAATAAATTCTAACAGAAAATGCATGTTAAACAGGGAGCTGGGGCACTTTAGGCACATTTGTAAGGAAACAACTCTTTCAGGCTAAAATATGGATGTGCGTGGTGAGTGAGCATGTGTTCTGTCTGTCAGGCGTGTTGTAAGAGCCTTGAAGGATGGAGGTGGTCTGATAGTTACCTAGATTAATGCTTTGACATAAAACTCCACCCTAGATCCTCTAGTTCAAATAATGTTTTGAAACATTGAATATATTTTCCTTGTTACCCAATGTAACAAATTTTAAGTGTAATATCTTTATGTCCTCCTGACAGTGTTTCTGAACTTTGGATTACAGAGAAAAAAAAAAAAGGCAACAAATCCTTTAAGGAGGAGGCAGAATTAACTTACACTCTTTAGGAGATCAGGCATTTGAAGTCTAGAAACTCTTTCTGGAGCTGTAGAGGGGAGTAGAGAATTCCAAATATGTCACTTTTTCCCACTTTCTCCGGCTTTAATGATGCCAGTTCTTCTGTTTAGTATGTGTTTATATGCCTACATTGTCACATTCTCTGACCGTCCTTGGTCAGTATATTATTGCTACTCATAAATGAAAACTATTCAGGAGTAAGTCTCTCATAGTGCTTATCAGTTGTTTTAAATTTTATAGCAGGGTTGCTGTTGTGGACTTTTTGAGCACTTATTGCGTAGTGCCACTCCAGAGATTGATGTTGCCTTCTTTGCATGGTGGGGGCAGTTAGCTGGGCACATAGCTATAGCTACTGGAATATGAGGGAAAGGAATAATAAGCTTTCTTTCAAAATTATACTACACGTGACCAAAAGCTTTGTCCATTTTTAGTGGTTTAAAAAGAAGGTGAAGCAGCTATAGCATTGCCTTGCAAATTCCTCCTCAAAGCTGGAAAAAAATGTACTTTTTTTTTTTTTTTTCTTCTTCTCACAGAAAATAGAATTGTTGACTGACTAAATGCTTGCCTTTGGTTTGTGGACTATCTAGATTCCATGCCCCCGCTCCCCTGCCCAAGATTGGCTTATTGCAGTATTTTGAGTTGAAAGCATCCTTTACTCACACTGAGTGTAACTTTTCTCCCTGAAGGATTCTTGGAAATGAAATGAAGCCACTTTGTAAATGCAGGGAGTATAAATTCTCTACATGAGTATGAATCCTGTCCCTGTCTGAGCACAGCAGAAGCAAAAGCAGAAGGAGGAAGACTCCCATGGCAATTTCTCCATGGATACTTTTGAAGTGCTTTTTCACTTGATTTTATGTAATGTCAATCAGTAATTTGTAAGGTTATGTAGGAGTACATAGGGGGATGCCACACTAACTGATAAAGGGTGTGGGGAATGTGGGGGACATTGATTTCTCTAAAATTATCTGGTCTAGGACCTTGCCAAATGTGATGAAAAGGGGAAGGGGGAAGCAATAACCAAAATATGGAAGTGTAGAATTGACAGACAAATATAATGACACAATGACAAGAAACGAAAATTGATGGGCTGTGAGGAAACTGCAAGCGAACTGTGACTTTGTGCAGCACCCTGGACCCTCAGGTTTGCAACTTTGTGAGTTGCAAACTGATGGGGGATTGTACCAGGAAACAGGATTGGGGAAGACTGAAGTGGTAGCAGACTAGAAGGGCTACAAAAGGGGTTGGTCACTTGTGAAATGTGCTTGTCTGGCAGAGCTGTGTGCCTGATCACCACACTTTGTCCAGTCTTCTGATTAAATCCTTTTGTAGGAGGGCAATGAAGCTGGTGGGGGATCTGGAGAACAAATCGTATGAGGAGCAGCTGAGGAAGCTGGGGCTGTTTAGCCTGGAGAAAAGGAGGAGACCTTATTGCTGTCTAGAACTACTAGAAAGGAGGTTATAGCATGGAGTGTGTTGGTCTGTTCTCCCAAGCATCAAGTGATAGGAGGAGAGGAAATGGACTCAAGTTGTGCCAGGGAAGATTCAGTTTGGATATTAGGAAAAACTTATTCACAGAAAGAACTGTAAAGCATTGGAACAGGCTGCCCAGGGAAGTGGTGGAGTCACCATCCCTGGAGGTGTTTAAAAGACGTATAGATGAGGTTTTTGGGGACATGGTTTAGTGCTAGAGTTAGGTTATGGTTGGACTTGTGGGTGGTCTCTTACAACCAAAATGATTCTATGACTCTATGATCTCTCTGTGTATTCTCACACTGTGTCCCATGTATGTGAGTGTTACAAAGACAAGGTATTGGGGGCTGGCGTGCTGATGTGAGTGGGTTTGCGGCAGCTAGAGTCAGACAGGGGCTGTGGGTGCCTCTGGCCTGTGGTGTCAGCTACTGGAGCCAGTGGGGTCTCTCTGCTGCCCCTGGAGCAGGTGGGGGTCTCAGCCCCAGCCACTGGGCTGGGAAGGGTGTGAGTGAGTGGAGTGAAGGACTTGGTGCCAGTGTCTGGAGCGGAACTGTGGATCACAGCCCGTGTCCCTGGTGTCATCTGCAGAGGGAGAGAGGAGGGCATCTCCCCTGGATCAGGTGTGCCTGTGTATCCCCTAGCAAACCTCAAGCTGGACCAAATGGCAAGTAGGAGATCTTTGGGGCAGGTAAGAGTGCCCAGGATCAGTGCAGGGATGTTTGAGGGACAGAGGAGTTGGGCTGGTACTCAGGGATCTGCAAATGTGTTTGTGCTTGTGAACCTAGAGAACATTGTGTTGGGGGGTGTGTGCTTCCACTAGTGACCTCCTGCCTCTGCCAGCTGAAGAGGAGGAGGGGACATGGCTGCCTGTGCTTGAGTTTTACATGAAACCCCTATGTAGGTGCTGCTTTAGCAGCTGTCTGTGGCAGCTTGTGTGACCGGCCATGTCAGTGTCCTCTGTGTGCACATGCCTTTGTCTGTGTGTGTGTCTCTGGTACATGTGCTCAGCTTCGCTACCAGTTGAATGTGCAATTGGGAAAGCAGCAGCGGTGTCCCCCAGCCTAGACAGAGATCCCAGGGCACTGGGCCAGGCTTTTCCTTAAGAAAGTTCTTTTGTCCAAAAAGAAGCTGCTGCTGAGTGTGAAAAGCAAAAGGAAATTTTAAATAGCTACATTTTTTAATGTAGAATTTTCAGGAAAATATGAATATTTGAAATTATGAAAAAAACTGCCAGCTAACTTGGCTCAAAGACTTTTAAATATTTTTTAAACAGGAAGGAAAGAATACTTTGCCATTTTTTGAGATTCAGCTTTATGTATAAATCCTCAAAGCCTACAAGTTTAGCATTTCTATAGACTATAAAAGCAGGTTTTTATTGACTAAAACTGGTTTGAATTTGCACTCTTACGGCTTCTACAAAAAATAAATCAACTCGATTACTGAATAAAATTGAAGACTGCCTTCAATTGCTCGATTTGTTTGTAAGAAATCTGTTGTGTTTACGTTACAAAACTGTAATCAGTGATATATATTTGTGGGAATACTTTGACTCTCGAGGGATTTTGACACTCTGCATGCTAACTAGTGCTACTGCAACATGACCGTTTATCACTAGGGAGTCTTGAAGGTCTACAGCATTAATGCTGCTATGCACTGCTTGATGTGACAAGACTGGTGTTTCTACAGATTACTCATACCCTGTTGTCAATGGGAAAGGTCATACAAAACTGAATTCTGCTTAATGTAATCATATTTCTTAATTTGTTGTTTCTTAATTTTAAACAAAATACTTTCTCCTTGCCGTAGGACAATTGAACTAATCCTCTTTAGCTCATAACTGCAATTCCTGTGCTGTTCTATTTTGGGAGAATAGGTTTATATTATCACTTCTCTATAAAACTATTCAGAGGTCACCTTTCGCGACATCATTTTTCTTCTTGCTTGCTCTAGTCACCATGAGGAGATTCTGTTCTCTGAAGTGGGAAGCTCTATGCTAATATTGTTTAATGTGTTTTCCACAGGGGTTTGCTGTCAAGTAACATAAAGCGATGTTCAGGAGGTGAGGGTTACTACCTTTGTAGCTGCTCTCTGTACTAGAAGAATGTCACACTTCTACATCTTTTTAATGTTAATGAAGCTATTTTACAAAAGGTTTTTGACTTCACATTTTATGAAGCTTTCTTACAAAAGGTTTTTAACTTAGTGTTTTATCCTGGAGAAAGCATAAGTGAAACCTTTACACCCACCACTTTTCCACGTATTGCACACAATTTTATTTATATGAGCTGCAAACAGTATTGGTATCTGCTGTACCCTTATGAACATGACATCAAGAAAAAATGCCTTTGCTTCTCTCTGTCAGTTTGTGTGCTTTGACCTTCCTCTGAATAAATGTTCCCCTCATTTTTCTTTAGCAATATTGTTTCAGTGTTTTACTGCTCAAACCAAGTGACTGAAGTGATTTGCCGTGCCTCTTGAAACGGATGTCCTGAGTTACCTCTGCCCACCTTGGTGAGCCTCCTTGCTGCTGTGGAGCCCCTCGGGGGAAGCCCAGCACAGCAAGGACTGTGTCTGGACGCCACGGCCATCTGCCCAGTGGGGCTGCGTGGTTTCATGGAGAAAGCCTGGAGATGACTTAGTAAAAACTACTTGCTCAAATATTTTGCCTTTTAATCAAAAGACAGAGGTCGGTTTTAAGAGCTTTTCGTTCTCAATTTGAGGCTTTTCTATGTGGAAAACCTATTTCAACAGCAGCACAGGCCATTTTAGGGGATGGTTATAACATTACATGCGGTATGACCTGCAGAGGAAAGAGGTGTGAGAAACCTGCAGTTGCGTAAGAATACTCTAGCACATACAGTATAATGATTTGTAGGTCTGATGATTTTAGAGCTGCAAAGAGCCTTTGAAGGAAGCTCTACTACCAGCTGATAAGGAGAAAAAAAATAAAGTTGAGTAGTTTGCAAATTATCTGAGAAGATATATGTAGTCTATGCTGTATCTGAAACCTGGTTATTAAAAGGGAATATTACAATGCAGTTTATGCTGCAGAATGAAGTAAATGCTGAACCCCTAGGCATTAATGGGGGTTACTCAGAGTAAAGATAAATATTTCGGAAGTAAAGGTGTTTCAATGGAGTTCGCATGCTGAAACGTTGCTTAGTTATTAATTGTAACATTTAATCATTGTCAGATTACCTAGAAAGTGTCCCTAGCTAAAGTTACCTTACAGCTTTGCCCTTAAAATATGCTGTTTATGGGGCATTAACTCTCCTTATGTTTGGAAGAAGGAGAGGGTCTGGTCTTCCTTCTGGATTGCCAATGGCAATATGTCAAGTCTTTTCTTCAAGGCATTCCTGAGAATCAGATGCTTGTTCTGCTGGCATTACCTCTTGTCCTCCCATACAATGGAGATATTGCCTAGACCCTGAATGTGTGAATTCGCTGTATATTTTGGGCCTGAAGCGTTTATCAGGGAGAAAAGAGAGCAGGTGGCTGTGCCTCTGCTCGCATTTTAAGGGACAGCTTTGCTTTAAATGGATGTGAGAATAGGATTTGTTTCATATTACAGGGACATAGTTGATCAATTTGTGTGTCTTTTCAGGAAGGTAAAGCTGAGAAAACCGGCTTTCAGGGGTAAATAATGAACAGAGTCTTAGGATATAGCTGCTATGTTCTTACCCACATAAGGAGGAGAAGAGTCAAGGGATTTTCTTTAAAAGTACTAACCATGTTTCCTTGACTGATGTTAGAATTGTTTAACTTCAGCCTAGACCCAGTAAGGTATCAGGTTTTTGAGAGAGCAGCTAATAAAGATTCAAACTTCTACTTCAAAATCCATGCCGGTGCATCATTTGTCTATTTTTGAAGAATGGTTGACACTAGAACATTATTAATGATTGAAAACAGCAAAGTTGAAACTAGAGAGGTGGCACATATTTGGAGCTGAGGGATCATGGAAAAAAAGGATTATTGTGTCAACAGGGGACTGGAGATCCTTGAAGAGACTGGATCCATTTACAGAGTGTATTTTCAGGAGTTACATAACTTTCATTTTTTAAAAAAGGCAATACAAGTGCAGATGCTACCTGAAAACGAAACAGTTTTAAAATTTTTCTTCTCACAACAGATTTTTCCTGACTCAGAGAGGCATTTTGTCTTGCAGTCTCACTTAACAGACTTGTAATGATGACTGTTTAAAATCCAATTTGAGGAAAAACTACTTCTCTCAATTTGCTTAAAAATGAACTTCTGGGTTGGAGGGAGAATGGGGAGAAACAGCAAATTATATGGAAAAAAGACTATTCCATTTTAAAACATGCTTAGCTACATAAAACTCTTATCAGAACAGACTCTCTGGCTGTAGGGAGTAATTTATGGGATTTTTTTTTTCTGCAAACAGCACACGAATGGGATTTTTAAAGTTTGTTCAATATGCTAAAACTCTCTCCATTACATGTTGAAATAGGTTTTTAAGCTTCTTGATGTAGCTCAATACCAATTTGCCTGCATTTCAGTAGTTTTTTAGCATCTCTAATGTCTGCTGAGTAATACATATGAATACCTAATGTTTTATATGGAGAGGCCTTTGTTAGTTCTTGAATCAACATAGCAAAAAACCCCAGACATTTTGAGATCTGGTTACAAAAGTTGTTTTCATGGCCTTTGAACAGATTCTTAAAGCATGATATTTATTTGTAGTAGTTGAAGTGGAAGGAATTTAGACAGCAAAGAAGCCCATCTTTCCTAATGTTTAGGATGATTGAACTTGTCACAGACTTCTCCATTTCTGGTAGTGAGGCTCTGCCTGCTCTTCTGCAGACCTATTTTGCTATTTTGTTAGTTTTTCTTTTGTAGCCTTCAGAGTTTTTCTCCTTTTACATTATTCCCCCCTCTATAATGGTTTCTGGAATGGGGAAGGTGAAATTGGGGCAGATTGAAAACAGCCTGGTGTGAGCCTCCAGAGGAGCCTACCTGGCATGGTTAACGCTGGTTTCCGTGGGTCTGAATGTCTCCAGTGAAGCCCCTAGAGCAGCACATGTGGTGGGTGGCACAGCAACTATTGCTCATTATTTGGAAAGACTCTTTGGAGTTCTGGAGGCTGTGCTCCATTATTATTAATTAAAAAAAAAAATATAAAAATTCCTCACTCAGTATAGCCTAAAAAAAAAAAAAAAAGAGCTTATGCTAAGCATATGAAAGAAGGCATTAAACACTGAATGTGGCATTGTTCCCTAGCATTGCTGGCCTGGGGGTAGTGATACTGAAGGAGTCATGTGCTGCGGGCGTATTGTACTTTGTTCTTCCCTTCAGCTTGAATTCAACTTTTTAATTTCCTCTGCCTGTGAGCAATGTTGGAGGGTATCATGGGCAAACAGCACTTATGAGTGGTAGGGATGGAGGGCTGCCCTACAGTGCATCTCCCTTTGCTGCCTCTTATCTGTCACTCATTATAGAATTATTCCCAGAGTTAACTAAATTCTGTGAAAAGTTTCAGAAACTGAAAACTCAGCTGGCAGAAAAGCACGTACGGCGTTTGAGACCCATTGTATGATGATGTTACTAATGCACACAAGGGGGCACAGTTATGCTTTCCCATGCAATTTTTATGTCTTAATCTGTAACGTGTCAGGAAATTAAGCAAACATTCTCCTGTTCTCTGAAAATAATGGGGTGTTTAGTACAACAATATATTAAGCTGTTCAAATTCTGAGTTGGCATTTCTAAGATAGTTTAAGCTATAGTTTAAACCCCATCTCTCTGAACACTTGCTCCAAAAAATAGATTTTGGATTTTCAAAATATATCCATAGAGCCTATCTCATGTAGGTATGACACATTAACACTTGCACGCTATCTGCGAGTTACATTATCATTTCTGAATTGTTGGTTTTCATCCACATTAAACAATTACAGCTGACTTTGATAGCTCAGCTTTCCTTCCTCATGAGCTGTTGAGGAAGGTTAATTTAATAATCTGTATCACCTTAACCATCTCATTATTATTTTGTGTAGTTTTATGTTTACATAGATAAAACCATCCACTTTTTTCCTCATGTTTTTTTCTTCAGAAGGACCTAAAACTAAGACAGCACAACTCTTCGTGGTCTGATATAGAGAACAACAAATATTAGTTGTGATGCTACTAGAAATGAGTTTGAAACACTGATGCTTGAACACTGAAATGTTTCTGTTGCAAATGTTTTTTGAAAACTTGTGTCTTACTTACTTTCCATGCAAGCATCTGCTCCCCTAGGAAAACATTAGGGACTTGATCACGTTTGTGATTCTTGAGGCCAGATCAGATATAGTTTCTAGTTTAGACTTAATGATGCTTACCTCTGGGAAATGTTAAGCTAATTCAACCCCAAATAGTTCAAAATAAATGATAAAAATTGCATGGAATTTCTTCAATAAAAAATTCAAGGATGGCTACTTTGTGAACTCCATTTAATTGTTTTCTGCCTTCATTAGAGAGTTGGTTCAGATAGGAACAGTCTTAGGCAAGAAAATTTGATCCTAGGTCTTGAAGTTTTTAGACAGGGACTTCAATATATATACTTATAAATATATATTTTTTTGGTATTTCCTGTTGTCCTCAATGCTGTATCTTCTTTTCCAAATAACAGCGAAGTGAGATTTTTACATGCACTGGAGAAACATAACTGTGCCTGAATTGTCTGTGGCAATTTATGCAAGCGTGCAATTATTATCTTAAATGCTTACAAGTAGAGCTCAATCATGTTGGAGTGCAAACACAAAGCAATAATTAATCCTCATCTCAGAGATGCTATAAGTTAAACAGACCTGATGGGGTTGCAAGAAGGGTGAGCAACATAGTGATGGCAAGCATTCATGCTAATGTCATGGTTATTTATATGACAGGACTTAAAGTTTTACTGATTGAAAGTGAAGAGAAGGCAGCAGGGATATGTGCAGGCTCCTGTTCTTCTGCAGTCATCAAGGAGAATTCTAAATGTGTTATGGTTGTGAAGATGAACCTTTTGGTAAAACAGTGAAGTGTTGAAATGTGGTGAGGGAGGGATGAGAGTGTCCCCTTGCTCTGTTCCCAGCAGTTACATGTTCATACAAGCCCATACTGTTGTTATGGAGAGCTGCTTCCACTCCTAAAGAGACAGGGTGGAACACATTTTGAGAGTCTGAGCCTACCAAAGGATGGCCACAGATTTTGCGCTGTAAAACCAATTGGACCACTGAAAACAGTAGGAAAACTAGGGCCTACATATGCTGTTGAAACATTCTCTCATTACTATTTGTACTTTTTGGAGGCTGCCCTGAACATGGGGCACCTAGACTCTGGCCAGCTATGTAGCTTCACCTAATAGATTTCATCTTACTGAAGGCCAGCTGTAACCATTTCCCCTACCCTTGGTGTTTCAATGCTTCGCTTGGGAAAACAGATTTGTATTTCACTTGAAAATGAGTTGGAATATCTTTCCATGAACCTGCTACCAAAAGGGCTATTTCTGCCTATATTTGGAAATGGCAATGCACAGTAGAAAGTTTTGTTACCTTAGAAAGGTCAAGGCTTTAGTTGAAAAGTGAAACACTTTTGCCAATATAACTGGTGTAAAACAAGCTTGGATTCAAAGATGTTTGAGAACCTAGGACTTACTGTCTCCCAAATGCTTTGCTAATACAGTCTTGTAGTGCTGACTTAGCATAAAAGTGCTTGTAGATGCTTTGGCACAAGCATAAGCTTTTACTGTATATGAGGTTTAACTGGGAAGCATTAACATTGCAGGAGAGAATTATTTATATTACATATACTTTATATGTAAATTAATATTATGCAAAATATAAAGATTTTATGTTCTAACTAATTTTCAATATACACACACATGCATACACTTGTCAGCGCAATGATATTAATTATAGGCCAGCTGTGCCTGTCTGATCTTACAATCTTACAGTATTCTCTGGTGTAACACTTCATGCATTCTGATAATGTGAATTTCATCAATAATGTCTGTATTTCTTTTGAGAATGCCTCTCCAGAGCTCTGTAGGAAAGTCTATAGATACTGAACTTAAACTAGCCTACTGCAAAAGGTCACCATTAATTTTTAGGGAATAATTGAAATAAATTTTACAAAAAAATCTAGACATACCTCTGCTATTATAACTGTACAGCAGCAAAAATAACTAACAAAAAAAAAATCAACAGCTATCAATTTGAACAGTAGATAGACATTTCTCATTCCTTTGAATGCAGTGAGTTTTGAATATAGGCTGTGGCACAATGGAGTTAGTGTCCTGATTTGCAGGACTGTTGAAGTGAAAGCTTCTTTTCTCCTGTTGAGAAAGTAACTTTTATATCACAAAGATGCTCACAGTTTCATGGTGAGAATCTTTGTGAGGGGAAAATGGTTAACCGATTTCCATCTGTGATCGATATGGAGCTGACACAAAGTCTTTGCTTTAGCAGTTCCAATGGAGGTGATGAGCTGCTAGATGAAGGGTTTATACTAGTGTTATTTTTGCTCCTCTACTTGAGTATTATGTGTATGTGATATAAAAGAGACTTGAATGCTTTCTTTGTTTCTTCTTCTCTGCCTAGAGGAGCTTGCAAGATTAATTTTTGGTCCATGACAGTGTCTCCAGCTCTGAAGATTCTTTATTCACAGAGAATCCAAGTGATGTCTCCCAAAGACTGTGTGTAGGTTGATGTTGTTGCCTGAACAACACCAGCTGAAGATTTTTTTGTTGTTGTTGTTCGTTAAATGAATGCCTATACTTTTTGCCTGTTCTTTGTATGGAATCTGAGATTATCTCTGAAATGATCTTTATGTATCATGATTGAATAACCACATTCACAGCTTGGGAAGAATGCAGGGGCAGATTCTCATTAGCTATAATAAACAGTAGTCAGATACAGAAAAAAGCCACATCCAGATGGGATGCTATTTCTAACATTACAATCAAGCACAAAGATACATGCAGAATAAGTATGGGTTGTAGCTGTTTGTGGAAATACAGCTAGGAAGAAGCTGTGAGGTTCAGAGGTAACAATGTGTAGCAATTTCTAACTTACAGTTGAGGGCAAAAAAATATCTTGCGGACAGCAGATATTTCTCCCTTCCAAAAAGGCTTTCCTTTTCTCCTAGTGAAATGTTTTATGAGAAAAATATCTCACCTTGGAAGAGTAGTATATTGTGATATGCTTTAGTGTGAAGAAGATATAGGAAGGGTTAAGGCAACCCCTCTAGATGGAGTTGAGGGAAACTGTTATGTCTGATCAAGAAATGATCAAAAGAAAATGATTTCTAGAGATATAAGCTTCCCTTTTTCTATGCTACTAAGCCAAAAAATGCCTACATTGTCTGGTTTCTGAGAAATATAAGTCTGGATGTGTTGTTAAAACTGATTTTGCTAGTGTTCACTGATCTTATTGATCTTTTTAGATAGCCTCACATGCTCTACAGAGTAATGCTAGAAACAACCTTCAGCAAAAGCTAGAAGCGACCACCTGAAATGATGGAAGGAGAAGTTTTACCTGATGACTCTGCACTTAATGGAAAAACTTTCCTTTTACTAAAGTCCTACCCTGTCTACATGATTGCTGGCTGTAATAACTGAGTATCTTAGTGCTTAATCAGCTTTCATCACAGAATCTGTGAAGTACAGAGTGATGTTTTATCTATTTATGGATTTAGGAGATGTGGGTAGGGGAAACAAGTTGCTTACTATTTTTAAGCATCTCAGTTTAAGGTCCTTGCTTGGTACGCTAGCACTTCGATTCTCTACCAAGGCAGAGTTCTCCCAGGTTTCATCAAATTCTTGACATACCTGAATAGAAGTGTTGGAATTAATATCTTTTTGCGTCCTAGCCAGAATAGCTTTCATAAAGCCAACAAGGCTGTAGTGCCTTGTGTGGATGGCTTTCTGTGAATGTGAAAAAGGTAGTTTTCAAACAGGCTGATATTGTAGTGGATCTGGCGAATGTTTAGGAAATACTTCCTTTAGTGCTGAGACTGTCTCCAGCTATGAGCTAAGACTTGGGAAATTAGCTCCACAGCTTTGTCCTTGAATTGCAATGTAATCTTGCCATCTGATGTACTTTTTGTTACTCTGCTTTTATCTTTCATGTGGCTTTAGTATCTCTCCTACTGGACATCCTGAAGATTGGCACATGTATACTGCCTTCAGGCTTTCAGATGAACAGCAAAATGGAATTGCAAACATTACTAGTTTTACTATTTGCTGGCAATCTAGAAAGTGCTTGTATTCCTAAGGGTTAATACAAAAATAAATTTAGCTTAGCTCAGTTTTCAGCTAATTTAAGGTGAAGATTTCAGAGATTAGTTCTGACAATCTTGTGAAACACACCATATGTCATCTTTTGAAAACTGAAGACAGTATTCCTTCTGGTCTTTGTTATGAACTTAATGAGGTTATAGAAATATCCTGTCTTTTACAAGATGCAGGGGTAGAAGGCCTTGATTTGAAAAATACTGATCAACAATGCATTTTTAGTAAGAAAACAAATCAAATTATGTGCCTGATTTTGTTCGTATGGTGCCTCTCAATAAAAGTTTCATCACAAAATGATTTAATTGTAATTGCTTATAAACCCCACAATTTGTTAGAGGCCAGAGTGGAATCCAGTAGGGATGACGGCTTGTTGGGAGATTCCTTACTGTGTTGTTGGGTATCTAAGCCTGACGGGAGAAACTAATAGCTATAATGAAGGTGTAGGAGCTCTTGGCTGCCGAGCTGTTTCTGGGTGGGGATCGCTGGAGGAATGCACCGCAATCTTCCTCTAGCTGAAAGAACTGACATGGCCTAATACCAGCATCCCCCAGGCCAATTACAGTGTGATGATCTTTTCATTGTTTCACAAATAATGAATGTTGCTGCTATGACAGAGAAATAGTCTTTAATATGAGAACCAAGACTGGAAATAAATTGTGCATCCAGCTGCCTTGCTGGCTGTATTTCTTCCTGTCTGAGTCCCTTAAATGACAACTTGAAGGCTACCTAGTTGCTGCACAATCTGCTCTGATCATTTTGGGTATATGTGTCTCTTTTATCTATCAAATGCCAAAAATGCTTCTAAGTAAAGTTTTCAATATAAGGAGATCAAAACTGAATCTTTATATTTTCGACTATTGTTGTTATGTAGTTATTATTCTGTACATCTAATTGGCATCAAATGTTTCTATTTTTTAATCTATCTAGGCAGTTGCAGTTGAGAAATACTTGCAGAGTTTTTCCTTCTGTTTTCAATAAAAATTGCCTCATTTTAAACAAAAAACTTCTGCACTTTCTGCTGTCCATTTCTCTCTCCTTCTTTTAATCAAACTTAAATTTCAAAATACAGGACTTAGGGATCGTGTTAGTTCTTCTTTTTAATTTAAAACTAAACCAGAAAAATAAAGAAGAGCTCATCACGTATTTTTTTCTTTCACTGCTGAAAGTATTTCAAGCAACTGAAATGAGAAATATATCATAAATGAAACCAAGCTGATGTTAGAAATAAAGTACTTTTTTTTTGTCACTGTCTAGGATTTAGATCAAGAGATTGGAAGTTTTTCTGACTTTGCTATTGATTTGCTAGGCAATGGTGTTTTAACTTCTCTGTATGTTTCTGCACTGGCTCTTATCTCGTAAGATTTTCTCACACTTTGCATCCATATTTTTTTATTAACTGATATGTGGAGGGAGGGGAAAAGTAAATAAGGTGCCAAGGGAGACTTTGGCTGCTTACTTATCCAAATACTATCAAACTGTGAGAAATCTTACTTTCTGGAAAGAGTAATAACCTGCAGAATACAACACTGATAATTCTAAATGGATTGAAGTCTGTGTATATTTAAGATGAATGATCAAAAGAGCCAAGTGGCACAAAGCACAAATGGGATATGAGAAACAACAGTAATAATGAAGGCAATTAGTTTACTTTCTCTGAGAGAACAAGATGCTTGCTGCCAACTGAATATCAAATTCCTTGGCAGCTGGGGACAGTGCGTGAGGGGGCAGGAGCAGAGTGGTGAATTGGCTGTGGTTATCCTTTTCTCCGTTTCCCAAATAGGTTCTGAGGCTGGAGCAGATGAGAGAAGGACATCTCTTCCTGGACAAGCAGGGCTGACCTGCCTTCCAGGGCAGAGGGGACCTGCACTGGTGAGCTGAGACTTGCTCCATGTAGCTCCTCTCAGGAGTTTCTCCTGGAAATGCTTCCAGCCCAGCCCCCAGGGATGAATCAATACTCTCCTAAAAGCCAGAATATCAGGGTGCCTTTAAGTCTGATGAGATTCTGACAAGGTGAACGAGGTGGGTTCAGTGAGTGGAGATGGATGTCTTCCAGAATATGAGATTTGGATATCTGATTTCTACATTGAAAATGTAGCTCAGCATAATAGCTAAGTCTGCCTGCGATGCAAAACAAAAAGAAAACAGTGATGTATCTGCTGAAGTGAGGAAAGATAGAAGGCTAGAAATGGTGCCTTGTGGCTCTTAGCCCATAGGAATATGTTACTAATAGTTGAATATCAATGGAATTTAAATTCTGTGGTGAAACTGTCCTTGGACAGCCTTGTAGGAAATACATTTCGGTCTTAAAAGGCTCATAAATTAAGAAGTTCAGGGGCTTTTCTAGCCTGGTTTTAGGAGTTTCAAGTAAATGAAGTACCTATGACCTATGACTGCTTAACAGAAACCTTTTCTTTTGTGGAATTATTATCTCAATCTAAAGTACTTCTTTGTACAGAAAAAGCAGGAACAGAGAGATGAGCCTTTGCTTTTACAGCATGCATATGATTTATCAGGCATTGCATTCTTTCCCTGGGGGAAGGTAGGTCAGCTGAAGCATGCAGTGGGGGATGTAAGGGGTTTTTTTTATTGCCTTCTTTCTGTTACCTGCAAGAGATGTGTTCTACACAAGTGTCAAGATAGCTTTCATTAAGACTGCTTTCAAATTAGCACTGTTAAAAGCGAACTATGGGATTTAAAATTTGTATGTTGCTAGGATGACTTCTCTGTTGTGGTAAAAAAAAATATAAATTATTTTCACAGAAAAGACAAATGCATGAAAATACTTGTTACTGTGAGAGACGACAGCTCTATGGTATTATATTTTGAAAAGCTGCCAAAAAAATACTGTATGAATAACTAGCAATGCTCTGAAATGCCTGGTGCTGTGCCTGCAAATTGCTGCTTGGCATGAAATGTGTTTTGCAGCTGTTACAAAGGTACATCAAAGCCTGGACTGGGGGAAAATTCAAACTGGCGGGGTAAAGAAAAAAGTTCTGGGTGCAAATAGTTGATCTGCCCAGAGTGAGATGAAGCCAAATATTGTTTACTCTGCGTTGTCTGACGGAAGCACTGAGCAAAATGTACACACAGACCAAATTTGCTGCTTGTATAAACAAGCTGAATGTCACTGAAGTCAGCTGTTTGCACCAACAATGAATTTGCCTTCCAGGTTTTAAATGATTCTTACATCTTTTAGTGTTAGAGCATAAACCAACATTCATTACAGGCTCTAAATTAACTAATTACACAAATTTCCTGTTTCTCACTGTAGAGGTGTAGGGGAGAGCTCTATGCCTCCTGCCCTGTTTGGCATCTTTTGGATCTGGCACAGGGAAGTTCTCTGTGAAGCTGTTCAGGAGGAGATGTATATAAAGGCTAGGGGTCCTTGCCCAAATGCCAGGAGATATCATTGGCAAGGCCCAAGGGACATCAAACTGGAGAACACAAATGAGGTGTGAGGCTGAGGTGAGGAAGCATTTTGGTTCCCTCTTTCTTGACTAGGTCAGCCTTGAGTCCCTTGAGTGCTGCTTGTCACCCCTTGTGTCCAGGTCATAGCCCTTAGCTCTGCCCTATCTCTTCAGATCAGTCCTAGAGATATGGTGAATTGACTGCTCTAATGCCCAAATTTTCCTTGTCTTTAAGACCTGTTGGGTGGTTGGTGTTGAGAACCTACATGGGGACTCAGTTTGGGGCCCATCAGCAGCAGCGTTGCTGCCACCCATGCCAGCTTCCCCTCCCTACCCTATTCTGTGCTGCAAACGGTGGAGATGAACAGGGAAATCACTTGTAAGTAGCTTCTGCTCTGTAGGCTGCATCCTAATGCGAGGGACTCCATCCTCACCAGGTATAGAAATGTGCTGGTAATTTAAATCTGTTTCATTATTCAAATCCCTAAGTATTGATATTAACACATTAACTTAATTTACAAGCAAAGAGAATAATTTTGCCTGATAACAATGGCGTAATGTACTATTCACATCTGTTAGTAAGGTCCTGTGGGAACCTCTCTCTATTTAAATCTCTCTCTGAAATCATCTTATTGTTGGCTTTTATTTGATTACTCATCTTCTAACAAGGGCAGAAATTATATATTTTTTTTCTTTTACTGTTTTTTTATAAGTGACTTGATGTTATTGAAAAGCTAATTGTTTAAAATGAAATAATATTAAAACCCATTCTCTCCTCAAAACAATGAAACTATTTAGGATGGACAAATTGCATTTAAAAGCTTGTTGGTTTATTTTTCATCTGGCCAACTGCAGAAGAAAAATGTCATCCTTGTTACTTTTTGAACATAGTGAATTTTCTACAATTTTTAATTTATACAATTCTGTATTTTACATAGGCAGAATGAAACATTTTATTTCAGAAAAATAATTAATAGTTGAAGTGTTTTGGTTTGATTCCACTTAATCTTGTTGTTCTTAGCTGCCTCATTGCAACTAGAGAGAACTCAGGAGCTGGATTGCCCTGCTTTGCTCTAGCCTTCCATGTTGCCATGTCCTCCCAGAGGGAAAATCAACAACCAAAAATATTTGAAATACCTATAATGCTGAAAAAAATCTTTTTTTTTTTTTTTTTTCCTGCTTAGCTTGACTCTGTTTCTTAATGTTTTATTAACAGTTTTACTGATTATTGGTGTACTCCGTGCTTTACAAAATATATTACAAGAACCATGCTGTGTGGCTCTTACAAGATATCTGACTGAAAAAGCAGAAGGAATGAAGCTTAGTAAAAGTTCATGGACTTAGTCTCCTACAGTCACATGCTTAAGCAAGATGAGTTTTTAGGAAGGATTTGAATGAGAAGTAATAGTTTGATAGTTGTGAAGTGATAACGAGGGGAGCAGCAGTTTTTGATTTGCCAAAAATTTAATCTCCTGAGTGAAAACTTGGCATAGGGGCAGAAGTAGTCATTTATTTGAAACAGATTCTGTGTATAGTTGATATGTTTATTCTAAGGATTTGTCTTCAGTAAAAGGCATAAATTATCTGGCAGATGAGGAGCTTTTGCAACATTAAATAGCAAAGGTTACTGTGTATACACTGCTTTCCTCCAACCTGTTAGCAGAACTGCTATGCGTACTTACATGTGCCAAAGCAGATTCCCATGTCAGTGCTGCTCTAGAAACAACAATATCTGCTTGTGGAGCTTGAAGGAGGACTTTAAGGAGCAGGCAATTATCCTCCAACTTGAGATGAATCCCCATCCAGAGCCACTGTGGTACATGCTGGTGCCATTTATCTAAACTGATGCTTCCTTGAAGGAAGCTGTAGTTTTTTAACTACAAATGGTACAGAGACAAATGTCACAGCAGTTCCTGAGTAGGTAAGAGACTTAAAAGGTGGGGATTAAAAAGTTGGTTATATGGAATTTGTGTCTTGGCTTAGTAAAGAACTGTCACAGTCTTTCAGTTACAAGCACATTTAAGTGCCTCAATTTTTTGTTTATTGTTGTGGTTTAACACCAGCCAGCAACTAAACACCACACAGCTGCTAACTGACTGTCCACTCTGGTGGGATGGGGGAGAGAATCAGAAGAGTAAAAGTGAGAGAACTCATGGGTTGAGATAAAGACAGTTTAATAAGTATAGCAGCACGTAAACAATACAAAGCATGGGCAGGCAGCTGTTCAGCTACCTCCAGGAAAGCCGGGCTCCATCATGCATAAATGTTATTTGGGAAGACAAGCAGCATCACTCCAAATGTCCTCCCCTTCCTCCTTCTCTCCCCAAATATATACTGAGCATGATGTCTTATGGAATGAAATATCCCTTTGGTCACTTGGGGTCATCTGTCACAGCTGTGTCTCCTCCCAACCTTTTGTGCATTCCCTGTCTTTTCATTGGCAGGCCAGTATGAGATGCTGAAAAGTCCTTGACTGCTTAGCAACAACTAAAACATCCCTAAAACATCAGTGTTATCTGCATTATCCTCATACCAAATCCAAACACAGCACTATATCAGCTATTAGGAAGTAATTTAACTCCATCCCAGCTGAAACCAGGACATATATAAATGAAGAAAAAATTAATTGCATACCTCAAACATAGGTACTGTGAGGAAAGACTGAAATGGTCCATTTCACAGTAAGTGTTGTGCATTAAAAATGCCTCATGTTGAACATAACCATTAGGTAAAAAACTAAACCCCCTGTGCATTTACTACTCTGTTTCTGTGTGTTTTTCTTTTGCACATAAATCACTTGGAGACTACTACTGGTTTCTAAATGGCACTTTTCATTCCATGTATATAGACTTCCATCATAGGTGTCTGATCCAAAGCTTACTAATAGCTATGGAAAGACTACTGTTGACTTTGAAATGGTTTGCATCAGGCCTTTAGTGTGATGTACTCTAATGAAAGAAGGTATTAAACTATGTGGAACAATAAGATTTTGAAAATCCTGTTGTCCACCAGTGAGTCACTTCTTGAGCTCTCTGTCTTGATTTTCAGACCACTACAGGCAATGTGTGTCTATAGGATACTATTAAAACAGCTGTGTTTCCCAACTGTTCTTTGCTGCAAAGTAATGTAAGAGACATTTAAGTTTTTGTTGTTGGATAAGGAAGCAAGACTGCTGAGAAGAGGGCAGGAAGGCAACTGTAAGAATTTCACATATAAACATTCAATTAACTTGATAAATAACAGAGAACTATGGAACTTCAATCACTACATATCCTGAATGGAATCTCTCTGGAGCATGTTAACTTTACTTGGCTTTATTTTAAAAGTAAGACTCTACATTTTGGGACAAACTGGAGGTATAACTTGCAGGCTAATGGTATTTTGTAAGGAAGTTGCATTCTATTTATTACGTGCAGTTAGATTTTTCTAAACCAATTCAATCTAAATACCTTGTAGATCTAGGTCTTTAAGTTTCATTTCTGTCCGAGTTGATCACTTTAGTAGATCTTTGGATAAATGTCTAAAGGCAGAATAAGTATTTGATCCACTGAAATCTCCAGCTTTCTGTCAGAGAAAGATCAAGTTATGAGAAAATGCTACTTTTACTGCTGCTTTCACATGTATGAATGTTACTGAAAAGACGTCTATAACAATGTTCAAGGAGAATGGGTGTCACATCTATTATGCAAGTATTATAATGTTTCTAAACCAGATAAAAATAATGTACTCAATAGACACTACAAAATGAACTCCGATCTAATTGCTCTCAACGCTATTGTATCACTCCCATTTGCACCTTGCTAATGATTTCAAATGTTCAAACAAGCCATTTTTAAACTGATCAAAGTCTATTGCAGTTCTAACACTGATTCATTTCACCATCTAATCAGGTCTCTGACAAATTCCTAAGTACTCATTTCCTTGGAAGTAATTTGCAAGTGGTGCTACTGACAGTATTATGAATTGGTGCAACATCCAGCTGCTTTTTAAGGGATATGACATGAAGCCTGTATTTAGAAGAACATGAAGGGTAAGTTCACTTGGTCAAACATGTTTTTCATGTTATGACAATTGAGCAGACTTTGCACCTATCCTTGCATATAGCTTTGCACCTGGTTCTTAATGTCTTCTGTAAATGTCTAGCTGTTATAGTGTCTCAGGATATGAATGCCTTTAGCAATCTTGCTCTTTGAAATGATTGACTACACTGAGGCCTGTTCAGAAGAGGGTTGAGATGAGGTGATAAATTCTCTGGCATCATCCTGTTTGTATGTATGACAGATACGTGAAGAAGGTGTATGAAAGTATAGCTTTCCTGGACAAGAAGGAATTTCTGTGTTTGCATATTTCCAAATATTCTAAGATTATAGCTAACTAAAATTTTCTTGGGCTTCCACCATTACTTGTGCTGGAACCTCACAGCTATTTTTATTTTTATTTTTATTTTATTTTATTTATTTTATTTTATTTTATTTTATTTTATTTTATTTTATTTTATTTTATTTTATTTTATTTTATTTTATTTTTTTCACTAAAGCCTCAGGGAGTTCCATCTCACCCTGCCTGCAAGTGGTTCTCAGGCTGTCTCTTACAAAGTAATGTGTTGGACAACAGCTTTGGTTTTTGCAGTGATTTCCTAAAGGAGTGTTTATTTGTTCCCTTGGCTAAATAGCTTGCCTAGTGGTTAGTGATTACCATGGATCACACATCTGTCTTTTAATAGAACAAAACCCCATTAGTTTGTATACAGTAAAAAACCTATTAACTTGACCATGGAGGTAACTAGAATTGTAAGGCTCCGGTAAACTTCAGTTTGTACTGCTGTTATTTAATCTCCTCTTCTTTATCTTGTACGTTGCATCTCCCTCCACAGAAGGCTGTTTAGTTATGCATATTGAGGAAATTGCAATATTAAGCTGGGCGATGTACAGATTAATGAATTTTCAAGGATTTGATATTGCTGTTTTTCCAAGGAAACTTCAAGTACACTTTTATTTTAGTTTACGTTTCTTCATTGTAATATTTAAAGTTGGAAATAATTGCTTTTCATATCCATTTTGCTGATTTTATTTGACAATGCAATCTCTAGCATTGTAATGGTCTGAAATAAGCCTACTCATTATACTTACCTGTCCTTTGTAAGTTTGCAGAAAGGACTTAACTGATGTCAGAGCTGAGCTGACATCAGCGAAGTAATGTTTGCTAGCCTGCCACTTCTGCTCAGGAAATGCTATTCAATTAGACTAAAACCACTTAGGATGCCTACATGCAAAAATTCTTGCTGCTATTCATCACTTGTTAATTTAATGGACAAAATTCTATCCATAGGTAAGGATAGATACTGTGTTAGCTAATGACTTGTATGTGTTGACTGTAACACTGCAGATTTTTCCCCTTAATGATCTTTTTAAAATACGTACAATTGAGAGGAAATTGCTAACTAGATAATAATGGTCTTTACACATTGAATTAAGTCCAAATTTGTCAAGTTGTTTACTTTGGTTTAGGAATGCTTTAAACATCACGCTTCACAAAATAACATACCTCAAATCCGAAGACCTCAAAGAACTTTGCAGATACACATGATTTAGGTAGAAATAAACTTCGGTGAGGCAGGAATTAGATTAAGAAATCCATTTTAAAAGGAAACAAAGAAATTACAAAAGGTTGACAAGATGGTTAAAACATCTTACAAAGAGTACAGAAAATTGCCCAGAAAACCAGTAGAACTGTGGGGATTTTGCTTCTCTGTAAGTCAGGACCACTGCCCACCTTCATCCTGGTTCCCACATGCAGATGAGGTACATTGGTGAGTGCTGGAGATTTCCTTCAGAAGGGAAGCAGGCACTATCCAGTGCAGAGACTTTCACACAGATTGTGTGATATTTATCCTGTAGTATTAGAGAGGGCACCACTCTTTTGCTGCTTTGAGATGTGGTTGGGTTTTGGATCTAGAGAGCAGATGCCTGTTATTGATAAGGGTTTTTTAGTCTTATTGCACCAAACCAAATGCAGGATTGGAGCATAGCCTGCCTCAAGGGGCTGAGCTGGAGGAAGAAATTTTTATTGCAAATGTGGATGGATCTCGACCATCAGCTATAGGTGCAACGTTATGAGTTCCTGTTCATGACCTGCTTAAAAGGAGGTTTAAGACTTTCTGCAGAATGAAAAATTTGGAGCTGTCTGCCTTTAGATTTTTCCTGTGGAGAGAAGTGTTTATTTTCTCCTTCAGGAGAGAAAATTCTGGAGCTTTTAGTTTAATGTTTTATCTTCCCTGACAGTAGAAGGTGTCTACTGGAATGTGTCTACAGAAGACCTGGAATGTTTGAGAGTTGCGTTTGTCCAGCACTTCACTCCAACGTACTCCACTGGAAACACAAATAGCAGGCTAGGCTGGGTGTACACAGTTTCCCTTGCACTAAGGCACTGTGAATAATTACCTTGAAAAGACAACATAATTTCATTAAAGAATAATTAGAGCTGAAAATATCCAAAAGGTATTTTTGAGGATCCTATTTTCAAACCAAGTACTTTGACATCAAATCCTGTCTTAGCTATTGTACAAACAATTCCTACCAATATTGGGCTGAGGGAAACTGATGTTTAATAATAAATTACATGTAAGAATGTCTGTATTGTGAAATAGCTAAAAAAACCCCAAGTGCCTTGAATTGAACACCATGTTTCCAACTTAAACCCACAGGATTTCAGCAGTTTTCAGTCTTTCTTAGTAGCTGCAATACTTTTTCAAAGAATGGTAGTGATAGATCCCTGAGAAAGAGTTGTTATATAATGCAAGCTTAAATAACATTTAATTTTAAAATATATAAATGAAAGAGCTACAGATTTGGTGTAAATGAACTGGGGAGATGACTGATGACACAACTACAAATTCACATACCTATTTAAAATACTGTATTTCCTGTTATATGCACAGTGAAATACTGAAACATCTAATGAGCACCAGCAGCAAAAGACTGATTTTTTTTTTTTTTTTTTTTTTTAGTGATGAATCCAGGGCCACATTGAGTGATAAGTGATGTGATTACTAAAATTTCCTGATTTCCTGTAGTATGACTTTTCTAGCCATGAAATCTCAAAATATTGTGAATTATGTTTACATTTGAAATGAAATAGGTTTTACTCTTGGCAACAGAGAGGCTGCATGGATGTGAAATGGTACGCTAACGGTAGTTCAAGTCACAAAATGGTTTTGTGGACAAGCTGCTCTAAGCCTATTATGAGAAGAGGTACAGCAAGTTGTTATGGTAACTGAAGCTGTACGGTAACAGAGTAGGATTAAATACTTTATTTTTTTTCCCTGTGTGGACTTTTGTGAAGCATTGTTTTCCACATACAAAGAAGAAAAAGTATTTTGGAAGAAAATTAATGAGGAAATAGGCCAGTCAAATGTTTGTGTAAATTGGCTCTTGTACTTCCATCAAAGGCCTTGCCCCTCATGAACAACAGGTCTTGCCTTCCTTCAGACAGAGATGAATATGTTTACTCCACTGAAAGTCAATGTTTGTTTTGGTTGGATGTTTTTGATACATTGCTACTTTTTGCTGTTCCAGTTTTATTATTTCTGGTGTGGTGATTTTTTCATTACTTCTG
The DNA here is from genome assembly GCF_963082525.1 of Nesoenas mayeri. Taxonomy (NCBI): domain Eukaryota; kingdom Metazoa; phylum Chordata; class Aves; order Columbiformes; family Columbidae; genus Nesoenas; species Nesoenas mayeri. The sequence continues at coordinate 57,832,318 of NC_137540.1, read as the reverse complement.
TAGATTTGTGTAGAGAATTCTTGCATCATGAAATTTTGTATCTCTGGGAAATTGTACTCATGTTGTAACACCGCTGCAACAGGCGGCCTGGAAGTGGGAAAGGCTCAGATATATGTTGGGCACAACTGACAGGACAGGGCTCTCCTAGAGCCCATGGCAACAGTGCGGCACTCTAGTTAATCTGAATTCTCTTTGATAATGATATCTTTGACAGCTGAAAATTTGCTTCAACCATGTTTAACAGTGATGTAGTGTATTTTTCTATTATCATTTTCAGTACAAGTAATATCTTTGACTCCTGCTTTTTTGTGTAACACTGCTTGTTATCACCATCATTGTGCCTATTGCATCTGTTTCATATGCACTTATGAATTATTTTTGAGGGAGATGAAATTTCATTCATCAGTGTATCACAACATTTGACAAGCTCCTAGTGTATCCTTTGCCTTGTGAGAATTTTGGTTGCTTTTGTTTTATGTAGCTGCTTTTTTTTTTTTTTTTTTTTTAAATTATTTTACAGAATAAATATGCTCACAAACTGTACAACACTTTTATCATAGTTCTGACTCTGGTTACTTAAGGCTCTTTGGCATTTAAAATGCTTACTAATATGTTGCTACAAATGCTAAAATCTTCAGAGTTTAGGTTGCTGAACAGGCTCCACAAACGGCCTTGAACTTGTTGGTTACCAAGTCAGTTGTGCTACAACTGGCCAATTTCAGCATGGGTATTTTTTTCTAAAACACTTTACTCTTCACATTTACAGTCCACTTGAATTATACCACTGCTCAGAAATAAGAATGAAACTTCACTGGCCATCAAATCAACCCTCTGGTAAGCTAGTAGACTCTCTCCTCTTTGCAGTTAAAAGCTGTAGCTATATACCGCAAATCAAAGGTTGAATCTATGTCTTGCAAAAATAAAGGGGGTGTCCATTATGCTGGTATTTCTAATGTTTATTTCTTGTAATAAAATCTTCAGATGCATCAATTTAGGCATATGCCACTTAAAAATGTAGACTAGCTGATTAGGGAACATAAAGCAGACAGTGTACCTATAATATGTAAAGAAATAAGAAAGGAATATGAATGTAGATTGCAAGATATCATCCTGTTAGACAATGATAAAATATGCATGGTTCAGGTGACAATAACACAAATAAAATGCAACATTTTACGGAAGTGAGCCACAGCTCCTGCCATAGCTGTGGCACTAAGATGTGAGTGGTGATTATTCAAATGTCTCCATGATTAATTCAGTTTGTATTGATGCAAATAATCCTAGAGGAGACCCGCGAGAGCTAATGCATTTTAGTTCTGCGGCTTTCCATTGATAGCACAAAACAGCAAAGAGGAAAGTAATTTTCATGATATTAATAATGGGATTACAGAATCAGGTCATTTGAAAGAATGGTGCTGACTCAGCAGTAGTAGCACAGGGTTGAACGTAGAGATTAATTCTCGAGCGTGCTACATAAAAATCCTCTACTGGATATCTCGTTGCACTAAAGCATATTTCCTCCTTTGTTGGAAATATTTAAAATGACAGCAGTTGATTTGATGCCTTCTTCCCTGCTGTTAGGAATTCTTTTATAACATCAGAGCTCTTTCTGTTGAAGTATTTACCTTTACCCTGTGAGAGGGGGCTTGCCTTTCTCTCTTCTCCTTTCCAGGAACTGGAATCAGCTCCTTTCTTTTTAATTCCCTGAAGGTCAGTGAAAGTCTGCGGGGATCATAGCTGCTCTGCATGAATAGCTGTCTCAGCCAATGGATCTTACTAAAAATCAGTGATGAGAGGGAGCAAACATTTCAGTTTCGTGAAAGGACATCATAGATGTCACTGCAGGCAGATTCCTGCCTGGCTCTTGCTACCTTAGGCAGTTCTAGTGTTACATATCTGTGTTTTAATCTTGCTTTTTTGTTTTTTTAATCACCAGGCCAAAAATCTTAGCAGATATACTGAAAGGCGATTCTTGCACAAGTTGCTTCACAAGAGAGAAAAGAAAGAACAATTGCCATTGATTTTTTTTTTTTTTTTTTTTTTTTTTTTTTTTTTTTTTTGGTGTAAGTTACAAATGCATCACAGAACAATTTTTGTTCCCCGTGTGTGTTAAAAAATACAATGAGGAAAAAAGAGATGTTTGAGTCAAATATTTTTCTAATGTGGAGGCAGGCTTAAAGAAATAGGGAAATATTTTTTATCATCTTTGCAATGCACTGTTTCTGCGCTAGTGAAATTTTTGCTTGCTTTCATGGAAAGAGCAGAAAAAGCCTGTTTTTCTTTTGTGGTATTACAAAATTAAAACTCAGCTGAAAGTTAAACACACATTTGCCCCTTTATTTCTTTCTAACCTTGCATTTTTCTGATCCCATCTAATTTTTAACATATTTCTTATTTCCAAACTAAATAAAGATATAATGTAACACAATCTAGGCAAAGACCTTGCTGTATTAAATGGATTCAGTTCATGAGATTTGTAGTTTGAGCTTGTTGATGAACAGGGGAAAAAAAGAAGAGGAAAGCATCAGTGAAGGGTATCAGTAACATCATGTAGTAATTAGAGACATTAATATTTCTGAGATACTGTAGCAATGCTGGAAGCTGAGAGACTTATTTTCCTCCTTAACATCTTGGGTGGCAAATAATTGGGCTGCTTTGGCCTGCCCGCACTTGAAAGAAAAGCTCATATTTTCTTGCTGAGAATTGTTTCTACACTTTGTGTTTTAAAATAGGTCAGATGTGTGCCATCCCCTTCGGGTGTGTATTAAGTCATATCACATAGTTGCAAACTCAACGTCTTCTCTGAGAAAGCTGCAGTTTGCTCTCTGGGAATTCAGGCTTTGGCTGGGAGGATTAATCTTTACTGAGAGTGCAGCATGACAGTCTCGCTCCCACAAGGACTCATTCCACAAGTATCATGTGAAGTTTCTTTCTTAAATGTCGAGATACTTTTTAAGTTTGGTTTGGATTGGGGGGGCGGTTTGATAAAGCCTTTGATGTTGAGTCAAATCACCTGCCTCTTTTCTTACTGTTCCAGGTTGGATTTGTACCTTGGTGCATAGCCAAGCATGGTTCCTGCTGCTGCCCAGCCCAAAGCAACCTCGAATGCTCCCCATTCAACTTCACTGCCCTCACTCACCGCTTGGCGTCCCTCCTCTGGGTGCAGGTCTCACCGCCTCTTCCAGCTGTACTGGATGGGGTTAATGCTATCATCTGCCTTGCTGACGCCCTCCTGCAGTCAAAAAAGAGTGAAAAGTGAGCACTTTTGAAAAGGTGCTTCTCTGTCGCTGATGTCCAGATCATAACCAGGGTCCTGCTGCCTCGTGTGCTGTCACGGGTTTGCGTGCAGGCAAGGCAGAAGGGAAGGCAAAAGCCTTGAGAATCTGTACTCCCTGCCTTGGTCAGGTTTTTGAAATTAGATTCACTCATGAATTGACCATAATTTTATTAAAAACATAGTTGAATGTCAAAATACTAACATGCCAGCCTGCACTAGGCTTCTGCTGAACTGGATGGGGGTTGTGTACTATTGAATGCCAAGATATGTGAGATTTGTCTGTGTCCAGGACAGTTTTTATCATATTTGGCTGTGCTGAAGGACTGGAAATTGATATATTGCCTCAAGGTTTGCACAGGTGGGAGAATGATGTGGAAGAGTGAGTCATATCAATTTGAAATGGGAAAAGAGGCTAAAAAGCATTGTTTTAATGTTTGTTTTTCCTGTTGGTGTGACTCAATTTTTAACCACTTTATTATTTTCTGTAGATATTTTTTGCAAAGACATTTGCCAAGGATTAGTTTTTGTTTGGTTGCAAATATTGTATGGCAGCTGGAAGCCTTTTTTATTTGGTTTTCAAAACCTGAGAAACTGGTTGTCAATGTGTGAAAAGTTCTTTGCTGGTACTGTAAACTGCCTTTCATTAGGCTGTTTTATATTTAATGATTGCAAACCCAATGGGGCATATAGAATTTCCTGCTGTGGTCTTCTGTACAAATCTATTGGAGAAAGACATTGGAAAATGTTGCTGATGTGCAACAATGCATGGATAACATTCGCATTTTTGTAAAAGTGATGGAAATCCTCAGGAACAGTTGCTAGATTAAAACAAAACCAAAACGTTTGTGATGCTAGATGAGTTATCACCTGCACACAAATATTGGCAGGTAGGGTAGATAGTAAGTTTTATCACTGCCTCTGGGCAGCCAGAAAACTTTCAAATCCAGGATTAAACTGTTTTCTTTTGGAAGAGAAAAGTAAGATATTGTTTTCTCATTTGTTTGCATTCACATGCAGAATTACAGAATAGCAACTATGGATTGGATGATACAACATATAAGTAGAAGTCCATCTTTCAACTCTTACATGAAATTTTGAGACGTATTGTCTGTAATAAATCTTGTCCCAGCTTCTCTCACAAGTTTGCTGCTTGTCAGAATCTGTGACCTTATTTTTGTTCGTTGCCATATTGGAAAGGCATGGCTCTCTGAAGACAGATGTCAAAACAACCAGTGAACTCAGTGCATTGGATGAAAGAGGTCTGACTGAGGAAAATATGATGTAGCTCAGGTTAGAGGGGAGCTGACGTGGTTCTAAAGCTGAGTGGTTTTCCTAAGTCAAAATGTCTAGGGATAAAAAGGCAATTTTTAGACCAGTGGTTGGAAATGAAGTGACTGACATAGGAGCTCCTTCTTGCATCTCTAATGTTACCCTCAGCCTTAGGTGGTATTTGAGGTCCACTTTGCAGGCCAGACACTGCTGCTTTTGCTCTGAGCTAAACAGTAGAATATACATTAAAAATATAATCCACATTTTAATTTCTAGCATTTCAGTTTGATAATGAAATTGTGTCTGTGGCTACTCTGTTGATGTGTCCACTTTAGATTTTGGTCGTAAATCCAGAACTTGTATATATTTGCTCCAAGTCAAACATTTATGTCAAGAGCACTATGCTTCGACTAACTGATCTGTCATGTGGCTCAATCCGCTCAGGAGGGTTGATCCTCTTCCAGAACTACTTTAAGTTTAGATGGAGATATTATGAAGATCCATTAGGATGCGCTAGTTGACTGTGGCATTATGCAACCTAACAGTATTTAGAAAGAGCTGAGCTAAAACTTGAACAACGTAATGCATGCTGGAGTGAATTGTTCAGCTTTGTAAGGTGATATGACTCATCAAAATGATCCAAAGGTAGCTGCTGAAAACACAACTATATGAAATGTAAACAAGACATGTGCAAGGGTTTTAGTGTAGACCTAAACTGTTCTTTGAGGTATTTTCAGCCACAGTATGGTATTCTCTGTGGGGAGGATAAATTCTCTGTGTGAATTCTTGCATAAGAGCATCTGGAAGACCCTCTGTCATTCATTCCCTGTACTGTCCTGTCCAGCAGATCATATCTTAGCCACGGCTTTGGAGTCTACAGCACTACACCATGTTTAGATGTGTAACCCAGTGGCTTAGGAAGTTTTAACTCTGAACACTGTCATGTTTCAATAAGTAAATATACAATTTACTTAGCGAGAGGGTTTGTCAGTGGGCCAGCAAGATGGAGTGCAGGGCACATGCCCTTTGAGAGAGCTGGGCTTGCTTACCATCATGTAGAGACTGGGTGATCTAGTAGATGTCTACAACTACTTTAAGACTGGGAGTTATGAAAATGAGAGTACCAAATGTTCCTCAGAAGGTGCAGGTGATATGACAAGGGACAATGGCCACCATTTCTGCACAGGGAGGGTCAGGTTAGCCATCCTTTCTTCCCAGAAATTCAGTGCAGCACCCAACCAGGTGACCATCTTTGGGGGTTTTATATGGATCACCTGATTCAGTTCTGCTGATAATCTCGCTCAGAGGGCAAGACTGGAGTGGAGAGCTTTGGAGATCTTTTACAAACAACATTTAAATGATTCTGTTCCCAGTCTACTTACCCAATTTGAATGCCTCCAAGGGGGGTTTCTTGAAGGTGCTTAAAACTGGATCCATTCAGCACTCTGCCCAGTACAAGTTTCAGATGGAAGTTTTCATACATAGACACTTCGGATCTCCAGGTAAGCATTGCTCTTCAGTATGAAAGTAAGGTCTATTTCAGCAAAGATTTTTGAATAATCTCCTATAGGAAACACAGTGGGAGCTGCTGCTTCAAAGAGAAAGTATACTTTTTTTGACCTTGACTTCTCTGATAGATGCACAGAGCAGCATGTATGTGTTTATACAAGGAAAAACAATCCTACCAGATCGTACTTTGCATATATAATTTGGTGACAGGGAAGAGAATGAGACAACAAGCTGCTTGTGGCAAATATAAATAAATTCATTATTGCGTAGCACTTCTTGCTATGGCATGATAGGGTGTTTTCAAATCTTGTAGTACAAAGTCTTATTGTCTTGGTTTGACCAGATGGACTAATGATCTTTTGGGTCTTATCTGATGACATTTTAAAATACTTGGAATCTTCACTAGACAAATTTTAAGTACACCAGTAAAAGATGTACATAAGAATGCTGTTGAGTATTTTCTCAGAAGAATTTGGTGGTGGTTTTTTTTTTTTTTTTTGTTTTTTTTTTTTGTTTTGTTTTGTTTTTTTTTTTTTTTTTGTGATTAGTACTGTCTGAATGTCCAAAAAATGATTCCTTATAAGTCTCTGTGAAGGAGTTACTGATGTAGAAACTCAAGCGGAGAAACAAAACCACTTGCCATGGACCACAGAGCAAGTGAGATGCTTCTTTCTCTTCATTAATTCTGAAGATAAAATGGATGTGAAATCAATTCTTACACTGATCTGGAACAGCTGTTGAAAATCTTTTAACACAGCCCAAGTAGGAATAATGTCAAGTCAAAATAGCTCTCTAAGTAACTAGACACAAATTAATAAAACCCCAAAATGTAGGGTCATAGTATGAACTCTGATTTAATGCCAAGAAGAGGAGAAATCTGAGAGGAATTAAAGTATTATTGATGTGTATGTGCACTGTCTTCTGTTTAGGAATTTGTGTTCTTCTCATCAGTGTAAACACTAAATATCTAAACAGGCAAGATTGAAGTAATTTCTGTGGGAGAGGGATGGGAAAAACAGGTTGAAACCATACCACAGATGATGCTACCCTAATGGTAAGGATATTTGATCACTGCGATTTGCTGGCTGAATACATTTATTGATCCCAAATTGTTCTTTGGATTATATGTGGTCGTGTGCTAGTATGGACTGAAGGACACTTTTTTTGGTTTTATTGTGCAACTGAAAATATTGTAGCAGTTTATTTCCATTTGACTTCCATACTGCAGTACAATTTCTTTTCAGGAAAGCTCTGCAGAAGAAATTAGCTTATCACAACATATCACAAAGGACAGGTAGATCCCTGTACATCAGGAGTAATATTCAAGCATCTGAGAAACAAGCTGTTTCATACCACTGCAGTGTTATCAGGGAGTGAAAATCAGAGCTTATTTCAAATGTACTCTGTTTTGGAAGGGAGACAGAAGCCTGTGGTTTAAGCAAAAGTCAGGTGTCCAAAAGCTCAGGTAGTTTCAGATTTTTCATGTAATTATTGGTAGTCTTTTGGGTAAGTCATCTCTCTTTATTTTTATGATTTAAAAAAAAAGGAAAATCTTTTTTTTTTTTTTTCCTCCCCCTCCCTTTCATTGTGTGACAGAGTGCTGGTGATTTGTTCAGCCCTGAGGAAAACACAAACTGTTACAATAATGTAAAATGCTGTATCTGCACGTGGTTAAATAACTGCAGTTTTCAGCTGAATCTACTGCTGTAGCTGCTCACACTGGTGCAGCCAGCTGTAACTCTATGAATGGATATGAGACCCTAACACTTCTACCAAAGCCTCAGAAGAGGTAAACATATTCCTTAAGTTTTCTTAAATCTAAACACAGTCACAGGGTCCTTTGTTGCTGAGTAGAGGAAAGAAGATCTGGACTCTCGATGTCCCTGTGGGGAGGGGTGACAGCCCCTGTGCAGAGTCTGGGTCTGTTGTGTCAGGATGGTGGCACTGAAAGTGTCCTTGTGGGTGGGAGCTGGTGCCAAAAGCTGGTACCAGGGTGCTCCAGCCTCTGTAATAAGAACTCCTCTGTCACAGCTGTGTGGGTTAGAAGACTGGAGAGGAGTAGTACTGCTACTTATGTTACATGAACCTAGGACCTTACTGGATTCACTTTTACAGATTCATACTCCCAGAGATGCAGAATACACTTCAGCCACTCAAATTTGATGAAATCGTCTGAAGGGAGGTAATGAAATGTTTTCACATGAAATAAAATCTACCAGAATATTCTCTATACCGAGCCTGGCACTGCTTTACCAGGTTAGGCTATTTGCTGAGTGTTCACTAGGGGGCACTTTAAGACCGATGAAGGTAAGCAGAAAACTTTGCAACACTAATTCCACATCATTATGTGCAGAGTAAACAGTCTGGTGCAAAACAAAATATAAAAAAAACATAAGCAATTAAATATGTATTTAGCAGCAAGTGTGATTCGATTCCTGTTTTTCCCCCAGCAACTGCACTTGCTGAAAGTGGACATGCAACTGAAAATTGCATTCTTGTTCTAAACAGATTGTATCATTGTCATCTTGTTCTTCTAAATAAATGGATTTTGCTTTTCAGCATCTAGCCAGAGGATCAGATGCTATATTTTTTCATTAATCAGCCTCTGTCTCTACAGCTATCTGTGATGGTAGGTTTGCAATTTTTTTGATTGTTCATAGGAACTGTTAAAATTTCTGTTCTACAACGTTCCTATTTATTTCTTTCAACTGGTTTTATCTGACTTAAGACCAGCCAGAAGTAAAGCTCCATTCCAGGACAGGCTGCTGGAGTGTCTTCTGAGCATGAGAAACTGCTTTTTCTGCCATGTTAGTGTCCATTTCCCTGCCAGGAATATGTGTTTGCCAAAGTGTTTGAATTCTGTAATGATTTGTCATGTTAAACATATTAGAAGGACATAATAATAATAATTCCTAATTCTAACATATTTTTTCATTCTCACTAATTTAGGAAAGCTTAGAAGTAATCAGATTAACGTGATAGATGCAGATAAACTAACAGAAGCATAGATTTGTTATATGCTTCTTTCCACAAGATGACAGACATTCCTTTCACTCAAAATTTGATCTCATAGTATCAATAAGCTCTATAACTGTGAAGACGTAGATAAGAATGACCCATTCACTTCTCTGCAACAGGAAAATGTACAGTATATAGTTGAGATGACTTAATGTCTTGCAATATCAGTAGGTTTATATTGGTTAGCATGTAAAATAACCAGACAATAAATGCAAGCCTTTTTTTGAGTTTCATTTGTGGGCTGCATTGTCACTCTTGGCTTTTTTTCCTGCCTCTACTATGCTTATGGCTGCAGTTCACTGTTTCTGATACTGATGTTTTTGCTTATTTTAAGAAGCTGGTAGAACAGTTCAGCATTACTGGATGCACTACTTTTTTTTTTTTTTTGGTCAGGAAATACTGTTTTGTTGAAGCAGAAACATTTTGTGGAAACAATGATTTTAGTAACCCTTTGTCAGGAAGGTGTATCAGCATCAGGAATACTGAAACAGTGCTAAAAATATGTTCAGCCCAGAACAGCTAACAGCCAGTTACTGAAAATGAGTGTTGCTTCTAGTTTGGTACTTATGCTGCATAGAGGCCTCTGTACAGCCCCTATATATATCGGTATGTAGCTATACCTACCTCAAGTGCCATCCCAACCTGTGATGTATAATTATTCTAAGAAAAGTCTGAAAAAGTTAGAAAACTAACATGAGCAGAGTGCTCTGCAGGCACGACCCAAGGGCTGCTTTCAACTGTAGTATCTGCACAGTCAGATGCCTGCTCCGAGCCTGCTTCAGCCTGAAGCTTTCCGACCTGTTAGCGCAGCTGCATCCGCAATGAAACGTCCTGCTCCTGGGGTGGCCGCGCAGGCACGGGCAGAGCTGTGTGCCGAGGGGCTGCCGAGCGCTGCGCTGGGGTGGGCACACAGCCAGAGGCCTCGGGGCACGAGTGGGGCCCACACGCGCTGCTCTTTCTGAGCAGAGAGGAGGCACTTCTTTACAGTAAACAAGGAGAGTGTGTGACTGGAAATCAATATGTTGAACTCAGGAGATGAGAAATGAGGTCTAATTGGTAATTAAACAACACAGTGGTTGAAGCAATTAAATGTTGGTCTATTTACATTGAAGAGCTTGAATTTCACAGCTCCTGCCATATCTTGGCATACTTGAAGATACTTCTGGGCTTTGGTTAACCTAGAATTGGGAGAGAGACAGAGACTGATCAGATAGCTGGAATAAGAAGGCATCCTAAAGGCTGTTGTGGTTAATAAGCCTGAGTTGTCTGAAATTAATGTCTCACTCTTATAGTCTATATAACCCCCGCCATGGCTGCTTCTTAGTGAGGGAAGACTGTGTCTTCTGAAATATTGTGATGTGAACCTTTGAACAAAGATGCAGATAGGCGTTTCTTAGGTGATTATAAAAGCAGTATCATTTATAAGGCCTCTGCCTATTTGGCAGCTTAACAGTCTGCTCCCTTTCTTTGTCCATGGATGACTTAGTGTTAGAGAATATTTTTCCAGTGGTATTGAGTAACTAGACCTTGTGCCAATATATGAGGTTAGTTTTAAACTTTCTATTTCAAATATTGCTATTAGTACTACTTTGGAAGTGTAGGTCTTAGTAGGGGTTACCAAAAGCGTCTTGAGTAAGCTTCTCAAGTAGGTCTTCCAGTCTGCACTGAGCTGCTGTGATTATGCCAATAGCAACAATTATCTGGTTAGTTTAAAAGGAGCTCTGGTGTGTCTATGCAAAGAGCCGTGATATCACATGTTACTGTGCATGTGTGCAGGTATGTGTATATATATATACCACATAACTGCAAGGTGCTGGTATAAGATTCACAAACAGGTATTATGTTTTTTAGCTTTTTGATTTTTGTGGTGGTGGTTCTTATTTTGTCTTGGTTTTTGTTGTTCTTAAAAACCTGATTCGTCCCACAGATTGCCTTGCTCCCCTAAAAAGGACTTCTGCTAACACTGTAATCATGCTGTGCCATGTGCTTGGTAGTAGAAAAGGTTCTCCATAAACCAAACAAACCTCCACCTAGAAATGCCTCCCTTTAGATTTCAACTTTTTTTGGGTCTATTTTTCTGTTTTCCATAAAATGTTAACATTTATAATGGTTATTGTCTGCTAAGAAGATAAAGTGTGTGGCAGGAAAAAAAGCCTTTGGATGAGGGAATAGAGTGTACTATCAGCAAGGGTGCTGATGACACCAAGCTGGGAGGAGTGGCTGATACGCCAGAAGGCTGTGCTGCCATCCAGCGAGACCTGGACAGGCTGGAGAGTTGGGCAGGGAAAAATGTAATGAAATATAACAAGGGCAAGTGTAGAGTATTGCTTCTGAGTAGGAACAACCCCAGGTTCCAGTATAAGTTGGGGAGTTAGAGAGCAGTGTAGGGGAAAGGGACCTGGGGGTCCTGGTGGACAGCAGGATGACCATGAGCCAGCACTCTGCCCTTGTGGCCAGGAAGGCCAATGGCATCCTGGGGTGGATTACAAGGGGGGTGGTTAGTAGGCTGAGAGAGGTTCTCCTTCCCCTCTACTCTGCCCTGGTGAGACCACATCTGGAATATTGTGTCCGGTTCTGGGCCCCTCAGTTTAAGAAGGACAGGGAACTGCTGGAGAGGGTCCAGCGCAGGGCAACAAAGATGATTAAGGGAGTGGAGCATCTCCCTTATGAGGAAAGGCTGAGGGAGCTGGGTCTCTTTAGTTTGGAGAAGAGGAGACTGAGGGGTGACCTTATTAATGCTTATAAATATATAAAGGGTGAGTGTCATGAGGATGGAGCCAGGCTCTTCTCGGTGACAACCAATGGTAGGGCAAGGGGTAATGAGTTCAAACTGGAACACAAAAGGTTCCACTTAAATTTGAGAAGAAACTTGTTCTCAGTGAGGGTGAAAGAGCACTGGAACAGGCTGCCCAGGGGGGTTGTGGAGTCTCTTACTCTGGAGACATTCAAAACCCGCCTGGACACGTTCCTGCGTAACCTCATCTAGGTGTTCCTGCTCCGGCAGGGGGATTGGACTTAGATGATCTTTGGAGGTCCCTTCTAGTCCCTAACATTCTCTGATTCTGTGGTTCTTAGAGCTCTGATTTATTTTAGTGCTTGGTATTGTAAAGGGGTAGTAAAGTCATATTAGCCCCATAGCCTTTTTTGTTGCTTAATCCACTGGATTAGCCCATAAGGCATTGACTGGGATTCTGGAGAAAACTTCAAGTCCCTGCTTTGTTTAATTCAAAGCAGGAGAGTGAACCTCCAGCTATGCTTTCCTTTGTAGATGCCAGAGTCAATGGATTGGTCTGAAGTGGGATTTAGTGGGATTTTCCTTTTTGGGGCTTAAAAAAAAAAAACAACAACAACAAAGGAACCAAAAAACCCCTGAACAAACCAAACAAAAATATCAAACAAAAGAGCAATCACATAAAAAACCCACACAAACCCCCCACAAAAACCCCAGCAACAAACAAAAAACCCCAACTATTTCTGTTTCAAACCAGTATGAAATAAGAAATTCTGAAAGCTAGAAATATATTTGCAAACTGGATGGCCATTTTTTTTTCATCCCTGGTTCTAATGAATATGTTTTCAATCTTCCTAATTCTTTTGTTAGCAAGTACAGTCATGTGTGCAATCAGAGTTGAGAAAGGATGCAAAAATATTGCAAAAATATTCCAATACAGAACACCTTCCTGGAGAGTTTCCTCATCTCTGCTGTTATATTGTGAAATCATTAGATTTTTTTTCTGGTGGAGTCTGGAACCCTCAGTGGCAAATTACTGTAAATCAGTGTAATTCTTCGTGTGAGTTCCACTACCAGCAAATACAGCTTTGAATCCATGGCTAATTATAACATCTCTGTTATCACTTAGGATTTTTATATAAAAAGATCTACTCCATCAGCAGTTCCCAATGTTTCCAGTGTGGTGTGGCATACATGTGTTCCTACAGTACTCCAGGGCTTATAGGTCACGATCCTCTTTTGCTATGGATGTGAATGCACTCTTGTAATATCGCTAAAACAGATGAGTGTTCCCATCAAGTGACCACAAGCGTATACACGACCCGATGAAAGGTTCCTGTACTTTGATTATGTGTTTGCAAAGGCGACCAAATGAGTCACAGACCCACAGACTCATTGAGGTGGGAGGGGGGATGTGAAGATCATCCAGTCCAGTCCCTCTGCTCCAAGCAAGGTCAGTTAGAGCAGGTTGCTCAGGGCTGTGTCAAATCTGATTTTGAATATCTCTGAGGACCAAGACTCTACAGCCTCTCTGGGCAAATTGTTCCACTGTTTAATCTCCCTCATAGTAAAAATCTGGATTTTTTTTTTCCTCTCTTCTTTTTCTGATGGTTAAATAGTATTGCATATATTTGGAATTGTGGCTGGTACCACAGAGAAGAGTCTATCTCCACCTTCTTTTCTCCCACCATCAGATGTGAACCTTCTTTTCTCCAGTTTGAAGAGTCTCAGCTCTCTCAGCCTTTCCCTATAGAACAGATTCTCCAGTCCCTTAATTATCTTCATATCATCTTCAATAGACTTGCTACAGTATTGTCCATGTCCCCCTTGTACTGGGGATTCCAGGACTGGACCTAGCACTCGATGGCTTAACCCGTGCTGAGTGAAGGAGAAGAATCACCTCAGCCTGCTGGCAATGCTCTTCCCAACACAAACCAGGAGACTGCTGGCTGCCTTTGCCACAAGGGCACGTTGCTGGCTCATGGCCAACTTGTCTATTGCTTCTTTGCTGTATTGGGTCTTACCATCTCTCCTGGCCTCCCTCTTCCTAGTTTAAAGCTTTCCTCATTTGGCTGGCCAGTCCATTGGCAAAGATGCTTTTGCTCCACTCAGGTGGATCCTGTCTCTTCCAAGCAGTCCTCAGTCATCAAAGAGGTTGCCAGGGCTAGTTGCTCCAGTGGGGATTGTGCCCTATGTCAAGTCACTGTGGCTGCGTAGGCACATATAAAGAATTTTTTGGCTCCCTTCTGCACAAACTTTGCTGCTCTAGGCCTCTCTCTAGTACCTGCTTAATTGAGAACAGCTGACAGAACTTGTTAGAAGCTTGCTGGAAGCCACAGCCTCCTGTAACTGTCCTTTCCTGGCAGCAAAAGGGACCCTGATGCTCCTCACAGAGTTGCCAGGAGTCCTCCAGCGATCCCAGGAGCTAAGGAAGATCTAGAAGCAGAGCCCAGAAACTGCTGTGCAAACTGCTGTGTTTGAATGTAACACTGAGGAGGTCAGGTAGAAGCAGGCTGTAATTGCCTGTTTGAGGCATTCATTCCACCCTCTTGCCTGTGCCCAAGGTGCCCCTGACTGAAAAGCAGCAAAAGCAGAGGCAGGTGAATTGTGCTTGTGCACTCTGTACCAAGGCTGTAGAGTTGACTGCCTCTTTTATATTTATTATATACAAAAGGATAAGGCATGGAATAAAATACTTCCTCTGAATTTTGTCCTCGCTTGAATAGGTTTTTTTTAAATTGTTTCTGCATGTTTCAAGTTGCTCAGAAACAGCCTACTCTGGATTTGAGAAAACCAGCAATATACCTAACATTGTAGATGGCAGCAGACTCTGCCTACTGCTGACACTTTGTACTGTTTTGTCATCATAAGTACAATGGAAGAGCACTCTGGTTGTTAAAACTTTTCTTTCCATCTGCTCATTCTGACTTTAAGCATAAGCCTGCTTAACACAAAAGGAAGGCATCCTATCTAGCAATAAGAGGTTCAGGAGGGTTCACTGTAAACAAACTGATGAGATGAATGTAAACAGGAGCAGTGTGTTCTACTACAGATGGCTACCCCTCCCTCTTGCCTTATAATTCCCATGTTCATAATGAAATATTTTCATTTCTTAGAATCCTATAATGAAATGTGAGCAGGAAATGGATTTTTTGAAAATAAGGTTGGATTCTTCATCTGCTGACAGTGATAATGGATGACTGAAGAATTAAAAGCCTGACTTTACAGCCGACCTTGCTTTGGGAAGGAGATTGGACTAGATTAGCTCCTTCCAACTTGAATTTCCATGTGATTTTATGAATTATCTCCTATATGAGATGCTATAGCAATATTTTTTCAGTATAGCAGTTTGGTATTTTACTTGACCAGTATAGATCTTAGTACCACTATCAAAAAGTGTATCTTACCTCATTTCTAACCCTTCTGTTGTATTTCTTCCCAAAATTGTTACTGGATGAATGAAGGAATTTGTCATGTACTCTACTTCTATCTAGAAGCTAATATTCAACTACTTTAAAGATGGTGGGGGGCTGAAGCACTTGCCCTGTGAGGAAAGACTGAGGGAATTGGGCTTGTTCAGCCTGAAGAAGAGATGGCTTTGAGGCCACCTAGTAACCACTCCCAATGCCTACAATGAGGTTATCAAGAAGATGAAGCCAGGCTCCAGGAGTTGACCTCAGAATTGGCCCTGCTTTGAGCAGGAGGTTAGACTAGAGACCTCCTGAGGTCTATTCCAAGCTGAATTATCCTGTGATCCTTACATAGCAGGCTCTACAAGGGCCCCCTGCCCTTGAAGATGAAATTCTATAGAATTAGAAAAAAGCTGCACAAATGTGCAGATACATCCATGATATGTATGATCAAGGATTATGTATAATTTGAACTCTCTCTCTGCTTTCCTTATGCCCACTACTCAACACATATTCCCCTTGTTATATCTCAGCAAAACACTGATGTTTCATACTTCTTTTGCTGATGTTGACTTGCAGGTATGTACAGTTGATACGCAGTCTGCTGAAAAGCTGGTGGAATCACTTTGAATTAACATCATTGAGTAGATGATCTTCAGCTTACCTTCTTGATTTTTCCATCTATTTCTGGGCTAAGTGGTTCGGTGAAACCAGAGCTGCTGCTGCTTAGAGGAGGAATTTGCACAAAGGTACCAGTTGCACTCCCTGTTCTCTGCTATGATCCATACATTTATTTTGTTTAAAAGGTACTTAAAATCTACCACAGTGCAGGATCTAGGAGAAGCTGTTTCTTTTGTGGCTAGGGGAAATAACTTGTTCTCTAGACTCTATTTCCTTGCTCCATCCAAGCCCAGATGGTGAGCTGACTGGCATAGCTGCAGTCCTGTCTGTTCATATCACTGAAGTGTAATCACTGCCCTGCTGCTTTCATTTCTGGGTGAAGCCCAGGCTATTGATTTTGCAGTGTTGGAATTGCCTGTATATATTTGAAGACAGAACTGGGGCTTTATTATTATTGTGGTGCCTTCTCATCTTTGTTAATGATACCTGGAGTGATGAAGAGAAAAGGAAGGAAGTTTTCTCTCTTCTGAGAGTCTTCAAAGATGAGACATGAGACTGAATATTAGCAACTATACCTTCTTTTTATTTAAAGGAATATTTATAGGATTGCAATGAGCAGGTTTTGCAAATTCCAAGCAGAGAAAAAAGCATTTTTACCTGCATAAAATGCATATGGAGTGCACAGCATTCCTTCCAGATGAGTTTTAGGACATCTGTATGTTGTATCTGTGTCTGAGAGGAGCCTCTCAAAGCCAAGCTGGTTACCTTGTTCTTTCAGTCTTCAGTGGCTTTGACTTCCAGTTACTAAAAACTGGTATAAAATAAAGGAATGTTCTAAATCAAATTTATTCTTAAATCTAAAGTGAAGTGTTGCAAGCTAAAGATTTGTATTTATTCTTTCACATTTATAATTAAAGAGACCTCTTTCTAGCTCTAGGATCTTATAAAAATTAAAACATACTTGATTATAGGAAGAAAGATTTTAAATGGATGAAATGTCTTAACATATCAGCATTGTCTTTCTGTCATTCCAAAAGTTGTCACCTATTGTACTCACTCTGAAGAGCTTTGCAGATATTTTCTATAAGACTTTTATTTAAGCTTGGATTCATTTTGAAGTAATACCAAGAAGCTGACTGAATGAAGGAAAAGCAAGGATTTAATGAATAACCTATTGCAGTACATGTCAGAAACTTCATGCAATCTTTCTTTTTTTGGTAAAAAAAAATGTGCAAACGTAAGTATACCTTACTCTTCTTTCCACTGACTTGCCCAAAAGTCCTTGCATCCCAGCCTCCAACTTCTTCATCTGGGATTGCAGTAATTCTTGTTTCTTTCCTCTCTCCCACATCCTTAGGAACTTTTCAATGCGGGGTCTATCGGACCTGCCAGCTCTCTCCCTTGTCCTTGATTCCTATTACTTCAAAAGAACAGTAAACTTTTGATGTGAAGGAGAATATTTCAGGAGGAAGAGAGGTGGATATAGCAGAGAGGGATAGGAGAGAAGATACAAAGGTTGAATGACATTTTCCTGGGAAGTTTCCCAGCATAATCAACCTGAGAGCTACTCCCTAAAGGTCTAACTACAAAGTAAAATACAGGTGTGATTGTAGCATACTACGAATAAAACGAATATACTTACATCTCTCCAGCTATATATGCAACAACATGGGGGCTAATAACAAAAAATCAAACTCTCTAGAGGCTGAAATTATGTGGTTGCCAATCTGTCACTCTGTCTCCATTGCTGCACTACAGTGCACATTGAAACTAACACAGAGACACCCATGTATAATGCATTTCATTCCCTGGCATAAACTGCCCCATGAAACTGAAGAACTTGACTTCTTGCTGCCAAGTTAATGGTAGAGGATGTGGTATTCTAGTAGTTCAATGCTCCACCCATTCTGTCTGGTAAATCAGTATTTACCTTTATTGAGACTATAATCCTAGGGAATCTGATAGAAGGAAATCTTGGTCTGACTGGCTTTACCATATTTTTTTGGAAATGCTCAAGATCTACTTAGTTCCTTGGCCCCACTATAGTGTATGCTTTGGAAAATGCCCCTCTAGAGGCCAATTTACCTTAAACACATAAGTGAATTCTGCACAAAAGTGCATTCTTAATCACATGACATATTTCTGAAAATCTTATCTTACAAATTACAGTTCAATCGTGAACAGTTTTGGAGATGATGTGGTGGTATGCCCTGCATCTCTTGTGTGCAAGCCAGTAACTACAACAGTGGATTTTAAGTAATTTTTGACTCCTCCTTTGATAGAAAAGGTTTGCAATGATTTTGGAATGTTGTCTTTAGTCTTTTGAGAAATCTGAACAGCATTTTAATTGGTTCTTCTGACTTCAAGATATTCTTGAGCCTTTTTACATAGTAAAGACCTGTTGTTGGCATAATAACTTAAGGAGTTGCTGAATGTCGATTAAAAGTAAACATTGCAATTAAAGCTAGTTAGGCAGCAATAAGCTAAAAGATCAAAAACAGTACTTAGCTTACCAAATTAAACTGCTGGATGTTGCATCTGGGAAGATAAGTTAGATTGCTTTATTTTTGAACAAGATGCAGTTTCTACAAAATACTTCTCATATAGTTTACAATTCTTATTTTTAATCTTTCCCCAAGAGGCTGACTTGCAGTTTATTATACTGTGTTTTCTAGTGTACTCATAATTCCATTTCTATTTAATTTCTTCCTTTTTTTTTTTTGTTTTTTTTGTTTTGTTTTGTTAGTTTTAGTATTTCCCACAAAGATTTATTCAGGTTGGAAAACTTATTTTGACTTTTTTTTTTTTTTCCTGCTGCCTCAAATGGCTCTTCACATAATTTGACTTTTCCATTAATTGTATTTTATTTTCACCTGTTTAAAGCTATTTTCCAGACAAGTTTGGAGGGTTAAGCTTTTGTTCAGTAACCAAGAAGTCAAGTCTCAAGCTCCACTTGTGTCTTGTCCATGTGTGTGATGAGCTTGAGACTATGCTGAGATCCCCCGCCCTTTTTTATCTTTCAAAGGAGAATAACTTGAGCTTGTATTTCTATGTCTGAATCTAACAAGTTTATTTGGAATCATGTTTACTGTAAATATTAACACTTCATTGAAATTCTGTGCAATTACTCAATTCAGTGCTTTAATTTTTACTGGTATCTATAGTCTCTAGATGTAAAAAACCCCAACAACAAAAACAAAAAACCAAACACCAAAACAAGCAAAAAACACCAAACACCTTTAAATGGATTTTTAAGTTGAAAGTGAAATAGCTTGTAAATGTAGTTGGAAATATTTTCCATTGCTCTGGCGGATCATGATACTCCTACCCGGACACAAATGCAGGGACTGCAACAATATCACTGAAATAACCCAGTACAAAACCATCTGAATAAACGCTAGAGGAAATATATCCTGCCTGTGTTCTGAATTCTTATTGTTTTTAAATGCTACATATCTTAGTTACTCAGAGATGGAAGACAGTTTCCATATATGTTATTAGGAATTTTATAGAAATGCCTAAGGAACTATGGGCTATGTTTTGTTCTCAATAATGTGGGTGTAAACTGGTTATACTGGAGTGCATCAAAGTCTTTCAATGTGTATTTTTGTCTTGTTATAATGGAAAGATATACCATCTACTAAACATTATGATTAGCATTTTTTTTTTAGATCCCTGTTGTGTGATTGGTTTCTATAGGTCATAACTAAGTTGTTCTTTTAGCAAGCTCCAACATTACTCCTAATTTCCTAAGTGTGCTTAAGCCAGTCAAATGATAAGTTAATGTCTAACTTTAGAGCTAACTCAAAATAGTTTTGCATTCACTTTCTTGTTAGTAACTATAATATGCCTTTAATACACTCTGTGCAGTTCCTCTGATCTATCAAACATGGATGACGCATTTCTG
The DNA here is from genome assembly GCF_963082525.1 of Nesoenas mayeri. Classification (NCBI taxonomy): domain Eukaryota; kingdom Metazoa; phylum Chordata; class Aves; order Columbiformes; family Columbidae; genus Nesoenas; species Nesoenas mayeri. Next base: position 57,812,576 of record NC_137540.1, on the reverse strand, counting down.
ACAATCCTCTTTGGACTCATGCTGTGACTGTAAGTGCTAGTAGGTTGCAGGACGCGTTTGTGGCTCTACTCTGCAAAACAGGACTGCTTTTTACAAATGCATTAAACATTAATACAGACAAATGTGAAGTTTTATAGTGCAGAAGCTTTATTTGCTTGGACATGTATTTATTTTTTATTAATAATTTTTACCATACCACACATTTCTTTTTAGAATTTGAACTCTGAAAATGATTCCTTGGACTTAGTAAATGTTGTTTCATTTAAGACCAAGGGAACAAACAAAAATCACTCAGATTTACATTTCAGTGAAATCTCATAATTAATGCATGAACTATGTTTCAAAACTGACTTGCACAGGGCCTTAAGTACCTTGAGACACACATCACCTTCCACAAGGAAACTGCAGAGAAGAGGTGTTCTTCCTCCTTTCTTTTCCAAACCACAGGAAATCTGGAAGAATGGTGATGGAGGCAATCATTGGTCAAAAAATATCCAACAAACTTATTTTTAGTTATCAGGGAATGTTTTGATTTAGTTAGCTGTTACTGACTATGACACATCACAGAAAATGCTTGTATTCTTGACGTATGATGTCAAACGTCACTGGGAGGACTTTTCGGTATGAGTTTAGTATGAATGGATAGATCCACTACCAAGAAACCTGCTGATGGAAACAACCACACCAACTCAGAGCCCTTTAGAAAGAGCTAAAGCTTCTTTCTAAAGCTCCTCAGGTATTTTTCTTTACTCTGTGGGGATTTGGGATTCTGACTCCAGATTTAAAGTGATAGTTTCACGTGATATGAAAATATTTTTTTCCCATAAGCCTACAATTATCCACTGTCACTGTCTGTCTATTGTTATTTAAAACTTATTCCTAAAGCATGACCTGCTTTTATAATAAATAAACCCTTCCCATCATCTACTACTGCACATCCTTTTGCATGTTAACATAATAGTATGTATCACAACTGACCTTTATTATACGATATAATCCTGTTGAATAGGGTCTTAAGTAACTTCAATACTTTTCATTTGGTGTATAACATGTACTAGGTTGCCAGTAAAGGTTCTCATGTGGATAAATCTGCTGCAAGATTAAAAAACCCTAGAAGAAATGCCAAACCATAATCAATGAACAATGTGTGCACATAGATGCAGTTTGAAGAGGAGGGAAATTAATGATTTCAATGACAACTCTAAGCAGCTACTGTTGACATTAGAAATTCAAGGATTAAAATGATATCTGCATTGAAATGCTAACAAGTATGATGATTTAGACAGTGTGCCCTGTTTCTAATTATTATGCATAGCTTGCATATAACATAAGTAGTTGTAACCTTTGTGTGAAGAGCAAAGTCAGGAAATGTTAATCCATCGGGAAACCATCACTTCTCTCCAACTTCCATACAGAAACTCTAGCTCAAATGATTGCTCTTATTCTCCAGTCCAAGGGAAAAAACATCCTCTTTGCAGTTAAATATCCTCTTTTATACTGTGTGTGCATTAGCAAAATTGATTTCCATGAGAGTTCTCCAGGCTGAGTTGTATAACACTTATCATTCAGTGCATCTGCAAAGGGAGCTGCAAGAGGGGAAAAATGAGAAATGTTAGAAAAAAGACCCTCTGAAAGCCTGGAAGTAGCAACTTTATCAAAGCTGGTAAGATTTGAGACTGCAGAGCCAATATACAGCTTGTGTGGAAAGTAAGTGTCAGGTGTGAAGGTCAGATTTTGAATTCATATTTCACCTGGAGCTCTGTTCTTCCTTCTCTCCTACAGACAGGCTAGTCACCTTGCTGGGACTTGGTGTTGGCCTTAGAGCCATGTGGTGGGCAGGAAAGGACTGATGGAAGAGTGTATCATATCTACTTCACCAAAGTTTTTTTTTTTTAAGATCATCTTTGGCAGAGGTCTGTCTATAATGATTATGCACAGTTATCTCAAGGTCTATTCTTGCTACCTTTTTAATTACTTTATGGTAATAATTCCCCGAATCTTCTGTAACATGAGTTATGTGCAGTGGTTTAATCTGAAGAAAAACAAATACCGTCATATTGTTGGAGTGTTAGGACTAGAAACTATTAAGGGGAGAAATAACATGTGACTGATCAGAAAGTGCAAGCATATTCTCTCAGAAAGTAGGCAGCACTATTCGATACTCTGATACTAATCCTCAAAGCTGTTGTGCTTTTCTTGTTCCTAACTTCATGGTTATTTCACTAAGTAAATAAATGTTTTTATTTGAAAGGATTTAGTTAGTTTCAAGAGACTCCTTCTTGCCCTCATTTTCATCTTTCTGCTCAAAAACTTGCGATTTTTTTTTTTTTCCCCCATGCACATCGCTGCATACTGTTGCCATCACAAACTTTTTACAGTTGAATAATTTCTTCTTCTCACTCGGATACATCTTAAAGACTTCTGTTTTAAGTATTGCACTGCTTTGGACTCTCAGTCATCCTTCTCCAGAACCGGAGAATGTTAAAGAATGAAATACTTATATTAGAAATTTTTATGTATCTCATATATTTTACACATATAGTCTTCAGTGTATGGCCTGTTTGCAGTTGTACAATGCAGGGGTCCAGTCAATGATGAACAGCTAACAAACACTGTCCTCACTCTTCAAGTCTATAATGGTGTGCCCCACACAACAAGATTTTGGTTACTGAACCGTTTCCAGTGTTTATCTTTCAAATTCTGCTCCAAATTCTCTTGTACATCCAATTGTCATGCAAATAGTTTTAGCTGATGTGAAAATATTAAGATTCCTCTTAACTTCCTAGGCAAAAACTGAAGCTTCACAGAGGTAATTTCAGGTAGTTCTGAAATCTTAGTTTCAAACTTACATGTGTTGACCCACCCCACACCCAATTTCCCAGTTCTGGGCTATGCTACAGAACTCCATGGTTATTCTTCTAGGGAAAAATATATATTGAGTTTGAGCTCAGATAATGCACAGAGTCTTACAGAAGAAAGAATAATTTACACTTCTTTAGAACAGCTTACGGCAATAGCCTAGACCTTAGCAATTAATCTCATTTATATTCAAGAAGGTAAAACGTAAACATTGGCAATAACAAAGTAAAATCAATGGAAATAAAAATAAGTATCAAAGCTTCACAATACAGGTGCGGATATAGAAAGAACTGTGTCTGCCTTAGTCATATGAGATGTGATCTGAGCAAACAAAAGGCCTCTTGAGAACTAACCTCAAAATGTATAGGCACTAGAATAAGGAGGTGAAGGCTTTGATCCCTGCACAGCTACTTAGGATTTGAGCTGGACATGATGGCTACCAGGGTGAATTAAATCTGTAGTATGGAAATGCTGAGCTCTGGGAAGAAAGAAGTAAGTTTAGGGAGAAGAAACTCTTCTATGGCTCAGTTTACATTACAGTGTATCCTGTATTTTAAAAGTATATCAATAACTCAGGGACTGAATCCGTAGCTGTACCAGCAAAATCAATGCTGTGTCCTCAAACAGAACAGGATGAAAATTAGGTCTTTACAAGGCAGAAAAATAAACATATATTAAAGAAATACAGGATCTGGGCAATTTTCATCAGGTTTTATTCCTAGCAGTTACTCTGACTCTTCATAAACTGTTTTGGAAATTATATTTTAATTGTTTGTCATATTTACCCACTTGACGCCTTCAGACTATTTTTTTTTTCCCATTAAATTGAACACCAAAACATATGTTTAACTTATTTATATACACATTCTCAATCTCAAAACATGCGGATAACCATCTCCTTTACTCCTGAAGTGGACTTAATATGTTAAATTTTGACTGGTAGTAAATTTTTATAGTTGAGTTATAAACCTCTGGGAAATGGTGGGGTGGATTATCACAGAAATGCTAATACAACCCTAACTCCAGCAGTGATGTTGTAATATAAACATCATTAAGTTTCCATTCTCACAGAACACTTGGTGTACAGAATATTTACATTTATAGTACTACAGTGTATCTTACAGTATCCCTCCAGGTAACAGCAAAATGATAGTTTCATGAGGAAACTTATGTGACGTTATTTTAATATACCCATGCTGATTTAAGCTCAGAGAAGCTCAGGAGCAGGATTGTCATAATGCTTTCCTATATTAGGCTAGAAAGCATTTAGTCCCTTTTAACTATTAGTTTAGTAGTTGCTCAGAGAATGGCAAGAATTCAAAGGACTTTTTATTCCTCTGCCTTCTATGGCTTCTACAGTAATTATATTGTCGTGGATAGTGTTGTTGTTTTTTTTTTGGTTTTTTTTTTTTTTTTTTTTTTTCCCTTTTCCTGTTGTTCAAATAAATCTAGTATTCAGACTGGCTTTTTTGTAAGGTTCAGGTACAAAATGTGTTTTTTTTTTTTTTTTTTCCAATGTGTTTTTGCTAGCTGTTTGTATATTTACTGATTTACCTCTGCACGGTTTACACTAGGTGTCATTTACTCTTAAATGCCAGTGGATAACTGCTTTGCATTTTAACCATGACAGGGAAAACTGTAAGGGGGGAATCATTACACTGTTTGGAAGCAGATAATTAGCGCTGCACCCTTTTCTTGTCTTATTTTAAGAATAGTAATGAAAGAGGAAAAAAGAAAAAAAAAAAGGAAAATCCATTGAAAAAGAGACTGATCTTTTGTCACTGAGAATGGACATTAAGGAGGTAAGAGCCATTGATGAGGGCAAAAAAAGTCTCAGATTTACCTAAGTCAGTAAGGGGCAATGCAAGTTCATGTGAAGTCACTTGCAGCATTTCAGCCTGGTGAACTATTCTCCAGCACTTATGCTCATACCAGCATGGCTGTGTTATTACGGTTTTGTTTTCTTCTCTGAAGATGAAGACACATTTATATTTTTGAATATACAAGGGAATTTGCCTGAACAGAGTAAGAAGCAAATTTTGTATAAGTCACTTGTGTCTTTGAAATATTTAGAATGTACAGATTAATTTCAGGTCTGATGTTCAAGGGTTGAAAAGACTGAACCTACAAGACTGTACAAGAGAGTGTGTTTGCGTGTGCTGTTTACGTGATGAAGGTTAACTAAACAGACAAACAGGAGTTATTCATAACAACTCCTTGTGTTACTAAATAAATGTGATATTGCTATACCTTAGGTATGAGTGTTCTGAAATAAAGTATTTCCACCAAAGTGTAGTGGCCCAAGTGAGGGCTACTAAAAAGTAGCATCATTCTTCCTTAGAATGCACGTAGAAAGGCAACTAAAGATTACCTCTAATGGCGAAGAAAGGGCTGTGGTGAATCTTTTGCTCTGAAAACGCATTTGGGCTAAGATTTTTCCCAGAATCTGTCTGAAAAGCTATTCTGTAGCATTCCACTGCAACAGTAATTTACTGGAATTATGACTGTATCCCTGCAGAGCTTTGTTTGATCCAAAACACACAGCAGCTACCAAGTACTCTTCTGTAGAGTGCATGCAGCTATAAGAGAATGACATTTCAGTTAATTAATCTGTGGAAATATTGTTAGAGAGAAAAAGACTAATGTTAAGGACTTGACAGATTCTACTTACTTTCTGAAAATAATTTCATGACAAAAGATTCCAGCAACAGGCATCAGTACCAGCAAGTCACCTTGCTAATCTGTTCCTTTTTGTTTCTTTGCATTCAAAGAGCACTCAGATATTTTCTGTTGCAATGACTCTAATTTTAAATTAAGGACAACAAAATAATAGGAAGAATAAAGTTCCATCAGAGAGAAAGAGAGCATTTGAATTTTCTTTACAGCCTTTGCTGAAATGAAATTAAAATGGTTGCTGGTCTCTGTAAACTACTCCAGCTTTTCAGAAACTTCACTCATAGCAACAGCCACAGCATATGTAGGTACCTAATTGCAATTATGTTTACAGTTGTGTATAGATGTTTTCCCCTTTAATGAGATTTTATCTAAATATTGTCCTCCATGACTTCATCCTCTTGAGGTACTGAACCTTGAGACTGTTTCCTTAACTTTGCCCTAAATGATATGTCTTTCCACCAATACGCACATTTAAGTCGCATGACCCTGTGACTAGTAGCTTACTTTGTTTTCATATGGTCTGTAACTCAATCAGAAACACTATGCTGGTAAATGCTTGTCATTTTAATTTAATTTTTTTTTTTTAAGTCTAATTTCTGTTGTCTCAAGGGTAGATAAGTATCAGATCCTTAATAGGGCGAAAACTATTAAAATTCAAAAATATATGGAACTTTGAGAAATTACCTATGACAGAGGAATTTGCTGAACAAATTGAGAAAGTGACTGTGAGTGTGCATGTAAACATAGCCATTGCTGTATATTTTAATCTATTTTTATGATGCTGAATGTACACATTGACTAATGTGTCCTGGGCATACAAAAAGGCTATCTTTTGATCTTGTATTGGAAGAAAAGAACTGGTCTTGGGCAGGGAAGAAGTGTGACACACTCTAGTAGGCTCCTCTGTTTGGTCAATGAGGCTCCCTAGATGTGGAATTTTTGGAAGCACTTATCCCTGACCTGTGATAAAATCAGTCATTAGAAAGAGCAAGTCAAAGGACTCCAGAGCAAGAATAGCTAATGTTCAAAAAGTGTTAGGCATTAGATGGTCAAGGGGTAGTGAGAGAATGCAGCTTCTCAGTGTTCACCTTATGATCTCAAATGGGACCTGTGAGAATGCTAGCTGTCCTATTTTGGGAAGTAGGCTTGCTGGCAGTAAGGGATAAGTCTGAATGGCAGGACTGCATATTCGGGATCAATGACCCTTGACTAGATCTTTTTCTCTCTCTGTGTAATTAAAAATTCTGCACTTATCATGTAGGTTGATTTTTGTACTCCACCTTTGCACTTGAAAAGGAGAGAGATGTTTTTCTTCAGTGGAGTAAATGTGGAGGCACTGGACCTGTGATGGGCTACCAGGTTGCTGGGACATTGCAAATGGAGGTAGTTGATTATTTGAAAAGTTGTAACTAGTCAGGAATGCATTCCTGGTGCTTTCTCACAGTAGTGGTACTCACAGAGGGACCTTTTATAAGGGCACTCCTGAGTTAACTGGGCCCTTTGGAAGTCACTACCTTGAGAGTTGTATCAGTTCACATCTAAGAAGTGATTTTATTTTATTTTTTTTCCACTCATAACTGACACAAAACCAATCAAACAGAAACTTTGTATCTGAGACACAATTTCTTTCCTCTCCTCCCTGCTTTTCTGTCCTTCAGGTACTGCCCATAGCAATACACTCCACCTTTTTCCTTGCTTGTCTTACTACCCACAAGCCTTCACAAAATACAATTGAGAAATAAAAGGTTTTGAGAAAGTGTTTTAATTGCTAACATGGAATCTCTTTTCAGGCCTCTCCGTGTTCATTTCTCTTGCTAGAGAAATTTCTCAAAGGGGAGGAAGGGAAAGTATAATAAGTTTCCGGTGCGCAGCACAAAAAAGATGAGGCAACTACTTTACTTAATTCTTCTCACGAAGTCTATTAACTGCAGCGATCTTTTCAAAGTCATTAAGTTGTATTATGTTAAAGCTAATTAGCATTCCAATTTGTGGAAGTTGTTTTCTGTTTTTGTTGTTGTTTTTGTTTGCTTTTTGCTTTTTTTTTTCCTTCTCCATAAAAATACACAGTAGAGTTTGGAATAATTAGAGAACAGAAATAAATCTGAGCTGAAAAACTGTCTTGAACATTTCAGTGCCAGAATTTTCATTCCCCAACAGCACTTAAGCTCTGAAAGAACAAAGTAAATGTCTGGCTGAATTCATGCTCAAAAGCAATCTGTTGAAATCCATTTTCGTACATGATTGAATATCAGTGGAACTTTGTACTACATTATATATGTAAGAATTCATTGTCATGACTGTTTCTTAGTAATTTTTGTGAGAAGTTCAACTTTTTCATGGGGTAACTTCTTGCACTTCAGTATTCGAATGTTATCTTGGTGGATTTGGCAAACTGCTAATCCTAAAACCAAAAAAATGTCCCCAACGGAAGAAGAAAGGATTCTGTAGGAAATGGATCCAACTTCACCTACTGTGCTCTTTCTGTTGATACCTCACTTTGTCTTTCATAACAAAGGCAAAGTTGACAGTTTTTACAAGTTTTGGAGAGTATTTGCTATTCTGGAGACAATCTGAAATCTTTGGAATGACTTTTTAAGAAGCATGGTATTTGAGTATGAAAATTAAATGTGTACCTTACTGCTTAAACAAATTCTTCTAAACTACTTATTATGTCTCTGTCAACAAAATGCTTACATGTGAGCTCAACTCTGTGGTTCAAAGCATAGCTAGTATTACGTGGAGGCATACTAAATTGAAGAGGGAGAGAACAGAGGTGTAAGTTTTGTCAAAAATATTGTCAGGAAGCTATCTCAGGTTTGAAATGGAGTGGGAGGTAGGGGAGAAAGAGGTGTTTGTCACAAAATAGCTGTCAGCCTAGTGAAGAAGGCACTGACCTTTGGGATTGAGGACCCTCCTTCAAGCTCTAGTCCTAGAACTGGCTTGTAAGCTAAATGTAGAAAGGGAGTAATATTTTTATTTTTTTCTTGCCATAGACTTTCCTGTGTTTCTTAAAATGTGATTGTAAAATTGTACAAGGATGAACTACTGAATGTAAGCATTTCTTTGCATATCACCTCAGTCATCTACAAAAGGATTGCCCTCAAATGAAAGGATATAGCAGCTGGTTTTGCACAATGCACAGAAGCATTTTCTGTGTGTGTGGCAGAGATGTCTGGGATCTTCCTGCCTGTTATCACCAGAACACTGTAGATACCACCTGGGTAGAATACCATGTTTTTAAATCCTCCATTTTACCATTTTATTTGTGTATCTGTGAGCTACTCTTGCCCCCCAACCCTGGAAGATTTCATAAGCTCCTCAACACTACTATTCCTGTTCCTTCCACTTCCAACGGGCACTTCATCACAAATGACACTCAATATACTATGTTTTGAGCACTGTGAAGGCTAATATCAGAGAAGACCATGGATTTTATACCCAGCAGCAGTGTTCTCAGTTATTATGATGGTGGAGGCACGTACAATACATTTCTAAGTACTTCAGAGACCAAAGCTGACCCTTTCTGGGATAACTTATGGAAAGGTCTCTCTAGTGTCAGTTTGTCAGCGTAGTTTCCTTTCTGAAACCTGTAATTGAGAATCTGGGAAAAAAGTGCATTTTGCAAGAACTCCTATAGAAATGCAAGTACTAAACTGAAGGTAGCAGTGAGAGAGGTTGCAATTGCTAGTGGAAGATGACTTGAGAATAAATTGATTTTAAAACCAGCAGTTTTATAGCTCCCTTCCTCAAGATAATAGAGACTTGGTACAGGTTACAAAAAGTCTATCATAGCAATAAAAGCTTTATAAAAATATTTGAAAAATCTTATTTTTATAGAAATATAGCTACATAAAATCTAGTGCCAAAGGAAACATCAAATGCTATTTTAATTGTAACATCCAACTAACATTGCTGTCAGTGCAGTGCACATAGCCCATACAGATTCATATTTTTAGATCTGTGCATAGTTTTAATTAGGTCTAGCTCCAAGTTTCATATCCAGGTGAGCAAATAGGTATTGCCTTAGAGTCTGCAGGCATTTTTGTGTATTTTTGGGAAATGGAGTACTGTTATTTGCCATTAGTCTTGGATTAGAATTTATTTCCTCAGTCTTGTGTTCTCCTTTGCCCTTGTTGATCAAATGTGTTCAACGTGATTTTCATGCATTGAGTAATACATGCACAGTGGATTAATCTCTTACTTTTGCTTACAGTTTAGTGGAGATGTAAGAAAATCAAATTCAAAGGCCTATTCTGGTCCTCCAGCAACAGTGCAAATCACCATTTCCCACATCGTTGGCAATGACTCCAGCCTTAAATCTTCTGTTGTATTTGGGATGGAAGAGTATTTGTGTCCCCATGGTTATGATCAGAAATGTTATGCCAGATATGAAAACTATTTATTTTTCTTGCTCATGTTTAGAGAGGCAATGGGGAAGAATGTTACTTGTGAAAAAAAGAAAACTTTTTCTGTGTCTTCAATCAAGACTAGATTCTGCTAAGATGCAGAAGTTGGTCAATATAGTAGTAATATTGAAATTATTTTCTGTCCACTTGCTTGTTAACTTCATTAACAGTTTTGTGGTAGCAAAGTGTCATCTGTGTTCTGCATATATCTCAATGCTAAACAAACCTTAGCAAACTTCACCACCCTCTGTTACACAATATATTTTTTAGAAGCATTTTACATCCTCCCTGCCCAGGGAAGGGAGTCTAAAATTAGACTCCTAAATTGCTAGGGAGGTTGGGATTTCCAGAACCTTTAAGTGACTCATAATTACTTCTTATTAAATTAATTCAGACTTCTACAATAATCTTCTTCTTCCAATACAGGTGAGAACACTTTCAAACACTGGACAGTAAGCCAATAAATAACGTGACTGTTTATGGCCACTTTTGTGGTAGAAAGACTACTAAGCACAATACATTATTAACTTATGAAAAGTAGGAAAAAAAATCTATTAAGAGAAAGATAAGGAAAAATACCCTCTCCTACAGACCATTATGTTCAGTGTCAATAGACTACATATACAAAAAATAGGTGTTAGATATGGAAATAAAATGGATTTTCATGGAAAAGTGGGTACCCCATTTTAGCCTGCACCTTTGAAAAAATCTCCAGCATCCAAAACCTCTTCAGTGGAATATACTGAAAATAAACTATATTAATTGAGTAGTCGGGCTCTTGGCAGCCATAAACCAGGGATTTTTTTTTTTTTAAATTATTTTTGTTCTTTAATATTTTAAGACTAAGAGTTATGGAAATGTCACCTTTAATCCAGAAAATAACGTGTTCCTCTGAATCCTATCATTTCATGCTGAGTTTAGTTATAAGGCAGAAGCAGACTAAGTTGCTCTACTTTAGTGTTACTATTTTGGTTTTCTTTACTCAAGGTGTTTTTAATGTCTCTGATAAAAAATGAACCTTTTCCATACTTTCTCAAGGGAATGGATGCTTTCTGTGCTTTGCTGATATTGTGGAAATGTAGATGGGAGTTAGCCATTTAGTAGGATTTGCCTGTCATAAGTTTGGCATGGTGTTAGGTGAAACAACTAATCTCTAAGCATTAGGAGTTGTGTACTTTGAAATCACTCCTCTGTTTTGTGTATGTGTTGATTTTTTTTTTTTTTTTTTTCCCTCCAAAAAGTCATCTTTTGTACCTGATAAATGTTTTCATATTATGGTAACTGTACTTTGTATTGTATTAAGCTTATCTTTTCAAAATGCCGTTATGGTCATGCTTACAGTTCAGTAGGCAGACACTTTCTGGAGGTGACTGGGTATTTCTGAGCACAGAAAATGAATTGAGGAAACTTTAATCCATAGGCTGTTGCTTGAATTCTTTATCAAGTGGATAGCTGCTGAAGTTGTGTCTTTCATGCACTTTGAACCACATAGAAGGACCCTTTGAATAAGTTATCTTGTGTACAAGTGATTGTCTACAGTACAGACACTTAGTAGAAGGACAAGACTTGCTTTCATGATTAATTGTACTGAGAAAGTGCAGGATTTCTTTCCAGTCAATTCCATCACTTCTAGAAAAACCTGTCTGTCTTTCAGGGAGAAATGGGGAAGATAGGGTATATGCATATAAATAATAGGTTGGTTTTGCCTTTGGTGGGATGAAAAGTGGGCAGGTACTGCAGAAGCTAGGCCTTAAAAACTGAACCAACCTGTGTCAAAGTTTTTATATAAAAACAGTGTAGGAGAAATATCAGAAAGGGATCAAGTTGATTTTAGAATGAAATTAGGCTTTGAAAACTATCTATTCATAAACAGTTGCTTGAATTCTGTCAACTGTTTTGCTCTCAGACCATTTTGCAGTTGGTGGGCATCAGTAGCACAACAAGCATTGTCAGCAGAATTGATTATAATTGCCCTTTGCTAACAGTTTCAATAAAAAGACACTGAATGTGCTTTAGGACTAGGTATCTCTTATGTCTAAGGGTGGTCATCTCAGTAGATGCTGAAGTACTTCTGTGGTTATGCGTGCACTATCCGATGTGCTGAGCAGAGTGCCTCGGGCTGCAGCTCCATCAGATGGTAAATCTGGCTTTTGAGTGGAGTGCAACAAATGGCTCAAATGCAAAGCACAGAAACAGTATAACCCCACTCTGCTGTCTCAGCAGTTCTTGCTCAGTCATTTAGCGTCTGTCCTCCCACAGCAGGCACAGATTTGGCATAAGCATTGAATTGCTTTCTGTGTGGGTGGCTGAAGAAATATATAATGGTGTGCTTGCACTTGATCCAGATCACATTTGTTCTGCCAGCGGGTCAGACAATACATATATTAAGTATCGATAAATGTTGAACCATGGCTTTGAATGTCCAAGACTTTTTCTCCAAAGTACTCAATTTAAAGTTTGGTAGGTTTTGTTTCATTTACATGAAATAATAGGGAGCTATTTTGGGCTCAGTAGCTGGCTTCTCTTGCTGTGTATATTTCCTGTAGAGAAACTGATACAGTTTCAATTAAAAATTGTAGAAGAAAAATAGAATTTTGACTTTTAAATTTTTATATTTTTTCAACCTTTATATTTTTCACACTTTTCTAATTTCAGGGGAAATTTTTATATATATATATATATGTGTGTGTGTGTGTGTATTTTTTTCCCCCCCCCTCTCTCCACAAAAAAAAGTGTTTCTCACAGAGTTTTGAATTTTCCTTCTTCTGGAGGAAAAATGTAGGAAGCTCAGGAAATGAATTAAAATGGAAAGACTCTACTTTGCCTCTGCCTTGCACAAAATGTGGCAAGACATTGAGGAAAACCCCCAGTCAACATACTTTTGATCCAACACCATTTTCAGCAGAAATAAATACCCTATAAAAAGTTCCTGTAAAACAGTTTTATTTATAAGCTCTGCTTCTTGTGTCTTCTCATATGTTTCAAACAGGCATAATTCTTTTGGTAATGCACGTTTATTTAGGACCAGAAAGTCCTGAGATGAAATATGCTGTTCTGGATATGGTCTATTATGACTATTGATGAAGGAGCAAAATGGAATACCACAGCACAGTTCAGGTTGTAATCCAGCAGTATTGGTTCAGCCAGATATTGTGTGAAATCCTACCATAAGACTTCATTGGCACTTTTCAGACGATTTTTGAGAAATCCAGGCCAATATCTCTTATCTCAAGGAAAATAACAGCTGCTTGCATGAGGGCTAATGTTTTGCTCATGTAGATGATGAGCTATTAGTTCTTGATTCTTCAGTCTGTAAGCACCTTTGGGACATGGCTACTTGTGCTATGCCATTTTCTTTAGTAGTTTCCAGATCAGCCTTTGTTCCTGGGAGATGATAAATGGAAAACAAACAAACAAAACCAAAAAACAAACAGAAACAACAAATCAAACCCAACTATATTTACATTGTTGGATTTTGGTTTTAGCATTTCTTGGGACTGTAGAGGTTGAAACTTGACACTGGGTCTGGAGTTTTCACTTCTTACTCTTGCTCTTATCTTCTCCAAAGCGACTCAATGTCATAGAAAATATGGCTACAAAATTTTGTGATATCAACAGAGATATGATTAATATATGCCACAGCAAAAGGCTACCAGGATACAAGTATGTATCCTACCTTACTAAGTATAATAAACATGTGAAAAAGTTATTGCTCTCCCATTTGGATTTAAAAAGTAGAAAATACCTAAGAATGATACCTAACAATCATGATGAAATGAAGAATAAAGTTATTCAGATTTTACAGGCAAAACCAGTCTCCTTCCAGTCTGTGTTGATATAATAGGCCAATTAATTTGATAAAATGGTGCATCATTTTTAAGGTGAGATACTTAGGGTAAGGCAATTGGAAAAAAAATTGCAGTTTCAAGAGCCATGCACAAATGCTGTTTCAGCATATCACTAATTAGCTTGCTACCCTAGACTGTCCCAAATTAATCTCTTCTGCTGTGTGCACTGTATGTAGCTAGTAATCATGATTGATTACCGAACAGAATTGTTGCAGAACCACTGAACACATGTGATAAACTTGCTGGAACAGAATGGAGAATTTTTCTGTACATGTTCTGTTAGCAGCATAATATTGAGAAGTGTGGTCTGGAGTCTGGGCAGACTTCAGTGACTAATGAAGCTTGATTAGAAGCTGTAGAAATTTATTTAATTGTTTTGTTTAATTTTTAATGGTAAGGTGTGACCTTTAAAAGTTATTCACAAAAAAGCAGTGAGAACCACATGTGTTCCTACTAATAGGAAATGCTCAAAACATTAGGGCATTCACTGCAAGTGATGCTTCATGAATTTGTCTTAATTCATTCTAATTATAGACTTGAACTTCAGTTGTCTGAGTGCCTTTACTGCCATGCTCTGTTTCCAGGGATACATTTCCCTTGTTGGGGCTGTTCCATTTTGAATAACTAATCAAACTTCCATTGAACGAGTACTCTAACATCAGTTTCTTGCATCTTAAAGTACTCTAATCACTGTCATACAAACTCAGGCTGCCTCTTGGTGTGGTTAAATGAATTTTTAATTTTATAGAATAGAACAGATCCAGGAAAGGGTTTGAGAGATCTACCTCAAAGTAGCTAATGACCTGTTCAGCAAAGGCACTAACCTCATGTGGGGAACTGGCTGAAACTGGCTGAAATCCCTGTTCTAAAGAGGATATATAAAAGACTTGCAGCCACGCAAGAATGGTCAAGACTTTTAGCTGCTGATCATTTTAGAGCTGGACTTTCAAAAAAGCAACTCCTCCTGGGAAAGAGGCAGTATTACATAATTAAATATTTTGTTCAGTGTTTTATAATCCACCATGTAACCTAGTGACCCCAACCCATTTTTGCTTTGCTCTCCCACCCAAAGCCAATGAAAATTTTTTCACAGGAATCAAACTTCCTTTACAATCCTAATTAATATTTCTTATTTTCTTTTCCTAGCTCTGTACCAATTTAACAAAATCACAATATGAATAAAAACCTCATGTATAACCAAAATGCAGCCATGAACTCATTTTATATATTAATGTGTATTAGTAACCATTCATTTCCTAAATTTTGCTGCGAGCTCTGAGATAGCAAGCAAAAATATACGAAGGAGTATAGGTATTTCTTGTACCTGCAACTCCTACTGTGTGCCCTCCCAAAGGCCAAACAGAACTTACCCCTAATTGCTTGTATATGTGTAACTGCAACAGATTTTAGCTACCTTTTTGTCTTTCTCGGCTGTACCTCTGTGGTAATAAGGCCCAGGAAGGATGCATAAATTAGCTCATACAACATTATGGTATCCTAACGTATGCAACAGTTGAAACTTACCATTTCTAACCTCTCTCTGAAGTGGGAAACATCCAATTTTTCTTCTCACATATGTCTGGGATGGTTTTACAGTGCTTTAGGTATGAATCAGATTTCTTTAATGTCTTGCTGAGGGGAGTAAACATACTGGGGCGTGCCAGAATAGTGAGTAAGTTATGGGTTACATCTGTGAGCTGATTCCAACATCACCCACTCTCTTCACTCTGCCTTTGTGAGAGAGTGAGTTTTCTTCTCTGGTGAAACACAATGTTATTTTCGCTTGTCCATCTTGAAGAATAATTAGAAATGTACTAGAACATATTCAGTAATTAACCTCCAATTATAAAGTTTCAACTTCAGGTAGACTCTACTCACTATATATATATTATTTGGTGAGAGTGTAGAAATTGCTATGATCAATAGTAAGGACTGATCAGCAAAGAAAGCAAAAAAAAAAGCAATATCAAATTCAAGATACTATTTGACTTGATGTTTATATGGAGATTCCAATATGAACATTTAGACTCTAAAAATGTGGATCTTTATCTTGAAATCTAGATGACATGATAAGCAGTGTCCATACTTTCAGTGAGGGGGATTAAGAGCTTTTATCTTTTTAAGTGTAAAAATCACATACAAGGAGGGGAAAATAAAGACCTCATAAGGAAATGCATTATGATTGTCAGAGAATATCTATGGACACTTGAGTGAGAGGAAGGTGGATAGGGGAGGCTGAGGTCCTAGTTTGTGAATGATATGATGCCTTGAATGAATAATATGCATACCAGGTAGCAGCCTTATCTATGAAGCTAGGTAGTAACTAGATTGTGAAGGGGAGGTGGAATTAGGAAATGCACCAGGTGCTTGTAAAAGATCTGTTAGTGCTCCAATGATTTGCTGACTTCTAAGGGAGATGCATGTAGGTCTTAGTGGCAGGAAGATATCAGCCTAGGATCGGTAATCCTTCATTTGTCAGTCAAAATATTGTCTGGTTTTGATGTACATGCTTAATTAGAACAAATCAGGCAGAAATTTTTACTTCAAAACCAAAACAAATAACACTTCCCACACCCTCCCCTGCTTACATACAAAAAACCCAAGCCTTAGACTGTATGATAGTCAGAATGGATATTAGAAACGAAGTTCAGAACAAGGAGTCAGCCAAGGAAAAATCATAGTTTAACAATATGATGGGCAAATGACAGAATAATAGCCAGGGAACGGTTTGGCAGCAGTAGAAAGCAATGTGGAGGTAGCTATAACTCTGATGGCTTTGCTGCCTCTTGCTCATCTAAGAACATTCAATGGCCATGTAAGTAGCAGTATATGTTGTAAAATATTTTTTGGTAATTTTTTTTATTTCTAAAGTTATTCAAGTTTGTGGGAAATGCATGCACCCAATAATTATATATAGCAGGTGTAAAATGAGTGCTTATTTTATCCAAAGTGAACAAAGCAGATATTTCGCTGAGTATCTCTAGTTAACAGATAATGTCAATAGAATAGGATGTTATCACAAGATAATGGTCTCCTGCTGCTTGATAAGTGCTGAGTCGAAATCACAATGTTTATTTTCAAGGCAGGGGACATTGATCCTGTGACAACTTCCTATTTCAATGACATTCTTGCTATTACATTAGATTGATGTGCTTATGACCATTTTGTTTAATGGATATTAGTTTAGTAAAGAAACAAGCGACAGCTGCTTATTGTGTGCCTATTCAATACAGTAGCTACAGTCTGATTGGTTCAAGAAAAGAACTTGTGTGATAAGCATAAAAGGTATAGATTTTCATTTTAAAAAGGGGATTCTGCTGCTATGAAAGAAGTGGTTAAACTTTTTTTTTTTCTTAATCTCTGTTACAAAAAACAATTGTTTACTTCACAGAATTGCGTTTTGATGTAATTCTGAGCAACAAGAAGTTCTTGGCAAAAAAAAAAAAAAAAAAAGATAAGCTAAGAGTGAACATTGCTTTGCAAAACCTGATCTGCTGAATATTTGAGCTTTTCAGCTGGGAGCTTTTCCCAGGTGAAAACTGGTAATTTGTTCTTTGGAGAACAAACAAATAACAAAAATGCTTTCAGTACTGGAATTACTATTTTACCACTCTGGAGTAGACTGTGTAACACATTAAAAACAGAGAGCAGATTAATTCCCAAGAGTAAAACAACCTTTTACTGTAAAACATTTTCACTGCAAGCCATAGAGTAAAGTTTTAGTGTGCACGCTCTCTCCTTTTTACATTCCTGAATATTTTAGTGTCATTACCAAAGCCGAACTTTTAATTTTTTGTACTTTGTTTCACCTTGTAAGAGAAGGCAAAAGACAATTTTTTCACTACACTGAATTTTAGGCCTTGGAAGAGGTTTTGTAAAAACTAGCTTGTTTTGCATGGCTGAAGGAAAAAGTCTATTGAAGAAAAGTCATTTAGCCTTCAGAAAAATAGAAATTCTTACTTGACTAGCAGCTAAGGAAAGCCTTACTTAATTTTTCAAAATTGTCGTTACTTTCATGTAAGTAGCAGAGAAAACAAGGGAGGGAAGAAGAGAATAGAATAACCTGATCCATATTCTCAGTGGGGAAAAATGCTTATCTACAAATGTAATATCATCTATGTCCACCAGTAGTCCTATTGATTTTAATGGGTCAAAGTGTCTAATAATACTTTATTACACTGAAAGTGGAGGGTAGGAATGTGACCTGGATGATCTAGTGTTAAAGCAGAGGACTTAATTATTTCTATTTTCTTGTCACTGCAGTAATTCTACACTGCACATTTATGAAAACGTGGGAGGAAGAGTGCATGCATTTGTATGTGTGTGGGAGAAAATGGAGGAAAAGTAATTACGTGGAACCTCCACACACACAGTCAGGAAGCACAACATCATGTTGTATTTTATTAAATTACTTCCTTCAGAAAACCATGTTGAAAATTTTAAGACAGCTTACTTTGCAAGGGCACTGTAATAAGAAAATTTCCAACTACAGATGTAGTTTGGATTTATGTCAACTACAGTGTCTGGTGATCATCAAAAAACTTCTGATTCAAAACATGTAAGAATGTGCTTGGTGATTTTTCTTTCAATACAGATCAGATACTGGAAAAAGACTTTCTCGTTCCAGCATTTCTGCTTACTTTTCTCCTTGAAATCTATAAAATGATACAGAAACCACTTTGAAATCTGCAGAAAGACTGAGTTAGGTGTAAGAGAGGGACGAAGGCTGGCTTAGGTAATGTTCATACATAAATCATAAGCCAAATTTTCTACTGATAAAAGTTATTTTTTATTTATAGCAACTGAGAATCCATCTATGTTTTTTTTTCTCTTAGATGATCTCTTTTTTTCAGGTGTCGGTTATCTTACATAGCTGTAGAAAGTCCACCATTTCCTTTCAATGAGAAATCTTTTCAAGGACTGGACAGTGATTATTAAGGGCTATTTTATAACACATCAGAAGGATTAAAATTCCAGTTGCCTTTGCTTTGAGCTGATGGAGATAATAATGTTAGAACCCTTCAATGTGGAAAACGAGTTTTAGAGAAAAATTGACTTTTAAATGTCTTAAAAAAAGGAGATGGCCTGGATTCAAATACTTTTAGGCAATCAGAGGATTGTTTAAACTCTCTGGTATTGCCATTTATGCACTAAGAATAATGTTAAAAACATCTCAGATGACAGGTAGGTGTATCAAAGCCCAATGAAAATGCAATTGTGGGACAATAGTCTTGAAAACTGGATTTATAACTGGTAGAAATGTTTTATAGTGAAATGAGAAATTATTCTCAGGTTGCTGATGATACCAGAATACAAGTACTTCTATGCATGAAATTTCTATAGAAAGGATATGGGATATATAAAAAAGTCTTGATTTTGCTCATTAAATTACTTACATTTCTTCAGACTATTAGATCTTGTCAATCCTCCGTTGTAACACAGAGAAGCTGTGTAAGTGGAGACACATCTTGTCTAGGTCACATACCTTTGCCTAGAAGTAAGTGTAGGACTCAGTGAAACAGAAGTGTTTCACTGCCTGGATCTTTTTTGAAGTTATAGTGGGGGTTCTGGAGTGTTCCAATTTCTGCAGTATTTCTCATGAAGGAAACAGAGGCCTAGTCTATGTTTTGTAGGACAAAGAAATCAAATGTCAGTAAAAAAAAAAATCTCTTAACTGCCCAGCATTGATTCCTGCTGTGGTAGGTTGACGGTTACATTGCCCAGAAACTATTTCATCTATGAAACAGGGAACAAAGTTTACATACAGGAAAAAAACCCTGTGTCACTTGATCGTACTGATTAGGAACTGGACCTATTTTCGTCCATTTCACAACCTTGGAAAGAAGTTTAAAGCAAAGGTAAGTCCTTAGTGCCTTAGCCCATCCCAATTCTAGCTGAGCTGCACTGTTCTTGGAACAATTTGTGAAGGATGTTGCAATATGTAGAAGCTCTAATGTATACAGTAAGTTCCATAAGTTGTATGAAAACAGAAGGGAGAAACTAGAGCAAAATTCTTTGGGCCTTACTCTCACTGTGGGCAACCAAAAAGAGTGAGGTAAAGAAGACTTCTAGCAACTGCAGGCTTGTGTGTGAGGTGGTTGATTCTGAGCAGAACTGTGAAGTCTTAAACAGTGAAATACTGCATAAAGAAACAGCTATCTAAGAAGTATTCTGCTTATCAGAGAGATGAATTCATTTACTGCTGATAAAAATGATGTATCAATCTAACAAGATACCTGTCAAAACTATCTCTCTGTTCACTTTCTTATCTGGAATATGTGCCATAACCCTATGGATAAAAAGAAATACATAAGAGAATAGTTGGAAATTAGCCTGATTTGTATCCACCTGGTTTCAATTGCGTCCGCTGCTGTCAAATGATTGACAGCATAACATAAATCAAGGTGGTTTTTTTACTTATTGATATAATATGAACTGCAAAAAGATTAAAGTCTCATTTACATAACCTGAGATGAAAGAAGGTGAAATATTATAATTATCTTTTCAAGCTAAATTTGCACTGCCATTTAAAATTAACCTATGCAAATGACAGGTTAAAGCCCAGGAAAGCTCCAGCCCTGTTTGGAAAAAATACAATCAATTTCCCATCATGAGTGTGTTTTTATGCTAGCAATCCAATTAGTCACTTGGATCCATAAATATATACCTATATAATAAATTTTTTTTTGCCATGTTTTTTTCTTGACTTTTAGCCCCCCAAAGATACTCAGGTTATGAAGTCTGCATCCTTATTTGCATTGAGTAGCACTCTAAATATTACAAGGATTATTTATACAGTAATGTGACTTCTTACTTAGCCTGAGTGAGGATAGTTAAGCACAATTATGTTCACAATTAAGCTGAGAATCTATATTCTTTACAGTTCATAGGTGTGTGGAATGACTTTGGCAAGGTTTGTTTGAGAAAGGAGATAGTGGTGTTTTTTTTTTTTCTTTTTTCCCCAGCAAACCTGCATATTCAAGAACATATCAACTAAGGGCCTTTGTTACACCTTGGTTTATACATATTCTGAAGGAATTTTCAAAAACAAGAGCCTGCATTCCCACATAATTCCTCCCTGGCTTGGGAGGAATTCGAATACAGAGGCAGACACAGACAACTGCCCTTAGTAAACTGACATGTCTGATCAGGTGGATCCAAGAAAATGGAATACATTACATGAGCTCTGAACTTGGCCTTAGCCATGTACCCTCAAGGCAGATATTTCACACTTGGCAGTTAGTGTCCTCCTTAATCATGACCAGCCTCAATTTTTTATTAAGGGTGAATAAAGAAATGGAAATTTTAGCGAGTGCAGGCCAATGCCTTACTCAGTGCAGCAGAGTTTCATGGGAAGGAGGACTGGACTGATCAGGAAGCTCATTTGTATGTATGAGGGAGCACTGTGCCAGAGACTTCTGGGACAGCAAATGATTTTCACTACTTCTGCAGATAAAATAACCCTACAGAGGTTCTTGTCTGTCTTACAGGTAGTGTCTACAGAAATTAAGTCAAAGCCAGAGACATTATTGTGAAGTGAAAACCTCAAATTTCCCAGTTGATAACTTGTTCATTTTTCAAAATTTGGGGTAAGTGGAATTTGAAAGTAGTGCAAAAAATTTTGATAGCCAATCTAAAACAAGTAGTTTTAAGGCAAAGGAGCAATGGAGGCCTGGTTTATGTCTTAGGCCTCTGACAACCTCCTCCCATCCCACTGCAAAACCTCAAACTCAGCACTGAGATACTTCTGGATCTCTTCTGTGTTCTTGAGGACTGCCCTCATAATGTTGTCAGTCCTCCTGAATCTCAACCTGCTTTCTGATTTACTCACTGGCTGAGAGACAGTGTACATGCTGTGGCTGGTCTAGGGCACAACTCATGCAAATCAGCCAGATAGTAAATACGTGTTGACCAGCCCAATAGGGGCTGTCAAATACTTAGTTGTCTCTGCCTTTTCTTCAGCAGGAGTACTAATACAGTCTCTACCATTTCATGAGACACCGATTTTCACAAAATTCACATAATAGCTTTGAACCCTGACTGCCAAATTTGATAGAAATTAGTCAATGAGAGAGAGGAATGTTTGACACCCTGTGCAGTCATGTCAGATGTTTCCTTGCAAAATCAGAATATAAAATTAAGGGGAGGGAAAGGGAGAAAGGGAGAGAATTATTTAAATAGTAATGAATGGAATATTTCTTGCTGAAATGAAAGACTGAAACGTTTCATTTAGTTTGACACAAAAGGTTCTATTCACCGTGAAATAAAATATTTTGTTCTGAGGCGCTTATGGGAAAGTAAAGAAAATGAGCGACTAGAGTCAAAAGCTGACAGAGGAAAAACATTACCCTTGAAAAACAAGTGCTAAAATCTATCTCTACATAGCATTGTGGATCTGAATTGTACTGCTTCCATATTTGGAAGGAGGATTAAGTCCTATTTTCCACCTTGTTTTGACACTGCTCAACTATCCATACCTTTAAAGTATCTGAAATTCTTCATCTTTTAGTACCACTACTTCTAATAGGTTTCTTTCAGGGTCACAATGGGTGCATAAGGATATGCGCATGTTAGAGAGAGAAAGACGGAAGATTTGTTTATAAACAGGTTGAACAGTGTCTGCAGATATGGAGAGGATGTGGCAATATTTCTACCCACCAGAAATATTGTGTTTGACTTCCAGGCTCTCCAGGAATGAACACACATATAACTGTAAAGAGAGCTTTGGCTTGGTGTGGAGGTTAAGGTGTTGTTGGCCATCTGAGAGTTTGTATCAGGTGCTGAGCATTTATGGACAAGCATTTATCATTTAGGACTACAAACAACATAGTTCTTACTCTGATTATTTTTGACACTCAGCTATCAGAAGTTTCTTTGCACTTCTGATCTTAAAACTTAGAAACAATCACCTGAGGTGTTGTAGTACTGAAGTGTCATACTGATTTGTTGGTACTTTTATATAAAGTATCTGAGGCCAGAGGTTACAGAGTTGCCCGTGGCTAGGTTTGAAGAGGTGGGAGGAATGCTCTTTGAATTTCCGCTATAGCAGCCCTGGAATACTGAAATGCTCCACCCCGATGCCAGGTCTTGGGAGGATCAGGTGAAACTAGCTTTCCTTAAGAAGCTAAAAGATAGAGATGAAAAGATTTAGTGACTTGTATAGTTCATTTGCCCATGGGAGGGGGTAAAGAAAGGGCAACTGCAGGTGTTAGCCTGAAACTCTCCAGCTGACCACCATGGAGAATAAGGGAATAATTGCTTCTCCATACAATTGCCCAGCAAGAAGGGAAGTCTCCTTAGAATATTTTATTAAAGTGAGTCTTTGACACATCATGTTAAAGAATATCTTTGTCTAATTGGTGTATGTATGTAATGTTTTACTGTCTTTTATTTAAGGACATTTCTGTGTGGTCAGTTTTACTGTTCTCCTCTAGGACAAATGAGTCCACCCAAAAATCTGTATCTGAACGTATCTTTTATTAGGATATGCTCTATTCTGAACCCAATTTGTTTTCCTCTGGCTTCATAATAAGATGAATTAAGTCACTGCCAGAATGTAAGTGCTTTCAAAGTCTGAATCCTGCATCTTCTTATCATTGATCTCTGATGGATTTGATGAAGTGATCTGATGACGTTTTTGTATCTTGTCTTTTATCTATTTTTTCCTTGTTTAATGATTGTTACCTTGAAGAACTTTTGGTGATATTTAACTTTATAAGATGGTAAATCCAAAATTCTGTCTACCCCAGATAACCCAGAACTCCAAAGTCTAGGTTTTGAATCCTTAATGCTCACAAAATGCTACATTTTTCAGCTAGCAGTCTCAATCTGGGTATCCATGACCACAATAGAGTGGCATGCAAGGTACCCAGACGAACGCTGAATGGGTTGTCATGTACCCTAAGAATTACAGGTGGGATAATGTTGTACTCTGATAAAGCTAATATGCTCTGCTGATAATTAAGAGTATCTGTGTTACCACTGATTTTAGAAAGATTATGACAAGGTAAGGTGCACCTTGCATGTAAGAGCTTTTTATGTTCTGTGAGTGTGTCACTGACATGTCTGTTGCTTCTAGACTACAAGTGTCTTGCATTTAGCCACTCTGGGTAGATCAAGTGAAACAAATGTGGACATACTCACAGTTAGTGTGCATATAGCAATCAACCCAATTGTATAGCGTATTTCGTAGTTTTGAAAATTGAACTGTTCTTCAGAAAATGACACAAATCAAGAATCAAATTCTCTAGTACCTATTAGAGGCATACCAAAATGAGAAGTTACTGAGCCTGATTCTACGTTCATACTGTGTCTTCACACTTCTCTTTACTTCTTTTCTAATGAGTAAAATGATCTTCTGTCTAACAGTATGCACAGGGCAGCTAATTCCTAAGTGCTCTTTTTGCAAATGCCCTGCAAGCTTTGAGGTACCTGCATCACTTACACATGAATTTGAGCTTTAGAAGGGAAGCAAGTTTCAGTTTGTAGAGGAATAGACTTTTTTTTCCCCTTCTCCTCCAAAGAAATTAGAAAGACTGGAGAAAACCTGAATAACCTAGTATCTGTCCTCATAGTCTGTTACTAGCCCTGTGGGAAATGCTGTCCTTAGAAAATAATATCAGTAGACTTCTTTAGGCCTTTACAGTGGGCTTGTAAAGAATTAAACTTTGTAAAAATAGATGAAGGAAAAATCATCCTTACCAGCACATGCTGCAGTAAATGCAACAATAACAAATGCAAAAATTTTCCCTAAAGTGGGAGAGTTTGCTTGTCAGCATTCTGTGAGCTCTCTGTGTTGCCAAATTTCATTTATGTTGGAATCATTTATAAAGGGTTGTAGTGAAAACACTGAAGAACTGACTGACATGGTGGTTTAACCACTATTTTAGTTTATAGTAGAAAGAAACACAATTTTAAATTTTGTAAAAAAAATATAAGAATATTCCTTATTAATACTTAAGTAGCAAAATTGCTTACAAATAGCATAGACTTTTCCTTTCCATAATGGCTTTTTTTTGCTTAGGGTTAATTTCTGAAGTTCTGCATTTTAGTCTGTCTGTAGTTTGAAAAAATTAAATTCTGAATGTATTTACAAGAATGATCATAGACCATCAGCAGCAAAGGAGGAATACATTCTCTGGCTTATCACTTCAGCACTGTGTACACAATATGTCAGAGTCTGAAACTTTCAGATTAATTACTAGTCCTGGCGATGCTGTATGTGTTTGTTGCCCTTCAAGCTTGCAATTAATATTCAGACAGTTGTGAAGGGAGGATAATTTGGTGATTTTCAGTTTATTCTTCCAGGGAATAAACAAGAGAAGAGAATACATATTTCTCTTTTATTGCAGCTCCGAATCAGTTGCTAAAGTTATGTCTGCAACTGTACACAATCAATGTCAGTTAGAGTGCAACTTTATTAAAGTTTTTTTGAATTTACATAACTTTCAGCACCATTACATGTATAATTTATCATGACGATGCAGTATCGTTGTAGGGTATTTATAAACTTTGTGCAGCGGGGCAGAATTTAAAAGTTGGTCCTTCATTAAATTTTAATTCAACAACTTAGCTAAACTAGGTGAGCACTGATAGCAAGAACACCAAGAGCTTTACCAGTTCTTTAAATGAAAATGCTCTCTGTGTTCAGCACCTCTGCAGCCCTCTGGGACAAAGTTTAATGTGCTTATGAAAATGTGTTTACTTTCAGCATATCCACTAAGTTTTTCTTCCAAACATGTTTACCAGACTACGGTGTGATGTCACAGCCATCTGAGTACAGATATGAAGTATTTAACTGGAAAAAAAAAAAAAAAAAGGAAAATCATGAGGATTTTGTTTGAAAAGGGAAGTGATGAGAAAAACCTGAGATTCTTCTGCATTTCCCATTTTTTCAGTTTGTATCACTTTACTAGCCGTAGCTCAAATAAGATTCAATGAAGGGAAAGCAATTTCTACTAGTGCTAATCAAATAATGACAAAATTAATGCAGGAGTTAAACATGGTTGTGAAAATAACTTACATTCCTGAGAACAGAGCCTAGTGGAGTGAGGCAATACCTGAAAATCTGTTAGTGATTTTCCCCGATATGAGAAAAAAAGAAAAAGTTTAAATCCTGATCTTGCAGTAAAGTCCTTTGTGCAGGTTCCTGTACTGCTCTCAAATCCCAATAGCGACATAGAGGGATTTGTTTCGAGTCTTGAGATGCCCATTTCATTTAATGAATTAGTGGCTGACTTTTTTTTTTTGTTCCTATTGGTGATATAGTGTGATGTTCCAGCTTGGTTTGTGGATCTCTGACAAAATGCAGTCTGCATATCTCATCTGTATTTTGTTACACAGCTGCTGGTTGTCTTGGTTAGCATGCTCTGAGATAGAAACCATGAGCTATTGTAACACTTCCAATGAAAGTTCTGGGTTTTGAGTTTGACAGGTGTAATTTCAGTGATACTGGACACTCAGTTCTGCAAGTGGTACCAAAGAAGGGCCTGGTAAGGTCTTTGCTTTCTTTAGCTGGACATCCAAAAAACATTGTTGTTTGAAAATTTGCATTTAATTCCTCAAGTCTTCTGACTCTTAAAACTATAGTTGCTGTATTGTTTTACAACCAGGGATGCTTTAAGGGTGTTGTTTTTTGTTTTCTATGTCGAAAAGATGATCTGTTTCCAATGGTGCCTCAATATCAATGAGGATAAAGGGTTCATTATCCATGTACACATCATTTGAAACTGCTGAGAGTAAGACATAAATAACTGCTCTTACACCCACTGAAATGAAAAAAAAAGTGAATTTCTACAGTTTTTGATGTGTCCTAGACAAAGCCTCAAGTGAATGAAAGACCTATCTAATTTTGTTGCAGTCATGCTTGGTATTGGTCAGTGGAAGTACTCTTTCTGGACTTAGTAGACTTCTTAATCTCCCAGAAATTTGGATATTCTGCAGCCTGTGACACCATTCTCTTTTACTAATTTGCATTATTTCCCACATAATATACTCCAAGATTATCTAGAACATTAAATACAAGCAATGCTATTCTAAGAGTGAAAGAAAATGGAAAAAAAAAAAAAAAGCTTAAACTTTCCCCTCTCCACCCTCAAACCTCCCTCTTCTACGCTAGAAATAGAAACTGTGATGAGAAGCGGCACTGTGGCTTTGAGACTTTCTTTTGGGCTGCAGACAAAAAAGAACAAAGTTAACCTTGTTATATTTTTCCTTCCATAGCCTGAAGAAGGCCACATGGCTGAGATTTCACTTCTCATTCCGATTTTCAGGGTATATTTTCTCATCCTCTTCATAAAAAATGTGTTTTATAGCTACATGTTGATCCAGCAGCTCGTTTGGTTTTTAAATGAAAATGTTATCTGTTTACTATTCAGATACAATTTTAAGCAGTTTTGCTCAGCATATTTGAATTCAAAATCCTATTAAAGATGCAATATTCCTCCTCTACTTTGTCCCACACTGTGCTGACATTCAGTTTCTCCATTTTAAATAGAAATATAATATTGTATATCTGTTCAGGGTGATGTGATTTCCAGCATTGAACTACCAGTCATTGGACAGGCTGTTCACCTTTCTATCGTAGAAATTTTGTATTCATACACATTTCCCTCCACATTTACAAAATGCATTATTGGTCTCGCTATCTCACAATTGCTTCACAGCAACACTTTCTTAAAACTTTTCTCTTTGCCTCCTACCATCTGATGGAAGTCATGAGAACTGCTGAGTTAAGATAAACACCCTCATTTTGTGGTAGAGAGGGGAGGGGAATGAGAAGCAAAATGTTAATTTGTTTTAAAGTTAAAAGTACTGACCCATGCACTGAAGATAAGCATATCTAATTTTAAATCTTCCATATCTATTGTAATGTCTAATTGCATAGTTAAATGAGCTGTAAAAGCAGAAATGCCGCTGTAACCTCTAAACAATTTTACACAGTTCTAGAACATTTGAGATAACAGAAGAAAGCTTAAAGAAGCTTTTCTCCTCTAGTAATGTTACTAATTCAGAGGACAGAGTTTATTGAACAAAAGAGGCTTTCTGCTTGGCCAGCACTTTCCCGTTACTCTGGACACACTTTACATTTAGGGAGGCAATTGAATGCACCATCTGGGCTATGAACACTCTAAAAAGGTCCAAAAACATTAGTGGATGTGTCACTCAGCGCTCAACTCTCATCTCGGATTGATGTAACACTGGAATAACTTGATTGGCTTCAGTAACTTTATTCTAAATTAACATAATTGCTATCATAATTATTTAGCCTACAGAAACATCTGGAGTCCGTAACTAGGTCAGGGCACAATTTTGCTAGGCTTTCGGCATTACAAATGCACACACACAGATTAATGTGTCAGAGAACTTTCTGTATAGACTGTTTCTATCTGAATACTTCTCTTGAGGCAAAATAAAACAATGGAGAGGTGATTCCACTAGTCTGAGTGCTAGCCTCTGCCACTGACTTCTCAGAAAGTCCCAGGGACTTTCTGTGCTTCTGGTCTCTTTCTAGAAATGCTGATGATAGTGCTTCTCTTGTTTTATGAGGATAAGTCCATTTAAGACTGTGAAGTGCTCAGGCACCATGGCAATGGGGATGTGTGAGCGTTGTGGGTAGACAAGGTAATCTGCATCCAATTATTCATGCTTTGTAGCCCTTAATGACAGATACTTCGTGGGAGTTGCTTGTATCCTGAAGATGAGCTGTACAAGAACATAAGATTTTTGACTACTGAGGGGTAAAAAAGAAAGTATCAAGTAGCTGTAAAATAATAGCTTTTCTACAGACTATAAAAGAGTGCAAGTTTAATAGCAGAAATGGTTGTTTCTAAGGTTAAATGAAATCACAACACTGTCTTTACAAAGTTGGAATCACATACATATTGTATAGCACATCTTATGTTTCCTGTAAACATAAGGTGTGACTTTTGTTTCTACTCAGAAGTCTGAGTCTAGTGATGCTACAGGCAATAAAATAATTTCTCTAAAAGCACACTATGTGTTGTCCCTTAATTCTGTCCTTGACATTAAAGTAGTTGGTTATGCCTAGCAAACAGAAAGTACTAGGACAGGAGCTGAGTGGCAGTTGCATCAAATTAATTTGGGATTTTGAAGTATCTTAATGTTCTTGGGGTGAATAACTTCAGTGAAACTAGGATATAATTTCAAGATATTTGAAGATGACCTGATTAAACCTTCTTTTTATTTCCCAAACTATCAAGAATGACAGAGTGAACTACCCAGATTTTATTCTTTCAAGGCTGGACAATTTTTACTAGGAAGGAAAATGAATTATGTACAGACAAGAATTTATTTACCACTTTTTTTTTTTTTTTTTTTTTCACCAAGATTAGAAGAGATACAACCAGTTCTTCTGATAACGCATCTTGGTAGTCCGCAAGATAGTGACACTTATGTGACAATCATCAAAGTGACCCAATACATTGTGATAATTCTTCTGATATTGGGAGAAGTACAGAAGCCTTCTTATCTGCCTTTTAGTTATAAGGAATCCAGACTTAGAACAAACTCAACAACTTTCTGTAGCAGTACTGGCCCACAAGGTATCTGCACCCAAATGAATTTATTCTCCAAGCTGAGAGAAATCTTTTGGTAAAGAAGAGAATGGAATTTAAGTCCTTACATTTTTTTTACTAGCATTTAATCACTGAGTAGGTTTTTTTGGCTGCAGACTCTTCAGGCAGCTTATGTTAAACTTATGATGGCCCAGTGCTATAATAGAAATGTTGGAATTACAAGAATATGCTCATACAGCAAAAGGACTAACCAAAATCTTCTGTATGTAGATATTTGTGTCTAGATAAAATATTTAAAGAACAGCTTTAAATATTACTATGAACACACACCTTTTAAAAATTTCTGGCCTGCCCCAAATTCAATGACAAAACCTGAAACCATTTGGTGAGGCGAGGATACCGAAGACTTTCAGATGCTTGGTTTTGGTTTCCTTTTAACTTCTTATAAAACACCTCTCTTCCTTACATCTTCATCAGTGACTGATCAGTCTGCATTTCAAAGGCTTCAATACTTTCTCAGTATCATCTTAGAAAGTGTGGTTTAATGGAGAATTCTCCATCCAGGACAGACTTGCATGGCTTAGTGACATGCTCTGTTGATGTGGGGCAAGCAGTGGATGTTTTCTATCTGGATTTCCCCAAGGCTTTGATATGTTTTCTCACAGCATCCACCTAGAGAAACTGATGCATTACGGTCTAGACTAGTGGACTGTGTTTTTGCCAAGACAGGTTTGACCAGATGATCCTTGAGATCTCTTCCAGCCTGGCACTCTATGATTCAGTTATTCTATGGCTTGTGCACTGTTATTGCAGTGGTGGTTGTTTTTTTGCTTAAGTTTTCTGTCATGACCTAGATGTCTGCAACTAGAAGTTTGTAGAAAAATATGTGACTAATACAGTGCTTCAGTTTTTTATAATTAAAAATAATGCCTTCTTGAAATACCAGTGTCTTTGAGGATACTCCCTTCTGAGTAAACAAAATGCTTTGGCTATGAATTTCCAAATAACATGACTTTCATGGGAAAGACTGTGAGTAATCCATCTCTAGCAAGCCATATGTTAAAAGATTAATGGACTATTTGCCTTGAGAAGAGTGGAAAGAAATGTAGTACTCTTCTTTTAAATTTGTCAGAAACCTAACTATGTAATTGAGTTCAAGTATGAAAATGTCTTAACAGCAGTTGTTCCTTGTGAGTTGATTTCTCAGATGAGGGAGACTTATGCAGCTGATTTACAGATGACCGAACCACTAGCTTTCTGTGTCTTATAAAGTGAGCATAAATATTTTTGCATTGTGTCAAGATGTTTATGTCACTGGTTTTACTTATACCACTGTTAATAATTTACAGTTGTTGTAATTAGTCAATGTTGGAAAGGACAAAATTAATGCTATTAATTCAGCTACAAGGTTTGTGGTTCTGTGAGCAATTGAGCGACATAACTAGGGGTCACTACCTGGATTAATGGTGTTTCATGTCTTGGATTGATCATATCTAAATGTTAATGAATTCCAACCAAATGCCTGATGTTGGTTCTTTAATGTTTTTCTTTTTTTTTCAATTTGTTATTTGTCAGTAGTATGAAATCAAACAAAGATATTAAGCTTGCATGTCAAAGTACTGTTGCTATTATAATTAGCAGCTGCTTCTTCTGGTGGCAAGTTTAATTAGAAATATCTGTACTAGTTTTTACACAAATACAGCAATTTGCTCTTGATCAGTTAATGTAACTTTGCATTTCTCCTGTATTTTTGCTAACAGATAACATCCCAAGGCTTCAGTTATCATCTTATGTGATTGGCAGAGACACTGGGTTGAATGACTTAGAGGACAAAGTGATTTACCCACTGATATAGAAGACTTTTGAGAATGAATCAGAGGATGGTAATGTCAACTTCTTTTCTGATACTGAATGAGAATTGTTACAAACCAAGTACTCCTTTTGTGTGTGTGATGCTTATTGGACAAGGAAGATTGTTTTGCCTTTCTTGGTGTCTTTGCATTAAAATGATGTGTTTTTTCCTCTAATCTCTTTTCTGGCACAAATTTTTGCCTAGTCTTGGACAAATCATTTAGCCCTTTGAAGCCTTGATCATAGCTTTCCAATTATTCTTAGAGACAGAAAATTTGAATCTGAAATATGAAAGTTTATAAGTTGACCGTACGCTCCATCGTCGTGGTATGTGTTGTATAAGTGAATTTCATACTCCTGATTATATTCCGGTTGGTGTCAATGACAAACAGTATGCTTGTAAAATTTATATGTAAGGGTTACACTAAAGGAAATAGTAACATGATTGAAACAAACACAGCCAAGTAAAGTGCTGCTTACCTCTTTTCTGTAAGTGACTACAACAACATTTCTTTCCATTCTCCTGTTTTCACTGAATATCTGCTTATTCCTATACATATTAATGTGAGCAGGGATGAGCAGCACTGTAGGAAAGATTTTATATCTGATTTATAACATTCAGAGATGGAGATGACCTATTTCATGCTGTAGTCCTTCTTTCTGTTCTGGATAATTTCTGTGAAAATATAATTTTCTCTCATTGTTTCAGAGCATCTGCACCAAAATAGTATCTGAACACATGGAGTGGAGTATGATAGAGTGTTAATATTTTATCACAGAGAACTCTGGGTGCCTATGACAGCAGTGTAAGAAGCTCATTAAAGAGTTCTGTGAGTGTTTTACAAGTATGATTGTACTGATGACACTTACTTTTTGCATAAAATAATATTTTTTCTTCTGGTTCTTTGGATGAAACTGGTTGCTTTTATTACTTGTTTACTATGGAGATGCACCTTTCCTGAGAAGGACAGCTTCTTTTGTGCAAGAGAGACTGCTGAAAGCAAAGACAGTCTATCACTGCACTACCTTTGTGCACTTTTCTTTAGCTTCTGTGGTTCTAATGAGCTACTGAAATTAAGTCTTGATGACAGTAGTCATACAATATGTTGCATTTACTGCCCTTATGGAATCTCCGGTTGCAGTTACCCAATGTTGCTGGTGAAGGTAATGCCCTTGTGATCAAAAATACATTTTGTCAGTAGACTCAGTACCAAAAATGACAAGTTTGGCTTAGTAGTTATTAAAAAAACCCCAATGTATTGTCCTCTAACTCCATTTATAGTACTACAATTTCCACAAGCTTCAAGGCATGAAAAAAACGTACAGATGTTGTACAGAGATGGTCCTAGACAAGAGAGAACTGTATGAGCTGTGTTTCTGGAATGCATGAAGTTTAGTGAAATAGGCAGGAAGGACTTATTTGCAACTGTTTTGTACTTCTCTTTTTAAATTTTTTATGGTTAGTTTAATCTCCGCTGATTCTATCTTTTGACTTCAGCTTCTTCTGCATAAAGTAAAAGATTTTACTGTGACATTTGAATAACACTCTAAGGTCTTCTCCCCTCAAAAAGCACTGTAAAAAGACTATATCTGAATTTAGAGAGGCTATGCATTTTTTTCCCTGCAGTGTTTTAGAAACTTTATTAAAATAACTTGCAAAAGGCAAATGATAGAATTTTTCTGACTGCGAGAATAATATTAAGAATGGATTTTGTCCTTAGTATTTTGGCATTTTAACTTCTAAGGCATACTTTTCTTTATCATACTAGGGCATGTTACAGAGTTCAGTGACCAGAAGTGTCAAGAAGTAATTAAAAAAAAAAAATCTCAAATGATATCTAATTAAAAACTGTTTCAGGCAGAATGAATTAAACTTAGCCGTAAAGCTGCTTATTGCATCCATCTTCCCCATGTCAGAAGGAGACGAGTTACAAAGGTGAGTAACTTAATGGTAAAGAGTCCTTGCAGTAGCTAACTTCGGAAACAGAATAATCAACAATCAACTGGAATTACAGAATAATCAGCAGTGGTGAATGAGATAATTGAATCTCTTGGCTTGGCATGAAACATTATTAAAAAAATAAAAAAGAAAGTTTAATTTGCTACCAAATCCAAAGCCATAGATGTTTTTGTGGTGGATCATGGTGTCATAGGACATTAATCAGACACCTGGGTAGAAGCCAATACAAAGTATTAAGGGGAGGGCTAATACACTGGGATCCTTTTTAGAGGTCAGCATTTTTGTAGTAGCACTTGGAGTTGCCTGGTCTCTGTTCAGCAGAAAGGCAGACAGAACAGTAAGCAGAGAATTATAATAATCAATCTGTTAGGCAATCAAGAGCAAAAACTGAGCTTTTTATGGGCAGAGCTGATTCAGTTCAGCAGCATTTCTTGGCACTGCAATGAAGATGCTCAACAGAGAATAAACTGCAAGGGCTGGTGTTTTTAAGCCTGATTGATCATTTTTTTATGAAAAGAACCTTCATGCCTTGAGACTAGAAGTTGGAACTTGTTCATACCTACCACAGTTTTGCCATTTTCAAATCTGTGAAAAAACTCAAGCACAGAGTACTAGAGGTGGACAGTAATTTTCCAGCAAAGTAGTGTATTAAAAAGTTTTATTTCTGGACTTGGAATGGTTCAGTGATCCCATATCCTGTGTTCAGACATTTTTACATCAAATCAGAACATGGCTTTTACAGATCACTGGCTTGCTATTTTTCTTTCAAGACCTTTAGGTTTCCAGAAATATCAGTATTTCCACCACATACACAAAATAGCTATGTGGTTAAAAATTCTTAATTTTTGTACTGCTTGTCTGTCTCAGTGTCTTTCTAGAAATAAATCAGACTGAGATCAGCTGGGAATGGAAAGAAGACTTGGTCTACAAAAAGGAACTGAGAGATGCAGATTATCTAATTCTGGAATCTGAAACCATCCTGGTGTTCTATGGGCAACACTGGTTCCCTTCTCTGCAGTGCTAGTTTAGTCTAATCAAGCATTTTTGTCTCATGACATCATAATAAGTCTTCCAGTCTTTCTGCTTGAAAAACCTTTCTTCCCTTCATCCCATCACAGTACCATGGTCTTTCTGGCTGCTTCTCTACTCTTAATGTGACTCTCAAGAAATGTGGCTGTTAAATAGATCCACCTCATGAAAAGCTGCCAACTCAAATTCTCATCCGTTCCTGCAGCAACATCTTGTGTCTGTAATACAACTGAAAGGTATGACTGGAAACCCAGTTCAGAGTCACAAAACTTAAATCTTCAAAGCAGAATTTAGTGATGACAAAAAGGAATCAAAGCTAGCTCATTTGCTCAGATTAATGTCCACTGACTTAATTGTTTAAAGAAGCAGTGTCTTTGTTGTTTGGAGTGTTTGGTAAAAAGTAGTTCATAATAATACTAGTGTTTATATCTATGTAAATTATGTATGTGCAAAGAAGAGTATCTGACATTTAACATTTTCTGTTCTTCATGAGAGAGTTACTAATTATTATTATTATTATTTTTTTTTTAATATCCATCATTCGCTATCTGAGATGTACAGACAAATTACACCTTACAGATACTGAACAAAGAATGTAGTTCAGCTCCCTTTCTAAACACCATTAATTTGACAGTTACTCTATAAATACAATGAATAAAAAAAAATTAAACTCTGAATAGATATAAAATTATAATAAAAAGTATATTATATTCACTGGCTTACTCACTATCAAGACATTCTTCTACTGCTATGTCCAAGAACAGCCATCTATGAATTCACATGCTGCAGATTATGAATTGTACTATCATTTTAAAATTTTATTTTTTATCATTCTTTAGTGAACACTTCTTGGATGCCACTGTTTAATTAATTGCTGTAGCAAATGCTCTGCTACTTAAACACTATGGTCAAGAGCAATATGCATACCTCAGGAGCCTGGGGACAAAAAAGGAACCTAACAGCAAAGTCCGCTGCACTGAAGATGTATAAATTAAGAAGATTAAAACTGATGGCTTCAGGCAGTGTAGAGTAATGATTTTTAGGCCAACACAAGATTCCAGATGCTCCAGGAGAATCCCATGATGAGCAATGTCAACTGATGTCAAATGCTACTGAAAGATCTAAGGTAATAAATGTAGCAATGCCAGTCAGTGTTGAAAGCAGGTGGCTAGCCTTGTTCCACAGGGCAATCTCTAGGCTGTGAAAAACCCTAAAATCAGAAGGAAATAAATTTTTTAGAAAAACTGAAACCATCACCAAAATACTATTTTTCTTTCAGTGCCTCTGAAACTGCAAACAATCATTTTTTCTGGTACTGGAGGAAAAAGGAATGCCCTTGTAACAGAGGTGTGTATATTAAACTTAACACTGTATAAATATATATATTAACTTAAATAACAGCAATTTATATGTAGCAAGTTTTCCTGATATAAAATATTGTCTTTCTAGTATTAATCATTATATGTACTAGTGAGTGCATCAGGTTTGTTGATTTTTCTGAGGGCAAATTAGCACTAAGAAGGTGTTACAGAACATGTGACTAGGGAGAACTGGTTGTAAAGTAGGTGCAGACAGAAGCAGTTAAGCCTGAAGTTTTAATGAGAATCTTAAATTATGTTGTATCCGTTATATGAAGTGACAGAAACATGTCTGGAGGAACTTGAGTAGATCCAACACAGGTCTACTGTCTATTTTAATATGTGAACCAACAAAAAAAGGAAAAGCGTACTAGATGGCAGCCCTTATTAGGAACCATTGCACATTGGAAACCATGCAGATAAAGAGGATTCCAAAAGATAGTACTTTTCAGGTTTCATCAAGCTTCAAACAAAAAATAACCAAGTTATAATTAATTAGAATGTAAACTGTGATATATTGTAAAGTATATTGAGCCAATGCAATGGACATGGAGGAAGAGGCAGAATCTAACAGTTTTGCATTAGGTCTAATGGCCTGATAGAATTTGGTTTGCTCTTGAGGAGGTTGTAGCAGGATCTCATTACAGTCTGTTTCCCACTAGAGTCTATGGTACGCTGATGTTTTGTTTTGTTTTTTAATTGACAGGAAATTTGGTACTGTAGGTTTGAGCATATGTGTTATGGTGAGTCTATGCATCAAGGAGCAGAGAATAAAATTTCATTTATTTATTTCAAGTGACTTGCTGGATATAGGAGAAGTGTGACTGTGGTCGTGGTGTGCAGGTATGACTGGTGCAGCCATAGTAAACCTTGGTAGAATATGGATGGATCTTGAAGACTGCTGGTGCACCTAACCAGCTAGACCACTGTATTTTACCATTTTTCAATGATCCAGGCATTTTATTCCTAACATATTGCTCAGTGGGAGACTAACCGATAAAAGTCTGTGGAAAAGTGTTATGACTCTTAGTCATTGGCCCCGGATCATAGAAAATGAACACGAAAAAGAGTTTCTCCTATTTCCTCTGATATCTTTCCTACATGACTTTGAAAATTCTTTTTGTATATAGAGGAACCAGCTAATCTGAATACACTTTTTTTTTTTTTTTTTTTTTTTCAACCGGAGTATTTTCGGTGGGTGTAAAAAACAAATCTTGTCTCAGTCAGAACCTGAATCAAGCTGTGAGTCTGTTCGCTTACCCTACTCAGGACCTTGCTCTTTAACAAGGTCCTATAAATTAATCTGCTACATTTTTAGATCAGTCCTTTCTGTGTTATGTTTTGATTATCTCTCCAGCACCACTTTATTCAACGGTTTTGCCTAATTACTTTTCTGTAATCAGGCACTGCTGACTAAGAAAAAAAGAATTGTCATATCTAGAGATACGGTATCCAGGGAGGTCCATATCATTCTTATAGGATTATATTAAGAGTGGATTAATTGAATGAGTCTCTGTTCTTATTACAATCTGTCCTTATTAGAATGGATTAATTTATCACATTTTCTCTCCTCTTCACAGTCTTTGACATGAGAATGAATTATCACACTTTTTTTTTTTTTCTTTTTTTTTTTCATTGGTGTTTTTCCAACTGGCTGATGGTCCCTTGATTTTCAGCCTGTTGAGGAAACATTAGTAATTTGTTGTAATGAACTTGTACGTGTTGGAAGATTGTGGAATATGGGGGCTTCTGTTTTACAAAGGAGTGAAGTGAGAATTCTGTGCTCCAGAAGATGCTGAGGACCTGACAGGTTGTCTTCTAGTGAGATTCAAGGAAAGATGCAGAGAGGTGAAACTCAAAGTGTAATTGAATGAAGCTTTCCCGTAGTTTCATTTTTACTGTGGTCAGCTTCTTTACTGTCATAATCTTAATTTTAGCTCAAGGGGAATAGCTGAGACCATAACACTGATATAAATTTAATGATCTAATGATGTCATAGCATCATAGAATGTCCTGAATTGGAAGGGACCCACAAGGTTCATTGAGTCCAACTCCTGTCCCTGCATATGATAATCCCACATCATGTGTCTGAGCCTGTTGCCCAGTTTCTTCTCGAATACTATCAGGCTTGGGGCCACGACTACCTCCCTAGGGACCCTGTTCCAGTGCTCCACCACCCTCTGGGTGAAAAAAACTTTTCCTAATGTCCAATCTAAACCTCTCCCTGCTATTTCCTCAGGTTTTGTCTTTGGTCACTAGAGAGAAGAGATCAGCACCTGTCCCTCCTCCTCCCCTTGTGAGGAAGCTGTGGACTGCAATGAGGTCTCCTCTTAGTCTTATCCAGGCTGAACAAACCAAGTGACTTTAGCCACTCCTCATATGACTTCACCTTCAAACACTTCACCAACTTTGAAGCTCTCATCTGGACACTCTCCAGTAGCTTTATATCCTTTATATCCTTTTTTTGGTGATTGTCCAGTTCTCCAGTTTGTCCAGATCCTTCTGCAGGGCCTCTCTGTCCTTGAGTGTGTCAACAGCTCCTCCATATTCTGTGTCATCAATGCACTTATTTAGTATTCACTCAAGTCCTATGTTCAAGTAATTTATGAAGACACTGAAAAGAACTGACCCTAAGATTCTATGATTCTATTCTATGATTCTGTGACATAGTATGGAAAGAATGCTTTTCTTGCATTGTTAAGTCACTATAACTCCAGCAGAATGAGTGCAGGCTGAGCACTGCCCAGGCACTAAAGACTCCCTAAACTACAGAGCTGTATTCCAGTTTAGGAATGAAGGGATTTCTACTCCAAAACAGGTTGGATGACTAATATTCTCTGGTCTGTCCTCTTACAGTAGTCTGTGTATTTTATGTGCTTCAGAGGTGTTAAGTCACATCTCATGCATAGTCATTTTAGTTTGTGTACAAAGAGGCAGAAGAAGAATAATTTCCTATTTGAGCTAGTCATTAGTTTGTACTATAAACATAAGGCGTGGTGACCTTTGTCATTTATTTAATCTTACCAAGCTATTTCTTTAGTAATATCTTAAAAGGCTGAGGCAGTTATGGTAATTATATGGTGCATAAAATCTATTCTCCTTTATATAAAAAAATTTACTTTCTTTAATTTCATCTAGTGTCTCCC
Source organism: Nesoenas mayeri (assembly GCF_963082525.1). NCBI lineage: Eukaryota > Metazoa > Chordata > Aves > Columbiformes > Columbidae > Nesoenas > Nesoenas mayeri. Next base: position 57,773,907 of record NC_137540.1, on the reverse strand, counting down.
CATGCTTGTATTACAAAGCCATGTGAGTAGAAATGTTCTTCAGAATGCAATTACTAAGTCTAGTGCCTTCCACACAAATGAAAAAATAGTAATCATTTTAATTCCTGTTAAGGAAACCTTCCAGGTTTTTTTTTATTGGTCTTCAAAAATTATCCTCCTTTTGCTGTATTTCCTAACTCAATTTTATTTCTATTCTCTTCAATGAGATGACAATCAGCTTTGCATTATACTGGCCTCCTCACAACACACTCTTGAATGCTCGATTGAGAATCTCCCTAATATACTGATGTCTAGATTCTTGCTAAGCCCTATGATGCCTAAATCCTTTTATGATTTCTTCATCTCCTTTTTGTAATGTTTAGAGTGGGAGTGGATAGCTTAAAGACCAGCTATTACACCAAAGTGTATTGACTGCTTAATAATGTTCACACATTAAATGGATGATATGAATTATGGCTCTGATGCCATAAAAACACTCATTATTTCCTGTTAAGGGTTTTAAAGTGGTATAATTTCTGGATCTTGGCCCAGAAGTTTGGAGCTGTAGATGCAGTGGCTGTACCTCCAATGACACTTCAATAATTGGTTTGCCATGTAGCATTAATTACATTCTGTTCAGGAATTCTCCTGAATTGAAATACATTTTGTGTGTGTGGTGTACGTTGTAACACGCCCTGTCTGATTGAACAATAGGGGCTCTTTAACTCAAATAGTTTCGGTGAGATGAAGTGAGGTATATTTTTGTGTTAATTGAGGACCTGTAGAAGCATACTGAGTTATATTTTTCCTGTTTGAATTTCTTTAGTAGAGACTCATGTGGTAGAGAGATGCAATTGGGTAAAATCAAGAATGGTTCATTTACATTCTTTCTCTTTTAATGGGCGTTTAGAAATAAAGATATTGAAGTTGAAGACTTTCTGAATCAAACGTTTTTGAACTAATGTTCTAGTTGTCTCAACTCCTCTGATCAAATATGAGGGACAAAAGTGAAAAAATAATTTCAAAGTCCCTTGAAAAATACTTACTTGAAATACTGAGAGATTCCAGAAAAAGTCTCATATTTGTTTCCCAGCACTAGAAACTTCCATCAGTTTTGACAATGTCACTTGGAAGCCTATCTTTCAGCAAGATCCCAGGATCTGTCAATAATATCTGTATATAAATGGCAAATCATTTCAGTTTGCCAGCTATTCAGAAATTATCTGATGAAGCAGACAAAATTAATCCAGCTCCTGTTACACATTAATGTTTAGCTGAAGTTATGGACCCCTATGAAGATGAGGAACCAGTCTCTGCTCTGTTTTGAACTCTTTGCTTTTTATCATTATTCTATGGTTTTGATCTTTTTAGTTGAAACAAATAATACTGTGCAGTTTGTGTCTGTTGACCTTAATCTAGAAATCAAGCTACTATTAGCAGCCGTCTGCATGATGGTGTACCAGTTACAATTAGAAGACTAAAGACTAATGTTCCAGTTTGCATACAAATAGAAATTTGCATAGCTCTTCAGAGAGAAACTCAGATGTTTTAGGAACTCAGTGCCATTAATCCCTGAAGCAACTAGGAAAGGATCACGAAAGGTTGAAAGGCAACGGTAGATTTAATTTTATTTCTCTGTAGTGATTGTGGAGTGATGTTGCAACTTTAGATATATATCAGATACCTGTGATTTCTCTGAAGTTAGCCAACTTATGACATGATTATTTTGCTTTCAGCTACAGTGTTCAGAGAACAGAGATATATGTGGTGATTATGGCAATTTGGAAGCAGATAAAGATGAGAAATAAAGCAAATATTTGCAGTTATTGGAAGAAAGGATGATGAAAATAGTAGTTTACCAAAGCAAAGAAAAACAACAAAAACCCCCTGTTAATATTGGTTCCAGCTCACAGAGAAGGCAAGGGATACAAAAAATAGTGAAAATGTGAAGTCAGAAATTGGCCTAAAAGAACCTGGGATGGCAGGACCCTGTGCCAGCAGGTTTTCATCCGGCAGAGCATTGAGGCCATTCTAAGAAAGGGCTGAGAAACCTTTTGGACACTCTGGCAGTGAGTACTTTTTGTTATCACGGAAATTTACAAGTGTTCCTACACCTCCACTAGCATCTTTGAAAATTGTTATCAGCTCCCAGGGACTCTTGCAGTTCAGGTATTCTTCCTTCCCCATGACTTTCCCAGAATATTTATTCTCTTAACTTGCCAAGCTAATTTTCAGCCTTGCTCCTGCGATAGGAATAGCAGTACAAATACTGGGGGATAAGCTGTGGTCTACAACGCAGCGACAAGCTACACGGCTGCAGGGACTTCTGGGCTGGCTTTATTGTCAAGATGTAGGTGCATTTCACTGTGCAGCATCTCCAGCCATTGAACCAGGCTGCGAGAGAATCTTTAAGTGATTGACACCTATTTTTTAGCTACCATTTCTCCATCTTTTTGAACTCCAAGCTTTTGGGCAATGCTGTTAAGGTGTATGAAGAGTCTAAATCAATGAACTGCACCACAGAGACGTTTAGACACCATTACAGTGCAGAGTGTGTTAGTTGCTGGCTTTCATGGCTTTTCTTTCTTCCTTCTTTCTTTTTCTTACATGTTGTTATATCAGGAACCAATTTATTATGAGGATGAAATTCAACACTTAATAGCAATTGTGTTTTTACTACCGAAAATTTCAAATAGCTCTCAAGTGAAATCTGAATTATGTGTTACTTACCTGTGAATACCCAGTAACATGGACATATTTTCCTTATAGTACACTTAACTCTGTGATGACAAAAATCTACAAATAATTTGGACTCTACAGAAAAATAGTGTAGCTGTGATCTTATTTCAGGGCTGTGAGTCACAAACTTGGAATCTTTTTCTAGGGGAAGGAGACCCTGGAGCTATTTGTCTTTCTTTGTTTCTCTTTACCTCAATTCTCTAATCTGTGAAATAGCAATAATACTTGCTGTGTGATTGGAAGGTCTACTTCATTAGTGTCAACAATTGACGAACATTAGGCTGGAAAAAAATGGTGTATGAATGTTGCAGTTTATTATATTAGAGATTACATGTAACTAGCTAAATAGAATGACACAACTTCATATTCTGAAGTAATTTTCTCTAAATAACCATAGGAACATAATTTTCAACAGGAGATGCTTATGGTTTGGACAGTTACAAATATTAGTGTCTGGAACAAATGAAAGAATCATCTAAAGACAAGCTTTTTTATTAGTAGTAATGAATAAATATATTTAAAAGATATTTCATGCATAATTGCTCCACAGACTCATTTTCTAGGCTTCACTTCTAACACATTGAACTGGCGAGAAACCAGTTCGATGTGTTGTGCTTGAGCACAGTCAATGCATTTGTTCTACTCAACAAAAAGTAAAAAACAGCAAAAACAAAAGCAAAGAGACAGATGTAATGTTGAAAGTGCAATATGCATTGCCATATATCTTTAAATGTAGCATTAAACCTACACAATTCACTGTGAGTAATGAGATTCTGCAGATATTACAGGAAATTACAATCCAGTGCAACACAGAAAAGAAAAGCAAGATACAGGGAAAGTTTTGATACTGCAGAACTTTTCCTTTTCACTTCATCAGGTGTCATTTTAGACCTCTGAAGAGGCTCCCAGAGAAGATGGGTAGACTGCTTGTTTGTAAGGTCTCCAGGATAGGAACTTCTATTTTCTGTGTTAATCCTATAACAATGATAATCTCTTACTTGACCAGAGATCTTAGGTGGAAAGACAATATAATTACTTATTAATAGTAATACTTAGAGTCTAAAATTAGTTGATCAGAGCAGGAAAATTTGTTTCATTGAATTTTGAGTTCTTTTGAGTATTCTGAATATCTGTACACTTTTATATGCATATATATGCACACATATGCTAAACTGAATGCATACAAAAATATGTTTCTTTGGGATGTTAAAATTTCAGCTTAATTATACAAAAGCAGAAACACTAATACAAGTGAAATGACCCTGACTGGACACAGGAGACATGAGAAAAGAACAAAATTTGACAACAGCAAAATATTAAGGTATATGATATATGAAGGGAACAGAGAGAGATTGTTGTTGTTGTGTGTGGTAGAATTGATGATGGGGAGGGGAACTGAAGTAATAGGGCATTGAGTAAAGTAAAAACAGAATATAACTTTAATACCCAACTTGTACAAGTTTACAGGCAATTCTATTAACTGCAGTGAGGCTGCATGGGTGTTGCCAAACATAGTGGTTTTTATACAGGGCAGCACTAAGAGAGTGATGAAGGGACAGCAAGAGGGAACAGGTCATTTTGACAATTTCACTTTTCAGTAGCTTGTTTGTTCATTGTCCTCACCATTGTAATCACCATTAATCATGATGTCTCTTGTGTAACATTTTGAGCTTTAGATATAAGCTAATATGTTTTTGTAGCTAGGTTAATCAGTTATGTTTAGTGGAATATAAAATTATGACTTTGTACTTAATAAAAAATACACCAAAAAAGCACAGCAGTTCTTGTAAAGTATTTTATTTCAATTTACTATAATCAGATTTAACATGTAATGCAAATGCTGTAGTTTTAAATTTAGCACATAATCTTAACTACGGTAACCTGATTTTGATGTATTCAATATTTTTCATCACCAGTTATTTCCTTCAACACATTAGGTGGGAACACTTTTATAAACAGTTTGACCTGGGTGTCTCTGGGTGATCCAGGGAAAACAATAAAGCTGTTAAAAATGTTACTGAAATGTGCAAAATAATGAAGAGTGTGACACATTTAATTATAATTGTGAAATCAGACTGACTCTAATTTAGACATGATGGATGTTTTCACAAAGGTACAAATCATGCTTAGACGTTCAATTTTCTTATTTTGACCTAGTAAAATCTTGCCTAGATTGTTGAGAAAACCTGAGTATATTCAGAATAAGAAATTTGTGGTTATTTATGGCTTTTTATTTCAATGAATGCTCAGGGTTATGTCTTTGTCTTCCTTCTTCACATAATTTTTGGCTGATTGTAATCAGCAAATGGTCTTTTTTTTTTTTTCTTTTTCCCTGGAATAACTTAGTCAAATCCATCCTTTTCTTGTTTGCTTCCTCTGTATATTTCTATCTATTTTAACATTTAAGGTCAAATATTTCTCATTGCTTTGAAATGTAAAAGCATTCATGGGTTTGAGTTGTTTTAACATTCTGTATTTACCTAAAAATTACCCTCATCTAAAGTAGTTATTATAAAAGGTGAAATTACCAGTGTAAAGTTCCTTACCTTCATGATCAACTCTCTCAGGTCATATGGAGGTGTGCAGTCAATGTCCTAGAGGTCAGCTACTGACTCTGTTCATTTTTTTTTTTTTTTTTTGTCATTTTAAAGCTGTAATAACTAACATTTTATTTGATGTTTACAATTCTGAAAATAACTTTTTGTTGACTAGCCATCTAAGAATGGCTGAACCCCTTTCTTCATCCCAGTAGAATATCAGTAGTGACCATCTAAAGACAAATATTCTGGTGGAGGTTGTTTTAATGTAGATAATTTTTAATTTTTATTAAAGTATAATAAGTATTTTACATCTTATGAATGATTTATAATAATTTTCTTAGATCTAGGTAATAAGTGTGTTCTCACTGTAAATTGAGTCTAAACCAAAATCTTTAAAATTTACAATGTCACTTCATTTGCTATGGAGAAAAGGGGAAAGAAAGACTTTATAGCTTAGTGGACAGAAAGTCACATGGGATCTGGGAAGCCAGAGTTCATGAGCAATAATTTCTTTGTACAGAGTGGAGTCATGCCAACAGGAGAAAGTAAATTACCTCAGATAGAGAGGGACAGGAAACATCTCTCACATCTCCAGCCTGAATCAGAGGACAGTTCCTTACCTAGGCAGGGCACTCTGAGCTAGTGGCTTCTCTGCAGAGAATATCAGAAAATCTAGCCTGAAAGCAATAACTTCCATCATTCAAAACTGGTTTACAAGTGCTCTACCATTTTTTCCCAATATTTGTCAGTTTTCAAGCTACAGTAAAAACTTTTTCAGAAAATCCTTATTTTATAAGATTATTTTTGTTGCTTTGTGGATTGGACTAGATGATCTTTTGAGGTCCATTCCAATCCCTAATATTTTGTGATTCTGTGATAATTGGAGCTGTCTACAACAGAACTCCACCCAAAATTAAGATTAAATGAAATTATAGCCCACAATTTTTTGCAGTCTAGTTAATATGTGTTTTAAAAAATATTCCAGAGCAGAGGTTTTTCAAAAGTTCTTTAGAATGTGACTATTGTTTCCAGACCAAAGGAACCAATTCCCATACCAGGACCCTCAGTCTCTCTCATTCTAGAGACTGACAGTAAAATGATCGGAAAGAATTTATAAAACACATATTATTCTTAAAATACTGACTTAGTTGTCTACAACATGGGAATGTTTTAAGGCATTTGGGTAATCTGTCCTTCTACATTGTGTGCTGTTAGCTTTAGTTATAACATGCTCAGAATTTCTTACAAAAGTATTACAGTATTTCTGGCTCAGCAAAATGGTAAAATCTTCTACTGATTATAAATGATGGAGTTTTTTCATCCATTGCAAAAATTATTACTCATGCCTAGTGGGCCAACCAAGAACACACTGTCCTACAAAGATAAACTAGTGATCATTCCTTCATTTATTTGGTGGCAGCAGTCCCAGGTTTAAATACATATCACACTGTTGATCCTACCAATTGTCATTCAATCTAAATCTACACACAAAATCTCATTTATTCAGAGCTACCTTAATGAGTCAATAAAGCTCTGATGAATCTGGCTTTGTGTTCCTATATACATTATTTTGAAATTTGAGCTGCACCCAATAGACCAAAGAAGGTTGTTTTTTGGCTGGCTTGTTTGCAGTCTGTGATATGTTCAAAACTTTTCCAGTGCAGAAAAGTAAGATTGCTTAGACTGGGGATTTTAATAATAGTACAGAATTTTATAATATTCAATGAACTCCAGGTAGCACATATATTGCTTATGTTAATGTTACTGAATCAAGCGTTGTTGAGTGTCAAAGGTAAACAGATTATGTCAAGTCCTAATTTGCCTGATTTGTATGTGCATACAGCAGAAACATGCACTCATATTTGGTATCCTATTATTATTAACTTGGTGGTACAATAGAATTGTGGGTTTCTCAAGGGCAGCCTTGGCTGGAGTAACCATGAAATGGTGAAGTTCAGGGTCCCTAGGGCAGCGAGGAGGCCGTACAGCAAGCTCACTGCCCTTCACTTCAGGAGAGCAGACCTTGGCTTCTTCAGGGATCTGCTTGGTAGAGACCATGGGATAAAGCCCTGGAGGGAAGAGGGGCCCAAGAAAGCTGGTTAATATTCCAGGATCACCTCTCCAAGCTCAGGAGTGATGCAGCCCAGAGAAGAGGAACTCAGGGAAAAACGCCAGGAGGCCTGTGTAGATGAACAAGGAGCTCCTGGACAAACTCAGACACAAAAAGGAAGCCTACAGAGGGTGGAAGCAGGGACAGGTAGCCTGTGAGGAATACAGATAAATTGTCCAAGCAGCAAGACTCAGGTTAGGAAAGCTAAAACCTGGATAGAATTAAATCTGGCCAGGGACATCAAGGGCAAAAACAAAAGCTTCTACAGGTATGTTGGTGATAAAAGGAAGACTAGGGAAAATGTGGGCCCTCTCTAGAAAGAAACACGACACATGGTTAACTTGGGATCTGGAGCAGGCTGAGATACTCAAGGACTTTTTTGTCTTCGTCTTCACTGGGAAGTGCTCCAACCACACTGCCCAAGTTGCAGAAGGCGAAGGCAGGGATTGGGAGAATGAAGAACTGCCCACTATAGGAAAAGATCAGGTTTGAGGCCATCTAAGGAGCTTGAAGGTGCACAAGTCCATGGGACCTTATCTATCTGTGGGTCCTGAAGGGACCAATGAAGAGGGTCCAGAGGAAAGCCACAGAGATGATTTGAGGGCTGGAGCAGCTCTCTCATGAAGACAGGCTGAGAGAGTTGGGGTTGTTCAGCCTGGAGAAGAGAAGACTTTGGGGAGACCTGATAGAATCCTTCCAGTACCCAAAGGGAACCTCCAGAAAGACAGAGAAGGACTTTTTACAAGGTCATGTAGTGATAGGACAAGGGGTCATGGATTTAAACTGAAGAGGGTAGGTTGAGATTTGGTATAAGGAAGAAATTTTTTCACTGTGAGGATGGTGAGGCCCTGGAACAGGCTGCCCAGAGATGATGGGGATGCCCCATCCCTGGAAATGTTCAGGCCCAGGTTGGATGGGGCTTTGCGCAACCTGGTCTGGTGGAAGGTATCCCTACCTATGGCAGGCGGGTTGGAACTGTCTGATCTGTAAGGTCCTTTCCAAACCAAACTGTTCTATGATTCATCTTTCCCAGCTCTGGGAAAGGTCTTTCTTTAGATGATTTCTGCCTCTTTTTTTTTTTTTTTTTTTTTTTTTTTTTTTTAAAAAAAAGTGAGTATTTCTGCATTTCTGATCTTATAAAAGAAAACTTCTTTGCTTCAGTGTCACTAATGCCATGTATTTAGTAATCACGCTCATACTATGGAAATCCTGAAATTTTATTTTAACATAATAGATACTTGATTCTATTTATTTCTCTCATAATTTCTGAGCTACCTAGGGATGATTTTTCCCCACAGCTGTGCTGGTTAGTCATGAACAATATATTTTCAAGAAAATACAGGATTCTTATTGATTCAAACAGCTTTAGGTATTTAAGAAAAGGTACAAATACGCAATGTTATGAAAGGCTGCTGAAGGTTATTATGAACTCTATACTTCTATCATAATGTTTTTTTACTTTTAATGAATTTTTGTAAAGACATACATACAGAGTTGCACCTGGTACATGATGCTTCAAGTACTGAACTAGTTATAGTTCTACAAAATGCAAGTTAGTTGGAGTAGCATAGTTTCATTCATGTAGTTTTGCATGTGATACAATAAAATAATTATGATATTTTTTAAGTTTATGAGAAATAAGAAAATGTTTCCATTGACTTTTTTTAAAAAATTTTTAATTAACTTACTGGTTCAAATATAGCCCACTGTTTTTAGACCATAACTGGCTCCTACAGAGCCAATTAGGATGCATCTTTATTGGCTGCAAAGTTGAGCCTTCTGGCACCACAGTGTGAGATCTGGCCGAGAAGCTCAGAATTGTGCAAAGCTGAGATCTGCCATTGCAAGGAACATTTTCAGTAGCTTTACGAATTTGATATTGTTAGCTAGAATGGCTGCATTCCCCATGTATTCTTGGCAGTCCTGTGTTCTTTAAGCACTTGCTCTTCCTGGTGTAAAATCATCCATTATCTCCCTAACAATGCCTCAGCTTTCAATATCTAGTTTGTGTAAGATAATGAGCTTTTGAGTTCAAAGACTGTGAGGAAACTTCGTGATTTGTAAGCTGAGACTTATACACGGAATAGTGTGAGCACCTTCAGTGCTACTGTATAGTATTTTATTATAGAATAAATACTAGTGAAGAATCTGAATTACTGACTTTTTTTTTTTTTTTGGTCTGGATTTGACATATAACTAAGCAAAAAAAGACTTTTTCATGTTTATTGAGTTTTTGTGAAGAATAAACCAAATTGTTCTCATTTGTAATAAAAATTAAAACTTTTCTTCTGGGGAGTCAAGAATGCATCAATTGGAAGAAAATCTTATGGGAGGAAATCAAAGTGCCTTTTTAAAAAATATAATGCAGGTGTTCTGAAATGGTCATTTCACATAAGTGGAAACATACAATTTTTGTTTTGAGAAGGATAGGAAGGAGCTCCTTTTAATTTTCAGTGTACATTTTCAGAATTTTTAAATGAAAATCAAACCCTGCTTTTCAGTAAACTTCCGTCATGTTTTCATAGTGGTTAGTGTCAATCCATAGTAATTGCTGGGGAAAAAAAGGCCTAGGAATATTAATAGAAAGACGAATATATGTTCTTTCTTTGTGGTGCTGAGCATTCATAGGTATCCAGGGGAGCAGGAGCAGGGACAGAAGGCCTCAACCATTGTCAGACAAGCAGCCTTCCCCCCAGCCCCGTTAGATGCGCCCAGGATTTGTCCAGCTGTCTGATGACTGTGAAAACCTCTGCCTTCAGACCCTCGCTGTGCTCACCCCTGCTGAGCTGGGAGTGACAAGGGACTAAATGTCTTGATATCGATCACTTGTTACAGCACTGCCAAGGCAGAGCTAGTGCGTTCCTTCCTGCAAGAAGGCTGTGGAATCTTTAAAGCACCTGGTCCAATTTAGAGAGCCTAGCCTGGCATCTTAGCAACAGCTTATTTGGAACATTCTGATGTTGTTTTCTTGTTCAACTTTTAAAAGACAGATCATAGTGGCAAATTACCAACCTGTAAATTTGAAATGCCCGTAAATCTGCAATGAAAAAAAAGCATTAAAAGGGTGACTAATTTGTGGGTGTTTTTATTTGTGCAACACTCATGATGTAAATTGTGCACTGGGTAGTTAATTTATGCTTGTTCTTATAATGAATACAACTTTCCTTCTCCAACCTATTCAATTTGTGACACTTGTACTTGCCTTAATTTTAATGTTTATTTTTTTCCTGAACAAATTGTCCTTTACTATTTGTTCATTTGTTTACCTACCAGATGACATAGCAATGACTCCATCTGCAACTTTTGAAGTGTTCTTTGGTATCGCTAGTGTTCTAGCATGAGAACTCCACAGGCTGCAATTTCTTCAGGGAATATCCAACTCCTCTTGGGTGTAGTCTCCCAGGCTGCAGTGTGGGCATCTGCTCTGGCATGTTCCCCTCTACTGGCCACAGGGAAATTCTTGCTCCACCATGATCTCTTCCATGGGCTGCAGGGGAATTTCTGCTACAACACCTGGAGCACCTCCTCCTCTCCTTCTTCTCTGACCTTGCTGTTCACAGGGCTGTTTCTCACACCTTTTTTAACTTGGCTCTCTCTCCGAGGCAGTGTTTTGCATTTTTTTAAAATACATTTCTCCAGAGGTGCCACACCTATGGCTCATGGGCTCAGCTGTGTCCTGTGGTGGGTCCATTGGAGCCATCTGGAACTGTCTGGAACCAGCTGTGTCTGGCACAGAGCATCCCTGGCCCCTCCTCATGGAGTGCCAGTGCCTGGACACCTACAGTCAATACAACTAAAGGAAATTTCCTAGCTTTTCCTGCCTCCCGATGTTTCAAATCTTGATCAAGAAAGGTACAAACAGGTACAGTGTGTGCTACTTGATTTGCACCGAGTATATTATTTTAATGTGAGTTTCAACTGAAAGAACACACTGAAATTAACATTTGATGTCTTATTCTTTGATATCTGGCATTTTTCACAGGCAGACTATAATAAAGAAGTCAGTTATTGCTATTAGACATATTTTAGAAGAATTCTTTTTTGACGCATATCTCTACTTGGATTATTAAATTTAAATCACTGCTGCTATCAGTTTGAATACTAATGATGCATTCTGCCAGATGGAAGCCTTTAATAAATTTTCACTTTTCTCTAACAGTCAGCTGTAAATCTTAAATAAGAGACTTCTTTTGGGTAATGCAAGCTTTAGTGCCTTATGTCCACACTGATTTCAATGTCATCAGTACCTGGGAGGCAGGAAATTCTTTAATTAAATGTCATTCTTTTCCATTTATTGAGATGCAGGGCAGCACAAACTCCCTCACTTTGTCTTTCACCATAGCACAGTCGAGGCTTTTTTTTTTTTTTGTGTATTGTGAATGATTTTTGAACTGCCAGACACTTTTCTGCTGTGCTTGTGTTGTGTACCTGATACCACCCTTCACTATGTCTTTCAATTGTTTTATATACTCAGTTTATTCAGATGTTCGAGCTGTTTTCTAGTACTTCAAGTACTGGGGCTTGTGAAAGAGGAGGGGAAAAGGGGCAGGGAGCTGTCCACTTACCTCATAGAAATATTTCCTCCAGTAGTGGAAGACTGGGCTGATTCTAGGTGATTTGTACACTTTGGAGGGCAGTGGCAACCTTTGCAGTACCAGGGCTGCTGTTATGACCCAGCACCTCAGGTGCAAGATGAATGAAACTTAACAAACAAGTATGTCTCTTTTATCAGCACATTTGGTAGCCTCTTTTCATCAGTTAGCAATGTTTTCATCTGGAGTCTTCTGCTATATTCATTTTAAGCTTTGGGATTTAACTACAGTAGACAAAATCTATCCTGTTGTAGGGAATTCAACATTATATAGGTTAACCTTTTCTCTGCTGCATTCTACCTAGCTTCAGGGAAAAAAGTGTGTCTATCAGTCTGCTAAAAGTATAGGAAGAGGTAATCTGGAAATCCTGGCTGTGGTGGGGAGGGGAGAATAAACACTAGGTAACAGAAGAGAAAATGAAATCACAGCATTCAGACTTTCTGTACCTTGGGGGAAATAGGAAACTAAAATACTTATGTGAGTCAATAACTAGTCCCAGTAGAATCCTTGGAAAAACCTACAGGTAGAGCAAATTTTTCAGTTATTGAGTTATTTTCTCACCAGTCTGTTTCACTTATTGATTTGTTTTGCTATTAAACCTAAACTTACACAGTTAAATCTGTTTTATTCATGCACCAGCCTCTTCAAATTATTCTATTATCTAAATGATTATCTGAAGTGCCAATTACAATAAAGTAATTAATAATATAATAATGTAGAGTACAGATTTTGTTGAGCTTTGTGTTCGTGCTTTGTTCATAATTCTTCTGTTTTGTACTCTCTCTGCTTCAAAGTTAGTAAAAAAAAATGCCCATTGAAACATCTCCATCATGGAACAAAAGATGACAATTACGGAAAAGTACAGACACCAACAAAATATTTCAAATAATTTTAAGAAATTTTCTGACATAGTAATGGTAATTGGTATATTTCAGTTTCAACAACTGTAATTAAACCTGACCTTTAAGTTAATTATGTCTTGACATTTATGATTTTAAACTAGCTTTCCCTGTGGTGATGATGTGTTATATACAGATGCTAATAAGGAGTTTCTGTAGCGTGAGCAAGCAGATTTCAGATGTGCCTACATTGCTGTTCAGAGAACAGCCTCACTCCCTACCAGAGTGCAGTTCCAGTTAATGCTGTTCCTAGATTTTGTAATGGCAGCTCAACATTGCTTCTTATGCAACAAAAAATCACTGATACAATTTTGAAAGAAGCTTAATGAGCAGTAATACATGCCTTTATTGTTACAATTCTGCATTTATGTGAAACCATTAAGTTGACATGGAAATGTAGAGGACAACAAGTCCATCTCTTATAAAGGCTGCATTGCGAAGACCACAACAAAATAGTGAACCATAGGAGTTGGAAACTGAGGACGTATGAGAGAATAGAAGTTGAATACTGTCTTTTCTCACATAAAGCTAGCTCAGTTCAAGATTAAATACAAAGGGAAGATTAAATAATGCTAGAAAAAAAACATCAGGAATAAGGAGTGGCATTTCTGAACACAGGAGGACTTCGCAAAAAGACCTAGCCAAGGTGTTTTTAGTAAAGGTATTAACAGTGGTATTGAAAAGCTGTAATTATGACAATAAAGCTGTCACAGAGGGCTTTGCTATTTTGAGCAAAAAAGATCAGTACTCTTCAGGAAAGATCCTGGCCCTTTTGAAAGTCCAAGGGGGCCTTGTTGTTGATTTGGAAGAGCTGGGAACTTTGTCTCCAAAGACATGTTTAATGTGTAGTCAATACTAGAATTCACAGCCCTGGTGCTAATACTGTGCCTTCAGAATTGAACTCTCAGTTTGATAGAAAAAAAGTAGCTGCCCCTTTTAAGTTTGAAAGCACAACATTGTATGTGGTGTTCTACACATGTTTTCATAATTGCCTCTGATCCATACATTCTTCTACTTTGTATATGTCAGATGTTGACAAATCTCTACTTCAAATCACAACTTCAAATCCATATGGAATTATTAATATATTATATATTTATATATTTAAGTGGGATCAAGCCAAAATTAAAAATGATTTGCGTTCATATGGAAAGCTAAGTGGGTTAAAAAATACACCTATACCATTTACTAGTTTTGGTGGTTCTAAGCCTTCAAAATACGTCTGATTGTTATATGTCTGATTAGCACAAGCTACCCAAAAACCTTTCCCTGAAGTCAGCAACCAGAACAGTGCATGTATTTATGGGAAAGTCAGGAATCCCCCTACAATCCATTTATTTTCTTCCCTTTGCTAACAATTCCTTAGCAAGTTTTCTTAAATTTGCGTATTTGGATAAGTCAAACTTTATTTTCTGTTTTGTTTCTACAAAAAAATTTTAACATGTTTTTTATGATGGGTCACTTATGATGAGGAAAAGGTCAACAGAAAGTTTTACAAACTGAAAGGCCTAGTCTTGCTTAGAGTATCTGGACCCTGGCTGCCTGACCTATTCATTGACTGTGTTTTCTAATTGGGGTGTCATTGCTATCCAACTAGCATTGTAATGTTGCTAACTGCTAGTTTAGTCAGAACATGAAAATCAATCTGCCAGAAAGGGCATAGCAGGCACCATGCCTATAGAGTATTGTATGTTTGGCCTTAGCATTAAAAATGTGGTTTTTTATTTGTGCTACTGTGTTGGAATACTGTAGATTTATTTCCAAACTAAGTGACTCACAGCTACCGATGCTATCTTTTACATCTTTTTGCATTGCATTAAGAAGTGTTTTTTGATGTTAGACAAACTGCAGAACACATATGTTTAAGAGGTATGTGACAAAATAATGCCAGACTCCTTTAGTTGTGGTGCAAAGAATAGTTGTGCCATGTGTCCTGGTATCTTTTGCCATAATTACTGCAGTTTTCCTTTCTGAAATAAAGCTTTGGAGAGTGTGGGATCTACAAGAACTAACAGAACACATGAAAAAGGCAAGTGACAATGTGCAATAAGTACAGAAGAAAAAGCTCATTCTTTTCCTGCATAACTTTCCTCCTAGCTATGCTGTTCTTGGCATTTTGGAAAAATAAAACACTTGATCTGATCTGAAAACTGCATGAAAAGCAAGAATGCTCTCATCAAAGTGAAAATGAAAAAATAAGCCCTTGACTTTCTTATACTTAAGTTTGTCAGATCCAAAAGATTTGAGGCAAACATGTGCTTGAATTGGAACTTGATCGCAGAAATTATTTGGAACTTAGCCTGGAAATGGTGGTAAGCCCATCCACTTGTTTTGTTTATCATACTGCTTTCTTTTTCTTTACAATTTATGCCCTGATGAAAAAGTGAAAGGTGTGTGATCTTTCTTTTTCCTTTCTTTTCTTCAGGAAGTAAATATCATAAGCTTGTTTCAATCAGGTAAAAATAGTTTTACTGCAATGTTTGTACAATTATTTTAAAATTTGAGACCTGAGTTATCTCTAACATAGTGATAACAAGTCAAGATGTAAAAATACAGAAATATGTCCATATGTTTTACTAGAAATGTAATATGGAATATCAAAAATATCTCAAGAGGTAGTGTCGGGGTTTGGTACATAGGTTAATTAACCGTATGCTTAGCGTACTGTGTACCATGTACCTTTTTTGAAAATGATCCAAAGACCATTGAAGCTCCAATGTCTTTTAAATCAGTTCTAAATCTTTGCCCTAAACAGTTGGGAAAGAAGCAAGTGAGAGAGAACATGACCAAGGTCATTAGAATCGCATACTGTAAGTTGTGGATAACCATGGAAGGGCCATTCTTTTTCAAAAAATGAACTCCAGGGAGTATTATGTAAGACTAACAGGTGGCAGTACACAGCAAGCAAAAGAATACATTTATTTGTGAAGAGTGTATGTGGGACTCCTTTGCCATGGAAAGTTATGGATGCCAGATGTTTACAGAAATGCCAAAAGCAATCAAACAAACCCTTGTAAGGGAGGCAGGGCTATTAAGCACACAGACATAGTGCCAGGCTTGGGATGTCCCTCAATACATTGCTGGAGGCAGCATCCTGGGGAAATACTGCTATGTATCTCCCCTGCTCTGCTTTTCACTGAGTGCTGGCTGTTAATCGCAGCTCGTAATGGGTTGCCTGACAAAGCAGACCTTTGTCATGACCCCCTAGATCCACCTATAAGTTCTTAAGTAGTTATATGAGCATCACAACTAGGTAGGTGCTGCATATTTGGTTCTGACAAGTAAAAGATGTGAGCTCTAATTGATGTTCTTCCCAGAGATCTGATCTGTAAATAGTGTGCCTATATGTTGTTTTGTATCTCAAAAGTATCGAGCATGCACTGCAGCTTTTTGGGAAGCAATACCTTCAACATATCTGTTCTCATGAAGCATAATAGATATTTATTGTCTCTAAGCTCCCTCTCATTTCATGGAAGTGTAAATGTAGCTAAACTTGTACAGAAGGGTCTGAAATTTTGAGAGTACTAACATGCATGGAGCTATACATAACCTTGATCATATAAGCCTCGTTTAGTTTCGAAAGCAGGCTGAAAACAAGATGTCTAAGTGTTTCTCTGTAACAAGCTTAATAAAGAACAAGACCAGATTTTGTTTTATTACTAGCAGCAGTAGTATACGCTCACAGTGTTATGAAACAAACAATTACACAAGGTCCACGCTCTATGGATCTCACCATCTATTTAGGATACTTTCAGTACAAACAGTTAGAAGCCTGACAGTGGGAGCAAGAAGGGTCACAGGAGTTCTATGAACAAAGGCTGTGTAAGAAAAAAAAAAATAGCTGGCATGAAGTATGCCAAAAAAAGACAAATTATGTGAAATTTCCTTCCAGCAGCATACTATGAGGAGAATTATAGAATTATCTTCTGATAAGAACTAGACAGTTGGGATTTTCCATATTCCGCCTGGACACGTTCCTGTGTAACCTCATCTCGGTGTTCCTGCTCCAGTGGGGAGATTGGACTAGATGATCTTTTGAGGTCCCTTCCAATCCCTACCATTCTGTGAATCTGTGACTTCTTTTTTGTGAGGAGATATTCTCCTGAATACTCTGCCTTATATTCTCAGGTTCGTTTGTCTTTCATAAGAAAAACCCCATGAAATCCTGGGTTCAGTCATTTGTACAAAGTGGACCATATTTTCCTTCATGTGTATCAGGCCTACCACGCCTTTACGCACAACTGTAATGTGGCACATGGTCCTCCAGATCTGAAGGAAACATACAGCTGCCATTAAGTGTGTGGGTCTATATCAAGGCATAGGGGGAACTTCTCTGAAGGATGTTGGTGCAAAGCCTAATTTGTAAGCAGAGAGCTATGGAACCTGTACTTTCAGAAATAGTAGAAAATATTTCAAAGATGCATCATAGTGTGTGCTCTGTAGTTTGACATCTTGAGGATGGTTTGACATCACTAAAATTCTTACCAGTGACCAAAAACAATGAAGAATTGGACCACAAATACTTAGACCTGAAGACATTTATTTGTCTGAACTCAAGTTTTAATAGCAAGTTTCCTTCTGAGGGAAAAAAAAAAAAAAGATACTAATACTTCAGCTAAGTCTATATTAGACTAATACCAATTTGCCTTTTTCCCTCTATTTGATGACTTATTTATGAGGATGATTTAATTTCAAGACCTATACTCTTTTCTGAGCTGTTACCATTTTAAATACTTCTATACCTCATGCTGTTAAGCCTTTGAACATACACACAATATACTTCTCTTACATCTATCTTTCTTACATTATAGCAGAAAGCAAACATTTTTAATTTATCAAAGAATGTCTTTCATTTCTTGCTTGCATTTTGTTTCCTTTATAAATAATTTTTATGTACAGTTTTAAAAATATAAACAAATCCTCCATGACATTCTTTCTGATCATTAACGTTCACAGTCTCTCAGATCAAAAGTTTTCCTAGGATTCTTTGTGAACATGAAAAGTCCTAATTCACACACTCAAGAAACTTGCATTAGAGTTCTTTTCCTTCCATTGTTTCTTGTCTGCCTCAAGAAACCTGAAAGGTAAATGATGAATAATATAATTCTATTCTTATATCCCTTGAATTTAATGGACATTACAGAGTTTGTAAGAGATTGAACTAGGCTACATATCACTAAAAACAAGCATTGGATGAATTTTTCTTTGCCTGTAGTGAAATGTAATAAGCAGCTTTCTAAGCTTCTATGAAAATAGTGTGTGTAGACATTTTTCTTTTAAATACCAGACAATTTCAGGCTTCCTTAACTTATTTTTGCATTAAAAATTGAATGTTCATTAAAATTCAAATACTTGTCTTGCTATTATATATGTTATTCATGTCACACAAAGTTAATTTTTAAGTAAAATGCAACACAATTATCCTAATGATAATAACTGATAACAAAAGAAATCAGGTACTTTGGAGAACTGACTTGCTATTCTGTTTACAGACTGGTCACATTTCCAAGGCTAAAAACAGAACAAAACTTCATGCAAGGAGAGCAAATGGCTGCAAAAGTTGTCTCCACTTATTGTTACCTAATGAATAAATAATATTTTATGGCAAATGTGGGAAGAATCAGAATGACCAGTCTTTCTCTTCCTCCTACATTTTGTGCCTTCAAAATGAACAGTCACCTGACTTCACAGCACAGGGACCGTTGTGAAAAAATGGTATTTTTTATTGCTGTCATGTCCTTATTATCTCTGCCATTTTCTCAGAGCCAGTTCACAAATTCCTTTCATTTCCTTCTGCTAATAACCCTCCTGCCCCTGGCCTGCCATGCCTCAAAATTTCATGTTCCTCCCATCCATCAGTATTTCAGAGAATTCCCTGGGTAACTCTTTCACCCAATGAACTCTGAAATTTTTCCCTTTGTCAAGTGAACAGTCCTCACTTTTATTTTCATTTCATGAATGTAATGTCAAATTAAAGTGACTCAAGTCTTGTGCTCTCCCATAACAGACTGCACTGACCGGCTTTGCTGAGGGTGTAATCCTTGAGTAGGAGAGAGGAGAGCCCACTTTACTGCCTCTGTGTTAAAAAGAGTCTCTAAATAAGCATGCAGATTGCAGGATGGTTGCATCTTTGTGCCTTTACATGACCCAATACATTCACTTGGTGATTCAACATGTAGGTATATTGCAGTTCATTGGGGATTCATGCACTAGGATGTAGAAAAATATTGGTGCCTGGAACTGATCTGTAGGTTGAATCTTTTTCCTCTAATACGACAGCCATCACAATTGTACAGGTTAAGACATGAAGCAAATTACCATTTGGGGCAGAGCAAAAGCTACAAAAAGGCTTCCTGAAATCAGCAATACAGAGAATTCTTCATTCTTTTCCTAGACCGTAGGTATGAATTATGTGTCTAGTCATTTAAACTGCCTCTAAGTGTCTTCCAGAGGCCCATTTATACAAAGTCTGAGAAAGGTATTTCCAGAGAGTGCTTTATCCTTTATGGGAGATTTTATGATGGGTGTCTATCTTCCTCTGTTGATGGTGGAGGGATCTTTGATTTGGCAGCTGTAGTGTTGAGTCATATGAATTCTGCCTGAAATGTACAGCTATATATTGCAGGTGAGGCTGAGTCCCTTTCTGGCCTTTCAAGTCTGGTGATTCCTAATGTTAGGCACAGAGGGTTAAGTTTTCAAAGAAATTTAGGTGCTTACAGGTACCTAATAGGATTTTCAAGATAACTAAAGCAGACCAGACATCTAAGTTCAGGCTTTGTTTTGTTTTATTTTGCTTTGTTTTGTTTTTTTTGTTTTCCAAATCCCTCTCAGCACTTTTCATAATCTTGCCCACAAGTCTGATTTAATTTTTAAGGAATGCATTCTATTTGTGTCTAGTGTACTAGACCATATCCAGGTAGAATGTGTTAAATCTCAGTCTTTAGATTATGAGCAAAAGAGTTTAATGAAAACTCTTCTAGAAGGTCACCAGTTTTGCAGAGTAGTCTGTGGAGCTGTCATGTGGAGTCATCACTTTTCCAGAGAACTGCTGGTACTTTTACACTTCAGATACCATACTGTGATTTTTTTTTTCCGGTTGTTGCAATTGAAAACATAAATTTGAAAAATCCCATGCTCTTTCAATCAGGAGAATAATTTTCCATATGCTTTAAATATGGTGGACAGCAAAATACTACATTTTGATGGACTGGTGGTATGAAGCAATGCCATTAATCCTTTATGGTTATTCCCATGATATTATGACTCCATTCAGGAATGCTTTCTGAATGAAACTTCTGCTGGTGCTAATGAGATGACCACACTGACAGGAGACATTCAGTCTCACTCCTGATTTGCCTTCAGTAGTTTCTTTAGCCAGATCAGCATTTATTTAAAATAATGGCTACCTGATTTATTCCCCTGTCCCAGTTTTCACTTCGCTCTCATTCTGCCAGTCTTGAGTGACAGGAATTTTTCTACTTGTCTTAACTTTCTTTGGACAATAGATTTTATTTTTAAAAAATGTTATTTTTAAATGGGCAAGTTTTTTAAAAAAGTGTCAGTGAATAAAGCACATATACTTGATATAATTTGAAACAATTTCTGTCAAATACTAGATAGACATACCTACAGTCTGAGAGTTATTACACATTTAAAACTTCCTTTCCGATGGATCTTGTTCAATTGTAGCTTTGTCTGCCTTATTGTTTCTCACTTTCAAGGAATAGGTGGAACAACATCAATTGATTATTGGCAGTACATGTGAAAAATAGGAAGGACTGTTAGATTGCTTTATGCAGAAAGCCACTCTAAGCGCAGTGTGCAATTCCTTAGCACGGCCCTCGGTTCCTACTTCCCTTCCTTCTGCTGCTGTAACGTGGGTCAAACGGTTCCATGTGCCTATACTGTGGGCTTCTCATGCCCATGTCAGTCACAGATTTTGCAACAGTGAGAGTTACAGTCTGTTGAGCTGCCTGGCAATACTGATGCCAGGGAAAGATGCATAGTGTGATGTTGAAGTTGCTGCCCAAGAACAGGAATCTTGGGTGTATCCTCAATGGAATATGGAGACTTGATTCAAGAGGTGACAGTCTTTCTGACAGTCTTTCTTTAATCTTAATAATTTTGTCCATAAGGAATTGTCAAAATTCCTAAAACTGCAGAATGATACATATTTACATGAACTATCCCTTTATTTGGAATAATTTTCTCTGGGGCTTTTCTTTCTTCTTTCTTTTCTTTTCTTTTCTTTTCTTTTCTTTTCTTTTCTTTTCTTTTCTTTTCTTTTCTTTTCTTTTCTTTTCTTTTTTTCTTTTCTTTTCTTTTCTTTTCTTTTCTTTTCTTTTCTTTTTTTCTTTTCTTTTTTCTTCTCTTCTCTTCTCTCTCTTCTCTTCTCTTCTCTTCTCTTCTCTTCTCTTCTCTTCTCTTTCTTTCTTTTTCTTTCTCTTTTCTTTCTTTTCTTTCTTTCTTTTTCTCCTCTCCTCTCCTCTCCTCTCCTCTCCTCTCCTCTCCTCTCCTCTCCTCTCCTCTCCTCTCCTCTCCTCTCCTCTCCTCTCCTCTCCTCTCCTCTCCTCTCCTCTCCTCTCCTCTCCTCCCCTCTCCCCTCTCCCCTCTCCCCTCTCCCCTCTCCCCTCTCCCCTCTCCCCTCTCCCCTCTCCCCTCTCCCCTCTCCCCTCTCTCCTCTCTCCTCTTTCTCTCCTCTCTCTCCTCTTTCTTCTGTATTAGCTGCGAGACATCCACTGGATATACATATCAAATCTATGTGGCTAAATCCAAGCAACTAACAGCCAGAGGTAGCTAAAGGAGAAGACAAACGCTAAAAAGAAGTAAGTCTAGATGAAGAAAAAAAAAAACAATCAATGCAGATACAATGATGCTGTAATCGCACACAGTGTGCTGCTAGGAAATTATCTGCTCTGGTAGGATCACCCAGGAACTGTATACATTGAACATATGCTATTAAAGCCTGTGTGTGATTCCATCAGCACGTGACAGAGACCCAAATCAGTTCTAAAGGCATTTGCAAGCAGCTGCTGCCACAACAAAGATAATATTGGCACAGCTTTTCAACTGTATAAAGAGTAGGCAGCATTATTTTAAACTTCCATCTTCCATTTGTGCCTTATAGACAAAATGCTGACTTGAGTAATTTTTAAAGCTAATTATGTAACAGGGATTTCACAAAATAGCTTTGAACTACTTAAAATGGATATTGAAAAATTCAAAATCCTGATATGACAGCTGCAGTAATAAAACCTATTGTTAAGTTTTGCTAGACTTTCCTCTGTCATATAAGCTCAAAAATGCCTGTCTTATTTTTCAAGTATCTTCTTCCTTTCATGATCTAGGATGAACATTTATTTGTTACATGCTTTTAACATTCAGTAGCTATGCAATAAAACCACATGCCCTTGAGTACATATTTTGTATGCATAGTATAATGGAATGGTTTCCTACTGGGTGAGTTAAACAGCACTTATTTTTCCTTCTCTTACCTGAACTTTGATGGACCGCAGGCTTTCCAAATGCAACTGCGTCAAATTAAGCCTGACCTTTTCTAATGGGGATTCCAATCAGTTGGAAACTGTGGAAAATAAGCCGTACTGGTGCTTTTTCTGTGGACTTAAGTTACATGCCTGTTGTGGTTTAACGCCAGCTGCCAACTAAACACCACAACAGCCGCTTGCTCACTTCCTGCCCAGGGGGATGGGTGACAGAATCAGAAGGGTAAAAGTGAGAAAACTTGTGGGTTGAGATGAGGACAATTTTATAGGTAAAGCAAAAGCTGTGCGTGCAAACAAAGCAAAACAAGGAATTAATTCACTGCTTCCCATCAACAGGCAGGTGTTCAGCCATCTCCAGTAAAGCAGGATCCGTCATACATGATGGTTACCTGGGAATACAAACACCATCACTCCAAACATTCTCTCCTACCTTCTTCTTCCCCACTTGTATATGCTGAGCATGACATCATATGGTGTGGAACATCCCGTCAGCTGTCCCACCTGTGTCCCGTACCAGGTCTCTTGTGTCCCCCAAACCTACTCACTGGTGGGGTGGTGTGAGAAGCAGAAAATTCCTTAACTCTGTGTGATCACTGCTCAGCAACAACCAAAACATCCGTATATTATCAACACTGTTTTCAGCACAAATCCAAAACATAGATGCATACTTGCTAACATGAAGAAATTTAACTCTGTCCCAGCCAAAACCAGCACAATGCCCTTCAGCAGATCTCTAATTATATTTTCTATCACAGTATACTGGTGTGGCTAAGAGGACCTGGGGACAGTCCAGACTCTTTGATTGTTGTGCTATGTCTTAATGTCGGTCACCAGTGTGGCACGTGTTTGCAACTGAATGTATTTCTCTCTACATTGAGATCTACCTGTAATCTTTCACTAATATGTGTAGGATTTACACAGATACCTATTATGTTCACACTGTGGTAAGACAAATTATCTTTCCTTGTAATGGCTGTTGTTGAGAATAGCATTCACTAACAAGTCCCACCTGTGGCTTGTTGAATTACATACGAGTGAAATAGTTACACATTCTAGTCTGAAAGTCAGTCTTAGAGACATCACAAACTTTATACCTATTATGAAACACCAGAATTCAAGACCCAGTTGTGAAGTGAACACTGACTTCTTTTCTCCATTGTTATGGAAAACTATTTCTTTGAAATGTAACAATCAGATTCTGATATGGTGTGCACTGACAATACTGAGAAATATTACAGATACATATTGGAAGCTGCTGAAGTAAGAAAGCTGTATAACCTCTAGTTCGCTATGTACTTTCCCAATTATAAGAGTCTATAAATGTGTTTAGAACTCATAGGTCTTCAGAAATGCTAAGTAAATGCTGTTGTATACTTGAACTCACTAAAATGTACTCATGTGAACAGATTGACACCTGAAAATTGTAAACTGGATGCTCCATTTCCAGGTTAGTTTTCTGAAAATAAAATGTTTGGCTGAATGTCAGTATAGGAGCCTAATGCCTGGTTTATACAACCCAGTAAGGCCCTAGTCACTTTAGAAGTGCATTCAGATAAGATGAGATTTTCTCTGTCTGAAGATCACCATCACTTAAAGATGATGGTCAGGTATAACGATCCTTACTTTTGTTTTAACTGATAAAGTGAATTTTCAGTCATTAGGGTAGCCTTGACAGATGCAATTATTTAAATTGGTCTGAAAATGGAGTTGGCTTTTCCTGCTTGTGTGTCTGCATGTAGCTGTTAGTAACAACCCGTTGTTAATTTTGTAGCTTGAATTTGACAATAGATTTGTTCTGTTCCCACCGGACCACTTGAAAGACTTGGCTCAGGGCAAGCAGGACCAAGTCCAGTTTCTCCTGATGCAGAAATAACAGTTCTGCAGGGGTACTGCAGGCCGATTAAGCTAAGAAGAACAAATTAGAAAAAAAATTCAGTCAATTGATCTTTTGCAAACGTGTTTAGTTAAATCACACTCTCTGTTGAAGGCAAGAGTAGCTTAATCATTAACTTCAGAGAAGAAACCATTTTATCCAGTGCCCATATGTCAGTTCATGTGGAAGGTAAAGAGAACAAGATTGTTGTATGTTCTTTCTGAGAATAAAAATACTTTTTTTTTTTTTTTTTTTTTTTTTTTTTCCTAAAGGAGGTATCTAGAAAGATCGAACAAGAATTTGGCCTACAGTTTTTTGTACATACAGAAAGTAAGGAGCAAACCTAGACTTAAGGAACTTTGTCTACAGAAGGATTACACGGGGGCACCTCAGTCACAGGAAGATTAAATAACTCAAAAGATGTCTCTCAAAGCCAGGAAAGAACACAGATCTTCTAATTCCAGAGTTCTACCTGCAAGACAAATTCTTCTTGCTTTAAATATATGTTCCCTTTATGGATGTTAGTGTGATTCCAACTGAAATGAAATATTTGTAACAGATTTTAACAATACCAAGACACTTTATTTGATTGGAGTTCATGTTAGAACATGGATATATAAAACTGTGAGTAGCAGATAAAAAAGAAAGCATAGGGACACCAAAGCATTCCTGATAGCATCTTGGGACAGCGCTGAGCTCAAAGAAATTGTGATGCTTCTATAGCAAGATCAAATTGCCCTAGTTGCATGACAAAGAATAGAATGTGATTTCAGTTTGAAACAGCATTTAGAGAAAATAATATAGCTAAAGATTTACCTAGCCTCCCAAAGTAGTCTGAGTTAGCAAAGGTAGTCTGGAATTTTCCCTTTGCTTCAGCTGACACTTACTGCTTATATTTATGATGTAGCCACTTGTTCTTTACTGTGCGTATTTATGTATCAGTAAATTAGAAAATACTGTACACAATACAGTCCCTTGTCATGTCATTATTTGACTTACCTCTGTGGAGAGCTGTGTTTGAAAAAAAAAGGCACAAATTTTAAAAGGAAAAAAAGACTAAATTTAAACTGATCACACAAGATTACCTTTTTTTCCAATTTAAGTGCACATTTTGTCCATGAGAAGACAAAAGAAGTTCCTGAAAGTGAAACTCTCTTTGTTTCTGTAGAAATCATAATCAGTGTGTATTTCTGTGGTACATTCTGAGGAACTTTGGGGCTTATTCCTTCTAATGGATGATTTACTTCAAATTATGATGATTCAGAGTAATGTTCAATGATTACTTTCATGGAAACCAATTCAGAAGGGCCATTCTTGTAGTAGAGAGAGTGACATTTCTATGCTTGTAAAATTACAGAATGGAGATAAACACTCAGTACCTAGGGAAATATTATCTTTATTATTTTATAATGTACTGTAGTTAAAAAAACCCTAAAATGCTTGCAACTGCATAGTCCTCAATGAATGATGAAAAGAAGTCTGTTTTTTCACTGAAAAACCCCTTATCAACCAGTCTGAGCTGCAATTCTGCAAACTTTTCTCTGCTTGAGTAATCCTACGAAGCTCAATAGGGCTATACAAATGCATAAAGTTAATCACATAATTGAAAACATAGTTTTAAGCATTTAATGCACAAAGAAAACATACTGTCAGATAAAATTAGAAAGTAAAACCTTTTTTTCAAATTTACAATAGATTTTTCAGAAAGGCACACTTTACAGTGTTTATATTGTTTTCTTTATGCTTTTCACAAGATACGTACATGTCATTGTCCTCCAGACCGAAAATAAGACCAAAATCCATAGTTATGTGAGGTTGTAGAGCTGCTTTTACTAATCATGCTTTAAGAAACTTCAGAGTTTAAGATTTGGAAAACAAAGTCCATTTTACTCAACAGAATATGGCACTGTCAAGGCAAATAACTCCATATACTTTCTGACAATGTCTTTTTAACATATTGTAGGTAGTAATATTATTGTAACTTTAATGATTTGCGACTATGAAGGATGCAATATTTATAGGCAGAAATAGTTTGTTTTTTTTTTTTTTTTTAAATCATCTCATATAATTGGAAAAATGCAAAAACTTTAGGACAAGAGTCTTTCATCAAGTTTTGTGGTTTAAACCTGAAGGGGAGCTAAAGTCTGCGAGGCTGCTTAAAAACTTGCAAGACTAACCTTTTCACTCATCCTGTTTTAGGCTGGATCTGTGAAAATCATCTTCAGGAATCAGTCAGCTTCAACTCCTACCTATTCAGACCTTGATTTCTCTGTTTGCATCCATTACTAACACAGATACTAACTACATGACAGAATTTCTGAGTGTTAAAGAGAACTTAAGGAGACTGGCAATTGATTTCACGTTGTAAGTGTGATTGCTCTGAGTAAACAGCTTTCAGTCAATGCTGCCCTGGACTGGCTGGCAAATGTAGAAGTGAAAAGCTCTGTAAACATATAGGACTCCTTTGGTTTTAGCATCCTTGCTTTTAATCTGTTTCTGAAATGTTTTTTCTTTGTTGTGCTGTAATTCCCCTTTTTGTATTCGAAAAAAAAAAATCTGCTAAATACAAAATGAATGAGTGTGACCAGTTTTCTAAGGCAGACAGTGTTGAGCTTTGTGGGTCTTAGTATACCAATATTTTATTGTTCTTTCCATGAAATTTTAATAAAACAATGAGCAGATGAAACTCATGGGATAGACTCATAACTTGCAATTTTCTGTATGTCAGTTTCATGCTTGAATAATTGTTAATGATTGTCACACAGTATCACAGTATCTTTGGGATTGGAAGGGACCTCAAAAGATCATCTAGTCCAATCCCCCTGCTGGAGCAGGAACGCCTAAGTGAGGTCGCACAGGAACATGTCCCTCCTTGGGCAGCCTGTTCCAGTGCTCTGTCACCCTTACTGAGAAGAAGTTTTTTCTCAAATTTAAGTGGAACCTCTTGTGTTCCAGCTTGATCCCATTACCCCTTGTCCTATCATTGTTTGCCACCTAGAAGAGCCTGGCTCCATCCTCGTGGCACTCACCCTTTATATATTTATAAACATTAATAAGGTCCCCCCTTAGTCTCCTCTTCTCCAAACTAAAGAGACCCAGCTCCATCAGCCTTTCCTCATAAGGGAGATGCTCCACTCCCTTAATCATCTTTGTTACCCTACGCTGGACCCTCTCCAGCAGTTCCCTGTCCTTCTTGTCATTTGATTAATTCTTGCAGAAAACTCATAATTTCCAGCAAGCAAGGAAAAACGCATGCATACCAGTGATCTAATGGAAGCAGGTAAATGCTGATTGTTTGCCTGTGTTGTCCTCAGAAATTAAGGCTTTAAAAATTATTCTTATAATCCAACTAGATAAAAAGAGAAATAGACTTGGGCAAAACTAACATACTTACTGATAATTTGACAAGCAAGGTCTCTATCCACTTTCTCCCAGGTGAATTTCACAGTTCTCTGTGTTTAGATGAAAAAAGAGAAAAAGAATTAATTTTTTAAAAAATGAGTCCAAAATTCTCATTAAAATTGAAATATTTCATAGAGAAAAAAGGCTGTTTGAGGAATCAGTTCTGGGTGTAGTTCTGTTGTCCATGTGCTTTAATTCTTTAAGCCCATATCTCTTTATTGGCATTGATTAATCCTGTGGTAGAGAAGTCATTCTGTGTGCCAAGTACACATTACAGAAAAAAAAATGATTAAGTGGCAGAAGGGTAAAGTCAGGTATGCTATTTTGAATCAGTAGCTATTCTAAATATTCTCATTTGAAGTTTAAAGAAAAGGGCTTAAAGTGGCAGAGAACAACTTAAGGATGTTATGTTCTTTCCAGTTTTCTTGGCAAGTTCTTCACAGTTGAAAAATAATTGGGAAGAACATTATTTTTTTAATGTGAAGGGTAAAGACATCAGTAGCCACCAAGACATTCGATAGCTCACAAATTATCGACTCTAGATCATAACTGCATTACACTTGCAGCTTTATTAAGTTCATTAATGAAACCAGCCACTTTAATAGCAGGAAACGTACAATCAAGTAAATCATGACTGAAATGTCTCCTAGCTTTTTTCTTTAAACTGTGATTTCAGTTTTAATTTTTAAAAACTTATTATATGGAAGATTAAAGCACATTTTTCAGTGTATCATTTAAATCAGTCACGAATAAGTTGATACCAGTGGGCAATGTGTTTGAATATTTCATCACAAAGTGATGGAGTGTCTTATCTTGGCTTATTAGAGTGCTTGTACTCACTGGTCCATTTTGCTCTTTATTTGACATGAGCTGAATAAAGAATGGCTAAAAAGTTCAGCAAGGACAGAATAAAAAAAAGTATCAATAGAGGAAAAATACATTTCAAATCCTGATGATGTTATTACCTTAATTCAGTCAGTGCTATGAAAATAATTTTATGAGTTATTCAAAGTTGCATAATGATGTTTGGCTTGCACAAATATAATTATCTAAAGCAAAGTAAATATTTTTTCTTGTAAACAGAAACTAAATATAGTTAACATAGATTTTTTTTTTTTTTCCTTGCAAATTATGGACCTGGTTCTTTGACTTAAAAAGATTTTTTTTTAATTCAATTCAAATTTTTTTCCATGACAACAGAAGCCTGTCTAATTTTGTTGAATTAGGGGAGGAACTAAGAACTGAAAGAGAAGCTGGTGTTTCTAAAAACACTTTCCTCATGATTCTTTTGAGATCAGAGATGATTTGGAAAACCTTTGAGAGATTCAGAAATGTAGCATTTTCTCTCAGTGCTGTAAATCAGGTAGAACACCATTTTATCTAGAAGGTGTTAGAATCTGTACAACACTTTTACTCCCTGAGTTATTATTATACTGCAGCGTTTAGACAATGTTCCTTGGGATAGCCTCACTCAGATGTAATTATCCATTGATATTGCATCTTCTACTTGACCTGCTTTTCCCACTGCCATGCTGTTCCTTCCAAGGGACCTTGTTCCTTGGACCTTCATACTCTTTCTGTGAAGCTCCAAAGTTCAAGTCAGCTTAATATGACAGTGACTTTTATGAGATCAGTGCAAACTGTGCAGGATTGAGATTTTTCTTTCAACTTTCCGGTCTGCAGAAGAGCAAAAATAATGCAAAATTCTACGTGCTTTGTCAGTACTTGCCAAGAATAAGGACATTTTTGGGTGTAGCAATAGCAACTGGGAATCCAAGAAAGGATCCCCAGCTGTGCCTGGGAGTGCCTGTTCTGTCTGCAGCTTTTACTATTTTATATACGAATATTTTCTATTATACTATTATATTTATTATTTACATTTATTATACTATTGTATTCATCATACTATTATATTTATGATACTATACTATTATATATTATTATACTAATAATTTTATATAGTAATAATTTTCCCTTGCTTGTCCCATATATCTCAAGAGTAGCTAGTATTATAAGTTCTGTAAGAAGATTAACAGATTCTAAATTCAAGAGAAAGCCCATGCAATTGTTCATTTAGGACTTTGTGGCCTGTGCTTTAGATGTCAATGGAGATGGCATTTCCATGTTGTCCTGCATAGCTGTCACCCTTTTGACTCACTTTGGTGAGCAATGGGAAAGCATCATCCTCAGCAGCCACACAGAAATGTAGCAGATGCTTACATGTTTGACTGCCTTATGTTGTTGCAGTCTGGGATCAGCAGATTTTACTCTCTTGACTGGTGATGTTGTATTCATGTATTGCCTAAAAGCCACAAAGCAAGAAGAAGTGAATATGTTGCTTGTCAGCCTGCAATTTGTCTGTATTGGCACTTCACCATAGATCTTTCATCAGATGTATTCAGTTTGGGAAACTCTAATCTATTTCTCTTTGTGATCACTCACTAAATATGTAACAATAATATTCCACAATTTTAGGTTTCTACTTCTGCTTGCAATATTATGAATGGCATAGTATATTCATTCTAGTAAAGAATATTCAACATAAACCATTATTTGATATATATTTGTGTGACACAGTTTCATATAGGCAATAAGGAGGCCTGCGTCTTATGGAGTTATGACTTAAGAGTGAGCACCTCTGTGGAGGTGAGTTCACACTACAACAATACTGACAAATAGGTATGAGGGGCTATACTTGGTCCATGATCAAAAGTATTCATGAATGTGAGTTCAGATTACAGCCTTTTTGTGAGAAAATGAATACAAACTCTCCTCTGTCCAGTTGTGTATTTCCCTAGAAGTTAGGTGTAAAACTCTGACGCTATTCCTCCTTAATCACACTTGTTCTAGCTGGCCAATAGTTAAAGAATTACTGAAGGAAATGAAATGGGCTGATAAACATATGCTGAACAGCGTTGAATAGGTATTTTTTGAAGTTGTGATGGAAAGGGTCATGGATAAGCTGGAAATATAAAAGTGAGAAATTGCAGTGGTGTAGATTAAAGAGTGTTTAAATAATTCAGAAAATAGTTAAAATGAATAATTTTCTGCAAACACAACACTTCAGAATTTACCTGACTCTTCAAGAGGGCTTTAAAGTGATAATTAAGTGTTTGAGAGCAGCTGTAATACTTGGGAGATTATCTTGCACATGGAGAGGGTCCTATTTACTCTACCTGAGTCAAATAGGAATAATTTTGAACTTTAAGGATATTATCTGAGAAAGCTGATGGTTGCCAAAGCTCCTCAACATGCTGTCAAGAGAGATATTAGAGATCATTTGTAAGACCATTTAATTCCAATGGAAAGTAGAGAGATGCATCTGCTGAAGCAGGTGAAGTTTGACCTTGCACTGTAATGAACACAGCTGTCCAAAATTAACAATGCTATAAATTCTTGAAGTGTCCTTCCAGGCTATGTTTGCGTGGCACAACATAGCGCTCCACAGAGATACTACAGTTAGGCTTGAGTGTACTATCAAGGATCCTGAAACCAATATAGCTGTGTTAGTGTGGCACTACTAAGGTTAATGAATGTTTCTTGGCAAGCAATACAAGATAAGGTCAGTGCAGTAATAAATACAGTAGTATAGTGTTCTGTGTTTGTGCTAGCCAAGTGTTTTTGCAAGGCCCTGCACTGAGTTCTACAGATCAACACCTTGGAAGACACATGCAGGGTCCTCAACAGTGAATGGCTGCTGTTGTGTGTGGTTATATATAGTATCCATAGCTATAATTTGAGTATTTGTTGGCAACATATAAACATAAAGAAAACAGTCTATTTTTAGAATTTGCAACTAATATTTCAAGCTAAGACAAAGAAATATATTTCAGCTTCAATGGTTTAATGGGAAATTCAATATACTATGTATTTTGTAAATGTTCTATCCCATTTTAAGTACAGCAAGATGAAAAGCTCCAGAATCCTATTGTGATTACAGATTTATTTTAGAATTTAAAAAGTCTGTTTACACATAATATTGAGTTCTGAGTGTGATTTTGATTGTTCTGTTTGTATGCTTTTTTGTATATATGTGGAATTGTACAGAAAAAAAGGAATTTCCAGAATTTTTACACGGGATACAAATATGTCTGAATCTCTGCTGCTCGTGATGTAGATTGGTAATGTAAAGTACGTGAGGAGAAAGGAGATGTTCCTAAATGGAACTGAACCTGACTTTTTGATGGAAAAATGCTGCATTTCCCTCATCTACCTGCTGCTCGTTTCTCAGGCAGCAGCTCAGATTTAACAGTCACAATTACGAAACTGACATACCAAAGGTGATCTTTTTGTTTCAAATAGTTAAATCCCAGTTAGTGTGAGAGATACATTATTGCTCATACGTCCACAAAGAAAAGTTGAATTCCCCCAAGGAAACTCGTTGGAATAAACCAATTAAAAATTTAAAATATTTTCCAATCACAGTAATTTCTCATGGTTTTTGTATGTTTTAGCAGAGCTTATAAGAAGCTAATGCAGTTTGTTTTGAGCCGTATCAGTTTGTAGCATAGGAAAAGGACTTTAAGACTGCACAGCCAGTGAGAATTGGTACATTGTGTCTGGATTTATCTTCCACAAAGTGAATAGACACAGAGATTTTCCAAAACACTAAGTTGCACCAAATAACTTACAACATAAAAAGTTTGTAGATCAGAGCTTAAGTCAGCTACACATTTATTGTAGGATGGATCTGACAAGGTCTGTGGTAAACAACATGTAGTTGGATTCTGCATATGTGGTAACAAAAATAAAGACATGCTCAGTTATCTTTCCAAGCATAATTAGAGGATGAATACCCAAGAAAGAAGAAAATGGTAGTCTGCAATGCAATTATGTGGGAAATCTAATCTTATGTCTGAGTACAAAGTTTTGTGTGTTTGTATGCAATTGGTGGGATTAAAGTTGAAAGAGAAATATTCCTGTATTCTTTATCATTGTTAATATTTTTTTTTTTCTTTCCCTCAGAGGTTTTATAATAAAATGGTTCTTCAAAATGGACTTGAATTGAACCCTCTGTCTCTTACCTCCTGGATTTTGGAAGGTTTGTAAACCACAGCCAAGTATGAATTTCTATTCAAAATTTCTCTTTTTCGCTGTTCATACTGCTAAATCATTTGCAGAAATTTTATATGGTAGTTTTCATTGATATGCATATGAATTCTTATGACCAAATTTAAATATTTAGCAGTATAAACTAGAAAGGTGAAATGGTGGTCTCCCTTTCACTTGCAGAAGTGACTTTGGGATTAACGACTGGTACATCGTTAGTTAACAGAAAACAGGGAGTTCTAGTCTCAAGGGTGTGTCAGGTGGCCTTCTTTCATTATACTTAGTAATACAGAGCAAAACTCTTGGGTAGTCAAATCTCTGACAGACAGATAACCAAATGGTGTGATACCTTCCAGTGCCATGGGTAGTTTTACTAATTAAATACACATGGCTCTGTACTGTTATTGGGTGATGGTGTTATATTTGGTTTTGTTACCGCTTTTCCCTAAGCTACTGCATGATACCTTGTTGTTGCATAATATCAGCAATAGTTGCATTTATATACGGGCCTATATACACTCAGCTGTTTGAAGGCAACCACGAGGCTGATGTGGCCCCTGATGAAAATGAGTTTGACACCCCTGCTCTACAGTTATGCAGGTGTTGATTATCATTCTGTGGCAGCACTGGGACTGGGGGGGGAAAGGTCAGAAAAAAAAAAATCAAAACCTTCTACTTTTATTTTAAGGGTAGATTCTGATATCATCTAAGCCAGGTCATGCTGGGACTAAGTCTATTGAAATAAATGTCATGGCGTATTTTGAAACAGAAGCAGTTATATCAGAATAAGACCCAGTGTTCTTAATGGTATTTTCTGTGCCTGTAAGATGGCGTAAACATTTGTTTTGGTGTAAAGACCATATAAATCATATTGGACTCTCAATGATCAACAAGTGGCAAATAGATAATTCCAAAGTGTATGATGTATGGGTGGTGACTGAAACCACTGTAATCCTTGAGCATAGCAAAATGGTTATGTTGTGTTTGTTCTACGTGTGTGGGAGTTCCCCATAAGTCAGCTTGATCCCATATGATCCGATTTCAATTGTGAGGCAATGAATATATTTGCGTTCAGATTAACTAAAACTATCACTCTAACTAAAGCAGAACTTCTGTAAAAACATCATCATACCCACAGTCCTCATTTCACTTAGTTGGAGCTGACTTTGTAACAACATGATTTCTCAAAGCAAAACAGAAATTAAAAACCTCCAACACTCACCTCCTATTTAGAAGTAAAAAAAATCCCAAACCACCAAAAACCCACAAAACCTTTAAACAAACGTAGGGCAATTCAGTGTTACACTCCCAGGATGGTGATAGTTTATGGCCTCACTATAATATGTACAGTAGTTTTGTGTTGAGTTGCTAGCACATTGTATTTATTTTGATGAAAGAGTGAGAAAATTTGGCGGCATTTAATCTTTGACTTGCACCGGACCCTGGAACAGATCCATCTTTATTAAGTCGACATTGCCTATGCTTGCAAACTGAGAAAAAAACAGTAGCAGACTAAAAGCACAACAAGAAATAGCTTGATGAAAATGCCCTCACAGTGCAAAATAATATCAACACCAATGTCATTATTATGTGTACTATTATCAGTCCTGCCTTCCTTTTCCTTTTGTTTTGAATCTTTCTTCTTTCTGTTAAAATAGGAAATTATCAATGTGACAGCTTCTTGATTTCCAATTTGGAGCCCTCCATTTCTATCACAGTTACTTTGAAATATTTATAAATTATCATGCTTTGTATGAATTTCTATGAATTGGAAAGAAGACAGAACCCAAAATCTTTCTCCCAAAGCCCTGTGAATCTGATCTATGTGCCTGGGTTGGTTTTGAAATGGGATAAATCCCATAAGCTTGCATCGTACAAGCCCCTTGGTTCCATGTGGGAGCCTAAATATTTTAACACGTGTAGGCTCTTCACATTTCAGAAAATATTAACAGAATGTAGCAAAAAGATTAACATTCAAGGAATGTGAATCTTTAATACATCTTCAAGATTAATAGGAGCAGCAACCTACTTACTTTAGTAAGAATATTTATTTGACTAAAACTGGGCACACTAGAGAAAGTTGTATTACAGATGTAGCTGCAATTTACATGTGGAATCCATTATGGTGACAAAATACTTATTTAGTGGTGGAGGTCATCACATGGTTCTAAAAACTAAAGCAATATAAAGAAAATCCTTCCAGCTTAATGGATAATGTAACATCTAATGTACTGACTGTTGCCACTTGTTAATACTATAAATCATTACACTTCAATTGAATTTAGGAAGGACACAGAAGAAATCAATTTATGAGCACTTAAGCTGTTTTAGGACATTGGTTGTATTTTCTTGGTGATTACCTTAGGATATACCACAATGATCTGAGTTATGAAAATACTGTTTTATGTTAAAGGAAAAACTGACCTCTGTTCAAGATGAAAACAAATGTTCTAACAACTCCAGTCCAGCTTGTCAGTATCCTAGTATCCCAGAGTTCTTTGCAAGAAACAAGGTAGTTTTTGTTTGTTTGGTTTTTTACTGTTATGTTGGTTCTTAATTTTGAATAGATACATGTATACTGGGAGTAGGAGAAAGAAGCTAGAGGAAGAACAGGGGGAAAAATAATCCCAAACAAGAGAAAGAGTAGCAAAATGGGATCTGAAGTTCAACTTTGAGTAATGGAAACAGGCAGTTTACTGAATAAAAATTTTATACCAAGAAACTGCTGTCTACATGGAAATCAAAATGCTGTTGACAATGGTGGCTTCATATTTTAAGTATGATAGGAGAAGTATAGTAAACAATTACTGCTATTTGGATTAGGTAAGAAATAGGAAATTGGCTTTAAGGAAATTATCGCAAGGCCTGGTGCAGTTATAAGCTGTTACGTAGTAAATCAAATAGAAAAAGATGACAGGTGGTATGCTATAGTTGAGAAACATTAGAAATATCTGCCCTTTGCACTGCATATATGAGTAGATTACAAAATGCAATTTAATTCAGAATGGTAACTAGGGAGGGTGCACAACCAGCCTTCCTCGCAGGAAAAAGACAACTGTCTTATCCATCACTCATTGGGAACTATCAGTGTTTTGTCACATTGCACAAGATCAGTACACCCTTGTTTTCTGGAAGCAGGAAAACTTCCTGAGGCTTTATATTGGCTCCAAACTTAATAATGTATCCTACCAACATTGCTTGCTATCCCTGAGATACTGCATAAACATTAACTAATTAGTTCTTGCCATAAATCTGTGAAATAGATCATTATTTTTAACACTGCCTACATAAGTATTTTTTCAGCTGGTAAAACTGAATATTAGAGACTTTTAAGGGCTTTGAAGCATCTTTTTGCTCAGTATTGTGACGTATATGACACTGGGAGTACACATATTTGGAGCTTCTGCAGCTAGAGTCAGGATGTCAAAACACCTTGATGTGTCTGCCCACTGAGACCAGCAGGCTCTGTGATGACCCTGCCAATACAGCTTGTGGGGCATGGACAACATTCAGCCCTGTGCACCTCTTTATTTGGAACACCCTGCACAGAAGCTCATGGCAAAGCTGCTGTCACCAAATTAACCTGTTTTCCTTACCTGTTTATCTGGATTATGCACGGGATATGCAAACATGAGAAGAAGAATGACATTTTTGCTTTTTCTGCTTACTAGTGCATCTTGAATTATTTACTGTGGACCAGTTTGATATAAATAGGAGTGGAAAAATGCCTGTTTCTCTCCTAGAAGATGTCTGCCAGTGATAAGGATAATCTGAGAATGAAGAGAACACCAAGACCCTATTTCCCACTCCCTGATGGCACCTGGCATCATCAGGCAAGATATTAAATAAAAAAGAGCATTGCTTGTGTCAAAGGCAGTGCTTTGCAACAGGCCGTCACAGCCGACACGAAAGGTACATTTAGTATCATGGAAGTCATGGCCAGCTTTTGGAAATGAAGGCCTCAGGCCCTTGGGACACTGAGAGTTTGTTACCAAGCCTCCATAAAGCTTCATCAACAGTTCCACTGAGTTCTATTTGAACATGGCACTTAGATTTTAAGTCTCAGCTTCTTGTTCCCTGCTACTAGAAGTCTGGTGGGCAAGTCTAGTACCATCAAGACCCTTCGCAAAAGGTAAATTGTGAATTTATATTTGGAAATATGAGGAAATATTATCTATATTAAGTCTTTCAGAGATAAGATATAAGGAGTTGAGGCTGTGTTCAATCAAAATGATTATACACTATCTGATTTTTAAATTTTTTTGTTTGCTTGGGAGGATTTTATGGGAACTTTTAATAGAAAAAATTTCATGGAGAAATTGAAATACAGATAATAAAGAAAATCACAAATGTTTTTAACAATTCTTACATATGAAGTTGCCTCAATGCATTGAATGATCTATTCTATATAGCCCGCTTGCTTAGTTGAATTGTAAAGAGGAGTAAATATTTTGGTTCTTCTGGAGCTGTGAAAGAGAAATTAAAAATGGAAAAGCTTGAGGCCAAATTCACAGCTGCTGGAAGCTGGTATAATTCCATTGATGTCAGTTCTCATTCTTTTCACTTGGAGCTGCAGATACTCAGCACCCTTGAAATCCCTGACACCATATATTCAGATTGTTCCCTTTATTTCAACATAGTTTTTGGTGCATAGACCCTTACATTTTGGCTTATTAATAGCTTTTTATGAGTAATGTAAAAATACACATTTTCTTCTTCCTGTACTACTCTATCTTTTCATCTCTAGCAAATTTAGGAGATTTAGTCTTTTGCACCTAAATATAAGTAGAACAATACTTACATTTATTAATATCAGAAAGACAGGCATCAAAATAGCAGAGTCTGCTAATGCATTTACAAAGTTGTAAATTACCAACGTGGCTTCGATTCTGGACTATTTTGATTAAGAGCGAATTAAGTGAAAATGTGGCACAAAATATAAATGATTTGCAGTGACCACCAATAAGTAATGATTTTTTTAGCAGAGTCAAATCCTTTGGGATCTATTGCCTCTAAGGTATACTTCAAAGAACATCCTAAGAAGAAAATTTGAGAATAAGTGTTAATGTTTTCTTATATATATTGTACATGTAAATTATAATTTAAATATCATTTATAAATGGAAATATTTACCATTTTTTTGCAATTGTTCAACTTTATTCCTTTCTCTGAATTGTCATCTAATGGATTTATGGAAGGGTGTGAAGTCAGAACAGCACATGATAGAATTAAGCATTAAGAAATAGATATTTTGGAAAATGTTAAATATATTTTAAATTACTGTTATCTACATTAGGTTTCTGGGTTAGAGTTGCTGCAGCATCGTA
This sequence comes from Nesoenas mayeri, assembly GCF_963082525.1. NCBI lineage: Eukaryota > Metazoa > Chordata > Aves > Columbiformes > Columbidae > Nesoenas > Nesoenas mayeri. The sequence goes on along the minus strand of NC_137540.1, from coordinate 57,735,894 downwards.
GCACAACAGTAACTTAGACAGTGAGATGGAGAAATCGCTTACACGTATATCTACTCTGAGTACCAAGGAAAAATATGGTTACTATAGCAACTGCCACATTACACTCATGCAGTCTCTGGAATAGATTAAATTGCTGAAAAACTGCAAATTTTCGTTTGACTCTGTTCAGAATTGCAGCTAAATGTACTGAAGTTACTTAATCAAAGGCATGTCAATGTGCATACTCTCGCGCATTACTGACTGAAATATTGTCTTGCTTGTTACCTTAGGTTAGTTTTCTGTAATATATACTAATTCAAAATAACTTGGTCACCTTCATTTACTGTTTAGGTGGAATCCCTTTGGCCGTAGGTGCATATTAAGGTAGACACTGCACATATGGAATGTGCTATAGAAAATTTCCTGCCCTGTATTCTTATAAACATTAGATGTAGCCAAGGGGTTTAGAAAATGAAGGCTTTCTTTCCTGTCCGTAGGAAGTTTTTTTGGAGACCATCCTAAAATTTTATAAAACATATTAATCATTATATAATTCTGGCAGCAGAAAGCAAGTAATATGTTTTGCTTTCTGTAGAAATTCTACTCTGTGGGCTTGATACATTTGGTCAAAAATTGCAGGTAACTCATCTATCATTAATCCATTATTTGAACACAAACATTTCTTGCTTTATGTTATAAGTGCTATAATGCTGAGGACTGATGATTTATTCCTTCCTGATGTGTTTAAATACTTCAAAAGTTTAGCTACCTAAAATGGAGGGAAATTTTGCTGCAGATATATTTTGAATGGTACTAATGCAGAACAAAATACAAAATAAGCAGATGATGCAGCTGTAGAAAACAAAACTTCTCTTTGAACAGCTGAAATGCCAGATCATCTCATTCTGTGATAAGAAAACTATAGACAATTTTGAATGGTAGGTCTTCTGGACCTCCCCAAGGTGTGACTTTTGACAGACAATGTAGGTATTGTAGTAGACATTTCTAGAAGAATTTAAAACTGAAATCCCGGGATTAAGTGTGTTTGTATGTTGTATTAGGTGTTTCTCTAGTTGCCATTCTAGACCTTTTCCTCTATTCTAGGGAGTTGCTGTTCCTCTATTCTGTGGTTGCTGTTGATTCATCTCACCGTTTAATGAACAATTTTTGTTTCCTCCTGCTGACTGTCCTGGGCTCACCTGGCTGGGGCACTGTGAAAAGCACTTTGCAGTCAGGGCTCTTGGTTGCTTTGCTGCTGCTTTTGTTATAATGTGACATGAAAAATTCTGCCTACTTTTGATGTATTCTTATCTTTCCCTCTGAATTAGCTTTCCCAAAGTCTTGAGTACGTGGCAGCCCCTCCAGAAAGCAACTGTGGGTGGAGTCCTTCTAAAGGTCTGATTGTTTCACTGGACCTCTTAAGTGCCATGAGCTTATTAGAATGGGGCTCCCCTATTCCCCTTCTCTTCCTGGAATTGCCTCTTTCATTAGAGTACAGTTTCCATTCTTACATGTTTCCCTTCACAAATCCTGACAACAGCTGAGGCTTTGTTCAGACGTTCTGTCTTTATTGGATCTTCTTTAGCCAGTACTTTTTACTGATTTGTTTTGGTTTATCTATTTGGTGATTACTTGATGACATGACTGTGTGGCACTCTCTTTTCTGTTCATTACTAAAGTTTCAGACTGAATTAGTGCTTTCTTCCACCCCTCAAGGTAATTTCTGTTTTTCAGAGAGGACACAGAAGTTTGGTGCTGAAACATTAGCAAGTCTTTTGTAATGGGTGACAGTTATTTAATTTATTTTCTATACCTAATATAATAACTCTTACAGCTTATTTTAATATGCCATGTGGTATTTTACATAGAAATGCTGCATCTTTTTCTTTGTAACATCATTACTTGTAGATTTAATAGCACCAGGTTATCTAGGATTACAGTTACTTGCTCTATGTGTTTATGAAATACATTATCATAAATATTCATTATTTTTTTTGCCTATATTTGATATCAGTTTGCAATGTTAATCCTGCCTCAGGGCCAACTTCCATCATGACAAGTAGAAGAAACGTATTCTTCCTGCCTACTTTGTGAGCTTTATAAATTAAAACCTTTGAAATACAGAAAAGTAATTTGCCTTTCTTTGTCCCCTGTGGTATTTCTCTTAATATCTTGTCATTGAGATTCCACAGAAGCGATATTTTTCCCCGTCAGGTAAGCTTGGTTCAGTCTTCTTTGTCTTAAATTGTTACTTTATTATTTCATTACCCACCTCATTGTGTCATCTTGAGAAGCAACTCCTGTGCTACCACTTTCCTGGTAAAACATATCCTTGTGTTGTGTTGGAGATGGTTAGACACAGACTACGACTGGCTGAAGGTGGGACACTGTTCTTATTCAGAGTACTAGGGAAGATAAAAGAAGAGGAAAACGGCCTCTAGGCAGAAGGAGGCTCTCTTCAACTCTTTGCACTGTAGATCCAGCTGAAAGCAAAGCATGTATAAAACTGCGGTGCACTGTGCAGGAAAAAGAAAGTTACTGAAACTATTTCATTTATGCTTAATTCACTTGTTTGTTTATTTATTTATTTTTACTTTTTTGTTTTATTCAAGCTGCTCACTCTTAGTCAATATTAAAATATGTTTCTGCTGTGGTAATAATTTTATATATTCTGTTAAAATGTGGGAGTAAATCACATCCAGCGTAATTTCCTGAGGATGACTTTCTGAGTAGATACAAGGATACAGTAGAGAATAGCAACCAAACATTTCTTCTTGATTTTCTTGACCATAGGCATCAAACTTATTATTATCTGTATTTCCAATACATTCACTTTTTGCTCAGTTCTCATATCCAGATAACTTTGAAATTAAGAATAATTTTTAATGCATTAAATAGTTGCAGAGAAATTCATACTTACTACTTTTATATTGATGATAAAGTCTCAGTACCAAATGAGAACATTTTACCAGGAAGTCTCTCCAATGATTCTGTATACCCCAGGTTTCATTCACTACTGGCAAGATTCACACTTGGCAGGACCTGTCAAACATTTAATGATTTCCTTTCCTGATGTCTTTGTTACAGTAAAAAAATCAGGTAATTGTTTATCCTCCAGGCCTCCCATTTTGCTCCCTCTTATTGATAAAATTATCCTCAAGTTTTTTTCAATTCTATGTACTTACATAGAAGCAAAACTTGAGAAAACAATTAGATGTTCCAAGTGACTTTAGAGTCTGCGGTATAAACAGGCCAAACAAACTGTTGCTTTATTTTTCATTGTATATTGTGATTATGTGGCAAGTTTGGGTGCTGGGAAGGAGATGGGGGGCTGGGGGATGAGTGGTGCAGGCATGTCCTCTGTGAGAATAGACCAGGGCTGCCTCTGTGTTGCACAGAATCAGTACCAGCCAGCTCTAAAATGGACCCACAGCTGGTCAAAGCTGATACCACTAGCAAAGCTGGTGATGCCACTTTGAAAACATATTTAAGAAAGGTTAAAAAAATGCTGCACAGCAGCTATGAGAATGAGGACTGAGGCATGAAAAAAAATGTGAAACAACCCTGCTGACAACAAGGCCAGTGAAGAAGGAGTGGAGGTATTATAGGTGCCAGAGCAGAGATTCCCCTACATCCCATGGTGCAGAACATGGCAACTCAGGTTGTACCCCTGCATCCCATGGAGGAACATGGTGGAACAGATATCCACACTGCAGTTCTGTGAGTACCCTAGGTTGGAGCAGGTGGATATGCCCTGAAGGAAGCTGCAGGCCATGGAGAGCCCAGGCTGCAGCAGAATTTCTGGCAGGAACTGTGGCCCATGGGGAACCCACACTGGGACAGTCTGTTCCTGAAGGACTGTGTCCTGTGGAAAGAATCCATCCTGGAGCAGCTCTTCAAGAACTTCAGGCATAGGAAAGACCCACACTGAAGCAGTTTGTGAAGGACTGTGTGCTGTGGGAGGGACCTCACACTGGGGCAGTGGAACAGCATTGGGAGTAAGGAGCAGTGGCGCTGAAGTGTTGTCGACTGACCACATCCCCCATCCCCCTGAGCCACTTAAAGTGGGGAGAAGGTAGAAGAATCAGGAATGGAGTGAAGTTGAGTGTAGGAAGAAGGGACTGTGAGGGTAAGGTGCATTTAGTTTTGTCTTTTTCTCTCCATCCTACTCTATTTTTAATTGGCAATAAATTAAGTTCAACTTCTTGAGGTAGAATCTGTTTTGCATTTGGTGGTAATTAGTGGGTGATCTCCCCGTCATTATCGACTGATGAGATTTTCCATCTTATTTTATCTCCCTGTCTTGCTAAGGAGGGGGAGTGGAGAGTGGTTTGGTGGGCATCTAGCAGCCAGTTAAGGTTCACCCACTGCACGTAAATTGCTTGCAGTGTTGTAAGTATAGAATCATAGAATCATTTCAGTTGGAAGAGACCCTCAGGATCAGTGAGTCCAACCATAACCTAGCTCTAGCACTAATCCATGTCCCTAAGAACCTTGTCTAAATGCCTTTTAAACACCCCTAGGGATGGTGACTCCACCACTTCCCTGGGCAGCCTGTAGAAATTGTCTCTAGTTGTGTAGAAACATAGCTGTGTTTTCTGTAGTTTCAGTGTCTATTGCTGTGCTATTTTCAATGGCCCTCTGATATGATGACACCAGAATCTACATATACAGCTTCCTAAATACAGTTTTTAATAAATCATGGAACCCATTTCAAATATAGTGCAGGTAACTAAGAAGACAGTGCAACCTTGTATGTTTAAAATTAATTTGAAGGACACACAAAGGAGGTAACTTTCTTACACATTCTAGACAGAAATTTTTAGAGCAGAACATAGAAGTGGAAAATTACAAGTGCTTTCATAGGGATGTCCACTTTAATTACTTCCTCCTAGGTAATGATTTATTCTTCTCTGCTTTACTGATCTGTTTATCAACAAATTACAATCTCTTCTTGCACTGATCTTCTAGATATTAAAGTGTAACATTGCAAAATCACCTAGGGCAACTAAAATGAGCACAAGTTATGTGAAGCTTAGGAACAAGGAGAAAGGAAAGAAAAATGAAAATACAACAGGGCTAGGTAAGAAGAAAATGAATGAAGATAATAAGCACTTCAATATGAAAAGGATAGAGAACAAGAAGAAAGGGAAGAAAAATATTCTGAATAATAAACAGCAGTTATTCACTTACTTAAACACTTAAATGTACCGCTGGGTGTGCATGTAGGTATGTGTCTAGGGGTCTCAAAGCACGTCTCAGCTATTTATTTAGAGAAAACTATAGCAATACACTTCAGCCATCAACAAAGGTCCTAGCAAGATGCGACAAATTGATATTTTCTCTGCAGTTTGTACTCTCTTGGTACGTCTGGTACATTAGTTCTCCTTTAAAATTAAGTGTCAAAATTAGTGAATTTTTAAAGGAGCTGTTGCAGGGTTATTCAAACTGTATGGGAAAAAAAAGTAGAAAGGGCGGTTGTGTGGAGATTTCTGCTTTGGAAGGGATTAGGGAAAGGCAAATATCTGTAGTGAACTTGACTGAGGAAAGCCTTCATGAAGTACTGAGTGCCAAAAGCAATGAGAAAGGATCTTGGTGAAATTTAAAAAGCCCTTCACTCATAGTAAAAACCTAGAGAGATATTAGCAAGCAGAAGCAGAAACAAGCTGCCTTAACAGATATGTGAGGATCTTGTATGTGACACAATTTAGGATTGCTTTTTGGAATTGCATACTTACTTTTTTTTTGTGTAGGACATAACCCATGTCCTGTGGGCTGACTGCAAGCTCTTACTGCTCTTTCCTAATTCACATAGTGATATCTTTCAACCTCATCATATCTTCTCATTGGCTTGGATTTTTAAACACAAAGATGAACACCTGTTCTGCCAGCATGAGCTGCTCATGTCCTATGGGCTCACACTGAGATTTAATCAGCTCTGACTTGGAAAATCATTCAGGCTGCAGTTTTTTCTTCACATTTATGCTTATTGAAAAGACTAAATACTTCATCTCAGACTCAAGGAAGGAACATGAAAATTCTGGACTGTCTTGCTGACAGCATTGCTGTCCTATAGTCATTAATGTCTTCGTAAGTTCAATGTGAACATACAGGAATAACTGCGATTGACCATGCTTTTTGAGTTAGAAGAGATAGCAGATTTTCACATACAGAGGTGACAACTTATCCTAGTGTCAGTAGTGATTTTCCCTCTGTCTTTCACTGAAAATACCTAGTAATGAAAACTGTGAATTAAAGACTGATTGATCTGTCAGGCCTCTCTTCGCAGAGCTCCTGCATGTTCCCTCCATCTGGATGCAAAATTACATTTGAAGAACCTCTTTTCATTTGTTTGCATTTTTTTTATGTGTGCAGATCAGATGAGTGTTAGTATGTCCTAATTAATCACACAGGGAGAGAGGGGAGACAGTAGTTATTTACATCACCCAGACTCCTAAGTAGGAATATGACCTCTCCCCTCATTTTCCTAACTCTGTAAGTTCAGTCCCTGTCCTTTGCATTCCTTGTCCCATTTCAATTCAACTTCAAAAAGCTATAGCAAAATTTTATCGCCCTCAAAATGAATGGGAACATTTGAAAGCAACCAGTTTCCCTTACTGAAACCACTAAATTCATAAAATCATCCATTGGATGCAAATATTCTCTCATATAACTCTATCACCATTCACTGGGTCATGTAGGCAAATTGTTGTGGTGTATTGTGTGTCTATGTCTATCACAGAATATAAACCACAGGTTTGTTCAGTTCATAATGTGTAATGCTTTTAGCATGGATTGTTGATATTTTGTTCCTGAATGGTTCATTTTAATAAAGCCTTCCATAGGCAAAATACTATAACATGTATATGTAGTTGGATAAGAGATATATTATCAAAATACATTTAAAAGTGAAATAAAAGAAAAATGTAGACTTTCTTTCTTGAAAAAGGTTCACGGTTCCCTTCTCAATCTCGTTTTCTGTGGATTGTTATTTGGTCTCTGTTAATGTTTGTATTTTTAAGAGCTATCCTAGTTCTATTTGTATTAGTACCATGTTCTATGGTATTTTGCAGGTATTAGCTGGCAAAAGAGCTGTATGTGATGTGTTACACAGAAGATAAGTACACATAAGAGTATGAAATCTCAAAAAATCCAAACATATTTCACCTGAAAGATAGTTCACGCCTAAAATATATTTTTTTGGTGAGATTTTTAGGTCACTTTTGCAACTTGTTTTGCTTTAGAGATTTTCAAGTAGGTGCTATAGGAACTATTTTATAATGGAAATGCAAGCATTTTACCCTCTTTTCCACAAATGTATCCAAACTGATTTTATTCAAGTTGGTTCTGCTTCTGCATTTTAGCATTGTGTGGAAATCACGGATGCAGTCCTGCTCTGATTGAAGGCCACAGCTAATCATTGATTAGTTTCAGTCTAGTAAGGATTAAGCATCAAGGTTGCTTACTATATTGAAACTTCAAAAAACTATGTATAAACAAAAAAATAAAGTTTTAAACTGAGCAATACCAGCAGTTTAATGCTATTTTCAATTGTATTCATGAAAAGAAAGTCATAAAATTAGAGAAGGGAATGATGGAGAGAAAAATAAGGAAAGTTATGTTTGAGGGTAAATGCAATTAGTCTGAGCATTGTAATTCAAAAAGAAACTAAATGGTGCCATAATTAGACCCAGCCAAAACATTTCAGGAGAATGGTTTTTAAAACTACAAAACATATTGATTTATTATCTCAGTGCAGTTGATAAATAGCTTCAGAAAAAATAAAAACTAACGACACAATTCAACAAAACAAACATATCTAATTCCCCCTCTGAAAATAAGAAAAATGAGATGTTAACTTTACTCCAAATGAAATTTTGAGACTAAACTTCCTCAATTCGAAAGAAATAAACACAGCATTCTATTTTAGTTGATCAAAATGTTTAGGCTAAGCAAATGTCAGCACAGGGAGGCAGACTCAGAAGATATGTGAATTCTGTATAATGAACTGAAGACATATCCAGAGGTGGGATGTGGTAATTTGTGACATTTATGCTTTTTCTTCTTCCCAGTCATAGATGCCTGTGGGTTTATGTTGGAAAGAATGCAAGAAGAGTCCATCAATATGGGCAAGTATGTGAAAAATCCCCTCTTAGGTCAGAATGTGTAGGACAAATGAGATAATTCGGTTATTATTGTGATGATGTAGCTTTTTTAATAAAAAATATTTCAAGGCATAGTCAGACCTTCTTATGTCAAGATTCATATTCAACTGCATGCTCTCCAAAATACATTTTTCCATATTTGCTTATTTTCATTCAATTTTAAAGTGTTCTGGGAAATTTAAGTTCCTTGTCTATATGAAAACTTGTAGTTTATACAAATAGTTCTGAAAGTCATGATTACACATTACTAGGATGTGAAGCACTGACAAGTTAGTCAGAAATGTTTTCTTCATCTAAGGTAAGTGATTACATTTAGAAGATGAATCATACTTCTGTGGATCCTAGAATTATAAGAATACAAATAAGGAAAGAAGTGGATGGGTAACAGATGTGGCTTTTTAAGAAAAAAAAATAAAAGTATCTTTAAAATGAATGTAATTCAGTGCTCTACTCAAATTTGCTACTGCTCTGAAAGAAAACGAAAGCCTTATCCACAATAGCAGGTGACACAGTAATGCATTTACAATATTCTGTGCTACCAGCATGTTAGCGAGTTTAGAATACTAATAGTTTTATCTTGTTTGCTTAATGCATAGGATATATCCTTCTTAATACCATATATAATATTTCAGTTGCCATATTTTCAATTGACATTTGTTAATAACTTGAAAAGGATTTCATATTTATCTGCATTTCCTGGCTACTTTTTTTTTTTTTCTTTTTTTTTTCTTTTTTTTTTTTTTTTTGGTATACTGAGAAATGAAAGGTTTACCTGAAAGCCCATCCATTGGACAGTTTGAGTGATCTATCATCCCTCTCATAGTACTCTGGCCTGTCAAGTAGATCTAGTTATTCAAATGTCACTTTAATCACTGATGAAGGAAATTTACTTGACCAAAGAAGACACTAGGAAATTTCAGAGACTTAAAAAATGCTAAATGAGTACCAAAAGAGCAAGTGAAATTCAGTGTTAATAAATACAAAATAATGCTTACTGAAGTTAAAAATTAGAGCTACTTGTGCTTTTTCAGCATTCTGAGTCAAGAGTATTTCCTAAAGACAGTGAGAGAAATCGTCATAGGCAGTTCAGTGCACAGCTACAGTCAGGAAAGTTAGCGTGATGTTGGGTCATATATGAAGCAGGATGAAGAATAACAGCAGAGATTATTATAATGCTTCTGTGAGTCAGTGACAGGGGTTCTTGTACAGTACTATGTGTAGGATTGATCACCCCATCTCAGAGAGATATTAAAGAACTATAAGGGCCTTCAGAGAAGGACAGTAACACAGAGTATCTGGAATAGCTCTCGTGTTAAAAAACTGAGATGTTTTTCCTTGGAAAGGAGATGAATAAATGGGGACATAATAAAAGTATACAAAATACTGAATACTGTAGAAAGATTAAGAGCATTTTTTCCTCCTGTTTTATAGTACAAGAACAAAAGGGGCATTAATGAAATAATTTATTTTATTTGCTTAGATTTAGAATAATAGAGATGTCTATCTAAGATGCTAGGCTTCCTTATATAATTACACAATAAATGTCTCTACATAAAACCTAAGCAGCATTAGGGTAACCTATTCCACAAGGACTCAGACAGTCATCTACGTGCTACGCAGAAAACAGTTCAGGAGCATGTGTAATAAAGACAGTAAATGGAAAGCTGATATTTTTCCGCCACACATAATGTAATTAAATGATAGAACTGTAGTGCAATAAAAAGCAAGAAGACCAAAAATTTTGCAAAACTAAAAAGGGGTTGCATGTTTATAATGATAATAATGATTTACAGAGTCATTACAATTAATTATATTAACTTTGTAAACGTTATTGTGTCTCAGATTTCAGAGCTTAAACTTATCTCTAATGATGTGAGACCAGGATGAAACTTGATGTAGATTGTAAATAATTTCCAATCTGTAATGGTTTTACACTTTCCTGTAAAACAATTACATTGGATGCTCTTAGAGATCATTAAGAGTTGATGGACCTTGGTGTGATCTAATATTTTGATTCTTATGTTTCTATATTAGTAAATATGTTGGCATCTAGCTCTGGGAAAGCAGAAATATTATCAGGCAAGATGTTAAGAAGCACTGAGTATTAAGCTTGCATCATTAGAGAGCCAAATTGCTTCAAACAGGCATTCCTGATGGTAAGCAAAATTAGCCAAGTGCATGGCTGGCTCACATATTCTCCTGGAGAAACTGGCAACTCATGACCTGGACAGGCATAATCTCTGCTGGGTAAAGAACTGGCAGGATGACTGGGCCCAAAGAATTGTAGTGAACAGAGTCAAATCCAGTTGGCGTCCGGTCATGAGTGCTGTTCCCCAGGGCCCACTTCTGTTTAATCTCTTTATCAACGACCTGGAAGAGGGGATTGAGTGCACCCTTAGTAAGTTTGCAGATGACACTAAGTCAAGTGGGAGTGTTGATCTGCTTGAGGGTAGGAAGGCTCTACAGAGGGATCTGGGCTAGCTGGATTGATGGGCCGAAGCCATTTGTATGATGTTCAACAACGTCAAGTGCTGGGTCCTGCACTTGGGTCACAACAACCCCGTGCTACAGGTTTGGGGAACAGTGGATGGAAAGCTGCCCAGAGGAAAAAGATCTGGGGTTGTTGATTGTTGGCTGGCTGAATATGAGCCAGTAATGTGCCCAGGTGGCCAAAAAAGGCCAACGGCACCCTGGCTTGCATTGAGAATTATGTGGCCAACAGGACAAGAGGAGCGATTGTGCCACCGTACTCAGCACTGGTGAGGCCACACCTAGAATACTGTGTTCAGTTTTCAGCGCCTCACTATGGGAAAGACATTTTGGTGCTGGACTGAGTTCAGAGAAGGGCAACAAAGCTTCTAAGAGATCTGGAGAACAAGTCCTATCAGGAGCACCTGAGAGAACTGGAGCTGTTTAGCCTGGAGAAAAGGAGGCTGAGGGGAGACCTTATCACTCTCTACAACTACATGAAAGGAGGTTGTAGCATGGAGGGTGTTGGTCTCTTCTCCCAAGCAGCAAGCAATAGGATGAGAGGAAATGGCTTCAAGTTGCACCAGGGAAGGTTCAGAGCGGGTATTAGGAAACATTTCTTCACGGAAAAGGTTGTCAGGCATAGGAACAGGCTGCCCAGGGAAGTGGCTGAGTCACCATCCCTAGAGGTATTTAAAAGACATATAAAAGAAGTTCCTGGGGACATAGTTTAGTGCCAGAGTTAGGTTACCATTGGACTTGACGATCTTGAGGGTCTCTTCCAGTAAGGAAAGTCATTGCCTCATAGATTCGTTCTATGGGGCAATGACTTGTGTTGATTGGAGAGAGATTGTTCGAAGCGTTGGTCAACATATTTTTTGGTCGTTAGACTAGCTATAAAAATGTTTGGGGCAGAAGCAGATTTTACTAGCTTTTCTCCCTATTTTGGTTGTTAGTTTTAAAGGACCTTGACAAGTGTATGCAGGAATATGTAGGGCCCAACCCTGGTATCCATTATGAAAAATTCACACGTCAAAGAACTAGGATAAATTTATATGAGACACTCTGGAGCCCCATTAATACTCTAGCTTGCAATACTGTGGATGAGAAGCTCTTGGCTGCTATAAAACCTTTTAGAACCATGTGGAAAGCCAGAAAGGTGTTTCTTAAGAAACACAAGATAGAATTTGTTTCAGTTTTGGCCTACATAACCTATGAAAATTTCACACTAAACATTTCTTTGCTGAAAGTATGGATGTGAACAAATCAGTGCTGGATAAACTGGGATTTGAACTATGAATACATTAAAGCTTATACACTAAGTGTTCATTTATCTACGCCACAGCATATGTAAAGGGATACTTGGTTTTTATGAAGAATTGTACCAGAGTCATCAGATGTACTCAGGCAGATAATTCCATTGAAATAACTGACATGCTACAAGTTCAAACCACAGGGTTTTTTCAATACATTTTTTTTTTTTTATTATTTCCATACATTGAGTTTGGGGACAACTAATGTCTCTTGAAAAACAAAATACAGAGGACAGTGTATCTATTTAAGCTTTTTCAGCATACAGAGAACATTAATACTGGGCACAATAAGACTATTCATGACACCAAGAATATTCCAGTTGTTGTGATACACAAGCTAAAATGAAACAAAAAGAGAGATATTGTTGAAGGAAAACAGAATGCAATTTCATCAATATTTCTGAGAACACTGAAACATGCAAAGCTGCAGATAAGAAACTCTTAGCTTCCCAGTTGGCAATTCATTGATTATAAGAGCTGTTCACTAATGAGCTAACTAAAAGAAGCCAAAGTCAAAAAAGCTTGCAGAACCAAATATGCTGACACCATTTAACAATGAGGACGTTTGCAGAGGAACACCTGAACTTTGCTCATTGAGGGAAAATGGCTTTGCCTTCTCTTGATTTATTTTTTTAGCCCATTGTAATACATTATTTAGCTCTATAACTAGGATACTATTTAGGCAGAGTCTTTAATCAGACCAAATTTTACTGTCTCAACAGAGGTCTGAGGAGTCGCTGAATTTCAGAGAATTGGTATGCTACATCTGCAGGTCGTTGGTTCTATTTTTGCCAGGCAATAGTTCTATGGGACACTCTACACAATTTGTGAGTGGTTAATTTCCATAGCAATATAGAAAAATTTGACTTGTGAGTACTGAGGTCACTCACACATTCAGTTTTGCTCGATACTGTCTTTGGTTAGCTAGGAGACTCCTCCATTGCTATGCATTGTTTAGTCTCATATGGACTATGACACCTTGAACAGAAAGCTTTGGAAAGCCAGTGAGCTTACAGTGCCCTTTAAATTTACCCGTTTTCTTAAATAACTCTGTTCTGTTCACTCTGTGTACTGTTCTCTCTGTGTAGACTTCCCATTGAACATCAACAAAAGGATACTTTAGGCTTGCATGTAAACTGGTATATTCTAGGGTCTGTTCTGTAGCTCTGTTCTCTTCGGTGTCCAAATTGATGCATAGCTGCCTTATACTGAAGGTTTCTTTTGGCTAATAGAGACTTTTTTCTTTCAGTGTAGAACAGGGAGTAAGCAGCTGGGGCTTTTGTGTGCCTGGATGTGACCAGAGCACATGGCAGGACCAGACAGTAGGAAACATTACTGGATGCTTCTGTTTAAGCATAGCTCATTCCAATCACCTGAAGCGCCAGGATGAAGATGCCTGATGAAGGATGTTAATAACTTCACTCTGACACAATAAAACTCCCCATGATAATGTAATGCTTATCTGTTCAGAAACCTGAGCTTGTAACTATGGCTTGATTTTCCTGTATGGATCACAAAAAGATCCATCACCTCTCAGCTGGGATGCAGCTGGACAGCAATGATAAAGCTATGCAGCTGTGCAGGCTCTCTGCTGTCAAGTGACACAAAGTGCATGCTGTGCTGATTAATTCATGTTTGCTCTAAGTGAACCAAATATTTCTGTGGCCTTTTTTCCCTGAAACAAATAGAGGCTTATATGTATATGTTAAAAGTAATTTAAGAATGCTATTTAAATGAAGAACTCATGTCTGTTGTCTCTTCTGACAAGAGAACGCATGTTACTCAGGTCACTTATTGCACTGTAATGAAGAGAATGATAAAATATCTAAGCAGATTTTCTCTATGACTAACACAGAATAAGGTAATGGCCATAGCATTTATGTCCAAGCATTTTAGGCAGCAAAGATAAAATGCTTGAAGAACTCTGTTTTCATTTTCTTTGGAAGAAATATAACGTTTTCTGTTTGTTCACACACATCACTGTTGTATTCTATGATAAATACTGCAATGGGAAGATAATTATTCTAACGGGTTTGTTTTAAAGAGGCCTTTGGGGTAGAGAGAGGAGGATTTTTCATAGTCACTTGTAGGAGATCTGAGTTATGCAACAAAAAGCTAGAAAAGCTTTGTTGTTGATTTCAGTGTGTTCATGAGCTGGGATTTATGTACTTTGGTAATTCTTTTGTGCTTGCTGATGTAGACAAACACAACATGCATAGGAATCAAGCTCGCCTTTTCATTTAAATGCTGCTATGGATAAGAGGCATTTTTTATATCTATTGACTCCTAAGATGGCACAAACTGATGGGTAGAAGTAGAAAAATAACAAGATAAACAAAGATACTTAGTTATAGTCTATCTAAAGCAATAGTAAATATCAGTTGTGTTTCACACCAAGCAGAGTAAACGTTTGTTGGTTAGATACAGGGGATTTGTTTTAATGGGTCTATATATGTAGATGCAGACGTGTAGATTTGTGTGTGAGATAATGTGGCCAGGCACTTTGGATATTTCTTTTGCTGAGGGAGTTTACAAATTCCATGTTCAGAAGATTACAATGGACTGTTTACAGGAAGATATACAAACACTGACAGAATCTGATATGCCACAAAGCTGTGATGATAATGTTGTTTTAAAATGTGTACTAGTGGGGACACAGAGCTAATTTCCATAACTAGTGGAACATCTTATGACTCTAAAAGGAACTGTGGTGGAATGCAAAGTGGAGGCTGCTTATTAAGTGTTTTGGTGAAAAGAAGGCAATATTTTATATAAAGTACAAAAAGGAAGCCTCTGGAAAGGTGCTTAAAGTACAGGATTTTCTTCTCATTTTAGTAATTTAGATGATGAAAAAAACCAGCAATAAGCTGAAACCCCATTATTTGGACACAAGTACTCCCTTTAAAAATGGCACAAGAACATAGAGAATCATAACTTTATACAGAGTTTTGCAGTTAATGGTAGTTCTTTGTCATCATGCAGAGGACATCCTTTGGAACTATTTTAAGAACAATATTCATAATGTCCCTTTTATTTTAATGAGGCAGAAGACAGAAAAATACCTATGCTATGTTTTTCTTGGTCTTCAGAATAGAAAACAAGTTTACCTAAGTTTAAATCTGGAAGACCTGGTACTTCTCCTATTGAAATGCTTATTGTGTAGGTAGCTACCCTACTGCTCTTGATATGAACGAAAAAGGGGCTGTGAAATTGATGTAACATCAAAACTAGTCATGCAAGGATTGTTAAATGCAGAAAGGAAAATGCACAGGAAATAGAGTACAGCTACTTAACTTTGTGTAGCTGACTTCAAAAACCTATTCTGCGTCTTATTTGGAGACAGAGCTACTTACATTACCACTACCTATCCCTGTTGCTTCCCTTCTAAAAAGAGAAAACAAAGAATATCGTGACAACTGGTTACGAGACCTCTGGGGTCCTATAACATCTGTTTTGCTGAGGAGAGCCTTGAGCTCACAACCCATGTAGCTGTCTTCACATGCCCATTTGGATGCCTTCTAAAGCAGCGGTTAGCATGGCAAGGTGTGCTTCCTTCCTCCTCTGGTTATCCAGGATTCGATAGTCTTTCAGATATACTCCAGATAGAGCTCTCAACAGTTTGCTAGTTTTCAGTAGGTGTCAGCGTGTTTACACTGCAAGTGTCAACTAAAAGCAATGCTGCTGTTGGTTGATTGGGTGACAGACGTATTGCTTTAAAGATGTCATAGCTATCTTCGTGTTGGCCTGAGTGCACTGTTATATACAAATTATGATTACAAATATTTGGAGGACTCAATAGGAAGTGTATATAAAAATATATTTATTTTCATTAAAATGTGTTTCAGTTGCTGTAAACTGCACCAAACTATTAACAAAACATTATATCTTGCAGTGGCTTGAAACAACAGAATAATGGCTGAAATATTATTTCTTCATAACACAAGAAGCTGTGAAGTCCATTGTAGTTGAGTTATGAATGTGTTAGAACAACATGTTCAAGAGAAGTGAGTGTTGAGAGTGATGAGTGCTGAGAGACAGTGTCTTTGGAGCATGAATTTCAGAATGCTCATTTGTGTTTGGAGTATGCCAGTTTAGCTGCTGGAGTACTTCTTCGAGTTTCATCCAAAGGACATTCAGGTTGCATGCTCCAAGATTCCTCTGTTATTTGAGCCAAAGTGCAGTAAGTAATCCTTTTAAAGCATGCTCCTCAATCAAATCACTAATGTAGATGCATCTGTTAAGCCCCCATTGCTGCGCAGTCAATGCTGTCTTCAGCCTAACATTAAAAAAAATACTCAGAGGTTATCAAAGTCTGTTTAGGCACATCTCAGCTAGCCTCAATTGTTCTGATTTGTGTACCAAAGCAGAGAAACTTGCTTACACAAGCACACCAGAACCCTTTGCACTTAGGGGATCTGGCTCTACTGAAGTCAGCATTACTATATCTTCATGGCTATTGATACGCAGAATACCTATACGAACTGCAACGAAACCTCTACAGACATAAAATGGCTTCACAGGTATAAGAAGCAAAAGTGTTTGATTTAACTCTAAAATGAAAAATTATGCATGTGTTTCTGTACCTTTGTGAATTAGTGGCTGAAAGCAGAAATGGAGATGGTTTCTCTGTGAGTCTGCTTTGCTAGAATCAGCTATGGAATAGAATTCATACCTTGCACCACATTTAATGAAAGCTCCTAGGGAACCTAGAAGCTATCTGTGTGATGAGCTCTCTAGGGAGCAAATAATCACCTCATTGACAGTACTGAGCTGCATTAATATGCATCAAAAGTGATGTTAGCAGTTTTTGGGAGAAAATTATGGCGTTTCTTTCTCTCACATCCTGCAGGAGTCTCTTCAATGACAAATAAAGTGGACCTTATTAAGCTGAGACATACCTCTTCGAACTAGACTTACTGTACCATCCAGTCAGGACATATTTCACTTTCCTCATGGGGAATATAAAAAATAGAGAGAGTTGCCTTTTCCTTTATTATTATTTTTATTTTTATGTGCTTTTTTCCTATTATTGAGTAAAACTAAAATGAAGTACTCTACTTCAGACAAATCTAAAAATCGATATTTCTTCTAGCCTTACTGCATCCTAGGGGGACAGACTGTAGAGACAGGCTGCTTAACATTAACTAGTTGGTAGGTTTTAAACGAAATGGCTTATCATAAAAAATATATACATATATATGTATGTATGTAGCTATATATATAAATTTCTTATTGTTTGCAGTTTTGTTTTGAAAGGTCTTTGATCACTTTTTTTTTTTTTTTTTTCCATAGGAGGAAACATTCATCTTCAGTGGGAAACCATGTATTTTACAGGTGTTCAACTCAACAAGATGGCTGCTATTTTTTAGGGCATATTTTAAAGACAACTTCAGTGCAAAATGCACAGAAACAAGCTGTGCTATAGTGGTGTGGTTTGGTGCCTACACGGCCTGAACTTTGATTTACTGCTACTTCCTTCCTGCCAATCACTTTTTCATCATTGGTGTAGTATCCCTTAGTGTTTTGCATTGTTTCTGTTGGCTTTTGACCTGACTTTATGCTGAGATCAAACCAAAAGAAGATCTGGCAGAAATGCATTGCTGTAGATGTTGACATGTGGAGTCAAAGCACAAAGGTGGGGTTAGATAAAACAAGATGAGTATCTGAATAGCTCAGGAAATGGTTATTGTGTTGTAAATTTGAGAGGGAACGGACATAACTGGGAACAAAGCCATTTGTAGGAGGGAAAGTTGTAAATAAGCCAATATGTGGCTCTCCTCAAGTGCCTGTATACCAGTGTGTGGAGCTTGGTTAACAAGAAACGCCTGGAAGTTCAAGCACTTCCATAAGTCTGTAATAAGGTCAAAATAATGAAGGCTGGGTGCAATACCTAGGAACAATTTGGACATTGCCATGAGTGGTTACAGCCTATCTAGGAAAAAAAGGAAAAAAGGAAGCAAAGGTCTCTGTTGCTATGTTAGAGACATCTCCAATGAAACTGGAAATGCGGTTGTCAAAGGCATTCTGATGAGTGATGTCAGAGATATTGTGCCGGAGGTATGCTACAGGCCCCCTGACCAAGAGGAGATGAGGATTTCTAAAAACAACTAGCAGGAGGTTCCTTCTTGTACATCCTCATCTTTGTGTGGGATTTAAACCATGCAGTCATTTTCTGGAAGAAAGCAAAGTGCAAGACATCCAAGAAGATACTACACTGCATATTGGCTGCTTCCCAGTGCAAATACTGGAGGGGTCAAACAGTGTAGTGGTGTACATGACCTCCTGTTCACAGATGACTGAGGTCAGGATCTGAAGGAAAGCTGGAAAGATACATAACAGAGCCAGGACTTTGGCCTTCAGGAAAGCAAATTTAAATCTGTTTAGGCAATTTCTTTGCCCAAATTTCAATTTGTTGGGCAGAATTCCCTCTGGAAGCTACCATGAGGGAAAAAAAAAGCATAAGCAAAATGTTTGTTTTTCAAAGAAATCTTCCTGAGAGTTCAGAAATGAACTCTCCTCCATTTGTGCAGGAGGATGAGATTTTGGCAGAAGAGTTGTTTGGCTAGGCAGGGTGCTTCTGGAAGAACTGAAACACAAGAACACACAAGAAGTGGAAACTAGGCAACAAAGGAGGAATACAAACAGAATTGCTTGAGCATTTTGAGCAAAATCAGAAAGACCAAAATCCAGCTGCAGATAAAAGTACTGAGGAACATAAGGGGTGATTGCAGAATATGCTAGAATCAGAGGAATGTTCAAGGAAAGTGTGGGTCCGTTGATAAGTGTAGGACAAACAGATGGTACCGAAAAGGCTGAATGACTCTATGCCTTTTTAGTGTCCGTCTTCACAAGCAAAATGTTCTGTATCAGCACATGTAGGAGTGAGGGGAGGGTAACAGGGGATATGGGAACAACAGGTTAGGGACTGCTTAGAGAAACTGAATGTATTAAAAACCTGGGACCAGATTAGAGTCACCAGAGGGTGCTGAAAGGGTTGACTGAGGTGATGCTATTAGATAAGGTTGCCAAATTTAGTTATGCTAAAGATTTTCTGGCTGTAAATGATGTTGCCAGAAATTCTTGGATTGATGTTTGCAGTTAAGGACAAGGCTGATAGCCCACATCAAAATAAATAGCCAATGTTAAAATATTAGGTAAGCTATATAATATAGGTGAGGGGTTTCCAGAGAAGAAATAAGTACATATTGCAGAATGCAAAAAATAAGTGCATCCTGAGAAGCCATATATATTGCCAGAAAAAAGAGGTTGTTTTTTGCTTGTGCCTAGCCTGTTAAATTTAAAAAATGTGCTTGGTGCTGAATATTCTCATAAGGCCTGCAGCTGGATGATGCTCTCTCATTAACTATCTCTCCATGAACAAAGTGTTTGGAATTTCTACCTTAGCCCTTCTGCAGACCAGCAAAAGCTCTTGCTGCACCTTATTTTTTTTTTTAAATAAGAGAAATAAAGTTATTCTTTACAATGGAAAGCAGAAGCATGAGTCTTGGTCTAGTGACCTATCCAGACAGGGTGATTAGGTGATCCTGAAGTGCTTATGATTCCTGTCTCCACATTAGTGTATTTGAGTTGCATTTGAAAGTCTAGACTATATTGCTAATGCAACCATCAGCCTTAGTGGTGCAGGGTACATATCTTGCTTGTTTTCTGGATTATCCAATCCTATCTGCCATACATCTTGTCATTAGCTCTGAGATACCTCCAACAGTGTGTTCGTGAATTCTAAGTGCATGACTTAAGATCAATTATTTGGTTTAACCATGTCTCTATCAGTCTTTCATAACTTTTGATCTAATAGATTTTGATTGTGTAAACGTGTGGGATTTCTTTTTTTTTTGTGTGTGTGTGTTTGTATTAGAGTATGAGTATTTATACATGAAGAAAAATATCTACAATTCACTAGTCATTAAATCAGTAGTGTTATCCTTGGTTTGTACTGGGGGGAATGAAGGAAGGAGCAATGACAGGTTTATTAGAGAGCGGGAGGCAGAAGCAGAAAAACAAAGCAGAGAAAGACCTCTGAAGGAAAATGTCAGTGTCTAAAAATGCAAAGCGTCATTCAGGTGATTGGTGCCATGTTTCTCTCTGCTCTTTTCTGCCTCTCACTTTTTTTCCTTCACATTTTGGTTTATCCTTCATATTCACATACGTTCTTGCTGCTTCTCCTTTGCTTCCTGCTATGCGCCTTCACTTGCTGCATGGTGTGCACTGTACAAGAACAGTCTGTATTCTAGTTTATGATAACTACTGTAGGACTTAGAACTTGTTTTTCACCTAAACTCCCACAGGGCTCACCAATTAGATGGATATCTTACTAGACTGAAGGAAAGGTGTACCCAGTTCAAAGACACAACTAGATGAGTCTGCGCTACAACAGGATAGCTAGTATTTCTCCTCTAAAATTGGGATACAATGATAGGATGAGCGGCAACAGGCACAGACTGAAGGATGGGATATTCCGCCTGAATATGAGGAAAAACTTCTTTACCTTGAGAGTGACGGGTCACTGGAACAGGCTGCCCAAAGAGGTTGTGGAGTCTCCTTCTCTGGAGACATTCAAAACTCACCTGGACACATTCCTGTGTGATCTGCTCTGGGTGAACCTGCTTTAGCAGGTGGGTTTGGACTAGATGATCTCCAGAGGTCCCTTCCAACCCCAACCATTCTGTGATTGCCTCTCAGTTCTAAGACAGCTCCGTGACCATCAGGGAATCCTCACACTGCTCAAGGTTGTTGTTGTTGTTGCTGCTTCTGCTTTTGAAGCTGCTTGGTGAAACTAAGTAGGGAACTGACCCATGTAGCAAGCAACCCAGAATGTGTATATTTAAAAGTTCCTGTTCCTGGTTCAAACATAGCTGTACAAATTCATGGTCTCATAAAGAAAAGAGAATATGGGAATGAGAGCCCAGCGGTATGGAAGAGAGGACTTCAAGATCAATTTTAATGTTCAACTATGACCTCAGCCCTTCTGGATCTAGTCTTTCCCAGTTTGATATGTTTTAGCCCTATTATAAATCTGTGTCTGCCAGCAGCACCCTGAATATAACACAGAATCAATTAAATATTTCTAATTAAATTGTACATAAAAAAAAAGTTGTAACATTCCTAAAAAAAAATGCAAGTTGTTGATCCTAAACAGATTAATTGATCATCTTGAAGAATTGTTGGCATTTGTGCAAACATTTTGTGCAGCTTACAGGATCTTTCAATTGTTTCATGAAACAGGCGTAGGTCCTCTAGTGTGTTGCTTTTGAAGACAATATTTCATTTTGTGAACTGCTCACGATCTTGATAATACTTGCTTGTGAATTGCTCAGCATCTTGATAGCTTTTCATTATAGTTTATTTAATAAATTCGTGACAAGTACAATTAATGGCTTAATAACTCTTGGCATAGAATGTACATTATGCTTTTAAATTCCATTTTTTTTTCTTTTGTTGTTTTCCTAAAGGACCAATGTCATAGCTTTGTAGTGGTTCAAAATCCTTCCTGAGCTTTACTCATCATAAACAGACCACTAGGTAATCTGTACTAGAGTCAGGCAACAGATTTATTAACTTGCACATACATGACTAAGAAAAATGACTGTAGAAATATATTCACTTAGCTTATTTTTTTTTGGGCTCTAATGTTATTTTTTAACTTCAAGTATCAAGGACAGCAGTGAAAGGTTCAGTAGATTTTTTTGTGCCATTTACACCATTTATGCCATTGCACTTTATTTATACTAAGGTAATCTTGCTTTTTTAGACAAAGCATGAAATGAAGTTACAGCATTTCATTTGCCTAAGACTGAAATTAAATAAAAAGATCCAGTGGATCACATACATATCTACACAATTATGGTTTATACAGCCATGCCTCTGTTTAGTTTTTAAAATACATCAGGTAAGACAGATTTTTTCTGTATGACTAAAAATGGACAGAGGGCTCTGTGAAGGTGAAAAGGGGAGACAAAATTGAGGAGAAATATTGAAGAATTGAACAAATAGCTAAAATGAGGAGGGAGTAAATCAATAAGTGGGAAAAAAAGACTTGGGCAAAAAGTGAGAAAGAGGAAACAAAGGAGGCAACAGGCAATGAAAGGCAAATCATGTCAGGAATACATCTGCTACTTCTGAGCTCAAAATTCAACAGGGTAAAAAGATTATTGTAATAGTAGAAAATAGATGGAAGGGAAAAGAGTATGAAAAGAGAACAAGTGAAAATTATTATTATTATTTTTTCTCAACTGGCTTGTGTTCCCTAGAACATGTTATTATGCTCCGTATTGGCTGGAATGATTTGGCCCATTTTGTTTATTGTTTCCTCTTCCCTGTGTAATGACTCCTCAGTGAGGAGAATCTGTCGAAATGGAGGTGATGAACAACTGTTAGGCATGACAGCTGCCGTGGATACTGCATGTACCATCATACATGTATAGAAAAGATCTTAGCCCTAGCAAGAGCCAGAAAACTGGCCTTCAGGTGGCCCCAGCCTTGGGGTCACTCTCTTACAGTCTCCCATTTGGTTCAGTAGCAGCCATGGTATGCAGGGTCCCATGTCTGAGACCTGTTGTCCTTGATATCACGCCGGTTAGATGATGCCAGTTCTGGCTATTATGATGATACAGCACAAATAAGAGAAGCTGAGGGTGTTTTGAAGAATAGCAGACAGATGGGATGCTGCAGAGAACTGGCATACAGGCTGGTATAAAGAGTTAAATCTGTGTAGGACTGCCAGGCGATGAGAGAGACATTGAAATGCTACACTTCCTGTGAAAGACAAGTCACATAAGCAATGTTTAATTTAAGTGATGCTGAACTCAGCAAATAGGTGTTCTACGTATCACTTACTGTGCTTACAGATCTTTAATTCACTGATGGTTTCTGTACTCTCTTGACCCATTGTAATAACGACTCCTTTAGCCATCCAAGTGGCTGACTTGCACCGAGTGGCAGAAGTCCCAGGCTCACTGCTCAGTGCAGGACTGAGCTTTCAGAATGTTTCACCTGCTGCAGTACTTTTACTATTGTATTTCTAATGGTCTCATTACAGTGAGGATGTGCAATGTCTCAAAAGATGAAAATATTAATAGAGACTATTGTGTATCATACTCTATAAGTAGTTCCTTTTTGCAAAGGACAAAGTTATGAACTGATAAACTGAAGGTTAGGATTAAATCAGTCATTGCTAAGGAGATAACTTCAGAGAAATACAACTTCACTAATTCTCTCTTGCTGATTCTGCTCTAACTCGTAATGAAAGGATTAGATGACAAGTGTCACTAGCATTATATCTGGTGCTAAGAGATTGCTGATAGCATGATAGAAATCTGCACTGTGAGTATCTCATGAGGAAGGTTATCTATAGCATAGGTTGAATATGGAATCGCCTTTTTTGTACTCTGACAACATAATTACAAAAGTGTCTTGCTCCTTATACACATCGACTCTGCTGCTTCTTCTAGTTTATCAGGTAGCGTAGTGTGCTACACAAATCTGTCATGGTCCTTGACCTAAAAAAGTCTGAGACCAGCTGATACAAAGTCATGTAAAATTGGTATGTTTTCACTCTGAGGGATGTTGCCAGGCTTCGAGTGAAGCTCAGAAAAACCCACAAAGTACAGCAGTGGGTAGCAGGACATACGTTTTCCATTTCAGCCATGAGAATTCTTGTTGCCTCAGTTTGCCAAGTTCAGTTTGCCAAGAGCCTCATAGAGGAGCTGCATAAGTAATCCAATTGAATGGCTGGGCAGATTGTCATAGATCCTTGATGAAAGATGCAGGACAGCTCTAAGGTGTTATTATTATGTTTTTCCTTAGAGCTTTATGAAAATTATTTGAAAAGTTTTGCTCATTCTGTGTGGTAGAAATAACAAATCATTGACAACAAGTAACAGCTTTTATATGAAGTCTTGCTAGCCTGCCACTTTGTTTAGAAAATAAGTTCTTATTTTTCTCTAGTTTTATCATTCGTTTAATATGATCCATTCTAGTCTCTCTGCACTTGAATTTCTTGCATGATTAATTCTATAGTATTAAAAATGTGATGAAATGCAAACTTTATAAAATAGATGGATAATTATGTTTCTTATATTAGTCAGCGAAACAAATGATGAAAAAAAGACACTGTGGCCTGATCAAAACCATTAAATAATTTAAAATGAGGCCTTCAGAATCAGGTTAGAAGAATTATATTGAAATAATTGTTATCTTGCTTTATAAGCTTTCTGATGTGTCCTATCTCTTGCAGGGCTTTTCTCTTGAAGAATGTTAAGCATGTATTTGTAGTTAATTTGCTGATACTATGCGCATGAGTTATTACTTTTTCTTAACTTCAAATTGTGCAGTTCATTCTTTTCATTCCTAAAAGGATAAAGGCTGGGATTTTCCAAAGGAGCTTAGAGAATTTAGGGCTAAATTTTTAAAGGTTTCCTGAAGATTCATATAGATGCCAAAGGGGATTTTTCAGAAGCATTCAGCTTTGTATTAAAAGAAATAGAGGTGGGTATTGAAATTATTGAAAATCATACTGGGTTTGTATCGGTAGCCTTTAAGTTCCTAAAGATATTAAAATTGTCTTCTTTGGCTATGTCTATTTTATTAAATAGTGCAACACAGTAGGAATAGATCTGTAAAGCAAAATGATGCTGAGAAGCTGACATTGACATTGTTTTGTTTTGGAGGGTTTGTCTTCACATGAGCTCTGATCCTGTCCCATAGACTAAATTAAAATTAGTAGCTGGAGAACATTAAAAATATCACAGGATCCTAGGAGTATTGTTTGAAAAGAACTCCTGGAAGTCCTCTAGTCCAATCTCCAGCTTAGTGAAGGACTATTGTCAGCAGGATTGGCGGTGTTTTTTTGTTTTAGCCAAATATCTTAGCCTGCTAGAAATGGACACTCCATGGCCTCTCTCGGGAGAGTGTACTGCACTGCTCTCCCAGGGAGATGTGCTTTACAAGTCCAGTTTGAACCTCCCGAGCTGCAGCTTCTGTCTGTTGCATCCTGTGTTATTCTTTACCAAGGAAACTTTGGCTCTAGGTCTTGTTTCTTGCCCCAGCTGTGAGCATTGGCTTGGAAGCAAATGAAGCAGGAATGTGCCTTTGCAGCCTTCTCCCATGCAGACTTTGTACACACCACTTTCTAACTTACCTTTGGATGTAGACCCAGTAGTTCAAAGCTCTCCTCATTAGGTCACCATGCCAGTCTTCTAGTGCACTCTGAAGAAAGAAAACAAAGCCCTACTGGTTACTCAGGTATGCACACAGCCATTCTGCCATATATGTCTACTCCTCTCTGAGTCTTTCCTCTGGACCAGAAGGATAGAACACAACTTTGACTTTTCTGTGCATTTCCTTTGCACCATTATTCTTAGCAGCAAGGGGCAGTAGTCTACCCTTGATGAGTCTCCAGGAGATTTTCCCATTCAGTAGGGATGGCCTGTGCTGTCTGTGAGTTCCTGAGATTTTGATTGCCTCTGAAACAATACAGATTAAGCCTGTCAGAAATCTTATTGACAGAAAGTTCTGGTTGGAAAACGTTAATTGAAAAAACAGTCAAAATCAAAATGGATCTTCTACATTAATGCTGTTGAACTGCAGTATCTTCTTGGGCCAGTATATTATCTTTGCCTTGATCCTCCTGTAGTCAGGAGCAGAGAATTCAGTGGACGTACCTAAATTGCCTACTCAATTCTGGTCCCTGATTATCCATCAAAACCCTGTTCTGCTTTTGTTCCCTGGCATCTTGCAAAAAACATCCCCTGTTCAGTAAATTTAGATCTCCCCAAGATCTCTTATAGACTTCTATGCAAACACGCTGGAAGCTCCAGTCAGTTTCCAGCCTCTCTTCTCATATTTTGACTAGTGGTATAGAGCTATAAATAAAAGTAAAAAATACAGTTGTTACCAGTAATCTGGAGAGCCAGGTGTTATTCCAAAACTGACATTTATTGTGACATTAGACCAGAAACATAACTCCACTCTACCCCTCTCACATATAGGGGAAATAAGTATAATTCATTACTCTGTCCATATGGGGTTGCTATAGCTGTTACATCCTGTTACAGACACCTTAACGATCAGTTTTGTCACGCAGAGTTTAACAAGTCAATTAGAATGACCTTAAGTTCCTGCTTCATTGTGGATATCAGATTCTGGGTACACAATCTGGTTATGGCGGAATATGGTAAAATCTAATTTTCCAGGCTGTCAGCTGACTTCTTGGGTATAGTGCTTCATACTACTGTGAAGTAAAAGTTGCCCTTTCCATGGATTAGTTGCCTTTTTGCAAGTTCCTCTCTGACTCTGGCCCACAAAATCTTGTTTGTGTGTTCATTGCCTGAAATAAATGTATCAGGAGAGGAAAAAGTGCCTTACCCTTCTGGAAGCTTTGGTGTTTTTTCCCCCATCAAGCTTTAGTTTTGTTTTTATATGGTTTTGTCCTTAATTAGGCTCTTAATTACTTTCTCTGAAACTACAGTAAGTGTCCTTGCTTTGTAAATCTCATGATCTCCTGTGACTTCTTATTTTAAATAGAGATGGTGTTTTATGTGAACAGATTGTTATGCTCAAAAATAATTGCTGTAGTAAAGCCTGTATTTTGCATCATGTCCATATCAACACTGCTTCAAACTTTATTTCATTCAAAGTTTTAGAGACAATCCATGTCCTGTGCCCTGGAGAATGTCAAATATATTGACTGTTTTTCTGGTTTTGTGCTATATTACTCATAGTTATTCTGGGTTTATTGGAAAAAAAAAAAAATGAAGATACTTCTTTCTTCCATTAGCACTACTCCATCTGTGGTCGACACTGATGTAAAGGAAACAATAAACTCTGAATAAACTATGAAAGTGTTCCACAAAGAAAGTGAGGAGAAATAGGCAGGTGGGTCAGCAACATTAGCCAGCACAGGGAATGCAGAGCCTCTGGTTTGCCTTTTCACAGGGTGGCACAATCTGCAAGGATGTGTAGCAGGGGGGTGTCAGCTGCTTTGAAGAGTATCTGGTCAAGGACCTTTTCAATGTGGCAAGGGATAATCAGAAAAGGAGGAAGCCAGAAACAAGAACATAGAGGGACACAAACCTGACAGACAAATGATAAGGGAGGTAGTGATGAGAAGAAAGGCTGGTCAATCACACTAATTGATGAGAGCCTTTGGATGTGAGAATGTTTATTTCAGTGAAGTTATCTGGGGATCTGACAAGGGACCTTGTCCATTGGGAATTCAAGGTAAAAGGGGGAAGCCAGAAACTAAAATATACTAAGACACAGTCCAGAAACTGCTGGGGGAGGCAGCAGCAGATCTAACATCACCTTATAATCAATATTTTAGATACTGCATCATCCGTTTTAAAATGCTATGGGCTAAAGTACAGGTCATAGAATGACTTCCTATAGGAATATGCATCTGGAGCCTTCTGCCTCTCGTTAAGTTATGGTATACCTGTTGGTCTGCATTGGGCAAGAACCCAATAAGCAACAGATACTATTGGTCTGAAGATGCCTGCTCCCTTATGTACTCTCAAGAATCCAAGGCAGTGTTGTGATTTGTCCTTCCAAGTGGGAACACAGGGTCGGGGTGTTGGCAGGCACAGAGTGCAGCACTGGGTTGTTGCAATGTGGTCAAAAATGTGGAGAAGGAGGTATAGGAACACGGGCTAGGGAGCTGAGAAGGGAGGAATATGTTTTTTATGCTGTAGAGTGGTTGACCAGAGGATGTAAAGGATAATGCATCTAGATGACAGTCTTCAGTGAGAGGATGGGGGAGCTGGGGGCAATCAGCTGAATATGGAATATACTCTCAGGATCAAAGGCTGACAACTGCCTAAAATAGCTCCAAATAAAAGGCACATCTAAAGCCATTGTATATGTATTCTTAGGACACTTTTTAGGTGTTTTTCAAATCTTGCCCTTATGAACAAATAGTTTTCAGCATGTCATTGCAAATGATAAATGTACATGGTTTCCAGATGGAATCTCAAAATGTGAGGTTTAGAGATTAAAAAAGCAAAATAGTGATCCTGCCTCTCATCCTGATGGTTGGAAATTGATCTGTTACTGTGACTATGAAAAAATGCAAGATCATATGTGTGTAGCCAGGTTCTCTACCTGTGTAAAGGATCCAAAAATTTCAATGATGGTTTGGCAGCTGATGGCTGTTAGTGATCCAGAGAAGCCTCTTTTTATGTGCTGATGTGAACTAATGAACCATTTCTGTGGTCTGAGTGAAGACAGGCTTTTAGTTGTCTGTTTTTTTATAGTCTCTAATTTTTGCTCTGCGTTTCCCTTTTGAACAAACACTTACCTAATGTGTGAACTTGTAATTGTTAGTTTCTTCATGAACAAAGAATGCAAATGTGATCAAAGAGCTCGTAGATAATTCTAACTATCAATATGATACAAAATTAATAAATTATAACAGTTTACTCAATAATGGATTGGAAATGACTATGTAATGGCATCTGTTTCAGGAAACTTAAGATTATAAAATCTGAATGAAGTTGAGTGTTGAAGAAAGTGCCAGTAGCTCTCCTGTTTTATTTCAGTTTCCTATAATTTGATACAATAATGTCCAACCTTTTTATAAATATCTTCAATGCACACAAGTCCCATATATTTCCTGGTAACTGAACTAAAGCTAGACATTTTTTCTAAATCCTGTTTCAGAGCATGACACTGATTTTATTTGGGATTTTTTTTATAGATTGTTTTTGTGAATTATTGGGCTATAAAGCGGAAGTATAGCATAATACTTCTTCTCTTGTTTATGGATTCTACAGATACGACACTATACACATGACCTTGTTCAAATACTCCTGTTGTAACAAGAAAAAATAATCCAAAAAAGCTAGATATACGTAAGAAATCGCCCTGGCAGTCATAGGTAATTTCTTAGTGTTTATTGTTTCTTTATCATATGAGCACTTTATTCCAGGTTTTAAATCCCCTAGATGGCACTATAGAATGCAGTATTTAAATATTTCATACAACACTGTTAAATAGACAATGTTAAATAATTTTTCTTTGAAAAATAAACATTAATGAGTTGTTTAACAAAATTAAATAAAAGGCAAAGATTTTGTTTAATACATGTAAGATAAGCTACATGCTTGGTTTTTTGGCATGCACAAAAAGTGGATTGTCATGCCAGAGCTGTGCCAGCTCACATACAACCCTTTCTGCTAGTGTGGTCCAGATGGTAGCTGTCAGATTCAAATACATACTTGGGCCTCCAGGTCTGAACTGGAAAATAAGCTTGTTCAATCCAAAGGGATTAAAAAGCAGGAAAGAAAACAAGTGCTGTTGTTTTGTATTAGAAACATACTTGGCAATTGAAAGTACTAAAAATGTATATTGCAAATAGTTGTTTGAGACCAGGTAAAATATTTTAACATTTTAATTGTCATTTAAATTTCATGCTTTAGTGGCAGGTACCTCACATACTCAACCTCATGGGAATTCTGATAGTTTGTGTTACCCCACAGCATTTCTTTTGCAGTTGGTATGTCATTGTCTGCAAATCACTGCAGTAAATACTGTACTGTACTGCTCAAAAGAGAGAAAAACATTGCCATCTGCAACTACAGCTTGCAAATTACAGCTTGCAATCGTCTGCTATTAAATAAAGACACTTTAACAATATTTTGGGTTTTAAATTAGCAATTTACATCACAAGACGCTGAAAATACTAGTCTCTTAATACTGTAATTTT
This sequence comes from Nesoenas mayeri, assembly GCF_963082525.1. Classification (NCBI taxonomy): domain Eukaryota; kingdom Metazoa; phylum Chordata; class Aves; order Columbiformes; family Columbidae; genus Nesoenas; species Nesoenas mayeri. The sequence goes on along the minus strand of NC_137540.1, from coordinate 57,706,249 downwards.
CTTTCCTTTTAACCAGGCATCAACATGTATTGAATTAAAAAAAAAAAAAGAAAGTAATACAAACCAATGTTTACTTAAACAATAGCCACCGACAGCAAGAGACACACAGATGGAAATCCAATAGCTTCTTTCTCAGTGGGAGGTTTCATTTGAGGACCTTGATGGGAATGTGATTGGACTGCAGCACTCTAATTTACGTCATGGAGAATCTATCATGATGTCTTTTTACTGCACTGCTATGCTAAACCAGATCTCCTATGAGAAACTGGTCTCAAATAGGGAGCAGGAAGGATAGATGTTCATTGAAGAAGAGGAAAAAGGAGAGTTTAAGGTACTGAAAATACAGCCTAACTCACAGTAGTCTGCTGTCCTATGGCCACAAGTAAAGACAATACCATGCCTTCATTTCTTTTGAAGAGTCCAGTAAAGAGGACAGCAGAGAAGCTATAGGACATATTTGATATGCAGTACATATTGCCCTATAGGTTAAGGAAGGAACAGAATTTCATAATGTCTTGCCAGTAAATGGCCCATAATGTCCTTTTTTAGTGTTACTACTTCATTTCCAGTGACAGAATAAAAGAGTGGAGAGAAGTAGCCCATTATAATGAGCACAGAGCTCGTTTTTTCACCCAGGGAATCCTTGTGTCAGCAAAATGTATGGAGAAATCCTTGACAGATAAAGCCCTAGATGTAATGGAAAGTGCCAGCAAAGAATTCTATGATGCAAGCATAATTTTCTGTTAAATTTTACCAGATGGTCCACAAAGGCCTATAAAAGTGCTTTCCTGTTATAAATCTTACAGAATTTTTCCTCCCAGGGCTAATCTTGTAATCGCTAATCAGCTAAAGCTCCATGTGCTTCCTTTACCTTTGAGTACACACAAAAGTATTTTATGTCTGTTCTGCCAGGACTTTTGGGGAAAGCAAATTCTTTATTATTGATCAGCAGGTAAATCTATTAAGGCAGGTTGAGTAACTTCCCTAGCAAAGTACAGCCAAAGCCTGCTTGGGCATCTGGTGACACACTGATTGTGCTGGGATGTCCTTTACTTCCATGCACTTGTGATACTCCTAAAGTGCATGGTCATTTTCTTTGCAGTCATCTTTTACAATATAAATCTGTACAGTCTTTGAGTCAGGAGCTGGGAATCCTTGGTTGTCCTCTGGAATGATTCCTATCTTTTTTTTTCTGATGTCTAACCAGTGACTTAGGCTGCGTTTGGGCTGAGGTGTGGGTGGGTGCTGTGGCACTCAGAAAGGTCCTGATCCCTCAGTTCCCCGGCAGTGCGTAGCCGAGGGAGTGCAAGGGTACCCAAATACGGGTGGGAGTGTGAATACCTATGTGCCAGTTGGGTAGACATGCCTTCTTTTTCTTTTTTCTTTTTCCTTTTTCTTTTTTCATTTTTCCTTTTTCTTTTTAATATTTTTCTTTTTCTTTCCTTTTCTTTTTCTTTTTCTTTTTCTTTTTCTTTTTTTCTTTTTCTTTTTCTTTTTCTTTTTCTTTTTCTTTTTCTTTTTCTTTTTCTTTTTCTTTTTCTTTTTCTTTTTCTTTTTCCTTTTATTCTTTTTTTCTTTTTCTTCTTTTTCTTTTTTTTTCTTTTTCTCCCTTCTCTTTTCTCCTTTCTCCCTTTCATTTTCCTTCTTCTCCTCCTCTTCTTTCTCTCTCTTTCTCTCCCTCCCTCTTCTTCCCTCCCTCTTCTTCCCTTCCTTCCTTCCTTCCTTCCTTCCTTCCTTCCTTCCTCCCTCCCTCCCTCCTTCCCTCCTTCCTCCTTCCCTCCCGCCTTCCCTCCCTCCCTTTCTCCCTCCCTATCTGTAACTTAATTATTCCACCCTAGATATCCTAAGATCCTGAAATCAATTTAAGACTCTGCTCTAGCCAGCAGCATACTATATGAACTCTCTGTAATACTCTACATGATATTCAGTAGCAGTAGTGAGAACTCTAGTAGAAACTTAGTAGCTGCAACTTACAGACTTACTGTAGTCTTCGATACCTTCAATTTATTCTGTAAACTCTTAGGATCAGGTCTATATCTCACCATTTGTCGATACAAGATTTAACATAATCTCAAATGAGCTGTGTAGAGACAGCTGTGATGCAAATACCTTTCAAAATGCATCTTTCATTATTGTTAATGTAAATTATTATTGTTATTATTATTGAGGTTATTTTCTTAATCCTTTTTCTTTTTTCTCTGCTAAAAAGACATGTACCACAAAGGTAGGGTATATATATTTCCACAGTAGGGGGAAAAAAGGAGGAAAAAGTCTTTTAATAAAAATGTAATCTTACTGAAATGTAGCCAGTTACATTCAAGGCACATACCAGTCTCAGAATATTGTTTTTCAAAAGTTTTATGAAGTGCAATTCCTTTATTGCATGCCATTCTCTTGGTCCATGCCAAGTAGTTAACAAATGTCAGTCATGATTCCAGCAAAAAAACCATGATGGCAAGACCTGCTTAGATTCTTACAGTGATTTACTAGCAAAAAACGCTAATGCAATTACTAGCTTAATTTTTTAGAATTTTTAGTCTGATTAGTCATCTCTCTGATACCATTTATGACTCCATATTACTATTTCACTTAAGAATTGATGCCATGCATTCTGTTTACGTATCAAATTGGTTTGAATTTAATCTTGTGAGTCCTGTTCAGGTCGTTTCTGTATCTAACTCAACTGGTTTTGCTGCTTCAGAAAAAGCATGCCCAGAGAACTGCTCTTGGCCTTTTATTAGGTGCTATTTATTTATTTATTATTTAGTGCCTTGTGGTGGTAAGGACCACTGGATAATGGATAGCTTTTAATTTCTATGCTGATTATAGACACTTTTATCTAATTTAAAAAGTTTTAAAAGGTTTTTTTTAACTGGCCACACATCCTGTCACTAAAGTCTATCATCACTGAAGTCACTTTAATTTCCTATGACAAAATGCACACAAATTTCTGTATGTATGGCTTTATATATTGAGAAATACCATTAAAGTACTGCTAACATTTGCTGCAAAAATACAACTACCTATACTTTCGATAATAAGTGCTCAGTCTCTTCTGAACTCCTATTTCTGTATGAAAACTGTATATGCTGTTTAAACTGTGGAATAGCTATAATTTTTATGTATGCTTATTAGGAGGCTGTGCTTAATGCTGAAGACTTCATATAGTTCTCAGTTTGAGCTAAATATATCCTTTTCTTTTTCAAGACCTGGCCATTATTTCATGTTCTATTAGTAATATAAAAATTATCTATGGATTGCTGAGAAAAGGGGAAGAAAATGTGCATGTTTACATTTTCACACATATAATACTTGCCACATAGCTTTTGATAATAATCCCTTGGGCTGGCTGGAGGCCAATTTATTTCTTAACCTATCATAGAACAGCTGGAGGCCATGTGTAACTGCAGACTTGCCAAATCCAACATCTTTGGCTCATGGGCATTTGGTTTAGAGAGACTGTGGCAATGCAAGACTGTTTCATAGAGAAGCATAATTTAGGCATGGTTCCTGTAATCCTGTCAATGACAGTCTGCATTATCACAGGCTGAAGGTTATACTTCTCACTGATCTGGAGAAAATCTTGATTAAATGTATTATCTTAAAGATTAACTTAGCTTGATAGAGTTTTCTCAGATCTCTAGCTCTGATTGAGAGGATGAAAGAGAGAAAAAAAAAAAAAGGAAGAAAAGGCTTTTAAAGAGATTAAAAAGTTAAATTAAAGGATGGGCATCTTGTGTTCTGGAAAAAGGCAGATTTTCATTTTTGGATCTATGATGGAGCAAAGATTTTGCTGATGCTAAACTGAAAACTAGTCGGCAGCAAACTGGATGTTCTCATCCCTGGTGACTCAGAAGCAGAGCAGGACATGATTCTTCTTTCAAAAGATGCATGTTTTTAATGAGTTTGAATGTCTTTGTACAGGCAGTAAAAGATGAAGTAATGCCTTTCTCCTCTTGATGTCTGCTGTGTGGGGTCTATTCCATGCAAACTTTCAGAATGTGACCTTTTAAAGTGTATGCAATGGTTTAGCATGTAGTAGAAAAAGTAATTTTTAAAATAGATTTTGAAAGGCATTGCTTTGGGAGTTTAGATTCTTGGCAAACTTCAGTGTGTAGATACCAGTGTTATAGACACTTCAGAAAGAATAATAATTCATCTAGATTACATGATGTTCACTCAAGGGGCTGAGTGTTATTGCCAAACTCTAAAGAGAGAACAGGGTTGTACAGATTCCCCATGCAGCTTGTGTTTAGTTTTATGGAAGACATTGTTTTAATTTTTCTAATGATCCCCAACATAGAAATTACATTCTAATCAGTGCAGTAGTCCAATAAATTTTTCGCACGTGCCAGCAAAAGGATCTTCTAAACATGAAATAGTTTTACTCAGTAAATATGGACTGGAGCTTGATTAGAACATTGTGTTGAAAGGCGTATCCTAAATTTTACTACAAATTTTTACTACTGATAACTTCTGAGAAACAGGCAGTAATGCCAACAATGTTTCTTTGCTTGAAGATAATCTTCTCATCTAAACTTCTGTTTTTACCTGTGCTCTTCCTCAGAGTTATGCAGTTGGCTCCCTGGATAGTATTCACAGGCCTGCACCAGATGCCCAGGCTCCTAATTTTTCTGTGATGCGGGCCAAAGTTCATCTAAATGCAGGAACATTTGTAGTTTTGGAGCACTCTCCAGGGCCCACCTAGCCATAGTTGCAAGGTTGGCAAGACCCCTTCAGCTCCAGGAGGTCCAGCATCTTCTAGAGCCCAGGTAAGTTATTCAGAGTGACCAGAGCTTGTTTTTTTCCCCTTTGAAACAGTGCTGCACTTTTCTTGGTATACTAGCTTGTGTGGTGGAGTACATGATCGCTTGAGGAATAGGTCCAGATCCATGGATCACTTCACTGTTGGAAGACAAACCTTGTACTTTGCATGTTTTGCTGCAGACTGCCTGATGTTAAGGAACTTATCCCGTTGAACCTGGGCTACCCTGTGGAAAAAAAAAAGATATCTCTATGATAGGAAACACTGAGGGAAAAGAGCTTGAATCTGTCACCTTAAACTGAAAAAAATCATCTGGGATGAGGTAGATTTGAGATGCTGTCGCTGACTGTAAATATGTTTATGCCTTTTTTAAACTGAATAGTTGTTGAATGAAAACCAGAGGCAGTATTACCGTAATGTTCATCATAGTTTGAGTATGTTCCCATATCTCCTTTTGAAATACTTGCAAAAAAGAAGGGGCAATGCAATCCTGAGCTGGCAGCCTTGCTCTATGGAGGAATGAGGGTATTTTGCCTCTTCTCTTTGAGGCCACCTGGAGCTTCCTTCTATCATGAGTGCTCGCCATCCCCTTGCGCCTAGAGCACTGCAACTCTGGGCTACGTGTCTCAGCCTCCATGGCCGCAGAGTCAGCAATCAGCTCTTGTCCTGACTGCCACCGAGTTCCTCAGAGCAACTGCTTTGCAGACCTCCTTTTCTAGACACCTTCTGCTCCTCTGGTTTGAGCACTTTTGCTGTAACTTGGGATACATGACAACTGGGAATGTGACCCCTGTTTATTGTCTTCAGTGATGCTCCTCTACTCTGCAGCATCCTGGAGGTACCTCTACTAGTCCAAGGAAGGAGGAAAAATGTACATAGCTCTTAAATACTCTTGTCATGCTGGTATAAAGCTTGCATCTAAGTGCTCTGGTGCATTAACCTCAGATCTCCAACCATAATACTTCAGATAGCAAAAGCAACAAAGCTGTGATAAACATAGTATCAAACAAAGGATACTTAGACTAGTTACATGGCTCTTTTAGAGCAGACTTGAATGTTGCTTCAAAATGTTGCATACTGCCACATAGATCCACTTTTAATGAGTTATAAAAAAAATTCTGCTCCTGCACATTTCATATTTGGCAATTAGGTTTTCTTTGCTATTACCTGAACTGCTGCTAAGGCAGATGGCACTGTCTAGTTCCTGTCATCAACTGATGAACTTCAGCTGTCTCCAAAAGATGCTATTTAAAGAGAGCTTCTGCAGGAAAAGAAAATGTGACCCTGTTGTCCCAGTGATAAAAATCAGTGTATTGGCTAATTGTCAGACAGGCTAGCAATCATACAATGATGATGGGCACCTGTGCATTACTGGAAGTTAGCCACTTCTGTTCTCTTCCTAGAAGGAGGAATTTAAATATGTTGGTATGTGTTTTTTTTCGGAGCTCAAATGGCCTTAATTTAATGGGATTTTTTTTTTTTTTCTCCTTCGGAATTAATCCCATGATGATTTTGTGAATAGATATGTATTTTCTTCCAGAAATATTTTTTCCATGTTACTTTAAAATCATAAGACAATATAAAAAAATATTCAGCTCTAACTTTGGGACTGACATGGTCCCAAGGCATGAGAATCAGAAAGTAAGGTCATTAATTGCCTTCTCCTCTGGTTTTGGTCCGAGAAATGGTGGCTCTAATGCAGTGGAAAGGGACTTCTTGAAGGTGAACAGTTTGGCCTTTCTGCCAAAAATAGAGTGAGAAGTGATTTACAAACCGCAGAACGTGCATGGAGCCCTTGAGACTACTGATCTTCACGTGAGTACTTGATTTGTTTGTGTCAGTGAACAACCTTAGTGCTATATACTGAGTTTTATTTTATAAAAGACTCTTATTGCTGATGGAGAATCTAACATTTTCAGAGGCAAGTGTACTGCCTGCACACGAGTATGTCAAATGTGAGGGAAATACTTCAAAGTTGTCTCTGTCAATAAGAGATGAATACAAGATCCCTCAGAACACTCTGCATCATCCAAATAAATGAGTTTCAAGCTTGTGTAATAAAATCTGGATACTTACATACTGTAGACTGCATTCTTTAGAGTCAGGAAGTGTTTGCAGACTTGGAAGTCATATCTTGTCTGCATTATTATTGTTTGCAGTAGTTATAACCAGAGGTCTCAGTCTCATTGTAGTTGGCATTGCAGAAAAAATAATGAAGACAGAGATTTTTTCTGAAGTACTTTTTCTCCTGAGCTAGAAAACACTTTCAAAGAGGTAGAAAAACACTGAGTGCAGTCACTGTAAGTATTTTCATGTGACAGAAGTTTTTCCTCCTGCAGCTTAAAGACTGCAATAGTGGAGGTCAAAGTTGTCTCCTATATACTTAGAGAATCTTGACAAAACTATTTTATGTGCAAATACTTTACTCTAGATTTATCTTACAAAATGCCAGAGGGCTATACCTTTGGTTACCTTGTTTAGCTGCTGAACACTTAGTTAATATCATTTAATAAAGCTCTATAATTTATTATTATATTTAGTATTAGTTCTCTTGAAAGACACAGCTCAGCAATTTTCGTAAAGTCTGTGTGAAACACAAGTATATATTGTGAAACTGAATAGACCTTTTCCCTACAACTAAAAAAATATTTTATCACCTCTCTATCATTTTATATTTCCATAGTGGCTTAGACTTTATGTGGGATGAGACCCACTGGATATGTCTGTACTGCTCATAAAGAATTGTCCCTGAGGAGGTTTTGAAGGCAATCTGTTGTGGTCTGCTTGACTGCCATGCACGTATCTGAAACAGAGACCTCAGTGCAAGCAGCATGCCCAGCAGCATACAAACCTGTCTGGCACACTTCTATCATCTGGAAGGCACTAGCAGGCTGTGCTTGCAGGTTTGCTTTTCATTTGGGCCAAGTGTCTGGTTTTGAGGAGAATTAATAGAAAATTCCTGCCCCAAAGAGAAAATTAGATCAGAGAAAGCAGATGACCACAGTTATCCAGGAAACTAAAAGTTTAACAAAAAAAAACCAAAACCAAAACAAACAAAAAAAACCCCCACAACAACAACAAACCCCGCCCCCCCAACCCAACCGCCCAAAAAACAGAACATGAAGGGAAAATTCCATTCTTATTTTGACTAAAGCCTCTGAAGAAAGACAGATTATTGACAGCTAAATCTCCTTTGCTAAAAGAATAGATGTGACTTCGTATGTGGGAGATGAACTCCAAGGATGGCGGGTAAATTATCCTGAGGCTCCTGTGGGGCATAGTCACTAGGTAGCCTGGGGGGACTCATTCTGACTTGGTGATAAAGATATTGGCATAGAGATTTCTAGAACTGAGTCCACTAGATTTCAAAATTCTCATGGTAAAATTCACCCAAATCGGTGATACCTATTTAGATTCTAATTTGCCTTTCAAAAATTCTCCAGGACTGAAGTTGCAAGAAGGAAAATTGACCACTTCACAGGTTCTTCCTTTCTGGGCTTCAGACCACTGGCTGAAACCTCTGCTTTCCCATTAGCAGAGACAGAAGACCATTGTTTTTGGGAGTGCAGGCACTTTATGTCATAAAAAAGAAAATTTGCTAAATGTGATTCTAGAGATAACCATGACAATATCTTAAACCAGAACAGTTATAGTGGAAAATAGTGAGCTGTTTAAAAAAAATGTAAGCTTTCTTCTTGTACTACAAAAAGTATTATTTTGGACTATTGATTTTATCTTGACTAGGACCTAGGTGATTTGCATGGATATCTTGCCTTTGATTTTCAGTGGGATTCTTGATAAAGCATTCATTTCTCATTGCCTCAGTTCTTCAATGGGAAAAATTATAGTTACTTCCAAGAATATTTAAAGATAAATGGGATAAATCTTATGAGGCAGTGCTGAGGAGGGCTGTATAGTTGGACCACGAATTATGAATTTGGTTAGAAATGCTAGTTATGACAGTACCTTCATTCAATGGAGAAGAAAAAAAAAAGTTAAAGTTTTTTGCAGATTCTGTGAAAGAAACCACAAAGTGCAATAGTCAAACAAAACGGAAAGGTGCTCAGCTTAGAGGAGTGTTTGCTATAAGCAGCTTTTCAAAGTTAATGAGAAATATCCACGTAAGGGGGATTTTAATAAGCATTCTCTTGCTGAGTTCTACATTTTTGGTTAATTTAAAATAAGTCATCCAGTTTAATGTATCAAAAGGCAGCTACATTCCAGCTCTGCTGTTGCATTTTCGCATGGAATCACAGTTTTTATTTAAATACATGTATTTCAGTCTCAAGGTCATAATAGTTCTATTATAAGAGTCTGTTTATACTTTCTGTACTATTTTTTCTACTTCACAAAGGTTTGTGGATTGGTTGCATCCAATCTGGTAACTCAAATGGACTAGAGAAATGGCCATCATTTGTTAAGCAAACCCCCTAATTAAGAGTTAAATTATCTAGCTTAAAATAAAAACCGTATTTCTAGCAGTAGTAATGTATGAAAATGTTTTAAGTCTTTCTTATGTCAGACTTCAATAGACTATAGAATCAAGAGTTTTTTCCAAGCAATTTATAAGGTATAATCTACTCCTCCTTATAAGAAGCAAAACTGTGTAGTCATAAGAATCTGAGAGTCAGAGGAACACAGATAAATTAGCAGACTTTAAAAGCTTTATATGAGTATGTCCAATGCTATTACTGCTAACCGGAGAGGATGCTTTAACTTTACTGTTATCGATGCATTGTGTTGTTGAAAGATGTAAAGCATCTATAGGACCTCTAACCTTTTAAAATCATCTGCTTCACAAGCAAAATAATCTTCCGGATAAAACCACCATTTAAGCTCCTGTTGTGTTGCTATTTCACTCCCTCGGAGAAGATAACATGGTAGGTGGAATTATCTGGTAGAAAATTGTCAAGAATTATGTTCTGAATGACAGCTACTGTGTTAGCACACTGTGATGGATTCTGAAAGACTGATGGACATTTTAGAGTGAGCAAGAACATTTTCTCCAAGTATAAATTAAAAAAAGTTATATGATTTTTAAAAACCTACTAGCAGTATGAAGAATCTATTGCTTAATTCTATATTCCTTGAGCCAAGTGCCTGCTCTGGAATCATCCTATTTCCTCAGTAATAGCTAATCATACTACAGGAACTAAATTGCATGCGTCCCTTTACTTAACTTTGTAGAACACATAGGCAATTATGGGAACTAAGAAAGGTTATATTGGCCATCAGTCATTCTAGTTTTATACTTTATTCACCCTGTGGTGCCTTGTAATTGTTTCTTAAATGACCTTATTATGTTTGTGCAAAATGGAAAATAGCTTACTTCACTTGCTTAAAAATTATTCAGATTCCATGTGTTTCTATTCATTAATTTTTACATGCAGTTTGCTTAAATTACTTATTATAAACTGTACTTCTGTGGGGTGCCTACACTAATTGGTAAGCCAAATTACCTGCACCAATTGCTTCTTGTGGCAGTGATGCCATAGAATGTATTTATACCTGTGCACAGACTTTGCTTCTGGTGGGCCTGCACACACCATAGTGCTCAGGCATTTTGATGTGTCTTGGAGCCTTAGGGAAAGCAAACCACTGCATATCATGTGCATCTGGCTTCAGTTTCTGCCCATGTATTCTTTATCACATACCTTCACCTGTTTTGCTCCTGCTTGCCCAGGATAAAAACTTAATACATGTCCATTTCTGACAGGGTGAGCTGAATTCTGCTTAGTAAAAAAACCTACTGAACTACATTATGGTGATCATGGGATTTCTTTGACCATGAAATATATCACTTGCATATCATCATTATTTACCTGAGTAGATGGTATGTAATAACATTATTATAATGCGCTTTAATGTTACTCCAGTAGTGGTGAGAAAAACAGATTCTGTGAAATGGCCATGGATTCCACCTTAAGAACCGAGAGTCTAAAGTCACCTAAGCAGGTGACTTTATCTCCTCCTCAGTGTCCTCCTCAAGCTTTCTGACACCACAACGTAGTAAACAAAGCGACTCTTTTGTGGGAAAGATAAGCTGTAAACCACTGATCACATTATGCCATGTAACTGAAGGTAATTAACGGTTGTACAACTACATACAATATCTTCAGGTCATATCTACCTCTTTAAATCACCAGGAGTAAGGAATGCTCATCAGTTTTCTGAGTCAAATAATAGACATAGGACGGGCTTTTTTTGAGAGGAAGGATCTATTTCATGGAGGATAATTCTGTATCTCTTTCGTGACTGAGAGCTTGGGGCTTCCTGCTGTCAATTTTCAAGTTAATCTTAACCCCTAGTAACAGAGAATACATTGCTTCTGGGATGCCTGATCAGAAAAGCAACCTTTGCCTTCCCTCTCTCCCCAGGAATGCAGGGTTGTAACAGCAAGAGCAAAATAACTTTTCGCATTACAGCAGTCTTACTGCTCAGAACATTAGCACTAATTCAGCTTGGTATGTATTGCAGCTATAATTGTCAGTAATCAATCACTGAAACTATAGATTTTGAAACTGAAACAAGTTGGTAGATTCCAGCATGGACTCTTTATTGAAGCTGTCCTGTCATGCAGAAGGGGATGGGATGCAGGGTTCAAGGTACTGGACTCAGTGGCCTGGTGCTGTGAGCTGGGAGGCAGAACACATGCTTCTATGTTTTTTTCTGTACTCACTTAGTGTCTTTACAATGCAGAATACCTCAGCAGTCCTGACAGGAGGAATCAGAACCCAGGAAGAAGGCTGAAGCAAATTCCTCTTAGGGTTCGCATTTTTAAAAAAAGAGAGAGACAAAGGGGCAGGCAAGGAGAGAGAAAGAAAGAGAGAGAGAAAGAGAGAAAGAAAGAAAGGCAACTTCCCTTATATGTTGCTTTTCTGCTTAATGGAAAACATTGATAACATTACACATTTTTCTTAGCCAGAGGTTAAGTCTTGCTTGAGATTTCACAAAAAAGACACTGGACTCTAGTGTAAACTCTACACCCAGTAAACTCTAGTTTCAGGTAGATATACCAGATATACCACTGACATATGTGTTCATGACCACAGCAGAAACAGGATTTTACATGGAACTCTTTTTTTTCTCATTCCAGTATTCATTTTTTTTTTTTTTTTAATTTAACAAAATGGGTTTGTGAATGAGTGCCATTCCCAAGGACTCTAGTTTTTAAGACACTATAATAAATGGGCTGGGACTCCAAATTTCACCTGCAAGGCTGAGCATCTGAAAATCAAATACAAGGATGCTCAGCCCTTCCTGGAAAATGTTCTTTTCGAAAATGGGACTTTTTTTTTTTTTTTTTTTTTTTTTTTTTTTTTTTTTAATTGGGTTGCTACTCTAGATTGGGACAAATCTGTCTCTGTGCAATGTTGATATGCTTCTTTTTTTTAATTGTATCTGTTATATCTGATGATTCATACATCTGAGAGGTATTGTGAAAACACATTCATGTATGTAGGTACATGCTCTGGTATTATGGTGGTGGGGTAAGGGAAGCCCATGAGTATGATTGTGAATTTCCTGGAGTTGTGTAGAGAAGCAAAAATGAGTAGGATGAGATTATTGTCCTTTTCATCCACTCAGCTGTAGATGCTAATGATCAGATTTGTCCATTTATTTATTCACGTAGCAGTTGTTCCCAGGAAGATATCTTGAAAATGTCTTCTGATGTATTTTTATAAATTGCTGACAGAGCAGGTTTTACAAAGCTTAAAACATTAATTGTTCAAGTCATAGTTTCATCTTCACTTATGACCCATGTGCTTTTTAATATATAGTAGATTACTGTCCTGTTTTGTTTGTTTGATTGTAATATTATATTATTTTTAGATAGTATGATATAATAATATTAGATTTCAATGTATGATGTAGAGTTATATATAATAAGATATGTTTGTTTTATTACAAGATATCAAATAATACATCATCAATTTAACACTGTCTCTAGAAATATGACCTATGTCTTACAGTTGAAGCCAGGAGTCAGTAAAATAATACACAGTATTTTAATGTGTTATAATGTTTTTAATGCAGATTTTTAAATTTCAGATCACAAAACATACTTTGATTTAAACAAGAACAGAGAAAGCAGAGCTTTTTCCATAAGAAAGAAAACTAAAAAAGAGATGAGAAAACAGAAATTTTCTTTCAAAAAGGCATAATATATTTTCTGAACAATATACAGTACCTTATCTTAATTGAATAGCTTTATCCTGCAACCATTTATGGAACAGCAAAGTACAGAATGAGCTAAAAATCTCACACATACTCAGTTTTCTTGGTTTAATTTGCAAAGCTTAGCAAATTAGATTCTGCAAGAAAGAGTCAACCTTTGCCCTTCACAGACTATTTATTATTTTATTTTGAGATGAAATTACAGTAACTTCTTTCTCTTTTCTTTCTAGTCAAACTGGTGAACAGTGATTTGTTTAGCATACAGCAAGAATAGTACTGAAAAAATAAGAAGAAAAGAAAAACAAGTACATATTTTGTTTTCTCCGAAGCCAGAAAATAGCTATAGTACTAACACCAGCTCAGAAGAAAATATGAGGCTGGTTAATCTGTTGAGAATTTGGCAGACAGTGAGTGAACACCCACAGACAACAAAGAACATAGTTTCACAATATTTTCTGTCCAAAAAAAGCCAGAATTTGGCCGATGTCACATAAGAAGACATGGGGGCATTGCTTACAACCCTGCCCATAAGGCATTGGACCAACAGTGCTTAAATTATAAGAACCTTTTTACTCATCAGTCTGAAAGATTGTGATAGATATTTAGACTTTGTCGACAGTGAGGACAGGTTCTTCCCCACAGCTTTGCTCTGGGTATCCTTCACAGTGCTCTGTTGCTCCCCCTCCTCATGCTGTTGTCCAGCCTTCACTACCGATTCATCACGAATAATATCTATTATTCAGCATGGTATTAACATTCCACCCCCACATGCCTTCTTTTCCCTTTCCATCTGCAATCGTTTTAACACTATGGCAAAACTAAAATTCTCCCTTGCAATCTGAAACAGACAATAAAATATTGAAATTACTTACGATCAATGTTTCTGAGTATTTTTCCCCTGGGATTCTGTTAAAAAAAAAAATAAAAAATCTCACATTCTATAGCTCGTGAGAAGCTGCTCAGATATTCACAAAATATGCTGCACAGGCTAAAACAATGTTTAAAAGCCTGAAAAAGCATCTAACTCCCCCCAAATTCATTGTCTTTTAATCCCATGGATTAGTGTTTATTTTCCCTTTTGTTTAGCTGTCAATGCATTTTCCAAGTGACAGAGCTTCTAATATTTCTGTTAGAGGAGTAACAAGGTGAATAATTCCCCAGTCAGGATTATTTCCCCCCCTGATATTTAGTAAAAGAATCAAACCAAACACCCTCCTTAATTTTATCTCATTATTCCTGGAGCTATAACCCTTTTTTTTTGTCACTTAGAATAGTGCCTCTCCTTCTGTAATGCTTTACCATGAAAAATTTGTAGGTTATTATTGCTCTCCTTAGTTGTTGCTTAGCTAAGTGATATATGTTTGACAGACTGTAATTGTATGAGCCCCTGGGAAGTGAAACTGCTAAGTTGCACACAGCTCTATTTGGGATACATATTACAAGGTGTGTCAAATGCAGCCAGATGTAGTGCATAAACAAGAGAAAAAACCCTCAAACTCTGACTAAAAGAAGTGAGAGGCGAGAGGAAGGTATATATATATATATATTTAAGCCAGTTATAAAAATCTCCATTATTTTCTAATGTTTTCTAAAGGTCGCTAGTGAAAGCACACATGCACCACTCTAGATTTACGAGCACTTGTACACTCACTGGTTGCCCCGCCCCGATCCTTGGCCCTCTTACTCACCCCATAGATCCCCTACTTGCCAGCTGGTTCTGTGTGAGGTTTGCTAGTGAACGTACACCCCACACACATGATTTGGGGGAGACACAGACACTTGTCCCCCAGCAATTAGCACCAGGCATACAGGCTGTGATCCATGGTCTTGCTCCAGCCGCTGGTGCTGAACCTCTCACACTCCTCACTCCTGCCTGCCCCACTCATTTTCAGGACACATACCATTACCAAGTGGCTGGGGCTCAGCCCCCCACTCACCCGAGTGAGTGGCACAGTGACCCCACTGGCTTCAGTAGCTGACACCACAGGCCAGGGGTGCCCACACTCCTGGTGTGACTCTAGCTGCTGGCCCCAAATCCACTCACTGTGGTCCCTCTGGCAGCTGGCACCTCATCCTTGCAACATTCACATAGGCAAAGGACATAGAGTGAGAATACACAGAGAGATCATTAAGAAAGGATTTAATCAGGAGACAGGACAGACTGTGACGATCGGTCACAGGGCTGGGTCAGACAAGAATGTTGACCAGCCATGGTTTACATGCAGTCACCCCCTTTTATGCCTCTTTTGGTTTAATCCCCCGCTTTGTTCCTCCCTTATCCCCTTCTCCTAAACTTACCTTTGTACATTTTGCATAGTCCTGCAGAAGTATCTTGAGTACTGATGTTTCTCCCTTGTCAGTTGAAGAGTACAGGCTGACCCTCTCCAAAGCTGTACCTGGAGTTTCTTAGTGGTCCAGCAATTAGTAGCTGAACACTTTTGGTCTTTGCCATTGTCTCCATTATCTTTTGTCTACCATGTTTGTCTTTTTCTGTTATTCCTTCCCCCTTTACTTATTATCAGTTTTTGCATTGAAAGGGTCATTGTTCAGATAACCTTGTGAAGCAGATGTCCTTGCCTTCCAGACACCCTTGCAGAAGTCAATACAGTGAATATCAGAAAATGAAAAAGCCCTGAAAAGTGAGGGAACCACAAGGTGGCTGAAGTGGGAGACAAAGAAAGATTTGAAGAGAAGGGGAAATTATATCTGTAAAACAGTATTTAATAGCAGTTTCAAATATTCAAAAATAACAAAACAACAAAAAAGAGCTTGGTCATCAAATAGATCAAAGGAATGAAAGCCTGACATTCTTGAAGATTCTATATGGTTTTAAATAAATTTTTGAGGTTATTCTTATTTGTTAATGTTATAGTAAGAAGAAGTTCATCCATATTAGACATTACTTTCTGATTTTTTTTTTTTTTTTTTTCTGCAAAGCCCAGAGCTGAAAAGAATTTGACCAAATGTAATCATCTACAGCTCAGCTATTCATCCTGGGCTTCCTGTGTATCAGTGGGGAGAAACAGGCACTTCTTGGGTGCAGCATATCTCGTCCTAAAATAGACTTGTAAAATAGATCATAAAGTCCATGCTTTAAAATTGCCTAATTTTCTTAATTGACTATAAAGTTAGCCTAGGGGGTTAGCTGAGGTGTAGATGTCTACATTCTACACATATTGAATTAGGTGAGATGAATCCCACCCTTCATTTATTTTTCAAAGTATCTAACTTGAAATTGTCACATAATGATAAGAATATGAGAGATGGGGCTTCAAGAAAAGCATTAAATATTACAAGAATAGTGATAAGATTGTGAGAACTGATAATAACACTTATGCATAGTAGTGACCTGATGTTGCCAGGGTCATATGCATATAATTCTGTGCTATTGGAAATGAGCAAAGAATGTGTGAAAAGTAGTGTGTGCTATGTTTAAAAAAAAGTTTAATATGATAGTGGAACAAAATGTAACACCACAGTTAGAGAAGTAAACAAGTACTTTACTCTCTCTACTGATTCCTTCTCCATTGATGCTTCAAAGTCCAAGCTTTTGTTCTCAGTATTGAAAACCTGTATAACTCCTCTCTTCTTCCTTATCTCTGCTTCAAATACAGGAGCAAAAAGCTAAGAGAAAGAAATGGAAGAGCTGAAAAATTTGTAAAGAAATAATTCAAAGAACTAGAAGGAAACAGAAGTAGAGAGGAGGGGGAGGGAACAAAGAGAGGACAGTGAAAGCACACGGGAAATAAGTGTCCTGTCATTCTCTAGGCAGTGTTGTCTGTCTTCATGTAAACCGGGTTTCTAGTGACTAATACAATAGACTGTTCCTAGCTTGCTGAAGTTGTCACTTGACCACTTCATTGTCTCTTATGTTCTGCTTTCTCCTGTTCTATATTTTTCTCTCTTCCATTTTCTTCCTGTCTATAATTCCTGTATGCTTTCTAACACCATAATATTTAAAAGCCTATGTCAGTCTGTCTACCCTTTGCTGCCAATTACTATTGTTTTCGCCTCACTCCAGCTAAGCTCATTGAGTTGCTTTGGAAAGTGCTCAACCTCCTAACCATACCTCTGGAGACAGAGCAACAAAACAGAGTGAGCTGCAGAGAGAGGCATCAGCCAGCAGCAAGGGAAGTCTGGGCCAATGGACATGGACAAAACCCGAGATCATTTAAATGAGGAAGGCACAAGGCAGAGAAGAAGCAAAGCAATTCTTTTGTGATCGGCACAGAAACCATGAGTACCATGCCAGTTATAACAATGAACTGGAAAAAAAGAGTACTGGAGGTTAACTCTGTTAATTATCAAAATTGAAAATGAGATGAACAGCCAAAAGTGTGAAAAAAGAGGAAACTGCAGTGTCTCAGACACCTGCTTTTCTTAATCCACTTTCATTTGGAAACAAATATGCTTCCTTTTCAGTCCAATACATATCAACAAGTAGGAGCAGGTGACCGATTTGATGACTGAAACTAAATTCGGGGGCAATCAATCACACATAGCCTGTCATGAGAGTTGCTGTTTCCTTCAGATGCTGATTTCTGTCATGTTGATGCCCCATTGCACCCGTGAAGTTTGGCTCCCCATTGTACTATCCTTGCATAAACAGAGAAAAAAAACAATCTCCATGCCAGAGCTTGCTCTAAGCAAGCCTACTGTGGAAGATAATTTTTCTGTAATGAGCATGTACGTCTTTATGCTGCTAAGTTTTGCGTTCCATTACTAAATCATTCTCTCAGTCTCCCACTTTCTTTCTAGATAACAGTAGGGATTTTGGAAAGGAGCTTTGCCCTTCATCAAAATTATGCTATATCTGAAGTACAGCCAGACCTCTCCCTTAAATGTGAGGAGTTTTAGGGATGAATGTCTCTGTGTTGAAGCAATAATGAGTTCCAGCTGAGAGGCCAGAGAGCCAGAGGATTATGGTGGAGACCAAAAAGCTTCAATGCCATCCTGCATCATGGCAACAAACTGAAGTAATGGAGGAATGGGATGCAGATGGGCAGAACTGAAGAGGTGCAAGCTAACTGATTTCATTCAAAATCAATGACACATATGGGGGTAGAACCTGTTCAGAGGCGAGAATACGACAAAGGAAAACAATGACTGGTTCTGAAAAAAAGGAATTATAGATGGAAATAGAGAAATACTGTTGGCAAGTGGAAATCCATTTAGAATAGGTTTATTAAGAAGAGATTGACTGGGAACTTAATTTTTACTCTTTTTCCCTTCAAGTCTATTTTTGGTACTCAGGAGGGATATAATTATAATCTGCTACTTGCTTTTTGTGTGAGAGAATAATTTGGTATCCCAGTTTATGTTTTTATCTCCCTTCTCCAATCAACACTAATTACTTAGGGAAACTAAAAAAAGTATCTTGACAAATGTATGAAATGGAATTTTACTTTTCTGGAGATCTGAGACTCTGAAAGGTTGTTAACACATATTCTGAGGTATTCAGAAATTTCTGAAGGCTACTGGAGCAAATTATTGACTATATTTTTCTTCAAAATCCTTGTGAAAATCTTTTTCTTATCATTGTAAAGGGGAAAATAAATGCTTTCTGAAGATGCAGCAAATCTTATACCATTCAGAATGGTAACAGTAGCTACTTTATATAAAAACATGAAAAATATGTATAAAATAGTAAAATACCTAAGACTGAAAATATCTAAATATAAGGTTATATCTGATATCTGTTATAAACCATTTATTTAATAACTCCCATGATTATTTTAAAACTTCTCTATGAGTCTGAAATTCACCTAATGTTTGAGTTAAACTTCAGTGCACTCAAATACACATAATTAAAGCAGTAGGCCTTAAGTTCTGAAAAAAAAATCTTGATGACAATTTTTTTCAACGCAATTGATTGTCTTCAGCATATTACTCCATATGTAAGTTTTCATGCAGCTATTTTGAATCAAAACCAATGAGAAAAGCAAGCAGGTGAGAATTGTAAACTGATAAATAAATTGCTGACATTAGGAACTTCTCTTTTAGAAGGTGAAAATAAAATAAAAAGCATGCATTCACTTTTTGTAGTACAGGCTCAGTTTGACTCTTCATGCTGTTGTACTCAACCATATGCTGTAAATCTGTGGAACAGTAGCTGTAAAATTAATAGTGTTGCAGTGAGCCTATATATTTCATAGGAAGAAATATACTGATTTAATGTAAAGAGGCCAAAAGAAGAACAACCTCAGTTTGTGGCTCTACTTTACCCCAAAGCCCTGGGAAGGACACTTGTATATTTTCTCAGTCCTTTGTATGGTCTATTCCTTTTTCTCTGAATAAAACTGAATTGAAGATGGTTCTTTACTCATGGAAGATAAGACATCACTCCTGCCTTGTGTTTTCTCTGCCTTCCCCATCCTTGCCTCATTTGCTGTCTCATATATAGAACTTTAATTCTAACCCAGAAATTAGATTTTCTTTTGACTAAGAAGTCCAGAGTTCGTGCTTGTACATTACAGCTGAATCTGAGTACCTTATGCAAAAAGGGAGCCTTTTTTTATTGAGTCTTTTTCAGTGTCATGGCTCATTCTGTACAAAAGGCAGATGCAAGATCTCTGGATGTCAGTCAGAGACTCTTCTGTTCTGCAGAGCTCTTCGAGCTTATTAAACACCTGTATCCAAAAGGTACTGATCAGTAGACTACTGCTGTATGAATAACATGGATATAGTAGTCTTCTGCTGACCCAGATTTCTGTTTTTCAGTCTGTATGTGCAGGCACCCTCTGTGGAAGTCCCTGTCTCTTCCCATGATTGGAGGGCTATGGTTCTTCTGATAAGCCACTGCCCCTCCACACTTTTTGGTAATCTATAACACTAGGCAGTGAGGTGGGCATTGATAAGATGTTGCTCTCTGAACTCCAGATTGGCAAGGCGGAGATACCTTTTTTATAACCCCTAGCTAAGGCAGCATATGTGGCGGTTTTGTTGTATCTGTCATAAAAGAGAATTATTTGAAGGTTACCTCTGTCATATCTATCAAATCACTCACAATCTGCTTCAATTATCACAGCAATGCACAGCTGAGGGTTACTTTATCTTGCAGTGAAGAAAATGGGTACAGAGGACCAATAGAAAGGAATATGTATGCTAAACATATAGCAGAACAGAAAATGAAAATTTTGGACTCACTTTATATTTAAAGAGAAGAGATGAGTTCTTAAGTAGTGCAGACAGGTATTTTTCTACCATTAACTTCTCTTTCCCCCTAATTATTGAGTATTAAAGGTGATCCAGTAGTCACTAGTTTATGCTCCTAGTTTGCATTTGCATATAAAAATACCTTTTTTTTTTTTTTGTCCCCCCCTTAGGTGGTGATAAATACAGAAGAAAGACATTCTGTCTCTATTCTTGCACCCTTCACCGTTGCCTTGTATAGTATCTCCAGAGAGTTCAGGATCTGGATGACAGTAAGATATGATGCAGACTGAGAGAAAGAGGCCATCTTAACTGTCAGGTACAATTTCTCTTTTTGTAAAAATAAACTCATTAAGCTATAGAACTCCTGCTATGTTATGTTGTAGCTACTAAATATTTACTTGGGAGTAAGGGAAATCAGAGAAAAAACACCCATGGTGGGGCTACTAAATGCATGGAAAATACCTCTAGCACAGGATGAACCACAAATGACTGAGGAGTGGGAATGGTATTTTGGGGAGCATAATGTATTTGGACTCTGTTCTTGTACTTTCCCCTTGTCAAACCGTTTACTGTGAAAGGCAGGAAATTGAGCAAGGTGTAGGGGAAAAGTTATTTGTGCTGCTTTTTTTATGTAAGAAGTACAAATCCTTTATACCCACAGAGTACGAGAGAGTTCTCAAGAACTTACACTTTTGAGAAAACTGCCGTACCAGCAATGTTCCTCTGCTCAAAGGGGAATTACTTAATTCTATTAATTAAGGGAAAGGTCTATTAACATAGTTGCCAGCATATGGGTACCTGAGGTGTTACTGTAGAAAAAGTTTTAACAGCAATGAAACCTTGGTCTATATTGGTTTAGATTACCATATACTAAATTATGATATGACAAATCTGTGTTCAAACCTAGAGAGCTGCTTTCATTTCTGGCTCCACTCCTTCCATCTCTAAGGAATTTCTTATGAGCTACCTGACTCCTGAAAATATTCAGGCTGGAGATGAAAAAAAAAAAAAAAAAAGAATGCTTATTTAACTCCATTGTCTATAGAGTGATCTGATTGCTTTGTATCAGATAAAGGAACCTATGTAATATATAGGAGAGAAGAGTCCAACCCAACTGTGATTTCACAGCATTACATACATGAAGACAAAGGCATTGAGCATGATCTTGCTGTATTTCAGGCAAACCATTTCACTTCTTCTGTGCAAAGCAAGTCAGACTTGTCAGGTTTAACCTTTTAATGACATTCATGCTAGGATTCTTTCTTTTCATTGTACTACTGTGTGTGCAACTAACCAGATTACCTGAGTCCTTCTGGCAAAAATAGATCATTCTGCTTCTGTATGTGCATGATTCACATAACTCAGCACAGGAACAAAGGATCTATGATTACTAAGACGCAGGGATGCTTGTACATCCTGGCAACTCACTAAAATAGATATTCTTCACCAATCAATACATTATTGCTACTATGGAGAAAAACAGGTGTAATTCCCATAAGAGGAATGAGAGAAGGCAATTCTGTGAGAAATACTTAACATCCTAAAATGAGAAACGGTATTTTTGGCATTTGTTTTTTAGGACAGCCCTAGCTGGAATATGTGTAGAGTGTATTCCCAGTGGTTGTCACTAATCTCAGAGGACAGAGGTAGGTTTATATGTCAAGAACAAGGTATACACCTTATATTTTTCTTTTCTGTGTTTCAAATACACGATTGTTGTATATTCAGGCTTGTGTCAGAATTAAGGGATCTGGGTCACTATATTGTAAACTTCTACTATAAGTTATGTACTTAAACATATAGAAACAAAATTGATACAAAAATTATTATTAGGAGAGGCTGCCTATTTCTTTCATCAGAACTACTGCATATGATGTAATGCTGTGCTACATGAAAAGATCAAAATTTTTCTCTCTCTCCAAAGACAGTGTTAAAATAATGCATAAATACATATAAGCAGAATGTGAAATCTCCTCTGCCCTTTGAATGTTGCCTACATTTTTGTATTGATCTGTCTGATTATTTTTCATTATTTGAAACTACTGCAAATATGAAAACTCTGAATCTTTTCTGTCCCCAAATCTCTTAAACTAAAAAAAAAAGAAAAAAAAGAAAACAAAAAGAATGAAAAATGAAAAATACTGAAAGAATCAGAATTTCTGAATATAGAAATATTTTTAAACTGATTATATGTTTTTTTGTTGTGAAAAGATTTAAATTGAAAATGTCAGCAGTGCATATTTTTTTCCTAAAAGCATGAACTCTAACCGGTGTCAATCTGATTTTACTGATTTCCTGTAATATAATGGTAAATCAAAAGGAAGAAGCAAGGTTAATTCCAAATAGCACTGTGTTGAATTCTTTTAATAAAAAGTAAGATTAGGTTGTATTAGAGAAACCATGTGTTTTTAGAACATAGATTTCTGCTAATTGCAAATGTATTCAAATTGTTCTGTAAAATAGAGCTGGTTATAGAGTCCAAAATCACCTTATGACCTGAAGCTACCTTGGAAGTAAAGAAATGACCCACAATTTTCAGCTAGAAAGACTTTCTATATTCAGCGCACCTGCACTTCCTTTTCTCTCCTTTAGGCCTTTCAGTCATGAAGGAACAACAAATAACGATACATAGTATGGGAAGAATTTGAAATGCTTCTTTCTATTAATTTTATATTACTCTTTTCAGTCCCTATTCTTACTGTCCTGTTTGATGTCTGGAAGCATTCATCAGCAAGAAAGCTGATTAAATCACAAAACTAATTTCATTACTTTTTTCTGGGATCAGAGAATGACTTCTTCAGCACATTTTTAGGGAATATTATGTGAATATTTGCATTGTGACAATATGCAAACATTGTTGTTCAGTTCACTCTACTGTCATGAACAACAGAGATACTTTACCAGTAAGCTTAAATACAAACATAGAGCATATAATATTTATAAAAAATTGCTTGACCAAAAGCTTTTTCTATCAGGGATTGGATTCTTAATATGTGTGTCCTGACATCCATTCCAGTTCACTATGAGGTGCTGTGTGCTATGACTTCTTTATGCACTCAGGTGATTGCGTTTCAGTAATAGAAGAATTGTTCCTTATATGTGCTGTATTGATATTTGTAAAATGTTTTGAGTTTCTCTGAGATGGAAGCTGCTATGCCAGTATAAAGTACAGACTATTAATGTACAATTAAACTTCAGACTTGGATTTACCAGAAGAATCTAAGACTGAATCCTCCTTGATAAAGTCTCCATTAATCTTTCGCTAACAGAGATATATGTGCCCTCCAGTGTCTTGATTCATTAACATGATTTCCATAATGACATACCTGGAATGAAAAAGTTCACCTTTCTACTCAGTAAATGAGTTGGAACAAATGTAGAGAACATTGACCTTACAGAGAGGCTTCTAGGTGATTAAATTGTTGAAACCATGTCAGTAAGTGCATTAGCCACTACAGAACTTCCCCGTGGTGCTAATGAAGGAGAGAGGATAAAGATCTCTGTAAACCAATTGTCCATGTGTTTCCATCTGGCTAATACAGAATGGAAAAATTAAAAGGAGTTTATCTAATCACAAGTCCTTACTTTTTTCCTCCACTCTGCTGCTTTGGAACAAAACTGAAAAACAGTACTGAAAGTGTGAATCAAAAGGCTTTTCAGTCTCACAGAAACACTCAGATATACTTAATTCATCTTCTGCATTGATTTTTCAGAGACCTGATCAGTAGAAATTCCAAGGTGTTATGGTGAAGGGAACCATATAAAAGCCTGGCAGAGAGATAGGACTGGTAGTTTTCAAGTCTTTGAAAAAAACTTTACCTTTCAATACATCTGTACCACATATCTTCCTGTAGATCTAGTAAAGGACAGAGGACTTTTAGGGGGAGTTAAAGAACACAGAAAACAGAACAGCTTTTCACTGTCACTTTTAATACATTATCCTTTCTAAGCTTAGCTTCCTGTTTGCAGATCTACAGTTCTCTGCATAATTCAGTGCCCAGCAAGAAATTCTGCATGCCTGTGCACAGAATATTAAATTACAATCTAACACAAAAGAGAATCTGTCCCAGCGCACATGAAGACTGGGGTGTTTTCTATGCTGTGCTGCTCTTTCTCAGCTTATAAACCTACAAAAATCATACAAAGACATGGCAATAGCAAATTCACAGGTTCAGCCTTTTAAAAGCTCACAATGGATATAACAAAATGTTCATGAAAGAGTGCTAGCAGAGGTTTTCCAAAATCGATTTTTCTTATTCTCTCTGACCACATCTCAGTCAGAATGATACCCTTGTGACCTACAAAATGTCTGAGAGAATAAAAATGCAGCAGCAGCTGAGCAAAGAGCAGAACTTTCAAAGTCAGGGAAAAAAGCAAAAAAAAGCAGGAGAAACAGGACAAAGTGTCTAACTTAATCATATTCTACAAGGTAACTTTGCTATGGCTGAAAAGTTTCAGTCTTCCTAATGTTAACATTTCTTTTCTGCCACATAACTTGTGTCATGCCAAATAATTAATCTCCTAGAAAATATATTCTTGTATGAGACATACTTGATGATGTAATTCATGTGGTCCAAGATTATTGGCTACCGTATGAAGACCTGAACTAATGAAGTCTTTTTTCTTATAATTTGTGTATTTTGTCTCTAACCTTTTCCAGCTGAGCTCTCTTTTATGTCATCTATGATCTCCCTTACAGGCAAGAGGCAGCAATGCCATACTTAGTCTGGAACTATCTATGTGCTGATCAGTCAGCCAGGTTGCACTTGCTGACTTGCTAGAAAGCTGCTGCCAAATGGAGTGTATATGGGCAGAAATCTGTTTGTCTTTCTCCCAGCAGGACAGCAGTTTATGTCCTACCCTTCCCTCTAACTGCTGACTTTCACAATACTTCCAGTAACATAATTATCTTCAATCATTCTCTTTCATATATAGCTAAGTACAGAAAGTAGGGTTCAAATATTATGAAGGGCAGTGAAAGAACAGGCAGATGATAGCTAGAGAGGGTTAAATGTGATGTGTCACGTTTGTTGTATTTGCAGTACACAAGTTGTTTCCTTTAGGAAAACCCAAAAAAAACCAAAACCAAAACAAAAAAAAACCAACACAAACCCAACCTATAACTATTGGTAGAGGATAATATGCTATAGAGCAGTATAGGAAATGTGAGTGAAGGATTTATACTCTGATAAAAGTATTTTTGTCAGAAAACTGGAAAGATTTTATTTATTCATTTACTGAAGTTGTTCCTGTTTGCAGATCTGTTTCTTGTCTGTCAGCAGAATGATTTCCTTTAATTTCGTGAGGCTGGCCTACAGAGGGGACAGTTAAGCTGTAGATCTTGGATACAGGTGTTTTAGGAGTAGTCTTAAAGACCTCATTTCTAACCCCACACTGCTTCAAAATCACAAAACTGGCTGCATTAGGATTAGCCTTCTTGTTGGGACAGGCAAAAGCTGGGTTATTTTGTCCCAGACCAGTAACTGACCCAGTTTCCGGCAGAACTAAAGAGCAGTTATTCCAGTACAAGTGGACCACAAGTCCCAAGTACCTTGTGTGCCATGGGGCAAGGTAGGAAAAGAGTGGTTGAAGCTGAGGAAAAGGACAATTAAATTGGCTTTCCCAGCAAGATCCTTGTACACAGAAATACCTCAGCAGGATATGTTAAGGTGATACTAATTTGAACCTCATAATTTTAGAATTCTGCACAGGTAAAGTGAAAGGAAATTCACTTCTGTGTTTTAATTAGTCCCATTTTATTAGACTTTACATTGCTGGGTAAATCCTGAAGTCACGCTAAAAGACAACTAACTTTGTTGTTTATCTAACGATGCTCACTGTCATTCACCAGTCATGCGATCATCAAAAAATGCTTTGCAGAAGAAACCCCATGGTGATAAATAAACCTGGTACATTATGTCCTGTCAAGTGAGAAACTCATCATTGTGGCCAAGCTAGTACAAATCAGTTCATTTAATGTTTTTGTCACTTACTATTGACAAACAGTATTATTTATCAGTGTGCATCTTAGTATAACTGTTCCTAGCTATAGACTAAAAATTATCTTTTGCATAAAAACTCCACATATTTTGTGGTTCAGAGGGTAACACAGATAAAGCCCATAAAAATGCTGTTTCAAGCATAAGTGTCTGGTTTAGCAGTAAGCATGAGCATGAATGAAAACTGCAAATAGACAGCTGGGAATAACAGCACAAAAATCACATGCTGTGTAGTTGTCTTCCACATTGTGTCTCTGGCTGGTCCATGTCAGTTATGCTGTACAACAGTCAAGAAGTCAAGTATGTATAGAAACAAAAAAGTAATTTTTATTGGCACCTGTACATTTATTTATATTACACAATTATGCACACGTGAGGTGAAGCAATTAATTGCATTCTCTCCCAGTGCCTGTGAACCTACAGCAATACTTTTCACATGAAACAGCCAAGATAGAACCAACACAGCTTCTGTTTTGTATATAAGTAATTGTTGAAAAAGTGTTGTTTACTTCAGTGGTAGTTTTGGAAGGGGAAAACTTTACTCAGGAAAAACAGCTGCACTCCCTACATCTCAGAACACTAGGCACCTTAAATAGGTACAGGCCTTTAGGAAGGAGGATGTGCTGAGAGTACGATAGCACAGGAGCTGCAGAGTTCTAAAGTGCTGGGAGGCCTCTCTGCAGTTTTAGGCAGTACCTTCTGTCTGTCTACATTATGTCAGGAATCATTCCTTCGAAATGCTTAGCATTGAAAAGATTTAAAAATATGTCTATCTCTGCTCCAGGGCTGCCAGCTCTATGTTGAGCCTTTTTAAGATTCACCCAATGAGACTACGTAATTAAATGCCAGCAAACTTGCCTGAGGGTAGTAAAATCCAGTCGTCATTTTTTCAATATTTTCAAGTACATTATGTGATTGAAAAGAACTATCTTTTCTCCCACAGGAAGAGACTTGTGTGTTTATGAATTGTGTGAAATATAGTCAATCTGATAGTCATTACTTATAAATGTGTGTATAGCAAAAGTATTTATGGAATTGCATAGCTAAAACAATAGAGGCACCCACAGAAAATATAGCACTTCCTAGTGCAAAGGCAACACTGCACACTGCAGTGGCATCACTTGGTAAAAGTGAATGTATTAATATATTCTCTCTGAGAGAAACAAGTGAAAAAGCAGAGAAGTGGAGAGTGAAACATTTGAGGACACAGTGAGAATAACCATTGAGAATGTAGCTTTGTGAGAACTCGGAGAAAGATCTTTTGGGCTAAGTGCTAGCTAGAGACAGTCTTGACCCCATGGGCAAAGGAGCTGTATCTCTTACGGTTTGATTTCTGCTGCATTCAGGAGAACCAGACAGTGCACTTTGTAAACAAACAGGATGACACTGAAGAAATATATGACTATTATCAGCTTCACCTCCTACCTGAAACAGCCCTTGAGCTAACCACTTAGGTCAAGAAAGGGTCCTTTCTCTACTGCTTGAAATGTATTTGATTTCAGAAAGGCTTTCATCATTGATCTCTTTATAAGTGAGATGCAGTTCCTACATATCTGAATTCTATCCTGTGTAGCACGTGTGTCTGCATTAGAATATGAGTTTCTCAGAGGGAAAAACTTGATGTGTTTGTGTTGTATATTCAAAAGATTTATGCTACAAGATATTTAGTACTGAAGACTTACACAACAAAGACATAAGAAATGTAAGAACTATGGTTGTCTGAGCAGCATTAATTCCACTTAGCAATAGGATCACCAACTCATCTACTATACAGCTAAGAATACACAAAGGAAAAGTGAATTTTCATGAAAAATATTGAAGAGTTTAACTGACAAGGTATCTATAACTTGTGAAATTTGAAAAATATTATATAAAAGCTTTGTTTTGAAGAGATTGTCTTTAAGTAACTTGATTCATTTTGGCTTCACTGATCCTTATCCAAATCTTAATTGTTTTGCATTACGTTGTAGTATCTTTGTATTGTACAGAAGGTTGTGATATTTCTGTTTAATAATTACTAGCGATTTAGATAGAGTTCCTTAAAGTTTAAAATGCTTCTCTCAAAATTTGACTCAAACAAAACAACATTTTTTTTTTTTTAGAAAACTCAAACTTATATGGAAGGGATGTCTGAAAACAATAAGCTGATCAGCAAATTTGTTCTGATCAATGACTGATCACCTTTAATATTACTAATATCTTAACTTGTCTTTTTTAACCTCACTAAAATAATATAACTGAGGTAATTCCAGAACATGCAAACTTGGCAAAATAGAGCTGAATATGCCACCAGGCTGCTGCCAAAGATCTCATTCCAACCAGTTTCTGGAGTAAACAGATACCATTTAAATAGACAAGACCATCCGCATCAAAGCAAGGAACAGAGAATAGGGAAAGTCTTCTTGCACTTCATGCGCGTGCTCTGTGACTGTGCCCAGCCTCTTTAAGAGACTCTTGTCCTGTCCTCAGGTGACTATAGGCTGCCATAGACTTCAAAATCTTCCAGAAAGCAAAGAAACAATGGGAGGCTTCCTGGGCAATCCACCAAATGGAAGTACTGTTAGTGGAGCTAGTGAAATGTTGCAGCCATCGACAGAACTGAAGAGAGAGTGAATTGTGCCCAACATTTCTGCTGCCTTGAGATGAAGCCACTAGATAGAATTAAGCAATATTTTCTTAATATACTGCCAATATTTCACAAATATGAGACTGCATGACGAAAGACACTGCTTGGGGATGTGGAAGTGATGCTGAAAATGGATATTTACCCTGGTGTGTAAAACAGACTATAGTAAGAGGCACTATGTTTTATGCAGAGAGATTTTTTACTGTGTTTTCCCAAAACAAAGATATCTTCAGTTATTTTCTCTGATGAAGTAAGTTTGTTAGTTTGTTTGTTTCTTAAAGAGAATTAGTGGTTGTTAGTAGGAAAAAAAACCCAATTAAAGGAAGATGAGAGAAGGTATTTAGTCACCCTTGACATTACCAGTTAGTGTTCAGGTCAGTGTGTTTTGTTCAATTTAAAAAGAATCCCTAGCTGCTTTGGGTCTTGTAACAACCAGTACTTGATAGAATATTACTTCATGTCAGCAGAATAATACAGTTGTATCTTACCTTACTTTGAAGTAACAAAGTGAATAACAAAATAAACTTGGCCTCTTGAACCTGAAGGTACAAGGCTCTATCCCTATGCACTTGCAATCATGAAACTGTTTTTGCTCCCTTACAAATAGATGGAAAAAGTCAAGGGTTTAAGTGAGAGTATAATAGGTTCTAATATTTGCTTTTATGCATCAAAAACTTCCCTTTCATTTCTTCAGGCTTGAATGGGAATTAAATTGGCCTTTGCATGTTTGAAAATCATGCTGGCTTTTATGTTTTTCATTATAATAGTCATATAAACAGAAGTTAGAATGTCCTACAGAGAGGGGAAAAGCCTACACCCCAAAACCCAAGACACTTTTGATATTCCACAAGAACCTATTTCCTTATTCCTTATCCTTACTCCTATAATATCCAATTCAATTTTTACTGAAGTGAGTGGGAAGTTTTCTGTTGATTTTTATGCATGTTGTAAAAAGCTACTTAATAGTTTATCATTGTGAACTTTTTCACCTCGGTCACTGGTCAGTGCTCACTATGTGGATTTGATGAGAATGAGGCAGCTGCAAGCATAGCAAGGTGCTCTTTTAGATGTACTTGCATATAGTTGCAAGCACAGCATCTTATAAAACCTGCTCTAACCTGTGTTTAGGGACTTTTAGACAGTAAAGAATATAATTTAATTCCCTTTGAGATTTCTTTAGGTGAAATTGGCAGCCCATCTTGCCTTGGGAAGATATTTGCCATGACAGTATATTGACTTTATAGACTTTCTTTCTCACTTCCAGTGAGACACATTTGCCACTGAATGCTCAACATAGTGACAATCCTTAAAGCACTGGAATGAGATTCCCAAAAAGATGTTTTCATTTTACAATAAAGTCAAATTGTTTTCTGTAAAACATTTCAGTGATAATAAGCCAATTAACCCTTTTCCCTAAATGAAATACGTACATGGAATTAATTTCTTAAAGAGAAATAACAACGTATTTCTTATTTATCTTGACAGTATGATAACACAATATACTGCTGTATCTTGATAACATTTAAGGAAATAATCTGAATAGGTTGGAAATATGTGTGCAAATTTGCATGTATCATGCTGAAAACCTTTCTGTATAAAACACTTGTTTCCTTAGAATCAGTGAAGCAAATCTTATTTAAATTGGCTTAAATTTCAGCACTCTGCCTTTTAGAATCAGATTTAGTTAGCTGAAATGCACTCATTCTGAAAGACAGATTCATAAATCGGTAAAGGTAGTTTTTTTCTGCATAGTATCACTTTTAAAAACTAAGTACAAAGGTAGATACCCCAAACTGCTACTTAACTCTGTCTAGTCCCGTAGGTATTTAAATAACCACTAAGAGATCTTTCTGGACAGCAATATGTCTGCCTCTGGGAGCAGAACAAATAGTTGGCAGATTCTTGCTTTATGTAGCAGTTATTCACAGTAGAATAATAGAATGTCTCAAGTTGGGAGAAACTCATAAGGTTTATTGAGTCCAACTCCCTGCTCCTTGCAGGACTACCTAAAACCAAACCATATGACTGAGTCATCCAGCTGCTTGAAGCCAGTGAAACAAAATTTGCTTTTTCTGGTTGAATGGGCTGACTCCATAGCTACAGAGTCATTTTGAGCAGGGTGGAACAATTTGCAAAAGACAGAACAAAATATCATTCCTTTGCCCTGCTCTCCCACTGTCACACAAAGTCTGATATCTATGGAGTTCTCCTGGCAGGTAGGACGGTACTGTTAATATCTTGGGAGGGACTGTTACTGTCCATGTTCCAGCTCAGGGAATGTGGTAACACATGCCTGAATCTTCCATGTCTAGTGGGTCTAATGTTTTGTCTGTGCAAACAACCATGACCCATAGTAACTTACCCAACTTTATTATTTTAAACCTCATGAGACTTTTTTGTTCGATTGTTTCTGATACTGTGTTGCTGTTGGTAAACTGTTCCAGAAATGCTCTCATCTGACAGGTAAGAACTTTTAATAATTCTTGTTCTGAGTTTATTCCATAGCCACTCCTTTCCATTTTTGTGAACTTTGCCTGTTAGCTTAATGAGCTCTTCTATATCTAATGTTTAACTTTGTGATGTGTTTATATAGAGCAAACATATCTCCTCTCAGCCTTTCTTCTAAGAGATTCAGGAAGCCAAGCATTATTTAGTCTTTCCCGTAAAACAGGCTGTACAGTCTTCCGATCATACTGGTTGCTTCCCTGTCTGCTTGCTCCAGATAGAGAGTGATTGGTCTTGAACATGAGTGACCAGAATTGTGATGGGGTATTTAAAAGAAAAAATTGGAAATATCTTATATAAAAGTAATGAAAAAATATTTCCAGAACATTTTCCAAAAATATTTCATATCTCTTTCAAAGATGACTTTGTCGTATCATGTGGGCACATTGTACTATTGCTTATTAGTCATAAGAAACTTATCTCCTGTCTCCCATTTCAATCTCAGAGGTACTCATGCATAGTATAAATTAATGTAATGTAAGTTCCTCCATGTATAACCTTGCATTTTTGCTTTATTCATCTTCACTCAGATTCTGTTTCTAGAGATCTCAGGGTGTGGCACTGCGATTCTTCTTTCTGGCCTTTTGTGGGACCTACCTCAATGAAATAGTAGTGCAATTTTAAATAAAACAAGGTGAAACCTGTTTTAAAATCTGCTGGACCCAATTTGTCATTATGTTATTCATTTTCTGAGTCACTGTAACTCCATGGAGTTCAACTGAGTTATGGAATGTGAGTTTGGATTAACACATTAAGCAGATCTTGCAATGTCCACCTCCCTAATTGCTAGTCTTACTTATTTTCTCTTAAAAGACAATTTTTTCCATGAAGTCAGAGAGTATGCATTTATTATTAGAATAAACATAAACTAACATACTGAAATAATGAGATTCTGCATTTTTCAAGAATTAAATTCTGAGTGACGGTTGTTTCCAGTTTAGAGATAATGCAGTTAACATAAAGGACAATTTCTGTTGTTTGTAGTCTAGGGTTAGCATAGAATAAGGGTCCTATGATAAATATTCATAACTCTATCAAATATATTTAATCAGTCTGAACTAATTTACTGAAAGTCAGAAGCCTGATTAGACTGTTCTCTGATTTAACTACAAGTAAAGAGAAAATAGAAAGCTTGTGATTTTATGAAAGTTTCCCTCTGTTTCCAGTGATGATTTTGAGAAGGATAGTTTGAGTGAGAGCTTGTTAGAACATGCAATTGGTTGATCAAAGGTTAATGCAAAAAATAAATTGCAATTAGAGAACTCTGAATCTATGCCACAGAAAAAAAATATAGCATTTCAACAAGATAGTAATGATCTTAAGATAACACAGATCTGAAATCCTTTTCTGTCATGGAATTTTTAAGCACCTCTCAGGATTTCAAAATGTCAGGTCATTCTAAAATGCTTCTGAGCTCCTAAAGTTGCCTAGAGCTCTAAGAACCTACCAGGCAGGTCCAGATGGAGTCTAGGGGCAGCAGTTCCTCATAATTCTGAGACACAGAAATTTTTTTTTGTAAGAAGTCTACTGATGTACATACAGCAATACAGTCAGTATCATAGGATAAATTTGCTGTGTGGTCTCTGTACCCTTTCTTGCTCTTGGTGTGCAAGTGAGTTCTCATGCCAGTATAAAGTATTTAGGGCTGCTGTAATTAGTCCTGCACTTGCACTCATAGTCCAAAACTTGACCAGCTGGAGATGGAAATTCTAATACTAGTTACTGCTCAGGAGTATAATTATCTGGATTTAAGCATGGATGCAAATTTTAGCAAACACCCACATTTTTATAAGTTTAATTTTAAGAATTAGCATTTTTTGTATTAAAATTAGTGTAACCTGTGAAATGTCAAGTTGGGCAGTGACAAATTCTGGATAAGAGACATACAGCTTGCTTTAAAACAAGGTGAAATACTATATAACCAAGTGGTTGAGCTTAATTATTGTTTTCCTGCCTGTTAGCATTGAGAAAGTTCTTCTTCACAGTCTTAGGTAGAAAGACATGCTGTACTCCTTTCTGGAGTTTTAAACCTTTGTTTTCATGTATTGTGCCATTTATCTGACAGTTAATAGCCCAGTTTCAACACAACTATCTGGCCACTGTTTATCTCTGATCACATGCTCCAGGAAGGAAAACAGTAAGTAAGAGATTTTATCAAACCAGCTGGAGTAAGCATGTTTCATGCAGATAGTATCACACCCAATGTCTTCATTTAAAACTTGGAGTATTTTGCATTACATAAGACAGCTACCATAAGGGCTTAGAGATGGGAACTCTCAAAGACACTGGAGGGGGATCTGGTGGTTAGAAATAGGGTGAAAGACCAATGCAAATCTTTGCATTTCTGCTTATTCAAAGGTAAGCACTTCAAAAGGAGCCATATATTTCTTTGAAGTCTATAAGCAGCTGGACTTCTAACTCTATAGATATACCATACATAAAGTTCAAAATGGTTTTTAAAACTTGTGTTGAGGTAACGAGCATGAGAATTTCACCAAAAAAATGGCAAAAGCCCTAAGGAACAAGCAGACTGACTGCAAAAGTATTTAGACAGAGTGCAATGAAACACACAACAAGAGGCCATATTTCACTTTGAGAAGGTAGGCAATCCTGATGAGACAGCTTTTTCTTGAATCTCATGCTGGAGAATGCTGGGTATATTGATTGGAAAACTCTTTTTGTGACCCCACTGCTCCAGGCAGATTGCCATGCAGTGGCACTCACCAGCTCCACAGACACCCCTGGGGGCAGTGGGTGCTGTCAGGATTGCTCTGCCAAGGTTCCTTCTCTGGTCCCCTTCATATTCTCTCACATTTTGCATTGATGCCCCCTAGAAGTAGTTGTTTTTCCACTCTTTCTGTGTCCTGTTGCACTTTGTTTTCCAGGAGGACTTGAAGATTTGCCTGGGGCTGGGCTACTGCCCAGACCTCAGAGCTAAAGCGAGGAAAGAAGTGCAATGCTGAGATTCCATTTAAATCAGCAGAAGCTGGGCATCTGAGACCCAGCCGAAAGCTAAATAGCATGAAAAAAATGGAGTAGGTTGTTTTTCTTTAGTCTTCTTCAGGTATAATACCGAGGGAAGAGAAGGATATTGTAATAACAATTGTATGGGAATATAGCGGAAGATTTGGCAAGATTAGTTAAATGTACATACGCTAAAGTGACTTGCACCTGTCTGTAGAAAAAGCACATATACCACACTAATTGTTTTACTGACCTTGTACGCTTGATGAGTAGAACCTCTGTGTCAGATAACATATGCCTGTGAGAAACTCCAGGCACCTTATCACTATGTCTGAAAATCCTGCTTTGTTGTGAGAAAGAGCAGGAGGCTGCACCTGCCTGAAGCCTTGAAATACAGGCGAGCTCAGCAAGCCCAGTTATCTTCTAGCAGGGCTGAACTTACCAGCACCTGCACCCCCACCTGTGTCACCTCTGCCTGGGAGCTTAGGTGCTGCTTCGGAGATCCCCCACTAGAAAAGTAACTAAAATAAGACTTGCCCTTTGCAATGCATTTGTGGCCTCTGGCTCTTCTTCTGATGTGCCTGCATATGTGTACACAATAATAATTACCAATTTTATATGCAAAATTGAGTTTTCAGAATTACAGCATACTTTTAAGAAATGTACCTGAAGTTTGTAACGGTGTCCCATGAGAGCACAGCACACTACATTAAAATAGAGTCTTCCAGCCTGTTTTATATTAAATTTTAGAATAAAGCTTTTAAATTATTTGAAGGTGAGCTGACAATTCAGTAGAAATAGTATCCTTACCCCTTTTTATACTGAATTTTAGAATAAAAATTTTAAATAATTCGAAGGTAACAATTCAGAGGAAGAGCTTGGTTCAGAAACAGAAATTTTGCATAAGATTCCTAAGTAGCAGAGAAGATGCCTCTGGAAATATGCAGCTGTTTGGATAAAATACAAGGAGAACCCTGTCTCCAGCAGCACTGAATACCAGTGCCTGCTGTGCAGCTGGCAGCAGGAAACAATGAGGCCAGAGTTTCAATCACTTCATGGTAGGCAGCGGTAGGTAGAGGATCTAGGGCCTCACTAGTCAAGGAAATGCAGGTATTCTCTGTGGAGAAAGTCACAATAGAGCTAGGAGGGTAAGAAAGAGGAACAGAGACTGTAACAGAAATCATTGTGAAATTATCTCTCTAATATACAGAGATAAAATCAGTTTAAAGAAGTTGATTGTTTAGAAAAAGTTCCTTAGAAATTTCCAGGTCTAAGTTTCTCAGGAAAAAAGGGTAGTATTAAATAACCAATTTTTGTTACTTTTTGTTGCTTGAGTTAATACAATTTCACATTTCTATTCCTACATCCTGTAAAATGAATGAAGCTGTAAATATTAGGTTTCCATTTTATTGACAGGAACTGTCAAGGACTCTAAGAAAGGAGTTCAGCAGTAGATATGCTTGAAAATAATAATTCAAAATGATTGCATCTGAAATACCTCCCATATAGCGGAATGCATAAATAAATATTACAGTCATTATACCACCTGTCTGTGTCGAAACATTTTCTGCCCAAAGAAGATAATTGTTTACTTCCTGGATATCAGAGGTGAAATTCACACCAGTGATGAAATACTCCTTACCTTCAAAGGAACAAGAATATTTTATATGTCATCTGACACCCCTATATAGCAGAGACTTGGTTACTTCAATAGTGCTCTGCACAAGTAAGGGGAAATCTGTGGAATCGATAGTGTTGCCTGGACCACAGTCCAGTGTACCTCTGGACTTGTGATAGAGCTTTTGCTTCTGAGGGTTATTCCTGAGTGAGTAAAATAATCAATGAGACTGTCTAATGCCCTCTAAACTTCAGAGTTACTCCTGGAAAGGGTGACATTCTGAGATCTATAGTAATGAAAAAGTGAGGGAACAAAACTCAAAATGTATCATGTCATTTAATTGATTGTTTTTTTTCAAATAGAAGTAACATGTATAATTTGCTGAATGATAGATACTCTGATTTAGACATTTTTCTTCCTATTAGAAAAAACTTTTTAGAAGATCATAAATGAAATTACATATTTACAGAAGCAATTAAAATATCTTTTGTCTCTTACAGTGGTTGGAACTCTTTAATATTGGCTGTGTATAAATCCTGTGAATCTGCACAAAATAATCTTAAAGCAAATATGGGACCAAAAGCACCATGTTTACTAGCCATTGATGGCTCTGGCTCCTGTGGATTCCTCCAGCCCTTTCTGGAAATCACTTTTACTTTCAGATTTCACAGCATTATAAGGCACTGTCCCACAATTTAGTAACATTGTAGCAATAATCATTGTAATGAGTGCACAGAATTAATTTTTAAGGTGTTTTATATATATATATATATAAAACTAATTGGCGTGTGTATATATATATATATTTAACTGTTATTGTTAATTGTTATAACTAATACCCATAAACTGCCATAGTAATTTCCTGTTCATCTTTTTTATACTACTAATGATTCAATGATCAGAGCAATATGTACTGGTTTTGTAACTATTTATTCCTTACAAAATGATTTTCCAAAGTATCATAAATCATCCTTTCTTCAGGGACTCTTTTCAAGCTGAAAAATCTTAGTTTGTTTATCCTCTTGTCATAAAGAAGGGTGCTAAAGCTCTGACCATCCATGGGAGCCTTTTCCCACTTATGTTTTCTGCTATGGCATGGCCAAAACCGTATATATTTTTCAAGGAGTGGGTGCACTCTGTATCTACATGGTCGCATTGTTTTTTTTTTTTTTTTTTTTTTTTGTCTATTACTGCACATACTTTCCTCCCTTTTTGACTACTGCTAACTATAATGGTTATATTTTCAGAAAACTATCCACAATGACACCATGAGCTCTTGAGTGGTAGCTTATTCAGGGACCATTATGTTGTGGGCACATCTAGGATTTTCTCCCCACGTACAATTCTTTTTGCTTATTGTCAACAAATTTCATCTGCCATATTCCACCCATTAATTCAGTATCTTCAGATCTGACTCTCTGCAGTTTTAAATTTAACTGTTATGAGTAATTTTATTTCATCTGAAGACTTTGTTACCTCATTACTCATCTTTTTCTTCCATACCCTTTATTTCATATTCATGTTGAACAGCATGCAACCCAGCATGTATCTCTGTGCACTCTGTTGGTAACGTCCTTCAAAAAGGTAGTTCATTCTGCTTATTGAGAGGCTGGAATGAGCACATGTCACCCATGGCTTCCAATAATTAGGCTCCTAGGCAAAAGTGGGATATGATCTTCTTAATTTTGGTGAATCTGGTCCATTATATATATATATACACACACACACACACACACACACACATATATATATATATATAAAATTTGTTGTTTTACAAGCAGAAGAAAATCAAACACCAAATTAAATTTGAGACAGGACTTTCCATATCTAACTTGTTCTTTAATATTGCAAGAAAGAAAAAAAATCCAATTTGATTATCCATGTGGATTTTTTCTTTATCACTGCCAAACCTGGCAGTCAACTAACCCTAATCTTAAAATGTGTCATCCTTTTTTTTTAACAGGAATTTCTTGGCAGAAATTTCTATTTCTTATGTCATTTAGAATGAACTGCTTAATTCATTCCACAACAACATTTCTATCAGTGATAGACGAGAAGTCAGTTAGTGCCATAAAAAGTTATTTTTGCCTATCCTTAGTATCAGACACAGGAGTCAGAAAGAACTAGTCAGAACAAAAAAACCCACCAAAACCAGGACCACATTTTCTCTGACGTTCTTTAACTGTTAACTGTGGTTTGAAGTGTCAGGAAACAAATTCTGTTTGACTCAGAATGCTTGGTACTCTGGGCCTATAAGAATATCAGGAAAAATAAAGATGGTATGACTTCTAGGAGGTTCAGTGAAATTTGCCTGGAAATACAATACTGGAGAAAAGTAAGATTTCACAATGAGGCTTCATATATTGGCAATGTACTTGCATTAAAGTATTCCTTTTTCAAACTTTAAGCTGTAACTTGTCCAGAAGTTGTCATATTGCTATGTGTTTAGAAGAACTGAACTCCAGAGTTTTAGAAAGAATGTGTTGTGTTCCTTTCTGAAGCACTTCAGTGAAGATGTGGAACTATTCATAGAATCATTTCAGTTGGAAAGGACCTTTTAAACATCTCCAAGGATGGTGACTCCACCACTTCCCTGGGCAGCCTTTTCCAATGCCTGACAACCCTTTCTGTGAAGATTTTTTTCCTAATATCAAGTCTGGTGCAACTTGAGGCATTCTGTGGGTTTCAAAGATGAATCCACAAACCTTTTCCATAACTAGTGCTCTGTTTTAGATAAGTTCAAAAAAGCTGTGTGTGTAATCTCATTAATTCTAGTTTTGTTTTTGCTTTGTTCTTGAAATAAGCACAAACTTTACTTATTTATTTAAAAATCAATATCATATAGAGAGCAAATTGCTTTTGTCTTACTTTGCAGTGTTATGGCTTGCACAGTATTATTGAAGTAAATGCAGAAATGTTAGCACTGTTTAAATCAAAAGTGAGCATTATAAGTTGTTTATAGATAGCAAACTCAGCAAACAAAAGTAACATTATGGAAAAGAAAAACACATTGATAAAGTATTTTGTCATCTAATCATTCTCTGCCGTTTGTTCAAAATTAGATTTAAAGGTGTTGGCTAATAGGTGAACAATACTTTTTGATTGTACATGATTTTAAATAATGCATATTCTGCATTTCTTATATAAAAGTTATTATCTGTCAATACACCCAGAAAACAGTGATGATGTCTGATTCTCATTAAAAATAATAATACCCATCTATTCAACATAGTTCCTCACACTTATTGTGGTTTACAGATTTGTTTTTCATTGTTCTGAGTCAGTGACCACAGAATACTTTCCAGGCTTACCAAGAGTAATGGCTAGGAGAGTCTAGCTCTGTAAATGTGGTTTATTAATATTTAAATATATTTATATTACATTCCTCTAACAAGTCACATGGAATTTGATTGCATTGCAAGTAAAGGGTAGCCAATAGATTTAACACTTCTCTAATATACAGGATTTAGTGGACACAGGCCACCACCAATTCTTACTTGCTGTGTGAGGGATGAGAGGTAATGAAGGAAGGTGACTTTTTTGTGTATTGGCTGCACCTCTCCTTAACCCATGCGTTTATTCCCCACAACATGTGGATTCAGCAGCAAAACAGCTGCTTTCTTTAGCATGCTGAGATCTGTCCAGAAAAAGGATTTGAAGGTTTTCCCTTCACTATAGCATCCATCAAGGACACATGCTTTAGGTCTTGATTATTAAGGAGAAAATTCCAGGTTCTTAACTGTTCTCACACCTTTCCTCTCCCATTAGCACTGCTCAGCACAGCAAATGCACAGTGGTCTCCAGTCTTCCTCTCCTCTCTCTGAAGCCCATCTGGATCCAGTCTGGCACAGAGTTTAGAATAACTATCTGCTACAATGACAATAAGGTGTGCTGCAGAGAAGGGCACTGTTTGAGCTGTGTGTTAACACAGAACATTTAATCTTCAGCCATGCCTCAAGTGAAGTGAGAGCAGTGCTGGTCCCGTTGTGATGGCTGCTCACAGAACCATGAGGAGCAGATGCAGTTGTAATTGCTTCAGAGCTCCAGTCAACCATTTGGCATGATTAGGTCTGCACTACCTTGTGAATTCCACATGTTCCCATAAAGTTAAGCTCTTTTGCAGAATTCGCTGGGAGTACTTCCAGTGATCAGACTTTTACAGAACCTATTATTTATTGTGTTTACCATGGCTTGTAAAATGAAATCTCATTGGAGTTTTGAGCATTAGTAAAAAATGTTGGGATTCACAAATCATCATAATGGAGTTAAGGGTTCAGCTATCACAGACTCCTGGAGTTATCTTTTAAAAATAGTAATTACTTAATATTCTTTTATGTCCATTTATTTTAGAATATCTAAATTAATAACAGAAGCCATTTCATTCAACTATATTATCATCACACCTCAATGTACATCAGCAGATGCATAATCTTAGCATGGGTCTAGTTCTGTTATTTTTAAAGGGATTACATTTTTGCTTAGTTTTAAGCACATTTAAACATCTTGTTATGTAGGGGGTGATATCTGAAGAAAAATATCAGCTTCTGTGCAGAAATAAATGTTAGGATATCATGTAAAGAATAATCTACTTCAATCAATTACCAAGTAAAAGTATTTAGTATGGAAAAAAGAGGTGTATTGTTAGACTATGGGTTTCTTGCTACAAGAAATTTAAAAAAATGTGTTCAATAATCTGGAAGTGTCACTTTGTATTCTCAGGCAAGACTTTATCCAGGAGATAGTTATGGACATTGACAAACTTCTTGCTTTACAACTTGACTCATATTTCTGTGCTGACATGGACAACTTGCAGTTGAAGTAAAACACCTGTGAGCGTGTAACAGGAAGTCCAGTTATTCCCTTAGGAAATACTTTCTAATTCTCACATGGATAAGGTAGAATTAGCATGCTGTAAGATTTCAATTTAGTGTATTGGTATTGTGGAAAAAGTTATACAAATTATGATCAATGGATGAAAAAGAAATAGACCCTTCAAGAGAGATAGAAGGGTGTCAAGATCAGAGAACAGGAAGAAATCTTTATGATTTTGTCACATTATCATAGCTCCTATTAAAAGCAGAAAAAGAAACAGGGGACATAAGGGAGAGTGATCATTCTATAAATTCTGTGATATTCTATATTCTTCCTCCACACCATACTACACCTACTACAATCTTCCTGTCATTAATGGAGGAGACTTGATGTCTCTTCAGTATGCTGGGTGTGGTGGCTAACAACCTCCACTGAGACCTTCTCTGAAGCAGCTCCAGTAACATATGTCTGTTATTTAGTAGTAGAAGAACATGGAGATTTTAAGCCCTGGTTGACTGAATATGATGTGATTTGGGAGCAAAAACGTATATTCTTTCCTTTCTGTGTTAATGTTTCTAATCTGTGATAACAGAAGAAAGTTTAATTTCAAATCCATCAAACATAGATAAAAAAAGCCTCAAGATCTCAACTCCACCCTGATGTTGAGTGGATGAATTTGGGTTATGTAAAATGACTGCCATAATGAAAGAGACTTTGTTCATCTCTCCAAGATTAAAAATGTGTCCTCTGTCAAACTAAAAGTAAATAATTAAGTCTTCTGTCTCATTATTTGATTTTTAGATTTGAAGAAGACTCTTCTAGAGACAATCCTATTTTACTTAGGTTCTTACCAATTATGACAATCTTCTGAGAGAATTCAGCAGTGTAGTTAGAGTTTCTGTCTTTAATGCTTTGCTACCTATTCCCTTATAGATGTTGAGAAAGATATCTGCTTCTTTCAAATTTCAGGGTTTTTTTCTTGATCAGGTTTTTTTTTTTTTTTTTGTTTAAACAAAGTTGTAATAGGTGTTGTTATTTTTTCAGTCCTTTAAATTAATATGTCATGCTGAAGGAAATATAACGCTTCTGTGTAACAAGTAAAATACATGTACTATAATATTAAAAATAGCAGTTTTCAGTCTTCTTTAATTATGTTTCATCAAGTGTATTTTTATCTACACACTGTTTAAAAATCATATTGCACAAAAAAAAAAGTTGACTGTTCTGGTATTCTCGTTATGCTATTGAATTCAACCTGTCTTGTGCTTGATGCATATTCCGTTTTCTGTCTGGAAAAGGGAAAGTTCATTCTTGTCTTTTATACCTACGTGCTATTATAATGTAAATAATAAATTATGTAAGAGCTTCAAGCATTCCTCTAAAGAAAGGCATTTTTTTTTTTCTGAAAAAAACCTAAAACAATAGCAGAGAGAAAGAATTAAACTATTTTTATGACTTGTGCATGCTTTAAACCAAATTTATTTCAAAATTTGAATGTTGCTAAATAAAAAGAAGTGTAACTGCATGCCACATTAAGGATTTCAGGAGTTCATTAAATGATTTAATCTTTTATTGGGTAAAAGTCAAAAGAACTGGCAAAATATCAGAGCTGAGAATAACACCCACACTACTGCCATGCCAGTTGCTACACTTGCTGCAATAGACCCAAATGAATTATTCTTAAACCTCCATCAAGAAAATATATTTAAAATTTTTAAAATACTTTTCTTTAGTGGTAAGGAAATTTTGTAAGAAGTGCTATGGAAATCTAAGGCACAGAGAAATCTTTTAAATCATCGGTTCTTGAACATAAGTAATGCAAGCAGCTCTTAAACTGTCTCACAGACAAACGGTACTTCCTGCTGAGCTGACCCATTCTATGACACAATTTGAGTGGATTTTTTTTCCTGTTTATGATCTTTTATTTGTTCTATTACACTTCAAAGCTGTGTTCTGTAATTTCAGATAGCTCCAGAAACTTTCATCTTCAGGATTTTGTATGCTTTACTTAATTAAGTGTTGTACAGGTTTTAAGATCTGGAGTTTGTACATAAAGGATTATGTTAAATGACATAGAGCTGATACGATCCAAGGTGCCGTGTGATGTGGTTATTCTTAATTTGATCTCAGTTAAACAATGACCTGTCCCTAACTACAAAATGGAGATGACTTTTTCCTAATTCTATTAATATACAGGGAATTATTTCTTGTTATGAAGTGGCTTTTTTTTTAAAAAAAAATATTTTACAGTTATTTTGTTGAACTGTATATAGTCTGAATATGTAAAAACTGTATTCTGAATACAAGATATATTATCTGTTAATATATATGAATATATAAAAGGATACTACCATAATGGAGAAAGAACAAAATATTATTTTAAAAATATATTTTTCAACTTTCAAACAAAACCAGAAGCATGCTTGTTTGAGGAAAATCCATCATAAAACCCCACTGTATGGGGAAAGAATAATCTGCTTTAAACGTATTCCTAATCCATTTCGGGTGCCAAGATCATATAGATCCCCTTTTGAAGAGCTTCCTCCATGGAAGGCATATCACTTTTTAGAGAGCAGCCTTCACAGAAATTTATATAGAGGTAGAAGCTAATGTGATGTCATGTATTTAGTGCTGAGTGACTTACAAATTCTGTATAATAAACATAAACCCCTTGCAGAGAATTCTTATCTTTGCTCATCTTTTTATTGCAATATCCATTAACAGTCTTTTTAAGAAAGTAAGAAGAGTAGCATTTCAACTTGGCAATAACTTTCAGAAACTACTTGCCTGAATCTATTTATATGACACACAGCAAATATTAACAGTGAAGAGAAAGAAAAGCTAACAGCTACCTGTTAGCTTTAGTCTGTATGCTAGCAGAAAGTTATGTAGTCTCAATTTATGCCATCACTAAAATTATTTTTCTGATATTTGGCCCTAAAATGTTAACTTTGAGAGTAACATGTGTGTGCTGGACAAGCTTGTAAGCATACTCAAAAGATGGTTCTCAAAATCTCCCTTTGTGATTTGGAAGATCGTTTTATAGCAAAAGTGCTAATATAC
Organism: Nesoenas mayeri; assembly: GCF_963082525.1. Lineage (NCBI taxonomy): Eukaryota > Metazoa > Chordata > Aves > Columbiformes > Columbidae > Nesoenas > Nesoenas mayeri. Next base: position 57,662,564 of record NC_137540.1, on the reverse strand, counting down.
CTGAAGATAAAAATTCTTATCCAATCCAGTGTAATATTAAATTTTGTTGGCACTATTTTGTACCCTGAATTTAGTTGAAATATAAGGAAAATGCTGAATTCAGAAAGACTGTGATTAGGAAACGTTAAAATACAGCTATGAACTTACAACATACAAATGAAGACTATTTATATTTCAGCGTTAAGGAGATTTATTTTCACTTGTCAAAAATCTCAGAACAACATATTCAGCTGGCTTTGATGTGAAACTGAATTTCTCTGTATTGTCTCGTAGGAGTTGTGGATCAGGTGGCTCACTGAGTGAGCCAGCCTCCACAGCTGGATTGCCTCTAAGTCTTCACTGAGCACAAAAAATGCAACACAAAGGCTTGACATAAACTTGCTTCCCTCAATGGGACATCACTTGTACAATCTGGGCAAAGAGATGCCTGCTTTTTGATTCTGATCATGCTTAGGTATGGTAAAGTTCTCATGCTTATCAAGAACAGCAGAATTTTAGGATATTCAGATAAACTTGATACACTGGTAACTTTAAAGATAAAATAAAAATAAAATTAAAGTTAGTCTTTCAGATTAATACAGAGGTTGGTGTTTTTTTTAAGGAACATAGACAGGTGCATGCTATAGTTTTGGTCACTTTGAAATTTTAGCATATGAATCTAGTTCTGTCTGCATATGACCTTGAATTCTTTATGAGCTAGATTTTAATTTGGCCACCAAATAGTTACTTGCCTAATGCTGTAAGGTACACCAGTTCCCTAAAAAAGTCTCCAGAATCTTGAGTCATAGAAGTAATTTAGAGGCATAATTCATTATCTTTCTTCATTATTTCATCTTTCTGATGGGGCCAGTAATGACTGCCAGTGGCAGAGAGTTATTGGAAAGATTACTTTATATTCATACAATGTTTGGAATGTATAATAAATTAATTTTCCAGGCTTTGTTTAGGTACCAGATGGAATGGTCAGGTACATTCATTTAAGCTGCTTTACTGGAGATTACTAAGTGGAACATACATGATGACATTTATGTAGGGAAAAATACTTATGTGGAAGAAAAATGACTGCCTTCTCTGATGGAAAGCTATTTTTTCACTCCTTGTAATGGAAAATAATAGAAAACAGAAGAATGTTTGGGCTGAGGAAACAATTGTCAGCCAATTATGAAAGGTGAATGAAAGCTAAAAACCATCAGCTAGAAAATATACATTGGATGCTAAATTCAATCCAGCACCTGTGTCTGTTGAAACTGGTACAGGCTCTGGGAGAGATTCCTGGCCAGCCACTGGCAAAACTAACTACCCCAAGCTTACTGGAGGACTACTGTCTGATGGGTAGATGAGCTTAGAACAAGAAGTTGAAAGGGATTCAATTTGTAATCAGGTTGTTGAAAAGTCAAGTGCAAGAAGATTGTATATGTGTGTATGTAGAGAACACAATAGGAAAATTTTCTTTCAGTATATAATGAAAGGCAAATGATTAATGATTTAGGATTCTTTTCATACTGCAGTAAAAATTAATTAAAGATGTGCTGCCTTTAGGCAATTCTATGCTTACAATGATAAATATGGAAATGTGCTGCTTCTTGCAGAATAAAAACTATTGTCTTCACAACACAGAAAGAATTGTATCCACATCAAGTTTTATGTAAACACTCTGAAATTCAATTGGTAAAGGTTCAGCTAAATGTCTCTCTATGATTAAAGAAAAACGCTACTGGTGGTAGCATCTTCAATAGCAATTACATTTTCTCACAAGAAAGAATTGGAAAGAAAAGATTTTTGTCATCTGTGGACATAAGGGCAAGTGAGAGGGAGAGGAAGGATCAACAAATACTTTTAGTAGCTAAATAAATTACAATTATGGTGAATGTGTGGCAAGGTATTTTGGGTTTTGGTTATTAAACTTAATATATTCAGAGCTCATTTCTAACACATTAACACAAATAGGCCCCCAATCTCTTACCCTTCTGTTCTTGTGAAATGAAGTTACCAAAATAATCTACCTTTCTGTTGACACAGAGACATAATTTGTCTTTTCAAATCCCAGTGTCTGTCTCACTATTATTTTATTAAATAAAACCTCTTGTTGCTGATTTCAGACTCCAAGATAACTTTGAACATAACCGAAGCTTTCTTTTACAGAATCATAGAGTGTTAGGGATTCCGTTCCTGTAGTTGACATCTCGAGGGTGTCTGGAGTATTTCTAGTTTTTCCTGCTGGTTATCTGCCTTCTGCACAGCCGCTGCACAAGATTGTTCTAGAACCTGTCCTAGGATGGCATGCAGCTCTTATCTTCACTGCCTCTGACTATCCTCTCAGATCACCCTCTGCCATGCTGCCAGAAATGACTTGTTCAAAAAGTGTCTTTCATCTACTTTCTGCTTGCTCACCTGTCCTTCAGGCTCGTAAAGCCTGCTGCAGCTTATAATGATGCTAAAGTAAACCAAGCTGAAAAAAAAAAAGGAAAAAGGATATAGAAAATCCTATTCATAAGGAATGTGAGTATGCCCCAGCTATCCGTACTGAAAAATGCTTTAGAACTGCTACTGATTTACTGTTGAGTGAGTGTGTGTAGGTCTGTGCATGGCACATTCACTATAAAATTTAATTGGCTAAATGGGAACAGAACTATTCTCAGGAACATTTATCATTCCCTTAGGAGTCTGAGTGTGTAAAGGGAAGAAAAAAGAAAGAAGAATGTAACTGAGAGCTAAGCATGTAACTGCTTGCCTGAGAGAACACAGAATTTTTTGAGTAGACTGAAGTACCAGCAGTGGGTGGGGAGCTGCCTCTGTGCCCTCCTGCAGCCATGCCTTTTCGATTTTGAGTGAATTATCCTGATGTCTTTCCTCTGTTGACCAGATTATCAAAGAGACTTGCACAACAGTACCAAGGTAGTGTAATTATGCTGGCATCAGTGACATTATCAGCTGAAGAAACAGTCCAATCTGTCTGCGTAAGAATTAAGAAAAGACATAGATATGGAGAGAAAGATATACTGGGTTCATGCAAATAAAGCCAAACACAGCTACCATTGTTGGCATGAAAGAAAACTCTCCTATAATATGGGTAAAGACGATATGGAACTAAAAATTCTAGAAAAATGACAGATGACTTTTCAAACACCTCCAAGGATGAATGTTTTGATGTAGGCGTAATGTGCTAATGAATTAGCCTTTCAAATTCAAATTGAGCAAATCTGGCTCATTCTAGTCCTAGAGCATGGAAAGTATTTGTTCAGACCTAAAAACTATCATATGCTTTAGCTAACAATGATAGGAGTAGAAATTTCCACTTTGTCCATAGCACACAGATTTTTGGTACAGGCTTCAGAAGTGACAGTAAGTAAAATACATGTAGTCTTGCAGTTTAGGGTCACATTTTCTCTATGTTTTGATCAGCGTTGTTGACACTTGGACAGAAAAAATTAAACCAGCTAGAAGAGAGATGAGACCATGAGTTAAACTTGTTTGTGAGGAGTGCACTGAAAGAGGTTACAAGACGCCTATGACCAAACCTACTTGATAAGGTGTGTGGCCTTGAGATACATTCATGGCTGCCCAGAATATATGCCCTCTCCACTCAGAGCAGAACCAGGTCTGTCATTCAAAATCCTCTTCTAAATCTATAAGCCAGCTACTGTTCAATGAGTGAGGACATTAAATCTGCTTAATTCTGAAAACAGAAATATTTATATCAAAATAGGAAACATCTTCTTACTACAAGTGAATAAAGAAAAAATGCTGAAGAGGTACATAAGGTTGTCATGCAGCCTTTTTCAGTTGGGGACACTGAGGACACTTGGTCCAGCATCTGTCATCCTTAACTACTGCCTGTAGCTACATAAGCCTGTGGGCTACAGTTTAACAAGAATCTTGTCTGTGCCCACTCTGCAGTTTGCAGCCTATTCGGTTTTGTCTCTGCCTTTGCAAAGCCCTGATCTAAACCAGATCACTGAGAAGATGTAGGTTAAAAAAGAAAGTCCTCTTGAAGAGGGGGAAGTGAGAGGCATTATTGGATATAACTGTTTACACTGGCAAGGGAACTGTGAATTGTCTTAAACGACCAGCAGCAGCAGCTCAGCCTCTCCGAGGCAGAGGAATGAGTGTGTGCACTTACAGGCAGTAATTACAGCTGCTCTTCATTCCCTACTCTAGAGAAATTAAACTGCTCCTGATTTAAGCTGTAGTTTCATGGTACAAAGTGTTATGTCTCAGTGCTTGTTGACTTTTTTTTTTTAACCCTTCCCTCCCTGCAGCACCTCCTCCTCTTTGTGCTGGATCAGCACAAGTCTTTGTTCATGTTAGGTGAATAGGGAATCAGGGAACTAATCTGACTTAAAAAAAAAAAAAACCCACAACAAAACCAATTACTTCCATGCTTTAAAACCATGTGATATCAGGAATGAGGACTGAGTGTTCAGAATGAAATTACTGTAGCATCACTTTTGGTGTCTGTAAATTTGGGCTTATTACATGTGCCTAAAAGACAGCCTTATTCTGTCCTCCAGTGAGATAATGGAGTCAGAGAACAAGTGATGTAAAAAAGCATGACTATCCATCAATTCCTTCCTTTCTGCTAGGCACACTGTCACTAAACATTAATAAAATCTTATTGTTACTCAGCTTTAAACCTCCAACATCAGCAGTGCAATGCCATAACTAAGTACAAACCTTATTAGGAAAAAGCATTACCTTTTATATTTTTCCTTAAAGAAGAATTTTTTACTGTTGCATTATTTTCAAACAGAAACACTGTTATTTCAGTAAACAGTTGATAAACATTAAAAGAAACCGAGAGAGGTTTATGGGATTTAAACAAACTTTTCATTATTTGTTAACAGGATTTGGCTCCTGCATACTACTTCAAACATGCCTCTTGAATACATTTTTCTTCAGTGTTGTGACTCAAAAGAAGCCTGAAAAAATCTGTTTTACCTGAGCTGTATTTTCTCAAAAAAAATCAGTAAGACCTGAGGTCAATTACACAGGATTCTGTAGCTGTACAAACATTTTACAGTATGTTAAAAAGCATCTTCAGTGAATACTTTCCAGTTAGGCTATTATTTCTGTCATGAATAGTTCAGTAATAAAGTTTTAAGAGCTGACTAATTAAGAGGCATGCTAAGAAAGTGGTTATAACTTAAGATCCCTTTGACTGGCCTCATCATGCATTCAACAGCAAATTATTTCTTTTCTTGACACAAGTATGATGTTTGCTGCTGTCAGTTAGTGCCAATACATAGACAAATGCTTATAGGCTGAATGGTTAATATACCATACACTGGCTTTGCAGTGACAAGGAAAATTTGCAACTGTCTTCTTTATAGTTACAATAAAATATTTATCTTTTCCATAGACAGGAAACCCCACAAACGTTTATTGATTTTATTGACAGATTAACAATTAATTTTTAGAATGCATGATTCTTATACACCAACACCTATTTGTCTCTTTATGCACCACTTTAATATTTTACTCTTAATGCAAATGAGGTAAGAGAAGTCAATAATAATTGGATTGAATGTTATGTAAGTTGTTTCATGGAATAATAATCTTGCAAAGAAATTTTTCTAGCTGGGGTTTAGTGTGTTGTGTCCTCTGAGAACTGTTTGGAAGTGTCTTTAGGATGCACAGGAGCATCTCTGTAGAAGGAAAAATGACAAATTCACTGACCTCAGTATAAATGGTCTAAAGATGAAGACTTGAAAATAATGATAAAAAGAAGCATTTGCTGGTAAAGAATAGGAAAGAATGGAAAGTTTCAGTTATCTGAGAAGATGAAATTCTGTGGCTGATAAGATCTGAACATTATGAAGACTGTAAAGTCACTCAGGATACAAGTGTACAAGTATACAAGGGAGTGAAGTACTAGTAGCTGCCAAAGCTGTGCTATAGCTAGATCAGTGTATAAACTAAACTGAAACAAAGCCACAGCAATGCCTTGTCAAGATTTCACCATCAAGCAAAAATAAGGCAAAAATGAAGAAGATTAGAAGTTTTTGACAGTTTCCGAGTCAGCTGGTGGCAGTTACCAGCATGAAGGTTTGCACAGCATCTAGGCAGCCATTCATATCAGCCATAGCTTTATAGAGATTATTCTTTTTGTTCGTATTATAACTTCACAGAGAGGGCTGCACTTTCAGCCAATGAGCAAAGAGTCTATCAATAGGAAATTAATAGAGGACCGCTGCACGGTTCAGCAAGATGATTACAAACTGGATTTCTGGTCTGTAATCTTTCAAGTGCTGAAACAAACATCTTGGACAGATTACAGTCAAGAAAAACCAGTTAAACAGATTTGTGTCCCATGGAATGTCTCAAGTTAATCTCTATGTAAATGCTGCTTTCAAATAGTCAGAAAAAGCTCCTTTACAGCCATTCCTCTCTGTTAGTGAATTCATTTGCTTGAGATATTTTCAGCTTTCAAACATAATAAAACACTTTGACAAAAAAGAAGGCAGTCTATATTAATATGCAAAAATGATAACCCAACTTTTGACTCTGCTGATGAGTCTTCCGTGTGATGTGTTTTCTGTGGCTGTAGTATTCTTAAAACAAAACAAGGAAATTACACATCCAAAACCTGCACTGTTAAGGTTGCAAAGTCGAGCATTCAACTGATAAGAAATGCCAGTTTACGTTCCCATCTGTATCTTATTTTGTCCCTATCAGGCTATTTATGCTATTTCTATTTTTTGTTACATTATTTTGGCATATTTAAACACTTTTTCCCCATTTCCTTTCACTACAGAGCCACACTGTTAAAAAGTCCTTATTCCATAAAAATATTCCTAGTGCACTGGCAGGCTCTTTGTAAAGCCATAGCATAGCAGTAGCATACATTCACAGCTGTATCACCTGTTCCTGATCAAGCTACCACCACAGGTCTGTCTGCATTGACATAGTCCCCTCCAGGCTACCTGAGCCTCAGTCTTCATCTGAGTCCTACCTATCACTCTTGTTTTATCTATGTCATATTATCCATATGCAAAGTGAAGACTTTCTATGATGCAGGGTCTTTTCAGGCTGCTTTGTACTTCATGCAGTAGTGAAGTGCATGTGAGAAAGAGGTTTAAGGTTTTTCCGTGTGGTGGGAATGGTGCTGACTGCCTCACTGTAGCCTGCGAAGCTGGGTAATGAAAGGAGCAGGTTTTGGGTGAGAGAAGGATGTGAATGTTACTATTCCTGCAAGTGTGACAGGACTGTGGGGGTTGGCAGGGCAGTCTGGATGACAACCAGGATGGAGCTAAGGATTTCAGGTTTTATGGGTTGCCAAACTATGGGGGAGTAGGAAACATGGTTCACTGTTACACTGCCATGCTACCAGCAAATATCTTCATTTTCTAGTGTTCTTATGCTGCAATCTGTCGCAAAACATAGCTCTCCTCCACTTAATATTTTCTCTTAAAGTAACATATACAATTCCTGCACTTATATGTTATTGTAAAACATGGATCACACTTTTATAAATTCAAGGGTAGTAATCTAGCATTGAATGAAGGCATAGGGAATTACCAAGGTTAAACTGATCTGCATAGGTGAATAGACTATACCTACAGGATGCTTCCTGCTCAGTATTTCTGACTGTTAACCTGACAAATCTGAGTCATTGACTCTGACTGGTACAAAGAGAGCACAGGTTAACTTCAAGATTGACCCTAGTTATTGGTGTAAATGCAATTTATGTTTTTAAAAAGGTGGATAATCTACTCTGTGCCTTCCTATGCTGTATTACACTGAGCCTAGATGTCAAGATATTATTGCAATGACATTTTAATGAACAGAAAGCACAAAAATGTAACACCACTACAAAACCATTGGTTTGAGCTCAATAACCTGCAAGGCTTTGTGAAGTTTCTTGGAGAAAAGAACAACCGAAAGTACTTGAGGATAATGGAAGATAAAGAATTATCTCACTTAGAAAAAAGGCTACAATGAAACACATACTTCCCCAAAAATGCAATATGCCTGGTTAACCTGTTGTCTTTGAGTAAGTTTAAGGAAGCAAATCTAGTACAGTATTACACAGGCAATTAGTAGTTAAGCTACTGAAGACAGAGACTGTTACAAGAATTATAAGGAAGTGAGGAACCAGCTAAAGCAGAGATGATAATGGATTTTGTTAAAGGGGAAATATTAATGAAATTCCTCCAGGATTAGCCCTGCAACTGATGTCGTGTAAAATTTTAATTAATAATCTCAGCACAAAGTTGAACTTGAACACAGGGAAAATTCTCAAATGACTCTTCTGTGAGGCATGGGTGAGATTTTCTCTGGGATAGTCACAGATGCCTAAACCAGGAAGCTAGTGAAGGCAGTGGAGTGAAAAAGGCACCTAGGTTAGCTTCCTGCTCTGAATTGCTCTTCCAGCTATGGATAGGGAGTCAAGATATGGCAGATGTCTATCTTCCCTCTGTAGGGAATAATGACAGTTTGTTACACACCATTGAAAACTCTACATTCAGGCCTGTTCTAGTTCTTGTTCACAATGTTAAAGCAGGACTTGAACATTGGCTGCAAAACCTGCCAACCCCCTCTGGAGACTCTACTTGAGTCCATAGATAATTTAAATGTACATGAAAGGACTTGCCTAAAGCCAATGTATTTCAAGTACTCTACCTCTTAGGATTTAAAGACTGCTTTTGCAGTAAATTTCCTTTCGTCCTGAAAAATACATGGTAGGACAATATCTAATGTTTAGTCTCACAAGTACTCACCTGCAGCTTCACAGATTGCCATGTACCTGCTTAAGCATTAAGCATTTCCCTCACAAATCAACCTTATTAAATTAAAGGATGAGAAATGTCTTTCAGCTTTGCACGCACTTACCTTCAAGTTCAGTGTTCCTTTTTCAAAACTTGCCTTGTTTAAAAAAAACTCAGAAAACAACTCCTCCCTTTGCCCATGGACAATTGTTAACAATCTAGCTGAAAATCACCAGTGACATATCTGCAGCAATTAAAAAAAGGCATTGAGGATTAACAAAATCTAGTTGTAATGTCTTTGTCTCTTCTTATATTCCTTTACAACCAGCTCTGCAGCTCGTAGCTGCTTGTTGCTATCCCCTATAACCTGTAACCTGTAACCTGTAACCTGTAACCTATAATCTGCCTGTAACCACCAGGGTTGAGTAATCAGTGGTGGGAGCAGAGGACTGTTTCATTTTGGTTTCTTTCTGCCTGGGTCATTTCTGTGACCTGGTTTACCCTTTGAACCCACATACAACAGTATGATGGGAAAGGTTATAATTTGAAACTCAGTTTAATGAAGGAGGCAGAATACCCCAAATTTTCTAAACTTTCTGAAGCTTAACACACAATGTAACAGTGACACTAGTCTCCCCTTATTCCTGTTACCTTGTGGCCAGACCTGACAACACAATCAGACAGTACCCATTGATATATACCATTGATCTCACTGATCAACTTTTGTAAAATACCCAAATTTCTCTCTGTAAAGTAGTCAGCTTAAGGTACCAGTGCAGGTTTGGACATATAAAACCAGTTTGTTCTATATGGCACCCCATGCTAGATACGTGTAACAAGCATCACTGCATCACAGATCTGATCATGTGTTTTCTAAAAGGATTTGGAAAATGGCATAGAAGGATATCAGAATCAATAGAAAATACCTACTCTATAGTATGAGATTAAAATAGTTTTCTTTAGACTATAGAGCAGGGTATGAGAGCCTGTGAATGTTCTTTGTAAATACTCCATTTTTTAACAACAAAGAATGATAGGAAGTGTTTAACTTAAAAAAATAAATTTTTTTTTAAAAATAAAATAAATAAAAATACCGTAGGAACAAAGGGATCTGTATTGTAAGGCAGTGAAGCGTGGAAGAGAATTCCAATAAATAGTGGAGGTAAAAAACATAAATTCTAATCAGGAGACTGATCGGTTTATGGAAAGTATGATTGTGTGGCTGCTATGATATACACAGTTTTGTTACATTTGTTAGGAAGTGTTCTAACTTACTGGCTCTGGTGTATACATGTTCTAGTTTCCTAAAGTATCATTATTTAGTCTGAAAAAACAATCTGCTAGTTTATAACAGCTCATGTGAACCAGTTAACTAAAGAACTTACACCTTCATTTGACTACTTAACTTTGACACTGATACTGCAAGAATTTATATGAAGCTAATTTAAAGAAATGCAAGAATCTATAATGGTTGCAATAAGTACAAACTCAGCATATTGTGAAGTACATATGGGTTACAAGGAAATGTGTTATCACCACCTATATTCAAGTAAGATTGCAGAAGGCTGTGTGCTGTTAGCTGATAGAATATTTTTTGGCTATTCATTTTATACAATAACGTTTCCATCAGCTGTCACCAAATTAGGGTCTCGAGCTAGTCTCAGTCTGAGCAGAGCATAGCGATTTGGCTGGAATCACAAATGAGCAGCAGTCATCAATTTGCTGTGTGGAATATGAATGGCAGAGTACTTTGAGGGTTAACTGTGAAATACAGCAGATAATTTGAGACAGGTTTTTTTTTTTTTTTTATTATTTGAACAAGAGACTTCTTCAAAACAATAGATACTGAAATAGGAAATGCATAGATAAATTATACATTCAACACAAAAGATCTCACATCATATAGGGAAGTTTTTGTCTCTTAGAATATCATGCTGAAAGGGAGATGTCAGAAAATGGAGCAATCAGAACAATCCAAATTTTCACATCCTGTTTAGTTTCACTACAGTCCTGCCCTAATTATTTAAAAACATCCTAGGACGAGACTGTCTGTCAGTTCCTCCATTTACACCACCTTTAAGTTTTCTGTGGAGACAGTGAATAAAGTTGCCATGTTGTTCTGCAACTTAGATTCTTGTTTTAGAAACAAGTACATGATCACCAAATTAATTTTGAAGCAAACTATTGGAAAGCCAGCCAAAAAAATCCACTTGAGAAGTCTGGAAAAGACTGATCCCTAAGCTAAAAAGGTCCAAAATCTATCATTATGCTGCTGCCAGTAAGCTACTGTTAGCACATGCTTAGGCATATGCCTTTCTGAATTTGCAGATGTCACTGATGCTTCAGAGGTTTTGGGGAGTAGAATGCATAAATAACAGTTATCGCTATGGTCATTAGCTTCTCGGTTTGGAAACTCTTTTGCATTATGATTGAGAACTTTCTTTCAGATGACAGCCAAAGGCAGTAAAAGAAAGATAGAATCTTTAGGGAGATAGGACCCACATATAATTGTATGACAAATTATAATGACAAGGTTGGGCTCAGGATCTGTAATGTGATGTACTGAAATAAAATCCATTTCCATATAGTTCATGCAGGACTATTGCTATTTGCAGTAAATATCTTTGCAAAGCACAATATATTCTCTCTGTATCAAGAAACACACTCTCTTCCTGGACAAGTGTTTATATTTTTTTTCCTCATAACCTAATCTAATTGTGAGGTATAAACATAGTTTGTAGCAGGATTTGTATGGGTTTAATACAGCTTCAGTGGACAGTCCAATAGGAACCAGATCAGGTCCTTAGCATATTTATGGACAAGTGCTGACATCAGAACTACTATAAAGATAACTTAAAACACACTATTTTGCATTGTTATATTTTTGAGCCATCATTTTTATATATAAAATAAAGTCATTGCAATTCCACCACGAAAGAGTAAATGAAAAAATGAATAACTCATCCAAGAATCACCCTTCATGGAAGATACCACTCACCTTTTCAGGGAGTAAAAGACGTTGAACTTAAAATAGCGAGCAGAAAAGAGGACCTATGCTTGTTCAGTGTTGTGATCCTGCTTTATGCTTATGAGTAGCAAATCACTCTGTTCTCTTTGCAAGTGCTAGAATGTTTGCAAATGTAATAGCCTACATATTTAGGGTCCAGTGAATGGCAGGTTCTTGTAATCTGGAATAGGGAAGACATAGTCAGTGTTACAACTCATTTTGATTGCCACCAGTCACTAGCCTGGGTTACTGATTGAAGGAACATCTAATTCACCAATTAGTCTTGCTAGTTAAGGTACACTTTTGGCCCACTCTCTAGATGCAGGCTGAAGCAGATGAGAAAAGGAATCCTCACAATGAAAACAAATTGCTATTCTCTCTTACTGTGAGATACTGAAGCACAAATGCACCATGACAATCCTTGTACTGCTTTATTATCAGGGCTATAGGATGCACTAACTTTACTTAGCACCTACTAGTGATAAATAGCAAAGCTATAGCTAAACAAGGTTGGTCAGGTCTTATTAATTGCTACAGAGGAGTCTAGATCTTGTATTATTTCTTAGGACCTTCAGGTGTTGGTTTTTTTTTTTGTATGTGTGTTGGGGTTTTTCTCTTTTATATTGTGTGGGTATGTTGTTGTTGTTGTTTTTGTTGTTGGTGGTGGTGGTTTTTTTAGATGGTGTTTTGTCTGTATGATCTTTCTTCAATTTTCTGCTCTGCTTTCTTCAAACCTCTTTGATAACCTTGTATGGATCTCTGACCACTGTTTCCTTTATCTGTCAGGGGCTCTGGCAAGTCCACCACACAGTGTTGACCATTATCTTTCAGATCTTGAAATTTTGTCTGTCACATCACCTGCTTCTTCTTCATTTGTGCCTGTATGTGCTCTTAAATTGCCTAACTCTAATAAATGTGATTATTAGATTAGATGGCTTGCAAATTACATGTTCTTTGTTGCAGCATCAGTTTTTCTTTGTTGTTTCTTCTATGTCTAGGTTATCTTTTAACCCATACTAGATCTGAAGCTGATCTTATATAAAGGCTGGCTCAGCCTTCTGGAAATATTTGAACCTCTTGTATGAATGAAGATATGACTGGGGCTTCCATCCTAGGACTTGCTCTGGAAGAAAGGACAATATCCACACTTTTACCCAGGTAATAGTGGATACTTTTTTTCTCTGACTATGATGCAAAAGAAAACACTTTCTTGGCAGACTTTGAGTGGGCTGAAAAAAACAAAGTGTATTCTTGAAATACTATGCCTTAACTAATAAGGTCAAATCAGTGCCGGTTGATATAAATTGCTTTCCTGATATTTCATAATAAGTTAAGAAAAATATGAGGTATATAATAAATAGATACTTTCCTAAGTGCTTAAGACTTGAAATAATTATAGTTAGCGAAAGGTGCTATGATGTGAAGGGCTTCCAATGTAGATTTGGAAAAATTTGGCCTGACAGCTACTCTGTGGACTATTTGTTACAGGAGACTGATAGATGGTAAACATAACTCACCCTCATTCTTCCCAGAAACTCTATTTCTGATGCCATAAATGATAACATTGGACTCTCTTCTTTCCAGAATATGGAAATATCTGTTGCTTCCCACTGTCTCTTTTCTTCTCCCCAAAAATGCAAGAACATAATGTAGACCTTTTCATTCTATATTAGTAAGATAATCTATTATTCTATAGTAACCTTAAGGAAGAAAAAGAAAAAAAAAAAGGCAAAAAAATAACCTCTTTCTTAAACCTGAAACAGAAGCAGAAACAATGCAGAAAGGTTTAGATGGCTGTGTTGGTCGCAAATGCAGATGTCTACTGACAAGCCTATGATAATTAATCAAAAAATAAAATGAAAAAATACTGTATGTACAAAAAGGAAATGTTACAGAATTCTGGCCAAAAAAAAAAAAAAAAAGGTTTGGGAGTTATTGTGTGAAAAATCTGTCAAGTCCTGAGTGTAGTGCAGTTATAGTGCTGAAGACAAACACATTTCTCAGTTTGTACTGTTAGGAGGATAAAATCCATGCTGAATATAGTATTACTATCTAAAATTGTGGTTACACCTCAACCTGAATATAATGTGAAGTACTGGTATAATACAACTTTGCAGTGTATGCCACTGACTTCAAGAACACAGAATGGTACAAAAAATAAGCTCAAACCCTGAGGTTCTCTATAGAAGAAAAGTTTAAATTAGACTTTATTCTAATCAAAAATTGAAAAGATTCACTGGGATTTACTGAAGCTTCATATTTATGGCAGTATTTACAGAATATTAAACTTAGTGGCGTTGCTGAAATATGATTATGCAAAAATGCCATAATATAAAATTTGCTAAACTAGTGGAAGCAATCAAGAAGTAATAAAAATAGGTTCAGGCAGATGATAGAAAGCAAAATGTTATGCTAAGGATGGCTGCTGAAAGAACCAAATATACTGAGAATACAAGGGCATAGTCTTTGGTAGCAAAGACAGCTTCAGATCTTGCTTCTGCATTACCCTTTACACAGAGCAATGACTGGTTGAGAGGTTGGTCTATAAAATAAAATTATGTGAGATAAAAATGTTTTCTTTTTTCTAGAACCTTTTTTCAGTGACGCAATGGAGGCAGAAATTTGCATAAAGGTAAGGGCAATGGGCCCTAATAAATATGCAATTGAGCAATGTGGTAAAGCCAATCTACACATTTCAGAAAGCAGGTTTCTACACTGGAAAGGCAGAGAGAGCTAAAAGAAAAGTGAAAGAAAAAGAAGATAATGGCTGTGAGCATCAGAATATGTTTGGTTTGGTATTCATTTGGATATAAGTAAAAGTTTCAATTTATTTTTCTGAAAACATTGATTTTTATGTGTCTCCCATCATAATAATAACTGCATTAAAAATAATAAATTATCTTCATATCTTGACTTTGATTTGGAAATTTTGGCCACATAGTGGAGAAAAATATTGCTTACATTAACACAGAAAGTCTCAGTCAGAGCACGAAACTGTAAAGAGCCTAATCTTCTCACACTACTTTCCAATTTGCTCATAGTTAATCTATAACTAGAAGAGATTTTTTGTTTGCTTGGATGGTTTTGTTTGCTTATTTTTTGTTTGATTTTTAAACTTCATGCTTCTGAAAGCAGGTCTGAATAAGGGAACTGGTGGAAATAAAGAGGCTGGGTTTGTGGAAATAAAGAGGCTGAGTTTATGGAAATAGTGTTTTCAGTGTGGAAATTTGATAGATAGTACCAGGAAGCCAGTCACTTCTGGCTCCATATTGTATACAGGAAAACAGAGTCTAAGGGAGCTTAGAAAGGAAAATAAATTATTTACTCAAATGAGAGTAAATATGCTTAAATTGCACGATAATTTAGGTGATTTTATTATGGACCCAAGGTGGACAACATACTCCACATAGGACACCTGAAAGTCTGTCTGGGAGTCTTGTATTTTTCTAGACAGAAGACATAAAATGTTGCTGTGCAGCAGCCTAGGTGTAGATAGAACAGAAATTGTGCAATCTGACCTGTTAGATGAAAGTTAGAGTAAAACTTCATAAGAGTCTTACTGAGTAGCAGAAGACAGAAAAAGAAATCATTGGCTGTGAGAAAATTTGATTTCATGCGTGTGGTTGTGAATGAGCTAGTACTGTTCATGAATAAGACTTCTGGACATCAGGAAGCCAGACAGTAATTAACCAGGATGCCAGTATGAGATTTTAGTTGCATATATGGATTGAGCTTTGCTAGTTTCATTTGCTTATGAATATTTTGTTTTTTTCACATAAAACCTGCAATTTCATAATCCTGCGAACTCCTGAGCAGGAATAAAAATTAGAAAAAAGCCAAAGTTATGAAATGTTTGAGCCCTAAGTTTTGGCAGTATATATGATTTTAAAAGGAGGTTTGAGGTGGTCAATTTATTTACCACCCTGGGATTGCAAATGCAGATATTTTGGATAACAGGATAGTAACAAAGGTGTTTTGGTGTGTGTTTTTCTTCTTCTCTTTATTTTTTTTTTCTTCAAACATGCTGGCTGTACAGGAAGAATGCTACCAAATACTCATTGTCTAGGTTTAATGATAAATGCTGTAAGCAGTTTAAATAAAACTATATTTTCTTTTTAATATATGGTGAATAGTACCTCCTATACTTTGCATTCTTAAGACTATACCTTGGAGGAATTCTTCTGACTTCTGGGTAAAGAAAATTATTTCCTTCTTTACAATGTTCTTGATTTTTCATTATTTTTCCAACCTCATCAGAGTTTCAGGGGGCAGGGGCTGGGAGGAAGTTGGGGTCCAATCAACTATCCAAACATGCAGAAGAAAATGCTTTATAGAGCTGAGGAATCCTATAATTTTAGGTAAAATTTTCAGCTGAAGCTTGATGACCTATGAGGGGAAAAAAACCCCACCTTTCAGAGATATATATCGAAACTAAACTTAACAGATTTTTTAAAAAAACTCAATATTTTAAAAAAAATTAAAATGTATGGAAGGTTCAAAATTGATATGTGTAAACATCAAGAAATACAAGAAAATCAGAAGCATCTTGCGCAATGACAAAACTGAGAATTGGTGAAGAACAGCTTTTCAGTTCCCTGCACAAAACACTGTGCCCATATTTCTGACTGCATAATTACAAAATACATTATGTTCTAAAGTGAACACTTACTGAAATTGATGAGAGAATTACCAAAGTAGTTGGACTATCTTAAAGTATGTTGGTGATGACCATTGCAGGGATTTTGCTGGCAGGCATTCCTTATTACCAGAGCTGTAAGGCTGCATTTTCTAGAAAACCATCAAAAAAGAAATTGTATGTCTTGAGCTTTGAAAGAGAATATGAATTCCGCACTCTGCTAGTAGAAGAGCTGTGCAAAAAATGTGATGCCAAATTGAGCACTGCAGAGTTTGCAAAGTTTCAGCTAAACTAAAATATTCCATGCCATACTTTTAGTGGAAAGTCTTTATTGGGAATTTTTGTTGAAGTTGGGTGCATTGGTTTTAGTATGTTTCCTTAACAGACTGCGAATCTTAACAGATGTGTTGGGTTTGTGTGGTGAAGTTTAGGTAGCAGGGGTGCTGCAGGGGTGGCTTCTGTGAGAAGCTACTAGAAGCTCTACCTATGTTTGACAGAGCCAATGCCACCAGGTTCCAAGATGGACATGTTGCTGGCCAAGGATAAGCAAGTGGTGGTGTTGGTGCCTCTGTGACAACATAGTTAAGAAACGGGTAAAGAAAACTGCTGCACAACAACAGCCAGAGGAGAAGAGTGACAATATGTGAGAAACGACTCTGGAGACACCCAGGTCAGTGAAGTAGGAGGGGCAGGATGTGCTCCAGGAATTGGAACAGAGATTCCCCTGCAGCCTGTGGTGCAGCCCATGGTGAGGCCAGCTGTAACCCTGCAGCCCATGGAGGTCCACTGTGGAGCAGAGATCCACCTGCAGCCTGTGGAGGACCCACGCTGGAGCAGATGGATGCCAAAAGGAGGCTGCAACGCCATGATAATCCAGCGTTGGAGCAGGCTGCTGGCAGGAATTGTGACCCAGTGGGAAGCCCAGGCTGGAGCAGTCTGTTCCTGAAGGACTACACCCTGTGGAAGGGATCCACACTTGAGCAGTTCATGAAGAACTGCAGTCCATGGGATTGCAGATTCCTGAATTTACTTTTCTTTTTGATTTTGACTGAATATTCCAGTCATATTCCTTTTTCTTCAGCACCTGGGAAGAAATATGAGAAGGAGAGGAAAGAAGCAGCACTTCAAGAAGACTTGGGAGAAGTTTTATTCTTAGCCGTGCTATAGACTGGATAGAAATATCTGCCTTTCTAAAGCATTTTGAGATCCTAGGGCTGAAAGTGGTTCTGTAATGAGGCTTTATTATTATTATTGTTGTTGATATTTAAACTTTCTGCAATATTTTTTTGTTCTAATTAAGAGAAAAGTAAGAAAAAGGCTGTGCTGGAATAACCCACAAAAATTTCTTATTCAGTAGGGTTTTCAGGTTTGTCACTTCTATACAGTAAATGACAAGTTATTTTCTTTCAGAGACTGCAGTCCAGTATCTCACTTTAAAAACCAAACTGTACAAGTCTTTAATTGCAAAACACATTTTCCTTTTTGTTCTTCCAAATAATTTATTCTCTTTTTGTTTTCTATTTGCTTACGCTATGGAGGTGCAATTCAGGTCAAAACATAAGAGTTTTCAGTCTCGTACAGAAGTATAATTGGTAATTGAATGGATTTGTGGTCTGGTGTGTTTTTTTAATTTTTTTTTTCCTTAATAGGCTGTGACCTGAGAAGGACTCTCCATGTTACTTAAATAGTCTTTCTGACATATTATGCTCTTTAATTCTACTTAGGAGACTGAATTTTACATTAACTAAACATCATCCCCCTCCCCGACCCTACTTGACATTTAGAGCTCAAGCAACTACAGCCTACTTCTAACAAGTTCTCCTTCAATGTAAATTAAAATGACGTGGTATTGAACAAAATCATCCAGTATCAAACAGTGCAGTCCTCGGGGATTTTTTTTAATACTCTTCATGTACAAATAGAGGAATTCAATTAAAAATAACCTAAGACCCTTTGCAGAATGTAATGTAACTTGTCAGAGACCTCCCTTCATATTTGTATACACATACACACGTATGTACATACAGGCACACACACACAGGCCTGGAATGTTCCTAAACAAATGTCTTCTGTTTTCATGATTTGTGATGGTTTTGTTTTGATTAGGATTATCTCTTGTTTTAGTTGGCTAATTTAGACTTACTACTCTCAACAGCAGTCTCCTGGAGTTGTATTTTCTGTAGGATGTAGTTGTGATAGCTTTTTTGGGTTCCATACTTTTACATTTCAACAATTAGCATGAAGGTTGCTTCTCATAACAACTTGTAAAGTAAATGGTGTGAATCAGACCCACCTCCACCAAACTAATTTTACCCTCTACTTGGGGATGACAAATCCTAGAAGGGATATTTGGTACTTGAAATGACCACTGAATGAATAACTTATGCAGTTGCTCTGTAACTTGCAAAGTTGCTCAAGGTAAAGCCTGATCTCATTTGAGTTCCTTGTGTAGTTCTCTGTCTTCAGCAGGAGAACAGAAGTACATCCATTTCCTCCCAGTATGTGAAGAGAAAATGGGCTTATCTTCCAAAACAGATTGGGAGATTATTATTATTATTAGACCCTTTGGACCTTTGGGTTCACTTACAACTGTTTCTGTGAAGTTTGAGAAGATTCTACATAGCAAAGATGCCTTTTTTTGATTTCACAGCTATGTGTGAAACTAACATTAGCTCTAACATTAGTTGAGCTCTTCTTTTTGTTTCACGTTCAGTGCATATCATATTTTTAAAATAGATTGGTAATGTTAATAGAAAATAGTTGGGCTTGTATAACACATATCCAAAACTATACAGTTATGCCTTGACAATGTACTTACAGCGGCAGCAGTTCACTACCTGTAGCTATTGCAGATCTTCCATTTCACTAGTGATTTCAGGAAAGAGCATGATGTCAGTGAAATAACTTGTGATAGAAATACTGAATGGTTAGATATCTACTATGTATTCCTTTTATTCACTCAGAACTGGACTAGGTTAATTATTTTATTTTTTTTTTATTTTTTTTTTTAAATGAAAATGAATTAAACAGCAAATGCACCAATGCAAACTCCTCTTTGTGTGTTATTTCTTGC
The DNA here is from genome assembly GCF_963082525.1 of Nesoenas mayeri. Classification (NCBI taxonomy): domain Eukaryota; kingdom Metazoa; phylum Chordata; class Aves; order Columbiformes; family Columbidae; genus Nesoenas; species Nesoenas mayeri. The sequence continues at coordinate 57,643,140 of NC_137540.1, read as the reverse complement.
TATTTTTTTATGCCAGTGGCAGCTCTTACTTAGGGTTAAGCATTTCTTTGCTTTCATGAGGATTTTCATTTGATGGCTAAACCACAAAATTTTCTGGAAATTGGGTAACAGACTTACTGACATATTACTGTAAGCAGGGAATGATTTGTTTATGTAAAATATAATTGAATATGTTTTAAATCATAGCCTACCTTACAGTGCTCTAAGCAGTTATACTTCCAACAGTTGGGAACCCTTAAGTATTGAGCTTTTTGTAAGTGGTTTAAACAAAAGACCAACTGCTATGCCTTCTTGGATCTGATGTGCAATACATGCATAGGATCAAGTGAAGCTCCTGCAAGAGATTAAAGATTAGAAACATTTTTGAGACACTAGAAACTAATGGCACATTAAAATTACTGTCAGAAATTTTTTCCATAAAATTTATCCTGAAAATGCAAAACTGCTCAAGAAAAAAACCTTTTAATCTATTAATACTTTAGTTTAGATTTTTTTTTCCTACAGGAATACAGTATTTATAAAGGTACTGTCCCATGTGAGTCAGTCTGGAAGTCCTTAAAGAGTATTATTAGAGAAACACCTAGGTTGCTTACTGATATGATATATACAGTGTGACAGTCATAGGACTAATTCGGGGGAGTATTTAACATGTGCTTAACTTTAAACACTGCTTAAATCTCATCAGCTTTAATGGAACTTAATTACATATGCAAGCACCCTCTAAGAATAAGATAATTTCCTGTAAATCAGATTTTCTAAAAAATAATTTGCTATATAAAAAAAGATTTAACTGTACATTTCCACCTACAGTACTGTGTCTGACTAGTAAATGAACTGTTTTAAAGTAATTTTAGCTGACTTGCTTTGGGAGTGGCAAAAGTAGTGAGTGTTTATCTATTTTATTCCTCTGTAATACAGATGAATGAAAAGAAGAAATGAATATGAAGCATAGCTGGCCACTTTTATCCTTGGTGTAACTCCATTGGCTTCTGTTGAATATTGCTGAGAGAGAATTTGGTCCACCATTGGCAGAATATTTTTTCTGACTGCATGCAACAGCACAATTTAGTAAAGGTATATTAAATATACCATTTAGGCACCACACTTTTAGCATTTTTAAGATCCATAGGAAAGATGTTGAAGCGCATATGGCAAATTGCTCCTTGGAATTACTGGACTGGTTTGATTGTTGTCTACATGTTTAAAAATAAACAGGAAGTTTTTGAACCAGAAATTTCAGCGGAAAACTGTGAGAGTTGATAAGCACACTTAATATGCTATCTAGATGGACCATTGCCTTGATCTGGCTTGTCAGTTCCTATGTTCCTGAAATAGCTTTTCAGTACACAAATGCCAAAAATAATTTAGTCTCAAGCAGGGTTTAGAACAACTTAATTTTATTTTAAATTCTTGTGGTTTGGGAATATTAAAAACCAGAAGGGTCAATTTTAGTGGAATGCGTACATCTTAATGCATAAGTCAAATACATTTAAGAAAGCAGAAATGACTTCAGATTCCTACCTTTCTGGAGTTATGGGAATTCAGCTGCTCCCAGAGTCAAACCAACAGTCGCTGTTGAATTAGAAAAGAAACACAGACTTCGAGTATATTTGAAGTTAAGGTTATTCTCTTTATTGCACTTCAGTGTCAAAGTGCATGAATATTCTGTTTTCTAAACTGTTAATATTTTGTGATCCAAGCGGCAACTACTGAAGGAATCAAACATGTAATTTATGGGCACTGATGCTTTTATTAAAGATCTATGAAATGCTCAGTTTTTAATATTGGGAATATACTAAATGATGAAACTTTTACCCTTACACAGGACGAAAGTACAAGGTGGATGATCATTTAAGATGTACTTGAGTACTCAAGGAATGTGAGAGCTGCACTAGTCATCTGTTAGTGTCTTGCATGTGAGTTTTGTTTTAGAAATATTGCAGATTTTGTACAATTGAAGCAAATTGACTTCAGTGTAAATTCAAAGTAAATCAAGTGTTGCACCAAGATCAGTATTGTTGCAAAGCAACATCTACTACAGAGCCTAAAAGTCAACAAAAGAACTGGTTGATAGGAGGATTTTGGTTGACATCTAAGTGAAATCAGCCAACTGTACCTCTGTATCATTTGTTTCTTACACATTGATTTAACTTAAAAAGTTAAGATAGAGAAACACTATTTTTTCCTTCTAGTTAGTATCCATTTCTGATAAAAGTTTAGTTAGGGCAAGGTAATAGAGTAGTGGCAGAAGACAGCGATCATAAACATGTTCTAGAAAGTTAGTATGTAACTAACTTTAGTATGTTAGTTAGTATGTATGTTAGTTAGTATGTACATTAGTTAGTATGTAACTAGGTCTCAGATTCACCCCAATGAAGAGCTGTGATTTCTGTCATTAAATCTGCAAGTTGCCTTAGAAGCTAACTAAGCTTCTTAATCTTTCTTTTATTTATTTATATTTTTTTTAACCTCTCATGGTAAATGCCAACTATACCCTTGAAGGGCTGCGACCACCTGTTCTCTCACACCTGTTGCAATTTATAAACCATATGTTGCAGTCAGAGACTAGAACCACTATAGACATGATGTGTTTTCTCGTAAATATTTCATAGCCTTCCTAGTCTCTGCACTTCAAAATATTTTGAAAGCATTGATTTTATGGAAAATCAGGACTGAGTCTGCTCTTTAGGCAAAGAGTTATAATGGCTGCTGAATCATAAAATATCCTCACAGAACTATCAGCATATTGTTATCAGATATTAGCACTATCATTTCAAAATGAATCCTACTGTGATCAGTGGTAAGGAAATAGAAGATATGATAACTTTTGCTGTAACACAAGTACGTTTGCAAATAATAATTTGCAGGATGATACTTTCTAGGCATAATAAGTGTTCAAAAGGGTTTTGTGTTCACAGGTTCAAATGGAAAATTTCTTAGAATTGCTTTATATTAAGCAATTTGGATAGTTCAGTCCTTAGCTGGTGTACACTAGACCCTTTAAAACTGCTTTCAGTGAAAGTGTAACAGTTTCTACGTTAAATGTAGGAAAGTAACATAAGTGCTCTATTCACTGGTATGGACAACTGTAAGTTCATAAACATGGTACATGATAGGCTTGGACATTCAGGTAATGCACCTTTCATTCTGTTGGTAATGCAAACCTCAAACTATGTTCTACCCCTTACACTGGCCCCTGAACAGAAGAGCTTCCACATCCATGGAATATGGATGAATTGTGATGGTAGATAGTAAAAATATTTATTGTTATGTTAGAAAGCTTTGTATTAGATCCATTCTTTGGATTTCAATTGCTTCCCACACTGAGATGTGGATCCATTGCCTCTCATAACCATATTTATTCACCAGCTTGTGCTGAATTGATTTGGAAACGAAAAGAAGCTCTTGAGCATAGACATGCTTTCTGAAGCCATTTGCCTGTGGCGGAGATTGAGATGGTCTTATGAAAGCCCTTTATGCTTCACTGGCTTTCTTCTACTGTAAAACATCTGGATGAAGTGCAATTGCTTACAAAATAAATTATTGTGGTGTGGACTCTATACTTCACTTTTACCCTTCATAATGAACTAGGAATGTATATTTATCACACTATGCAGGGGTAATGAATCATCATGGGTTATGCAAAGCTGAATGTTTAATTAATGTCATGGATAAACCACAGTAGTATTATGCTCTTTGCTTATTATTGTCAAAAGAGCATCAGCTATCAACATAAAAAGTCAATTATGTTTGTAATAGCTTGTACTGATGATAAACTGAGGCTACTGGAAGTGGTATATATTTCTTATTTGTCTCTCTCATCTTTCTTCACTCTTCTTTTGCTTCTCTCTTTTTCTCTATTGTATATTTGATTCACTGATTATTTATTCAGAGGAAAAGTTGCAGTATCAGAATAAACCACTGCTTGCTTTCTTCTTTTTCCCTTTTATTTTTATTTATTTATTTATTTATTTATTTATTTATTTATTTATTTTTTGCATTTCACATCCCATTCTTCTTCCTGGTCTTTCAGCAACTGTATTGGTTTAAATGAAGTCAGTAGAAATGGCAGCATGGGGAAAAGAGATAAACACAAAAAGATAGAGCTTCTAGCTATGACTATTGTACTTTAAAAATAAACAGGAAAACAGTGTTTCTAAAGATAAAGCTCAAGGAATCAAACTATACAAACTTTCAGAGCCTGAAAACTCAATTTTAGCTTAACTTGCTCATTGATTTGCCAGAAGTTTGGTTTATTATTTGTCCCATGGCGTTTATGAGGAGTTCATATCAAAAGTTGAAATTCCTTGCGTTGCTCAACCCATAGTAAAAAGAGAAATCTTCATTCTGGTTTAGGCCAAGACTTTTGTTTCAAAAGGACTTGCTGCTAATACTGATTTTAACACTATTTCAAAGAAAAAAATGCCTTTGCAATATTTATCTGTTGGAAGTTCCGGGATATATGATGGAGTAACTTTTCCACATTTTTTGTGTATTATTTTCACCTTGCCCAAGGGTGAAGTCCTAGATGGATGGGTTTTAGTTTCCTGATGCTATCTCTGGTAGTTGGGATCTGATATTAGCCAAAAACACTTGTTTATCTGCATCTATCTTCTGATAGACCTTTGGATGTTTATGTCACCTGAATGCATAAGGAGACCTTGTTTTAGTCACTAGTGCCAGCACTGGACTGGTTGACTCACAGGTTGCTTTCTGCTCCTTCCCCTCCTTCTCTTTAAAATTTCATCTGATAATGCCTGTCTCCTCTGGGTTTAATAAAACCTTGGAGTTCCTTATCATTTCAGTTTCAATTTAGACCATTTCTGCTCACAAACATTTCTGCTTAGTTCTTGGAGCTGTAATTAGTGAGTTCTGTGCAATGGAGAGAAATTAATTGAAACTGGTGGAACTTGGCTTATCATACGTGTTTTACTTTACTGTGTGATTGTCTTGATCACTAACGCCACAGACTTGCTGAGATATTTTCATACCAGTGTAGTCTTTTAATATTTCTTCCAAACTCATGTTCTCTCTTGTGTTTTCATATGTAAAATACCAAAATGCCTTCCTCTGGCTACTTAATGACATCAGGTATAATGAAGAAAAACAGAGCAAACCTTTTAATTGGTAGTTTAGTGTATGAAAACAAGCAACTACCTTCTGATACCTAAGATGTGATAGGGAAATATATCCAAAGAAATCAGGCTTGGACTGATAGTCTGAGTATGGAATCTATACAGGCAAGAGCTTAACATCACAATCTTAAACTGCCTTGCTACTGCAAAGCACCAGGCTGGAGCCATCATTTAAATGTAAGTGGGATGTAAGTGGGAATGTGATGGAGACAGTAACTAATATCATTGGCTTAGCGCTGAGCCTGACCTTTTAAAAACTAACTAGTCAGAAGATATACGTGCAGATGTTTTCAAATTTGTTCTTGTTGTGCTTCAGACAGGAAAACTTTATATATTTGACTAAACTAACTTACTAGGATACAATCCATGTTTTGTTTTAACACTACCATAAGAACAAAACAGTAATACTCATATTTGGCCAGTATAACTTTTCTTCTTAAGGACTTGACTGTCGTGCTCCTGCCCTTGCATCTGTGCTGTCTTGTGAAGGCATCTAATAGGCATACTTTAGACAGGATGTTCAGAATAAACTTAACATCAAGGTAAAATGGGGAATGCTCCAATAAAACAAAAAAACCCAAGCATAAGTTATCACATCTTAACATTTTACTCTCCAGCAATATTGAAAGAGTCATAAACCAAGATCCTCAAGGCTCTTTCTATAGTCATTCAACATCAATCACACAAGGTGGAGATCGGAGACCATTTTTTTTTATTAGCTCTTCTTTTTCCCTCTTTTAAAAAGAAAAAAAAAAAAAATTCTGACTCTGTCATCACAGAACTCAAATAGCTAGTTTTTACAGAAAAATAAGATATCCTAGTGTTGGTAGGTAAGTATAGTTCTCTCCACATTCTTTGCTTTCCCAGCTTCTAAAAGCAAAATGTAATTATAAGGTTGCTACTGTCAGGAGGGTCATCCAAAATAACTCTCCTTGTATGTGAGTGAAAGGATTTTTTTTTTCAGGGGCAGGTGGGGAGAGGCAGGGTGGAGTAGTGCTACATGGTCAAGGTTTGACAGGGATGCTTTTCTGATCAGAGACAAGCATACATATATTTTGCTACTGGAATACAGTTACATTCTGGTAAACATCAGAGTGACAAAAAACAGGGTACTTTCCTATAGCCACAAGGCTTATAGGTTAAACAGCCTCCTGTTAGGTTAAACTTGAAAGCAGTGCAAGGTATTCAGAGGGAAGGCTGAAGAAAGATCCTCAAAGTTATAACAGTTGATTCTGGTTAGTGATATAATTATTAAGTATGTGTCACTGAATATAGCAATGTGCCAATAACAGCTTGCTGGGCCCCGGTAGCAGGTATCATTAGATATAATACTCATGTGATCTCTAAACTATCCTACTGTTACTACCTTTCACAGTAAAACTTAGAAGCACCTAACAATAGCAGTGCTGCTTGGCTTTTGTTCAAATTCAAACACATAACAGAAGATCATTCATTGTTACCAGTTCAAAGCCAGCCAGAAGAGACAGAAAAATGGGTAGGAAGAGAAAGAAGTGATGCAGCTAAGGTAATAAATTGAGCTGTCCTGGGAAGTTTGGGAGTAGGTAAGCCTGGGTGTTTCCTCATGGATCTGACTGTAGTGGAGGCCTGGAGAACCTGTTATAGCTCTGTAGCTTCTTGTTTCTGTTTGTATAAAGCTTAAGGAGAAGGAACCATGTCCTAAGTGTGGAAGAAAGATATTGTAAAAGCATAAAATTGTTGTTTGATTCAGGCCTGGAATGAGTTTCGGCTGCTTTCAGAATTCAATAAGAAGAGTGATGGACACAGAAAAGTTTCTGTTATTTCCTGTGATTTGCCTTCAGGCACCTGTTTGTTAACATAGCTCAAGAAATTTAATTTTATTTACTGGTCCTTAATAAATGTGTTTTCATGAACAAGCAAAAGGAGGACATACAAAGGTAGAATTCATCTGTAAATGCCAGGACTTCTTAACTTGTGTTTGATTTTGGGACTAGCATTGAGAAGCATAAACCTCTTCGACTTCAGCATAGTTTAAGTTCCTCACTGTGTCTGTCAATCTTGGTAGGTTTTCACTTTTAATATATCACGAAAAATCACTCCTGGGTGAGGAGTGGGTTGTCTCTTGACAAAATAAGCTTCCGGTTTAGAAATCCTGTATAGGTGGAGGCAATTAACACACAGACCATGTAAAATCCTGGACCTGGAAACTTAAGCCTGTGAGATCTGAAATACCCTTTCTATTAAGCCATCTGGCCTGATATTACTGCAGTACACTTGTCAAAATTTTCTGAATGCAGAAAGCTTATTTCCCTGTGGGAGCTCAGCTTGTTCTAGAGAGTTAAGTAATTGCTATTTATTTGTTTTTAATGAGAAAACTCAACCAAATATAAAATTTGAATAAGAGCACTTACAGATTTAAACCTCTCTTTAAATGTAGGTGCAAAAGTGACTATATATATTCCTACCTTTAAATTAATTTATCTGTCCTTGTAAAATGATTCCAATAATAGTTAAATGAATGAATGAATGAAACGAATATTTCAGTCAACTCTAGAAAATCAGGCCAGTTCATTGTCTATCTTGTCACACATTGTTTTGAATCAGAACTTGTTCGTTATGCTGCAGTAACTTAAGCAGAGAAATTTGTTTTTCCTTATTCTTTGGTGTGAGACTAGAAATGTAACTCCAGAAAGAAGGTTTTTGAGGAGCTAATAGAACCAAGGGTATGATTAAAAGTTGGCTTTAGTGGTTATCTATGGTATATGCTTACCTAGGAGGTATCTCTCACTGCTATAATACTTGGAGAAAGTAATTTTCTGAATAAGCCTGAAACAAAAGAGCTATTCAGAAAATATAATGAAGCAGTGCAATAACTTGCATTTTTTTAATGACACTATGCTAGTTTTTGTTCTGTCTTCCAATGCTCCAGTAAAAGTATTAAAAAAACACCCAAACCCAAAAAAATGTATTTTTGTGAGAGTTCTTTATTTTTCTTGCCCATGAGAAACTGGAATACATCGACAGTGGTTATCTTAAATAAAATGTCTGATATACAGTGTGATATTACAATTTAGAAGGCTTCACAAGTCACATATACTCTTATTTTTTCAGTATTGATCCATTTATTCTACTTGCTAGATGATACAAAAACAAGGAGTGGCTGATTGAAGCTGCGTATTCTGAGACTATAAGAACATTATCTTTGTATACCACATTTCTGCATTACATTGTGCTCTTTCGCAGAAACAAGCTAGAGCTCTTTTCTGCTTTTTTTACCAAGACTATGTATCAGTTTTATTATTTCATAGATTCTGCAGTTTATATCCACATACCTTCCTAGCCACTCCACTTTGCAGTCTCTTTATCTCTGATATAACGTGTCACATATAATAATACTAGATGATGTATCAATATCTTCAGAAACAAAAATCACAATATTTATTGGGCTCTAGAAGTTAAATAATGCTAACAGCTAAATATGGGAAGTTGAAACTAAACATACTGAGCTACAGAATTAAGTTTCTAGGAACACATGGCCAAGAACATCCAGGAGCTTTTGTTTGGTTTTCTTTCTTCTTACTTCTTAAATATTCTTTAATGTTGTTAAGTATATTTTTTCTGCATATTACACCATGATCTTGAGTGATCTACAGTTGTTAAGTTTCATGGAGAGACAATGTTAGGTATTAGAGATTCCTTCATCCATCAGAGAAAATAATAAGAACTAATGGCTGGATGTTAACATCAAGTAAATTCAAGTTCGAAATAAAGCACACCTCTTTACTATTGCTGTCGTTAACCATTGGAAGTAGTTAGAGAAATGATGCATTCTCCACCTCTTGATATTCCCAGATCAGTCCTGGATGTTTTTTTTTCTGAAAGGTATGATTCAGTGAAACCCATTTATTACTAATGTGACTGCAAGAGTAATTCGGTATATTGTTTAGCTTCAGTTATGTGCGAAGGCAGACTAAATGCCTCAGCGATTCCTCTTGATCGTGAAGTATTTTATTAGACAATCTGTTCAAATGGAATATAAATATTTCAAGAGTTGTGGTTCTATAGAAAACCATTTTATTTTTATTTTTATTTTTGAAAGTATGTTTCTCCTCTGAGGCAATGTTTTGCCATAAATATATTGTACCTTATACTGACAATAGTGTCTTGTTTTAGCTTTTCTCTCTTAAATTGGCTTCAAGTAGCCCTACAGTAAAACAGGGAGTTTGATTAAATTGTATCTATCTTTAATGACCCTGCTTTAGATGTTAGCATAATATATTTTATGATCTTTCCACATTTTGAATTGCTTGAATCTGAAGCAGCTCTGAACCACAGGCATGCAGTGGTATGGGAGGAGTCCACTTTAACATGATTTGTTAGGAATGTTGCTTTAATGCAGCTATAGAGCCACATGGCTCACAGTATAGTGAAGAAATCTTAAGGCTGTGTGCCAAGGCCATATAAACCATAGAACTTCTTGAGAAGTGGCTGAGGTTGGAAGGGACCCCTAGAGACCACATGATCCAAGCCCCTGCTTAAAGCAGGGTCAGCTACAGCAGGTTACTCAGGGACATGTCTAGTTTTGTTTTGAATATCTCCAGAGATGGAGAAACTTTGGAGCCATAACTCTCAACTTTCTAAGCTCAAAAAAGAATTTGGTGACTGTCTAAAATACCTCTCTGACAAATAATAGCAATAACATGGTTGTTTCCAGTCTTCCAAATTGTTTTGTGGGAATTGCTAGAAGCAGCCAAATCTGGCAAACTAGGGGGCCTGGGATACCCTCCTGTCCCTGCTCAGTGCATGTGGAGATGCTGCAGCTCCCTGTCCCCAGAAATGAGGTACCCTCAGTATGTGCACACAAGGCTGACACGACCGGGACCATACAGACTACCATGAAGAACAGTGCCTATACTGGCACGCACAAAAGCATGTGCAGCCCCCACAAAAACATGAATCTTGCAAACAGCCTGTTTCTCCCCTCTGTGATCAGTACAGACAAATCTGCCACCAGCTAACTGTTCACATGAAAATGGTTTTGTCATGTCTTCTCACTATTTTCCCAGTAGTCTTCCTCCCCAGTTCACCTTGGTTACCCTCCATCTTCAGTCCTTCCCTTAAGCATCTCATAAAATAAAGTGAACATTCCCACAGTTCACTTGAAACATCCCATAATAAATTTTATACACTCCACAAATCCTCTTGCCCCCTTCATCCCATAATAAGCCCTATGTCCTTGTAAGGAGCAATCCTGTCTTAGTTCAAAGGCCTGTGTTAACTCATCTCAGTGGTCTTCACACCAGGGACAACCATTTTCTCTTGATAGTTGTAGGAGCAGCTGATTCAGTGAGCGCTAATTTTCACTGATTAGATTTTCACTGATTATGTTGCAACAGTTCCTCCACTCATCACTGTTCCTCAGATCCTTGCTGGCTCTTTCTGTTTAATTTTATCCTTTCATTAGAGAGTGTACCAGAAAAGTTGTTCTTAAAGGAAGTAAATGTAGAACTTTTAAAAGAACAGAAATAAAATTTAATGTTTTTCTTTCACCAGCCTGCTCTACCTATTTAAGCGAGAAGTTACCCACTTTGAAAACTGAAATAATGATGTATCCCCAGCTTTTCATTCAGACCATAGGAAGGATAGTGTGGGGAGCACAGATGATTTCAGGTTTCCTCTAATCTGTACCATAGGAGCAACGACTGCTTTTAAATTCATGTCTCTATGTTCAGCATCACTGGATTTGTGCACTCAATTCCCTGATGGTCTTAACTTGATCAAATATATCAAAGCTGCATTTCTGTTCATGAAGACCACCTGATACAGTTTTATGCAAGCTTTCTGCAAGCATTGGAACGGGTGATATGTGATCTGGAATAATGTCTATATGAAAAAAAGTTAACTCTTCAAAATTTTGGAGTCCTCTTCAACTGTCAAAGTGAATTTTTCAAAGCTTTGTCTTGTACAACTGACTTATTTTACTTCCATCTTTGGAACTACTTAATATCAGATTGACTGTTTCATGGAACCATTAGTATGAGCTGTAGCTCTGGAGAGTGAAAGTGGGTAGGAGGAACAGGTGTAAGAAGTAGGTTCTCTTAGGGGGTGGGAGCAACTATAAAAAAAGCAACATTAAAAGCAGGTAATTTGTATTTAAAAATTAAATAAGTATACTTCATCTGCTTTCCATTAATTCTCAGGAACATCTTCCTCAATATATTGCTCAATGTTTAGTGCTTTATAGTTTGCAGATAAATTAATTCCTCCACTTCAAAGTAATGGGATGTTAAGAAGGACTTGAAAAGGCAGGTTATGTTCCACTTTAACCATTGAGTTGCCACTTACAGTTTTTTGATTAAACACATCTATAAATTTATTAAAGGTCACTCATTGACTGATGTCATTAATTTGTAATGGTACTCAGGAGCATGGCTCCTGAAATGTGATTTGTTTATTCATTATGGGTTATGACTTTTGAAATGTCCTCTGTTTGACCTTTATATTTGACGCTGGTAAAAAAAATGGTACAAGTTTGCCTCTCATCCTGGACCTGAAGCCTTCTACTTGGAAAATAAAGGTCATTAATTATAGTTGCTATATGTTAGTAAGGATAATATTCATAAATATGTTTCAATGAGTAAGTGGCTGATATTAGTGTCATTTTTTAAGTTAGAAGATGTTGATTAAGAGATTATAGAGTGACTCTCTTTTCTTGCTCTTTTGAAATTAATCCAATTTCACTGACTTCAGACTGTTTGTAATTGCTTATGGATAGTTTGATGTTTCATGAATCTAGAAGTTAGATCGCAGGACTGAAACACAGATAGGGAACTTCATTTTCTATAAATGCATTGTGTCATCATTATTGCTGTTATACAGGCAGAAACATATTACCATGATACTAATATATCTTGCGCATGAGTTTTACAGAGTTTAAGGTATGTAAAAATTACTTCATTTCATGTCTACTAGGTATTATAAACCATGTACTATACTTAAAATATGATGAAGTTTCAAGAATCCTTTTACTGCTTCAAATAATTCTCTTTGTTATAATAAGACAACCAGGCAAAGGCAAGCAAGTACCTTACAGATGCTATATGTAAAGTCAGATTGACTAAAAAGGTAGGCTGTAATAGCATATATGCTCCCAGTTTAAAAATAAAAAAAATTGCTTCTCAGTTGACGTAACACAATGCATTAACAAAAGTCCACATAAGTTAAAGGAAAGTGACTATTGTTTTAAAGCCTAGACAACCTTAACTGGGTTCCTATAATAACCACTAGTAGTATGTTAACATTACTGTTTTTATGGGGAGAAACAGCTGTGTTTTCTGTAAACCTGTTGCTTGTTCTGTTATACATATCAGAAGTCTATCTAGCTGTCTAACTAATATTAGTTTTCAGGGCTTAAAAATCTCTGCTATTTCATAAGAGAGACCAGGCTAAAAGGAGCCCTGATTGAGGAAATGGAAACTGAAAAGTCATAGTAAACATTTTGGAAATTTTCATTTTGATGAGTTACTGTGTGAAAAGCTTTTAGAGTTATCAGGCAGAAATTCCAGGCATTAGAGAGACAGTTTTTCAGAAAACTTAAATAAAAATTTATGATACGACTTTGTACCAAACAAAGACTTAGGTGAGATTTATAGGTACAACTTCATTTATAGGATCATTTCTCCAATATTCTATAGATAAACAATTAAAAAAATAACCTGATACTAGAGGAATGAGTATTTATGAATTTAATTGTCCACATTAAAATGAAAAAGAAGCATGCAATTGTTTTTGAGTGCAATACATAACTCTCAGTAAACCATTATTTTAAAAGGATTATAAAATACATTTTCTAAAGTGTTCATTTCTCTGATGCAAATGATGACTGAAAAGTTATATTAGTTGTCACTGAGAGAAAAGTAATTTTCAAAGGAAGTTTAATGTTCTTTTATAAGAAGCATGAACACTTCTAATTGTCTATGTTACTGTAACCTGACTTTGTGAATAATATGTGTGTGGAATTGATAAACAGATTAGTCATTTAAAATGTATCTCTACAGAAATAATAGGTTACCAGAATTTAACAGTTAAACAATTAGTACAGTTATAAAATGATTTATAATTATACTATCCTCACACTATCCTAAGAAAATAGGTACTTATTTACTATTGCTTATTTTTAAAATTACCTTTATTGAAATTTGTGAGTTTTGCTAAATTGCCCACATTCTAATGTCTAGCACCTAAATTTTCCACTGACACATAAATACTTAAATATTTGCCCCTAAAATCTTATTTGGACATGTAGATACCAAAGATGAGTGACTGCAAATATTCAAGTTTATAGATATAGACAAGTACTAAAGGCTGTTTATTGGAGTCTTCCTCTGATAACTGACCAGTGCTTATCATATTGATCTATACTGTAAAATTGTATTACTTTTTTTATGATCTGGCTGTTTTCAATATGGACATTGCTGAAATTGTAGCTACAAGTTCCTCTGGTAGGATGATGGTCCCTTCTTTCTGCCCTGGGTACCGGAGGTGATAACATTCTGCTACTTGATATTCACATATATCAGTGCTGTACAGAACTGTGTTATTGCACACTAGCATGCCAACCCAAGAAACACAGTAGTAAATAATACTTTTCACTATTGTATGCAGTGCTGTAAAGTTTTCAATGGGCTGTTTTCAGTCAGCGCAAAGGACAGCTACTGGAATTTGCAAGGGATGTTATTATATTTTGTGTGCATTGTACTTTTCCCATTTCTTCTAATATTCAGGAACAGGAAGAACTTTGACTTGTAGCTACATTCTCAGATAACCCCTCTCAGAGTGGGTATTTCACTGATGCACTGGTTTTCTTCCTGCCTAATTTTACATATATAGATACGTACGCAGACATAAAGAGCACATATATTAATAGATGTTCTTAGAGTTCTGCTGGGGTTGCCTGGTCCCATTCAAATAGTGATATCCTGAAATACAGCAGCATAAACATGTAGATCTGCAAATGAGGCTTCCTCTCTGAAATGATGGGTTATGACAAAAAATATAGGAAAGAATATTAGCAGAGCAGGCTTACTGAAAAGATTGGTGGTAGTGCTGATACTGGCTATGTTTGACATAGCATGGCAGACCTTCAGAAGCTCTGTTATAATAACATTTTAATTCAGTTTTAGACAGAAAATTATGAAAAGAAATAAAATAGCTGATCAGTCTATTTCTATATTTTTAATCTTCACCACTTACATTTAATGGTAAGAATAAAACATAAGAAACTGCTTTATCTAGGAAACAGTTTAGATATCTCAAATCTTCCTAATTTCCTTGTCAGGTCCTCAAATCTAAACGATGACATAAAAAATAATTTTAGGTTCTGTGTAACACACAAGCTATAGATTTCAAAGATTACCGCTGTTGCAAGGCTGTGAAAGAAGCAAATTTGTACAAGGAGTAACAAATGTTCAACAATGACGGTGGCCATGTCAGGAGTGTAGCTTTTGATCTCTTTGTATGCCAAGAGCTTTCTCAGTGTGAGACACTTGGTAGGCACCTATTTATCACTGAGTCCAAGTGATATTCAGGTGACAGGCCAATGAGGACCCCAGACGAACGTGTGTTCAAAGCATGCTGAAACCGTGAAAACAAGGTCCACACAGAATACGGTGTCATGATAGCTGCTTTTTTGTGTCAGATATCCTTTTCTAAGCTTTAAGTTAGAAATCAAAATCCCATAGATGCCCACTGATCTAGGTGTGCATGCATACTGAATCCTTTAGGCTTCATACTCAAAGTGCCCAAATGTGGTACAAGCAGTATTATTTTCACAGTTCCAAAAATTATAAGAAATGGTGTATTTCATTTCCACACCTGAAGGGTCTCTGTACTTGGTGAAGTCTTTTACTTGACCTATATGTCCAGCAAAGTAACAGATGCACTTTGTGCACAATTAACTTACTGGGTTATCAGAATCATATTTTTGAAGAAAGATTATTGTCTCTTGGTTTCCAGCACTTTCCAGCAGAAGTGATTTTGCATAAATAAGATTAAAACAAATATAGACTCTCAGTGCCTTGGTAGAAACAAACTTAAGATCCCCAAATTCTGGCTAACCACTTTTGTTAAGAGACTAGTAATCTCATTTGCACTAACATTATTAAAATGTCACTGCTCATCACTTTAGTTTAAATTACCAAATCCACATTCAAAAGGGGCAACCCAAAGTTATCATACCAGACTCAGCATAGTAAGCCTGATGCACGAAATCACTTCAGAATAAGAGACTGAGTTCCCCAGGTAAAAACAGGTCTAAATATGTACAATACTTGACTTTGGCAAGCAGAGCTAGTTTGTAATCTCCATTATTTTGGCAAGATAATTAGCAGGGGAATATAGTTTTAATCCAAATTCTTACTCACATGCTTTGGGGAGTAAGTACGGGCAAACTAGCATTACTGGAATATTCAAATCTTACAAAAAAAAAAATATCACAAACACAGCTTTCTGGGAAGGTAAGACTACCTTTTTGTAGTTAGCTTTTCTTCATTTTGTCCTAATTCACATACCATACTATTTACTGTTTACTGTGACTTAATCCTAGGAAACTTCAGTCTGAAAGAAAAATGTTAATTTTGAAATCCTTTATGTCTACAGACATGTTAATTGGTAGCTGCAGATGCTTTTTTAAAAAAAATTTTCTTTGATACTGTAGTGCACAACTTGTCTTCCTTTCTGGAATGAAAGTTAATCCTTTGTGTGAAATAACAATAGCAAATAGAAAGACAGGTAATTATTTCCAAAAACTTCAACTGATTTGTTTGAAACTGTACATCTATGGACTAAAATATCTCAAATTTAGACACTGCTTCTGAAAAATATAGATTTATAGTAAATCTATGCCCCTGAGGGCACTCAAAGCCTGAAGACCGAAAGTGATGTCCCACTTTAGCCATAACAATCTGCTAGAAATTATTTTGTAAGATATAGCAATTTTTTTTGGAATGTGCAAAGAATAAGTAGTGCCAGACATACCTTATGTGCAGTGCAGAATTCTTTATCAATTGCTTTAGTAGGAGAGAAGTTAATCCTTTGTGTAAAGACTCTCATTTATAAAAGTGAAATGGTTAAAATATTATAAAATACATGATTATTCTTATTTTTTTGGATTATTTAATTTGGCAGCTCTGTTATCTAGCAAATCCATATACAAAAGACAATTGACCAGAATATTAAATACAACCCCCAACTGGATAAGAGGAGCCCTCGACTCCATTGATGTTTTTCTATGACTACTGGAGCTAAAATAGATCTCAATTAGAGAACAAAAAGCTTTCTCAGGGTTTTCAGATGCTGACTTGTAATAGAATGTGAATTCAGTGAGGATTAAGGCCAATTTCTGCAAAGAGCTTTAGGAGTAGTAACAACATATCCTGAAATCTCACTTTCTCCTGGATTTAGCAGTCTGTGTGAAGCTGGAATTCACAGCTTCAAATCAGACTTAGGCAGATTAATTGTTCTTCTGGGTGCCAAGAAACTATTGGCATTTTTCCTCTAACGCCTGGTGCAAAGCAGCAGGCTGCGGTCCATGCTATGAAAAGCCCAGCTGATGAGGGCAGAGGGCAGAAATGGTGTGCACCCAGATTGCACCAGAGCGTCCTCAGATGGAGGAGCCCACACTGTGTCCACTGCCTCCTTGCAAGGGGATGAACTAAGCTACGGTGGTATCAGGTAGGGGATAGACTCTCCACCCTGGAGTATTTGTGCATTAGTCAATAGATACAGTGGAGAAACAGTGAAGTAAAACTTGGAACCCAGGTTTCCATTATAATGACCCAAAGGTTTTCCTCCCTGTGTTCACACAACTCTAGAATCCTCTGCTGTGTCATTATACAGCTTTTAGATGAGACCTGCAAAATGAACCCACTGACTGGAGCCAATAGCCTGGTGGGCTGAGTCAGTTCCTCTTGGCTACAGAGAAGAGATTTAACTCAGACTGTATTTAGGAGGTATGAGTCTGGGCTGAAAGACTTTAAGTAGTTTCTGGGAGACCTTGTGTTAGTGATAAAACTGGTATAGGCATTTATATTCTAAGCTTTAAAACTAGAGACACATTAAATGTTTATTGTATCAAGAAGAAGGGAAAATGAATCTGTAGCTATTAGTTAGTGTCTGCAGACATACACACACACACACAAAAAAAAAAGAATTATAAAAGTTAATATTTTTTTAAATAAAACCTTTATCCTGTTAAATTACAGGAATCTACATTAAACTCACATAGTGTGATTTATGCTTATGGCAACAAGGAAACTTGAGGCAGAAACTAGTTTTCTGCATTCACTGAACTTGCATTCATGTGAAAAAATCTAATGATTGTAATAGACCTACCTGTGGGAGTAAAATTTATTGCAGAGTATGAGATGTCCAAGAAGGTTTAACATATGCTATATAAGATTATACAGGTGTTATGCAATATAGGTTTGCTCTGTGAGGTGCTGTCCGCTTCCTCAATAGCTCCCTGGCTCCTTGGTTTCACTGAAGCTTGCAAAGATTTCAAGGTTTTGTAGAGTTTTAATTTCTGTGTGCTCAGTTCAGAAAAGAGTTAAAGGCTGCAAATTTACTCTTCTGTTAGTAGGTAAAAAAATATTTGCTGTACTTTTGAGTTAAAAAGAAGTGGGCTTGAATTCCTTTTTTTTTTTTTTTTTTTTCCCCGAGAAGTCTAGATCTAGCTATCTAGAGGTATCTGTTACACTTTGCAGAACGATACTTAATGCTTACATGATCCCTTCCAGTATCTCTGCTGTGATGGTAGTAATCTTTATTGCTGTTTTAAATACATGTACATCTTAAAGAGCCAGTTTATTGATTTCATCAGCCTTGAATATTAATGTTGACTGTAAGCTGAACCTTTGCCTGTCTGATGTGCGTATGGTAGTTTCACTATTCTAGAGGACCTTATGGAAGTAACAGTATTTGGCCCTTTCTATATTTAAAACATTTGAGCTTTTCTATGCTATGTACTTATTCATCTATCTTTGCTATATTTTGAATATGCTCAAAATAAATTCAGTTGATTATGATAGCTACAGTGCCACCGTTGTACAAATTGAATGGAAGTAACTCTATGAGCATAATTCTCATTTGCAAGCCAGTCATTTTTGCCTTAGACATATACAAACTATCAATATGATAACTGAAAATGTCACAGAATGTAATATGTAACTGGTATAATATTTAATGAGTATTTTTGTATAAAAATATATATGTTTTGTTTATTCTTATTTTTATATTTTTTCTAACAACAGAGTGTATGCAGAAAAATCTTTTGTTGAGCATATTACCTGTCCACAACCTGAAGCCAGGTATTTATTCATCTATTTTCCCATTGCTTGTTCCTCTTCAAGATGCACTGATCCCTCCCTTTCCCTGTCTTTGGCTTCTCCCTTAAACTTTTCATAATAACTCTTGTGCAATATTGAGAAGCTTTTCCTCTGCATCCCATCACAAATCCTGCACCTCTTTCAGTTTGAGAGGTGTCACCCCTGGCCTGAAGCTCCCCTGGGGCACCCCAGGTTGATGGGGAAGTGGGCAGGGGCTCATTTCTTTAATGAGGTTATTTAAGTTCCCCTGCCAGAACCTGTGCCTGACAGATCTGTGTGTGTGGGGAGGAGTCTTTTCTTCACATAATCTAACAGCATCCTTCTCACATTGGTATTCAATGGGACAACAACTTATTTTAAATAGCAGAACAGCAAAGAGATAAATGAAAAAAAACAGAGTAGAATCTGTATACTAAATTTTCCAGCAACAATGCATGTCAGTAGCTGAGCTTGAACATCCTCACCTCTCCACACTTTTTGGGGATAACAGCTCTCTTGGGACAGCTGACAGACCTGTGACCACAGCAGTGCTAATGGGTACCACTATAATTCAAAGGTAGTGTTCATAGGATATAATCTGTTGCGACACTATACCAAGTAGTACTTATTCCCTGCTCAGGAAAATGCTAGTTGCATCCCCTTCTCCATAATAATTTCAGTGTCTCTATATCTGAAGATAATTTGAAAAGTTTCTTCCTTAGTTTATACATTAAAAACTGTTTTATTGTAGGAATCTGAAAGTCAATTTGCAGCACAAAGGTATGAACATATTATGAAGTTTCTTAAAATAACAGAATTCTGTATGCACAGTGCCTGCTTAAAATAATCTGTGGTGAAACTGAAAGAGATATTTGAGAAAAAGCATTATTATTATGCTATGTATCTGCTAAACATTACACCTGGAATCCCCCAGTACCTACAAATATATCAACTTGGAACATTGTTATCTACATAACAAAAAACATTCAATATTACAAAATTATTAGCTAAGAAGATGAAAATACTGTTGTACAGGCTGTGTTTTTGTGCAGTCCCTTTGGAAAAGTTTTCAAACAGTTTTTGGTATAAATCCAGTTAGAGGATTTATGAGAAAGAACAAACAGGAATGAATACTGTTCAAACCTTTAAACTTGGTGATAATATTTTTCTGAAGAGTGGCAATAAAAGCATCATGACATATCATAAAAGGAATAAAAAGAAGCAGAAATATCCTATGTTTTTAAGACTAGGTCTTTTGGCTCCAAAAGACTGTTGTGCATCAGGCAAAGACAATGGTGATTAGCAAGAAGAAACTATAGATTATTTGATGTGATTTCTGGTGACTATCACCACAATCTTGTCACTAAAATTTAGGCCACCTTGTATGATTTTAAATGGTAGTACACTTCTGGATTTTCATGGAATAATATTTATTTACAATACTTCTATATTTTTATAGTAAGCAGTTAATGAAAGGGCAATGGCAATGACTTAAATAATCCCAAATAATCTTTTTTAAGCCTTCATAATATGCTGTATACAGGGTCGCTAGAATGTTTAGATGCTTTGTTGAGTGTAGAATACACTTGACTGCTAGTTTAATCAAGAGGGTGGATACTAGAGCATCTCATGCAAGTTTAAAGGTACAAACTAAATCTTCTGAATTTAGGAGCTGGCTTCTTAAATGGCCACTTCTGGAATCAGGCTGAGAAATTCATATAGCTTCTTCCTGGATGTAATGGCTTGAGAAGTGAAGCCAAGAGAAATACAAATTCAAACATACATTGTGAAGTTATGGGATTTTCTCTTTCTGTGGTCTATCAGTGCCTGAGCAGACAGCTTTAGGGGCTAGAATAGGTATAATATATTTTGACCAGACTTTTTCTTGATAAAACCTTAATCATAGAGTTGTCACATTTCAGTGGGTAGGATAATAAATGTTGGAACAGTTCTCTCTTTCTGACCAGCTCTCACCCAACATGGACAACTCTGGCTGGCACTCCAGAAAGCACAGCAAATTATTAAATAATGATAGAACTATTTTTTCTAATTCATATACTTCCATGTTTTAGAGGCACTTGTTCCTTGATCAGGTATCTAAACAGCTGTTATTCCATGGGTGTACCCTCAATATTTGGATGTGAAGTAGCAGTCCAGCTCTGAAGCTAATCTTTCAATCAGCTGCAGTTTGTACACATTTCTTTTGTTAAAAGGGAAGTTTTAGTGCACACAAATCAGTTGTCTGTTAGAGGAAATTAAACTGGGAGCTCTGCTCTAGCTTTGTACTTCATCACCATAAAGGTTAAAAAAATTGACCGATCCTCCATAACATATATATGGTGATGGTCGTTGTTCCAGGGGACCATATTAGAGCTAGTCTGAAGAAAAATCACAGACCATGCAGGGTGTGGATCCTGGGTCTCATCGCCAGCTGTTTTGATCTACTGATCTTCCTCCGTTGTGCTAAATTACATAATAGTATAAATTGGGTCAAAAAATATGTTGAGATATATAGAATAGAATATGCAGAAACATTGTATTTGTCTTAAAAACAATATTTTTGTTTTTAGAATATTACTCTAAATAATATATAAATATATGTATCTCTCAATATATAAACATGGAGATTAAGATACTGAAAGCAAAACACTGTGTGTGATCTTTCCTGACCTAATCCGTAGCTCCTTTGGCAGTTACAGAGATGATGGGCAGTCTTTGATGAATTTGTTCCTGTCTCACAGAGATAGAAAATCAATCCAATTCTCTATTTCTCAACTCTATGTGATAACAATTAATGGCACTGCCTTGTCAACAGTGTTCGCATGCAGGTCTTTTATATAGCAATCAGTATATATTGAATGGAAACCGTACACAAAAGAAGGTAGATAACAACTGCGTCAATATTTTAGGGTCAAGTGCATCAGGATTTGGTGTCAAATAAAGACCAAAAGTGAATATTAAGTTATTTTTTCCCTAGGAATATAGATGTGCTCTATTTGAATGTTGCATGAAGGTCCTGCTGATCTAGTAACATTTTATATGATCATCATGAAATTGTTCTTGGATATTAAAATGTAGGGTAGAGTACATGTTTTGAAGTTCAATTGCTGGGTATATGTGGCAAACAACCTACTGAACACTATCTATAAGCACATCCGCGATGAAGACACTACAGAAAGCAAGCTCTTTAATTTAGCTGCAAAGGTATAATGAGATCCAGGGATCTTATTTCAAGGTGAAGCTAGATAAATTCAAGGTTGAAAAAGAAAGTGCATATTTCTGAAAGTAAAACTAATTAATCTTTATAAAATCTTATCTAGAGAAGTTGTGGATTTTCACTGCCTGAAAACTTCAAATAAATCCAGTGTCTTATAAAAAGAGGTGTTCTAGCTAAAAAAAAAAAGAAAAAAAAAGGAAAAAAAAGAGGATATGAGCTTATATGGATTATAAGGAAGAAATTTATGTGGTGTGTGAATATAAGAGGCCAGCCTGGATGATTGTCATGGTTCCTAGGGCTCAAAGGCTATCAGCTCATCTGCTAGTAAGTTAATCAATGTTTGTGCTCTATAAAGAGGAGAAAAAAAATGTATTTATCATTTTGTTTCTCAGTAGAC
The DNA here is from genome assembly GCF_963082525.1 of Nesoenas mayeri. NCBI lineage: Eukaryota > Metazoa > Chordata > Aves > Columbiformes > Columbidae > Nesoenas > Nesoenas mayeri. The sequence continues at coordinate 57,621,051 of NC_137540.1, read as the reverse complement.
AAGGATTTAAAGTGATAGATGCTCTCAGTTTCAAATGATAGTGCTTTTGTAAGAAAATGTTCTGAATTAACAAAGTTGAGTTAAGAAGTGACAGATTGCTATAATGCTTTGAATTCATGAACAAACTGTCACCAAATATTTGATGGATTTTTCTGACATGGATAAGAGTATCAGGCTTTTATAAGAATTTGAATTAATGGACAAATACCACTTGATTATTTGGTTTGTTCTTGTCAGATAGGTGAGCATCTTTAGTGAATATCAGAAGTCTTGTTATAATGCCAGGAACTAATGACTAATTTATTGCAGTAAAATAATTACTATTATTATAGGTTTTTTATTACAGTGTTATCACTTATGCATTCATTCTGGAGTATCACCCAGGTTAATCAGGTTAAAATCGGTTATTAGATTAGGTTCTCATTGTCATGAAAAGGCAAAAGTATTACTGAGTTATTTATGTTACAGGATATTTTTGATTTAAGAAACAGACAAGATACCGATGGTGAACAACAGAATAAGAGTGTGGAAGGGAAATATAATTAAATACTTTTCTAATATAAAGAATATGTATACATATATAATATGCCATACATATATGAGTTATGCATATATAATATACCATTTAGAAACTTTGGAAACTGTGAAAAACTTTTTGGCATTTTAATGACTATCATTTTCAAGGTTGCTAACAATAAAATAAAGACATTCTGCAACAAATACACAGGTACTTGCAGTTTGGCTAGAAAATATTCTTTAGGCAAAGGCTAAGATTGGAAAAAGATTTTCAACTATATAAATATCCTTGACACAGTGTGTCATATAGTCATATATAGTTTATCAGAACACCAGGTATTAAATTCTGCAGAGGTCAATACCATACATTTGTACTACATATTGTATTACAAACATAGTTAGGCAATATGAAATATAAAACATAATTCTTGTTGGATTTTAAGTCTTTTTTATGGGATAAAAATGCATAATTTTTTTCTGAGATTTATAATTTTTTCACAACTGTTTGGCTACTTCAAAAGGATGTGATTGCTGGGGAAACTTAAAGCAAATTTTGACAAAGTCACCAAAGGCAAGATCTTGGAAAGAATTTAAGTACTTGAAGTCAAAGAGCAGCATATTTTGAAGTCTTAGTCTAAACCTGTGAGGTCCAGAGCTCCCACAGAGCTCTTTTTTATATTTGACAGGCCTGTAATCTGTAAGCACTTCAGTTCTTGACCTTAAAGTTGCCCAGATGCTTAAATCGCTGTTACTGCAGTTGTCAGAAGTATCTCAATCCTGGTAGTTCAGCAATTCAGCCCTAACTCAGGGATCCAGAAACTAGGCACCTACTGCCTTCTGCCTTTGTGGGTTATGATCTGCTAAGCTTCCTCAGACTTACTGATTACTAAGCATGTAGTGACAGCTGCTGCTTTCTTTTAAAGCATAGCTAGAGGATAAATCTCCTTTTTCACTTAGAGATTTGTTTATTTTAATACGATAGTGTGAACCCAGGTTAATTTCCTTCTTTCCTGAAAAAAACAAAAAAAAAACCCCAAAACAACAAAACAACAACAAAACCACCAAACCAAAAATCTTATGCTTCTTATCTCTTTAGACTCACTAACTTGGTTTAGACTCTGTGAACCTCAGGGCACATGTTTGTGAGCAAAAATAATTTTCATCTGAAATACCCAACTTATGTCTCTGAAGAATTCCTGAATCAAAGGAGGTAAAAAAATAAAAAGCAAGTTGACTTGTAATCCATACAGCTATCCCTAAGGAGGGAAGTTTTGTACATTTTATCCAATGATGACATGATGTCAAGCAAATGTGGGTATGGCGCTAGGACCATTTTCCATTCAGCCATGAATTTAGATGGGAAATTGCTGAATTTCTGGTGAACTTGGGTAAACTATCTACTACAAACAGCCATGCTATCAGAGGACTGCTAGGTTGCCAGCCTAACTTTTATCTAAAATAAGGACTTCAAAGGAAATTCTGACATCAATGGGATAAGTCCGTCTTCCATTCCTTGCAAAATGACAAACTACCATGAAGAAAGACATAATGAAGCACAGGTGTAATCTCCTTGTGTTTGCAGCCAGGCAACATGAATTTGTGTGAGAGTGTGAGTGAGCAGGTGAGTGAAGGAGAGGCAGAAGACATAATATGTATGAGTTTGGAAAGTAAAATCCTTGAGCAGCCTCTATACCAAAGGCCATTTAAGGAATTAAGTTACTATGTGTTTGGAGGAAAGGTATTTTAATGGTTTTGCAGGATAGGAAGATAAAGGATAGGCTACAACTTTTCAGCAACATACTTTTAGATCCCTTTTCGGGGGGAAGAAGAGTCTGGATGTCCACAGATCAGCAATGGGTTCATTTTTATTCAGCATTTTCATGGATGACCTTGGAATAAGAAATATGTAATTAAATATTCAAGTCTGCAGATGCTACTGAGGTCTTTCAGGCAGTGAAATGTGATGGTGAGAAACCCCAGGAGGACATCACAAAACTGAAGTATTGAGCAGAGAAATGCCAGATGATGCATTACATGAATAAATGGGAGGTAGTGCAACTTAAATCATGCTTACATAACAGTGAACTCAGAAGTATAAGTCACAATTCAGGAAGGAGATCTTGGACTCCTCACTGTCAGTTTTCTGAAATCATCAGCTCAGTGTGCACTATGTTCTCAAGAACAAACAAAACATTGGGCACCATCAGGAAAAATATTGAAACTAAACCAGAAACCAACATTTTGTTACTCTGAAAACCACTGATGCACTGGAGTACTTGAGGCAATGCTTTCCTTGCATCTCAAAAAAAAAAAAAAAAAAAAGATATAATGTAGTGAAAAACGATGCAGAGCAGGCAACTGAAATGGTTACAGGAATGAAATACTGTTTTACAATAAAAGTTCAAAATGCTTGAGCCTTTCTGATTGGGGAAGAAAAACCTGGAGAGAGAGATGGTAAATGTTGACAAAGTCATGAAGTTAGTAGATAAGGCAAATGCGCTGCATAAAAATTTATAAATTCACAAATTCATAAAATCTCACAGTACTAGAATAAGAAGACACTCACTGAAACTAGGAGGATGAGAGTTTAAGACAGATAAACAAAGCACTGCTTTACATAGTGGTTAGTGAGTTTTTGGTATGTGTTGCCACTGAAGATTATGGAGATAAATAATACCAAGCAGGTTCAAAAAAGGATTAAACAGATTCCTGGGAAACAGGTTGATAAATAACAGATACTAAAATCAGGGGTGTGCTCCCTGCAGTTCTGTGAATGTTGGGAGAAGATGAGGAGAATGGACAGCAGATAGTGGAAGGACTTGTGTGTGCTACCCGAATGGCATCTGCTGCTGCTGCTAGAGAGAAAATACAGGGCTATGTTACTGTTTATTAAGCTTCCTTAGGATGCCTGTTGCAATAGTGGCTCAACAGGGTTAATATGGTGGGTCCAGGGAAAAGGTAATGATGGATGACAGGAACCTGAAACACCTCATTTTCCATGATCAGTAAAGAATAACACTGTAAGAATAGTTTGATGTATATATACCATATTTATACTTATATTTATATTTTGATTCATTTAACTATATAAAATTCGAGAGATTTTATTAAAAAATTAGGCAAGCAGGCTAAATCGAAGTTCAAAAGAGATAGATACACTTTCCATCTGATGTGTACTCCAAAGTTTACATATAAGAAGAAAATAGTCTGAAGTAGATGGTTTAGTTGAAAATATATTTTTGTTATATATTTAATTAGTGAAGAAAAAACAAGCTTAATGCAGCTTCCTTGTATTTCTATTTATTTTTTGCATGGAGAATGTATATCAGTTAATTCTTAGGGAAATATTTAGATTTAGGAGGGTGATTCAAGCTGTCATCTGAAGTCGCCTCCATTTTAACATCAGTAACTTAGTCATCTCTGTAAATTTTCCACTTTTTCTTCCTAATTATCTCCATATGAAACTCAGGTCTCTCATTGATTTAATTCCTGCCTCTTCTCACCTTCATTTAAAGGGTTTTTTTGTTTGTTTGTTTGTTTGTTTGTTTTTTCTGACAAATCTATGACTCATTAAATTTGAAAGCATGAAATGCAAACTGTATATGTATAAAACATTTGTCTCCGTATTTTTTTTCCTACAGACTTCAAACTAAATTAATTGAAATTCACATTTTATGTGTTAAAAAGTACAACTGGATAGGAGGAATGTAAGAATATTTTTTTGACATCACAGCATGAAACAAATGTATTTTTATCTCAAACAATCGAGTGTGCTTATGATTATTTGCTGCCTAGCTGCAATTTGTTTTCAAAATGTCTTAACTTTATCTGGTCAAACTTAATGAGTGCAGTCAATTATAACAAAAAAGCTGAAGAAATACAGTTTAACATGGCATCTTTGTTTCAACAAACTTACTAACTTGACTTCATCTCTGGGCCCATACAATGAATCAGAGATTTCAAACAAGCAGTCTAGAAGAGGTTTGTTTTGAGAAGTCTTTTTGATAGCAGAATAGTGTTAGATCTTTTTTTAAAATACAAAAATGCTGTAAATGACTCCTGTAAAGGTAGAATCTATCTATCTATCTATCTATCTATCTATCTATCTATCTATCATCTATCTATCTATCTATCTATCTGTTTATTTATATATTTTTCATGTAAGATACTGTGGCCATATTGGGAAAAAGTCGTAGGTTAAATTGCTTGCTTTCACTGCAGAGGAAATATGCCGAGACTAAACATCACATAGGAGAAATAATGAATCAGGAGCAGCACATAATGAGAAGAAATACACACATTTTTGTAAGCAACAGGAAGCAAAAAGAAGGCTAGGGAAAATGTGGGCCTGCTGCTGAATGGGGCAGGAGGTCTGGTGACATGGAAAAACCAAGGTACTAAATACTGTGCCCTCCTCAGTCTTTACAAGCAGGACTGGCCTTCAGAAATCTAAGAGCCCAGAAACCAGGAGGAAAGGGTGAAGCATGAAAGATGTACTGCTGGTGGAAGAGGATCAGGCCAGGAAATACTTAAGCACACGGGACATACATGGGTCTTTGCACCCTGATGGGATGCACTCATGAGTGCTGAGGGTTCTGGCTCATGTCATTACAAGGCCACTCAATAATCTTTGATGAATGACTTGAAGAGGTGCCTGAGGACTGTAGGAAAGCAAATGTCACTCCTATCTTCAAGAAGGGCAAGAAGGAGGACCCAGGGAACTATGATGAAATAACTGGCTTGGTAGAAAAGGGGAGAGCAGTGAATATTGTCTATCTTGATTTCAGCAAGACTTTTGACATTTTCTCCCCTAAGATCGTTTTAGAGAACCTGATGAAATAGGAAATGGAAGAGCAGACAGTGAGGTAGGTGGATTGAGAACTGGCTGAATGACCAGGCTCAGAGGGTGAGTGATATGAACTCCAGATGGAGGCCAGTGAGTGGCAGTATACCCTGTTAGGGATCAGTACTGGCTCTAATCTTGTTCAACATCTTTATTAATGATTTGGATGACAGGGTAAAGTGTACCCTAAGCAAGTTTGCTGATGATACACAACTTGGAGGAGTGGCTAACACACCAGAGGATTGTGTTGCCATTCAGAGTAACCTTGATGGGCTGGAGAAACATGCTGACAGAAATCTTATGAAATTCAGCTAAGACAAAGGCCAAATCTTGCATCTGGGGAGAAAGAACCCCAAACAACAGTGTACTGGAAGGCATCTTTGCAGAGAAGGACCTGTGGGTCCTGGTGGACAGCAAGTTGAACATGAGCCAGCAAACGTGCTCTTGCAGCAAAGAAGGTTAATGGTATGCTGGGCTGCATTAGACAAAGTATTGACAACAAGTTGAAGGAGATGATCCAGCACCAGATTCAGCACTGGTGGAACCACATCTGGAGTACTGTGTCCAGTCTGGGCTAACCAGAATGAGAGTCAGATAGGACTACAGGAGAGAGCCTGGAGAAGGGCATCTAAGATGGTTAAGGGGCCAGAGCATCTGCCATATGAGGAAAAGCTGAGAGACCTGGGACTGTTTAGCCTGGAAAAGAGAAGGCTCAGGGGGAATCTTATCAGTGTATATGAAGAGAGGATATAAACAAGACAGAGCCAGACAGTTACAAGAGGCAATGAGCACAAACTGAAATATAGGAAATTCTGCTTAAACATGAAGAAAAAGCAAACTTACTGTGAGGGTGACTGAACTTGTGAACAGGTTGCACAGGGAGGCTTTCTCCTTGGAGATATTGAAAAGCTGTCTGGACATGGCCCTGATCAAATGGTTCTTGGTGAGGTTTCTTGGGCAGGTGGGTTGGCCATGATAATTGTCAGAGGCCCCTTACAGCCTCAACCGTTCTGTGATATTATAAATACATATTTGCATGTGAGTTTTCTGCAGAGACAAATTTAGTTAATCTGAGTTTCAGAAATAGCTTTGAACAAATCACCTGAACACTATTCTCCTTTGCATTTGGACACAAAATGTGGACACTGAATATTTTTAAAAGTGTCTTCCTCTTTCCTTAGTGAAGAGTATCCTGATTTGATGAAGGATTAATGTAATAATTGACTACCTTTTCCTCCATTAATTATTTTCCAGTTCCAGTTAATGCAGTAAGGGTGGTAAAAAGAGTACCTCAAATTACTATTAATGATAGTTCAGATATACACATGCAAACAGCTTAGGCAGGTGTTGGAGAAAACATGCTGTCATTCATTTTACTTTGTGAGTTTTATAAAGATTCAAGTTCTATATCTCCTCTATTTTAGTTTCACTCAAGTTTTCATCACTTTTCTGTCCCCCTGTACTGCATAAGGATCAATAAACAATTTGGAAAGTATTTTGCAATTTATTCATTGAGTATTTCATGTATATTGAAAGCATATTATATTCAGGAAAGGAAAGGCTGTATCAGTATTGATCCATATTTTGTAATGATATCCAGCCTATTAGGAAATCAAATAACACAGATTTTGTGAAACAGGATTCATCACAGAAGAAATAGTGCAAAAATGAAATCCTAATGAAGCATAAATCCAAACCTGTATGGTGTGAATTATTAAGAAAAAAAAAAAAGGTTTTTACATGTATGAACAAAAATCCAAAATGCATTTTATCTCCTTCTAGTTTAGGAAGAGATTACCTATTTTGTTCATGGATTAAACTGGTACAAAAGATTAAATTATGTGTCCAAAAAAGTTCCTTTAACCTTCATGGTTAGGACCACTATCCAGGGAGCATTTTATACTTGAAAATGAAGGGACATCCAATGATAAAAGAATTAAGATTATCCATAGAATATCTAAGTTTAATTTCTGTCTCTATCACAGACTTTTTGTGCAACTTGGAGAAATGCAATTGTTCTGTGCTACAATACCTCATCTCTAATCTTCAGAAGAAAGAATGTGTCTGCCTTGTCTGTAAAGGCTTTGAAGAAGAGACTGTCTCCTTGAAGGTATTTTCTAGCGTAAAGTACAATGGAATCTCTGATTTGTGTTAGGGCCTTTTTAGTGTTACTGTGATACAAATAAATAATAATTAGTAACAGATGTTTTGTCTGCTTTCTTTATAAAGAATAAGTCCATGAAAGAAAGCTAACTTTTCCCTGTAAGAGGAAAAGAACTTCAAAGGTCAAATTTCAGCTATTATTCTAATGAAAAATGAGATGCTTCTGAAGCTGTTGATAAAGAGTATAGTTTCATAAACTTCTCCTATTTCCTTTAAGCTGCATTAGAGTTCTTACTGTGATTTTAAAGTTTGAGCACACCAAAATGTTAGAAGCTCCCACAGCTTGCATTTTTTTCCCTTTAGCTGTACTGTGAACATGACATCAAAATCTTCCCCACAGCTTCCAACCGCCCTTATTGTTATAATAAATAAAAAAGAGGAAGATTTATGAAAATGTCTGTGAGACAATTATGTGAGAAATATCAACTAGTATTTATCAAAAATCATCTTTGTCAGCAACAGTGGCTTGCAGAAAGTCAAACTAAGGTGCATTGCATTTATGTTTATGTTGCTCTAATACATAGAGCTCACCTTTTTTAAGCAAGAAGTAAACTGAGATTGAATTAATTCCAATGGTCACACCATGTCTAAAGAATTCTTCCTGCCTGTAGAAGGAATAAAGAAGAGAAAAAACCAAAAATTACTGGTCCTAAGGACCTTTATTCAGTAGCACTGTACTAAGATTGCTATTTCATATATTCCTTAATGATTTATGCCACCTTTCATAATAAAATTTAGTATTTTTTGTTTATTTTTTGATAGAAATCACATCCAAAGCTGACCTGTTTCACATTGTTAGGCATTCTTTCTCATTTTTTGGCCAAGACAGTAGACATGAACATAACAAAGTATATTTAGTATTATACTGACATACTGACTGTGCCATAAAGCTAAATAATGCAGCTTGAGTAGATTTTTATATTCACAGCTCTGTTAGAGACATTGTATATGGAACTGGGGGAGAGGGAAGGATTAATAAAGTTGTGATATATCTTTTATTGACTGACTATGAAATAGTGCATTTCTGGATGACTACAGTAATATTTTCGAAGCTGAAATAAAACATATCACTAGTTACTGATTTAGACATTGAAGTTTTTATTTTTATTAGTAGGACAGAGTACATTTTTCAAGTGATGATGAGAACTGGGTATCATTTCAATCCTAGTTACAATTCTTACCATAACAATGCATTGCTATTGCACTACTCAGAATTTTAACTGTTCCTTTCCATAACGGTAGATTTATTAGAAATCTGAGTCTTCAATAATAAGAAAAAAATATTTTAAATCGCTCAACACTTTTTTAATAATGCTCTATTTTTTTCTAGTAAAAGAGTATTCAATCTTTTGTGATGGGAATCCAGTCAAATTTATACCAGCATTTTCAGATTAGTCTACTGTAAATGTTGTTCCAGGAACTGAAGGTAAAAGCTGCGACATGCTAGAGAACAGACTATCTTCAAGGCAAAAAAAGGGTAAACTAAAGAGTGTCTCCTGGCTTTCTGCCCAGCCTTATCTAAAAATGAAGCTAAACTTTAAAGTTATCATTGCCCCCTGACCATGCTAGAGCTGTTAGAGTTCAGTGTGAAAATGCCTTGTGATGAGAGTCTTTTTAGAACAGTGAAAAAAATATTGAAGAAAAAAAGATGAGGATTATTCCACAAACAACATCTGGGAGCTGGACCAAGACCTGACAGTCTAAGTTCTGTTCCTTCCTTTGACCAGCTAACTGTGCTTAATAAGTCATATAACCATTTTAATTATCAGCTGTTCTCTTTTTTATTTATTTAAAGTGAAAAATAATTGGATGAGGGATTGTTTTATAATGTGTTTGCTCAATGTCTTTGAAATAGGATCCAAGTTTTAGTGGAAGCTTCTCTCCCCTACTCCAAAGCAATAATCACAAGAACTTGCTGTGAAGCAGTTGTGCTGTGTTTCACAGACGAAAACTAAAGCAGCATTCATACCAACTTTGATTATCTGCTAAAACAATTAATGTATTTTTCCAAATTCTGAAAAAAAAAACCAACAAACAAAACACACACCAAAAAAAAGGGGAATTGAAAGTATTTTCTTGCAGACTTTTTAAAATTTCTTTAATAATTACACATAACATAGCTGGAAGTTTGCTATTGACTGAGGCACTTTGGTGACATGGATGACCAACAGCTTCAGGTTAACCACAGTTCCTTCTTGGTGTTTCCTGTAAGAGATGAATGGAGAAACCTAGGTCAGCCTAGTGAGCGATAGTGAATGTTTAATTTCTGAGGGGGGAAAAAAAAATATATATATATATATATATAATCCTTGTTCCCTTATGCATACATGGAAGATTCTAATTAATACCATTCTTTAAGGTGTAATTGTAGAACGGAAGTGTGTGCACTTTAGATGTTTCTAAGTTGGCTAGTTATTCCACTTTTTTGTGTTATTTGTACTTGCTGAATTGGTTAAAAAAGAATGATCAGCAAACATAACTGAACAAATTGCACTTCCCTTAACCGAACTGTATGAAAGGCCCCAGAGACAAATCAAACAAGCCTAGCATGGTCCCACAGGAACCTAGAAATTCGGCTGGCCTTTTTAAGACTGTCTTCTCTGGGGAACAAATCCCTGCAGCTGCTTTTAAAAATTGAGGATTAAAAGCATTTTTGTTGCTGAGAATGCACATTGGAGCATATGTAATGCTTTAATGTGCATTTTAAAGTGAAAATACAATACAGCTTTTCAGAACCTTTGGAAAAAATCACGGACTAGCTTCTGAGGTTGAATGAATTCAGAAAGGTACTTTCAGGCAGAGCTGACTGACACTCTGAATTTCCTTTCTGGAAGAAATTTTCATATTTCAATAAAGTTTTCATTTTGAATGAGAATGAATATAAGAACTTCTTCCATTTTCCATTCACCGGAAAATTAACTGGAAAAAAGGAAATGTTTTGTTCTCTTTTTTGAAATTATTTTTTATTTCCTGAGTAATTCTGTCAATTTCTACACTTAAAAGACTGTTCCTTGTGTTGTTGTTAGCTGTTAGAAGAACCCAATAAATTCTTCAGCAGGTGACACTTCTGATGAACAGTGCCAGGGAACAGCTTGATTCTGAGAAGGATTTTCCACAAAAGTGGAGGTGAACTCAGAAGAACCTAGGCATCCTGTTTCCTGGTATGCTCTCTAATGAGTGAGCAGTGGTGAAAAAGAGAGGTTGGCTGTCCTCCTTTACTTGATGTGTATCTTAAAAAAGGAGCTAAAAAAGTTCATTCTCATATGGACCAACTGTGTGTCCTGAGCCAAGTGCCTGTCCAGACACTTAAACCTTATGTTTCTTACTTTCTTTCTCTAGGTGGTCCCTTACTAAACATGGGAAAGTGGTGAATAGTTCCAGAGAGGCACTTATATCCCTTTTGTATTGTTATGGAAGAGACCTTCATTTAGGTCTCCTATATCCTTCTCGAATAGTCTTTGCCTATTGTTGTTTCATTGCACAGATGTTCTGAAACATTTTTCCTAATTCATATTCCTACCAGAGCTGGCCTGAATATAGATCAACAACATGAAATACACCATTTGATTCTGTAAAGTAGCAGTATTCTAGGATAAAATTTAAAATAATACTTTTTGGAATATATGAGAGCTGTGACTTCTGTTCTAACAAAAAATAGGGAATGTGAACATTATAAGTCTACTTTTGAAGCAGTAATCATAGTTAATGATGCAAATCATAACTCATTTTCATCAAAATGGTAGGGGTAACCTAGAAGGTAATCATGTATCACTCCTCAGAGAGTGAAGCAATATCGAATACAATATTCTATTTACTTAGCCGTATTGCCTGTATGGAGGTATATCAAATTTCCAATATATTTCAAGTGGGAGTTTGACGGTCATTGTCCACAATAAGCTATTAAACAAATAGTTATGTACCCTGCCCTGCATAGTCAGTCGTTGTAGAAAGCCATCTGCTGAGCCTACAGACTCTTCCCCTAGGCCTTTGGAGTGGCTGTAGGGAGCCTATTCAATGAATGTGGGTATCTGTCTGACTTACGTATGTAAGGCAAAACCATCACAGCTGCATGCTGTGATGAGACAGACTGTCTCCTTTTCCATTTCTTGTGTATCTTACATACCAATTTCCCTGGGATTCAGAATTTTGCAACTCAACTATGTGCTATAAAGGGTTTTCCTTCCAGTTAGTAATAAATATATTTCTCCAAAATTGTAATTTATTTTTGTATTGAGTAGTATGAGAATGAATAACATGTCATCATTATTATATTTTAACAACACAGCCTCCATCATGGGCTCATCTGCAGGCTACAGTCCCTCCAGAGAAGTACCTGCTCTCATATAGGACTTCTGTGGTCTGTAGTCCCTTCAAGGGGTGTACCTGCTCTGGCATGGGTCCTTCATGAGCTTCCGTCCCTTTGTGGGAGGTTGTGTGTGCTTGGTCCCTACTTCTCCTTCTGTGACCTTTGTGTTCTCTCTCTTGTTTCTCATTCTTTGTTCCCTCCTTCTCATTTTCTGCCCTTAATTGTGTTTTCAGAGAGCCACCACCAACGGGACTAGTGGGCTCAGCTTTGGCTTGTGGAGGACCTGTTCTGGAACTGGCCTGAACTGACTATGTCTGGCACAGGGCAGCCCCTGATCTTTTCTCACAGAAACCACCCTGGCAGCCCTCCTTGTGCTAAAACCTTGCTAACTACACCTAATACATTCCAAAAGGGCAAAAATCATTTGCATGAGCACTGGCTTCCACTGTCATCAGACATATCCTAAAGTACCCTATATGTCCCTCTGGAGACAGCAAGTATGTCACAGAACCTACAGGAGAACTGCTTAAGCAGCAGCTGTGGGTCAGGGCACTAGATGCCCATGTGTAGATAACTGAATTGCACTCCTGAAGTCCTTGACCAGTTCATTTAAATATTCTTTTATTAATTTGTAGAAATCAGGTGTTCCAATGTCTAATTCTGAATGTCTAGAAATTTCTGATATTTCTAGCCTAGGAAGATGTAAACTAACACAAGTTTTTCATACTGTGTAAGACCTTACAGCCCAACACCTTCCCTTTAAGCATAAGATATTTTTCTATTCTTTTTAGCCAAGGTCTTACACAGTATGAAACTATATGGAACTATAAATACAGAGCAGCACTTCAGACCTTGAAGACTAGAGCAATAGGATAGGAATAAGATTTAATAGCACAAAATAAGAAGTCACAGAGTTTGACCTTTTCATCTTACCCATCACTACCTGTCTAAAACTTAGAGGCCTACTTTAAGCTGTTTACCTGGGCTCCTTCAAATAATCTCAGAGAAATGCCTCTACAAGGACACTTCCTATCTTATCTAAGTTAGGTTGTACTGAGTTTTAGAGATGTCTTTCTCACTACATTGCTTTTGGAAGGAAACTAAATGTCTGCTTAGACTAGATCCCCATGAATCTCAGCTTCAGGCTTAATATGAATACTTGCTATATTCTTGTAGCTCTTCAGCTGGAAAGAGAGAAATCCATTAACAAGCACCATATCATGAGGAGCCATCAACATAATGCAGCTTCAGAGACTGTAGATTTGGTCTTTGGATACATCAAGCTTAATATTTCTGAGAAACAAAAGGAAAGGATGAGTATCCCTGTACAATTTTCTTGTGGAATATCTTTTAAGACCTTCACCATTAAAGTTCAAGAAATAGAAATGAATTGAAAGAGATAAAAAGAGTAATGAGGAAAAATAATTTAACAAGAAAAACCCACAGGAATGTTTTTTTATATGGAAGGTTGAGGATCAGAGATCCATGAATTTGCTCTGATCTGAGCCAATATGTGCACTAAACACAACTGTTCTGTGTGGCATAGCATGGGTAGCAAGTAGGGTTAAAAAACATAAAAGTTATATTAGTACAAGGCTGTGCCTCACAGCAAGGCTTGACTAGCTTGGACGAAACATGTCACTAGCTGCGGTGAGTGTCTTTTCTCTAAAATAAGTGTAGCAATAGCCAGTGGTAGCATGTCGATAGTAGCCAGTAGCAGCAATCTTAGTATAGGATGAATCAAAATATGCTGGGTTAGATTAGCCTTCAGAAAACAGGATAGAGCTTGTAACTGATTTTCAAATTTCTGAGACATTTTTAAAAATATTCAAAACTATTTTCAAAAATCTTCCTTTAGTGTCATGCTCACTGTTTACGTACATATTCTAGCACTTGCAGTAGATTAAAGGTGTTAGTACATGTATCAGTCCTGGACTAGTCCTGTTTAGAAGCAGAGCCACCCTCACAACATGAAGTCAGCTGGAGTGCTGTACTGGTATAGGTATGGGCAAAAGTTACTTATTTTCAAGCAGTTAAATGTTTTGGGTAGCACAGATTCTGTAGGAGTTCTTTAAAATATTGTAATTTCCATAATTTTGAAGATTCCCATTTTCCTTCAAAAAATGATATGCTTGCAGACATCTGATTATTCCAAAACCTTTCAGATTATTTCTGCCTGTCTAATTCACTAGAATTTTCCAGTTTATGATTTCGTTACACTAACAATATTAAAAATACAAGAAGTGTCACTTTGAATATTACCTGAGAAGGGAACAATAACATAATGACTCAAAAAAGTCCCAAGACAGTGTAAAATCACATCCTTCGCTGGGGCTAGAACTAGCTAGGATTTGGAAGGGGTCTTCTGATTACACTTACCAAAGATATGGCCCATAATTATTATCAAATCACTGTACTGTTATCTACAAGAATACATGAGAGAGCACATTTGTCTGGCTGACAGAAGTATGTTTCTTTAGAAAAGCCGTTTAAATAATAAGTTCCAGTAGCTTTGCATGCTTCTAGTAACCCATGGATGACATCTGAAAATTAAGTCTGACCTGAAAGTTGAGGGCGAGTACTCTTAAAATAGATCAGATTTATTGCAGAGGTGGGAAATGAGCAGTCTTGCCAACAAACAGAAGTATCTGTTTGACTCTGTCTTGTGTTAAGATGGTAGTTTGAACTTGCAGATTGGGGAGAAATAATAACATGTATTGGAAATACAGTATTTTGATGAATGCCATCTACTGGAAAAGAGCCAGTCATATTTGCTTTCTTTCTGTTTGTTGTCAGCATCTCAACACTCAACATGAACTCTACTATGGCAAAGTGTTGGAATAAGCTATTTCTAGTCTGTAAGGAATGCTTTTATCACATGTTATTATTGAAAATAACAGGTCTCAAATGTGAATGGTGTACAGTTTATTTTCTTTTTCACCAAAGTACAGATTTTTCTTAAGGTTAGAATGTGTGTGAACAGCTTTCTAGCACTACTTTAACCAAAAAAGACTGAAGATGAAATTGTTTTTGTAACAACTAAACAAATTCTGTCCATATGTGTACATATATTTACAATTAATGTCTTGAAAGAAGTGGGACAAAAATTTCTAATAAATAATAAATCTAAGTTTTGCAGGGATTAAATTATCTTTTAAAATAGTAAAGTAAAATTAACAATGTTGTAAGAAAAAAATCAGGGAAATATTTAGAAAATATTGCAAACTTATGCAAAATAAACTTTTAAAAAATACTGTTTAATGAAAAGGGAAAAATGTAAAACTTAGATTTATCATGTTTAATTGCCTAGACTAAAGTGAAAAAAAGCAAAAAAGCAAATGAGATAAAATTTGTACAAGCTAAGACTGTGTGTAAGTTTGAATGAAACATTTTGGGTTCACACAATTTCTTTTTCATTTTCTCCCAATTTTCTGATTATTTCTTTGTAAGTCTGTTTTCTGCTTTCCCCTTGCATTACAATGCCTCTTTCACCTCCTTGTAGACCAGATTGAACATTCCATAATTTCTTTTCTAAAGAAAATTTATTTTTTGAAAAAAAACATTCTTTACCAGTTTGGATGAACATTGTCTCTTGCATTTTACAACTGATCTATCATTGCTTAAAACATAAAAATGATTTAATAATGAAGGAGGAGCTATTTGGATATTTACTTCCCAGATTTGACTTTCTAGGCATTAGATGACTAGTCTAGTTGATTGAACTTCCATACTTTATACAGCAAGACATACATTCTAATCTGTACAACTATGGCAGTTGTTTCAAAGTGGGACGAATTTTTTTCTGAAAGAGGTTGTTTCTCTCTGTGCAGAAGTATGTTAGGATTGTTAGGTTCTCCTCAGTGCTAGTGTTTTCTTGAACATTTTATCTGATTATGATCAAGTCATGACACCAGGTCATGGCAACCTGAAAACCTTGGGCAAGCACTCCAGCTCTCATGGAGTATCTTCCAAGGCCAAGCCTCTCTCTCAGACTTAGAGCCTTTGATTGGACAAGAGCAATGCAGGTGCAGCAAGAAATCATATAATGTAGATGTAGGGTCCTCAGCACTATTTTTGTTTGCTTTCCTGATATATTCCTTTCACACTGAACTACTTGCTATTGCAAGCACAATCTAAGATAATAATATTATTCCACATATAAAGCTCAACAGTTTTGAGTTGCTGTTTTAAAAAACTGTCATAACTGCTAAACCAGCTAATCCCCAGATATACTTGGCTTTTAATTTGTGTTGATAATGAAAACAAAAGATGCTTCAATCACATATTAAAAAAAAAATAACCTGAAGGAGTGAAAATGTAGAAGTCATTTGCAGTAGAGTCTAAAGAACTGTATATTGTAGAGACAGGGTACTGCTGCATGTGAGAATCATTTAGGCCAAGTGCGTACATTTTTCTTAAGGCTTCACGTGGAAATAATTTTCAGAGTGAAAAAGAAAAAAAACCCCAGTATGACTCAGTTTTCCATGGAATATCATAAAAACACAGGGAAGGGAGAGATTTGGCAAGGCACAGCATAGAGCAGTTTAAACAGCAATTTGTGAGTATTCTGAGGTATCTTTGGTACTTCACCTAACTACGCAACGTATCCAACCATATTCCCTCTTTGTTTTGCCCCATACAGGAAAATTACCACAAAATATTAATTTTAACCGTTTGAATTTTAAAACAAAGGCAGGATTTCTCTATAAAACTTTTAGAGATTGCTAAAGAACTTACTGAGTCATGATACCAGAGAAACACAAACATTCAGCAAGACTAATTCCTATTCCTCCTCTGTAGCAGATGGTTGGAGATTACAGCACTAAAAATCCCACTACTGACCAGCAATGATGGCTAAAGACTGATGAAAATAGTAGAATATCAACTTTTGAAATTGGAACATCACAGCAGACTGTTGTCTTCACTGAGCTTGAAAAATTACTTCAGCCTCTTACTTGCAAAGTTAAGACATCAGACAATAAATCCAGTTCAGAGAATCTTGTCAATGGGAGAAAAGGTTTTGTCTTTCTCCAAAAATATGCTTGCAGGTCTTTCCATGTCTTGAGGGCTACTCTTTCTTCCTACAAATCTTCAGAAGTCAACACTGAATGAAGATAGACCAATACTTCTCATTTGCAGCTCCCCTGCCACAGCTTTTGTTGCTGTAGCATTCCATCCTTCTACATTGCACTCTCTAACTCATTGTTGTTTGACTGTGATATGAAATCACATAAACCAGAAGTACCTACAAGGGATTAAAAGGAACTATGAGGTGAAGAGTGAGAAGACTTGAAAAGGAATGTCTTGTCTGAACTTTATTCCTTTGTTTTGTACCATTCTTCTCCCCCTAGTGTCTTCTGCCTTCCAGAGAAATACATACCATCTGATCTTTTTGAGTCACTACCATACTCTAATAATTCCTTGACTTACTTCAAGATTCACCACATCCTCTCCCTTTGGAGCCTACATAAAAGCATTAGAAAGAGAGGATACATACAGTACAAGTAACTTTAGAGATTATCTAGAAAGCTATATTACTATATGACAGTCTTCTAAATCTTTGAAAGAGACTCACGTTAATGGTCATTTCAGTAAGAATTTTTAGAGATTCGCACAGTCTCCTTGGAACTAGAAATATATACACTTCATAGGAAACTCTTCTGGCACTTGAACATGTTATACGTGAGTACATATCAAGTAATTTCTATGTGCTGGCATCATACATTTGATTTCTTTTCTCAAGTAGGCAGCATACTAAGCCAAGCAGTCTAAATCCTAACTTAAAGTAACAACAAATTATTGACTCAGTGGTACGCTGTGTATTTTGTGACTTTACTTTTGCTATGTTATTGTCATCATGTCAATCCTATATTTTTCAGTACTATACTAATTTTTAAGAACTACAGACAAGCTACAGACAATCTGACATTAGTTGAGCCAGGGGAACTAATCTACAGTAGTATTTGATTATAATAATGGTTGTATCCCAAATAAGTGGTTTTGGAAATGTGTTATCTGTACTTCATATGAAACGAAGTTTATTTATTTGGCTTGAGGAATCCATCTCCTAATACAATTTGCAAGATATGCAGTTTCCTGATTACAGAGGAAGCTTCGGGCAACTACTTGTTTAATTCCAAATGTGAACATTAGATTGGATATTTTCAAAGTTGTTTTCTCTCCATCGTGTGCCACTACTTCTACCTGTCAACATTTTATCAACATGTTTTCAATAGGAAATTCATTTCATACTTGCTGCTGGAGTTTATTCTAACAGCTGAATAGCCTGAACATCTTCAACATGATAGGTCAGAAGGTGCCACAGTGTAGAGCTCTGATAAGGGAAAAAAGAAAACCTCCAAGAAAGTCAGTTTTGACTTGTTTCTTCTGGAATGTAGCAGCCAGCATTTTTTTCCTATCACTGTTTCCCAAGTGTTATAACTGGAAATGTAGTATTTATTTTTATAAAGGTCTTCCTTATTTCAGTCAGAGATTCCTATTTCTGTTTAAGGGGATACTACTAATGTATTTAATTTGAGAAACATGAATAGCTGGCATTCTGCAAAGTAGTCAACTGCTACAAATTATTCTAGATTTTACAGCCTGTTAAGAACCGTGCCTGTATAGCGGCCATACTTGCGAAACATATTCATGTTTTTAGGATGTAAAATCAAGGAGCTAATCTTGCAATCTTTACTTAGTCAAACTTCTTACTGAATTCAACACAAATATTTTCTTATTGAGCTATTTTGTACGTTTGTATATTACAAACAAAAAACCCAAACAACCAAAAACCAACCAACCAACCAACCAAAAACCTGAATCACAGATAAAAACTTGGAAGTGTCATCTTAGTTTAGAAATATTTAGAATAAGTACATATATCCTCCTCTTTACTTTGATTGTACTAGTGAAAAGCTAAACAGACAGTGATGTGAGGTGAAGAGATTCTTTAATAGGAAGGTGCAGAGCATTATATTCATCTCTCCTGGTTTTCAATGTATTCTTTAGAATACAGAGATTTGAATGGGATAATATATTTAAGCAACAGTATTCCCAAATTTTTATCTCATTTATTAAGCCTTTCTAGATCATTATCTATCGAAAGATACTATCCACTTCAGCATTTATTTTAACTAGTGTCCCTTTGACCAAAATTACATTTCTTTCAGTGCTTGTAAATGAGAGTAATAATTATAATACTAAAGTTTTAATATCATTGTCAAAATAAATAATTTTGCCATATTTGTTGAACAGTTCACTTGGTTGGGCAAAAGTCTTTGTGTAATACAAAAAGTTTCTACTGAATCAATTGAAACTTTTCAGTTATTATTAACCTGATTTATAATAGAAAATGTATGATAGCCAGAATAAAATAATGCCAATTTTAAATCTTAAAAAAACCCCTCTACTCCAAAATTCAAATGTATTTTGCAATTCTGAAATCTTCTTTAGAGATTTCCTTTTTAGTTAAAAATTTTTTTGACCAATGTACACCATGATTTTACTTTTCTTCCTCCTTTGACAACTCCATTTCCATGAGGAAAAAGCACTTCAAGCATCACAGAATCACAGAATGTTAGGGATTGGAAGGGAACCTTGAAAGATCATCTAGCCCAATCCCCCTGCCAGAGCAGGAACACTTAGATGAGGTTACACAGGAATGTGTCCAGGCGGGTTTTGAATGTGTCCAGAGTAGGAGACTCCACAACCCCATTGGGCAGCCTGTTCCAGTGTTCTGTCACCCTCACTGAGAAGAAGTTTCTTCTCAAATTTAAGTGGTACTTCTTGTGTTCCAGTTTGTACCCATTACCCCTTGTCCTACCACTGGTTGTTACCAAAAAGAGCCTGGCTCCATCCTCGTGACACTCACCCTTTATATATCTGTAAACATTAATGAGGTCACCCTTCAGTCTCCTCTTCTCCAAGCTAAAGAGACCCAGCTCCCTCAGCCTTTCCTCATAAGGGAGATGCTCCACTCCCTTAATCATCTTTGTTGCCCTGTGCTGGACTCTCTCCAGCAGTTCCCTGTCCTTCTTGAACTGAGCAGCCCAGGACTGGACACAATATTCCTGATGTGGTCTCACCAGGGCAGAGTAGAGGGGAAGGAGAACCTCTCTCGACCTCCTAACCACCCCCCTTCTAATACACCCCAGGATGCCATTGGCCTTCTTGGCCACAAGGGCACAGTGCTGGCTCATGGTCATCCTGCTGCACACCAGGAACCCCAGGTCCCTTTCCCGTACACTGCTCTCTAATAGGTCATTCCCCAACTTACACTGGAAACCGGGGTTGTTCCTACCCAGATGTAAGACTCTACACTTTCCCTTGTTATATTTCATTAAAATTTTCCCTGCCCAACTCTCCAGCCTGTCCAGGTCTCACTGGATGGCAGCACAGCCTTCTGGTGTGTCAGCCACTTCTCCCAGCTTGGTGTCATCAGCAAACTTGCTGATAGTACACTCTATTCCCTCATCCAAATAATTGGTGAATATATTGAATAATACTGGCCTCAATACTGACCCTTGAGGCACTGCATTAGATACAGGCCTCCAACTGGACTCTGCCCCATTGACCACGACTTTGGCTTCTTCCCTTCACCCAGTTTGTAGTCCACCTCACTATCCGATCGTCCAGACCAAACTTCTTCAGTTTAGCTGTAAGGATGCTGTGGGAGACTGTGAAAAATGCTTTACTGAAATCTAGATAGACCATGTCCACCACTCTGCCATCATCTGTCCACCTCGTTATGTCCTCATAAAAGGGGTTGGTCAAGCATGACTTCCCCTTGGTGAAGCCATGTTGACTGCCCCTAATGACCCTCTTATCCTTGATATGCTTTGAGGTGGCACCAAGGATAAGTTGTTCCATCACTTTCCCAGGGATGGAGGTGAGGCTGAATGGTCTATAGTTACTCGGGTCCTCCTTCTTGTCCTTTTTGAAGACTGGAGTGACATTCGCTTTCCTCCAGTCCTCAGGCACCTCTCCCATTTCCCAAGACTTGGCAAAGATGAGGGAGCGTGGTCCAGCAATGACCTCAGCCAGCTCCCTCAGCACCCGCGGGCGCATTCCATCTTGACCCATGGATTTATGGGTGTCCATATTGCCTAATTGCTCCCTAACCCAGTCCTCATCAACAGAAGCTAACTCTTCCATTGTCCTGACTTCCTCCGGGGCCTCAGCGGTACTGGGGTTCTCAGAACAGCCTCAGTTAGAGTAGACAAAGAAGACATTCAGTGACTCTGCCTTCTCTGTATTTTCTGTCACCAGTGCACCCACCTCGTTCATCAGTGGGCATACATTGTGTCTGGTGTTAGTTTTATCTGCCATGTATTTGAAAAAGCTCTTTTTGTTGTCCTTGTCCCCTCTCGTCAGGTTTAATTCTGAGGAGGCCTTAGCTTTCCTAGTTGCCTCCCTACGCCCTCTGACAACAGCCTTAGCTGTTGGATGTCTTCTAGCTTCCTTTTATATTTCCTGTGATTTGAAATAAATGTTTTCTCAGTTTATGACTGCAATTAATATAGAGAACAGTCAACAGACAGTAGGAAAAGAATGTTAACTTTAATTGACTATCTGAAGAACTTCAGAAGCCTGCATTTTTCCGAAAATATGATTTTTCAGTATTTCACCATCAGTTTGGAATTCCAGTTGGCAGAATTTTTTCAGATTTTTTTTGTTAAGGCTTCACTTTAATAGAGATTTTGAAAAGAATGCATTTTTCTGTCAACTGGAAACTCAAAAGTTTTTGGTCAGCTGTATTCTACAGAGGAATGAGGGAAGGTAGTCTCAGTCTCATCCAGATTCTGCCATGGAGAAGATTTTCTGCATCATTGCATTTTGTGCACAGGCCCTCTGGTCAAGCCTGTCAAGTTCCCTCTGGATGGCAACCCTTCCCTCCAGCATGTCGACCGCAGCACACGGCTTGGTGTCTTTGGCAAACCTGCTGAGGGTTCTCTTAGTCCTACTGTCCATGTCACTGACAAAGATGTTAAACAGCACTGTTTCCACTATTGACCCTTAAGGAAGGCCATTTGTCACTGGTCTCCACTTGGACTTCAAGCTGTTGACCGCAACATTTTGGGTGAGACCATCCAGCCAATTATTTATTCACTAAGTGGTCCCTTCAACAAATCCCTGTCTCTCCAATTTAGAGACAAGGATGTCATGTGGGTCAAATGTTTTGCAGAAGTCCAGGCAAATGATGTCAGTTGCTCTTCCCTTATTCACCGATGATATAACATTTAAAAAAAACCTTCATTAAGACTTTTGAGAGGCTTATTACTATGAAGTCTCCCTGCTGAAAGTCTATAGCCAAGGGGCAAGTTTGCAATAGGAGATTGACTCCTCCAGCTAGCTTAAAAACAGAGGTAAAACGTCTCTAAGGCAAGGTGTTTTAGAAGAAAGGCATCAGCTAATTAAACTTAATTGGGTTAGCCAGAGTAGTGTGATTAGCATAATTAATTTAGGCCTCTGAGTAGGCCTGAGGGGGGTGTGTTTTTGTTAGGGATCCTGTGAGGGAGGTGTTAGGGATTCTGAAGTGAGAAGAGTAGTTAATTCTCTAGGTCAAGTGTTAGACACTGTAAATGAGTGGGAAAGACAGTGTACAGAATTGCAGAGGATTTAGCATAGCTGAAGGCTATGTATTCTTTTGAAACTGGTATTAGTTAAAGCAAAAACAGATGGGTTAGTTAGAAGATTTTAATCCACCTGGTGGAAGGATGGGAAAGCAGCCTAGCCAGCTTGTTACACTTGCATTTGACAATGCTGGCATGTAAATATGAATACAGAGCTCAGTGAATAGTGGATAGGATTAAAGATAGACGCTATAGCAAAGTGGTAGAATCTTCCAGTTTGGGGAAGTTGAAATGACTTGGGGTCAGCTGTAAGAAAAGCTGTTGCCATTGCAAAAAGCAAAAGAAATACTGGTTTAAACTGTTTCTGAGAGCTTTGTGTACTGCATCCTTAGCTCATTGATAAAAGTCCTTAAGAAATAAAAGCTTGTAAACATTAAAGTTTGTTTCTCAAATGACAGAGATCAAATGATCACTTAATGGCACTCCCAGTTTTAGAAAGTGGACTTGTAAATATGCATATCCTATCTTTGATCGCAGTAGTACTTCAGTACTACTTCAAGTAGTACTTCAATGGAGTAGATTGTGTTGTTTATTCCTATGTTAAATTATTATCTCATAGTTTTATTTGGCCTAAAAGAGTAGCTTATCTGAACTGTCTTCAGACTTCAAGGCTTAGTTTTAAAGTTTTGCAAATCTATTTATTATTTGCTAAGCACTTAATTTTCAACATCACTGTGAATGATGCAATGGTTGAATGAGCCTTTGTCGTCCTCTGTTTTGAACCAATAAATGTTTGGAGTGCCAGGCAGATAATCTTTTCCTATTTGGCTGAGAAAGTAAGGTATCTTCATTGTTAAACCTACCCCACAGCTGCCTGATGAGATCTATAATTGGAAATCCTCAAGGGGAAAAAAATTGTTCTGTAGTGCATTGTGCTTTGCCTACATAGTCCTCCGGGTTCCTTTTATTAATCTCAGATCTATGTTTTAAATTGCTGTTGTTTCAGCTGCAAGATAGAAGTGAAACATAAGAATTTTACCCTGAAAAAACTTATAGTAAGTCTGTATGCATATTTACAACTATAGAATAGTGTTAAAAAACAGATGTGAGGATTTTTCTTTACCTGAATGACCACTGATATATGAAAATAATGAAGGACATCTGGCATACAATTTGGTGAGCAAGAATTCCCCTGAGACATTATGATTTTTGACTAAATATGATAAAGTGTTTTCTGCAATAAGGAAATATAGTGATGAAATATTAAAAATATCTAACGTATCCAAATCAATTATGCAAATTGAAATACTGTTTTTTGTAACAGAAGTTTGGATTGCTTTTTATTTAAATTTAATTTTGTCTAGAATTTTTTTTGCTGACTTTTCATGTCCATCCAAACTATTTAATTAAGGGGAAGTTTCATGTCACAAATAAGGATCAATATTTTAGTTAATGGTTCAGAGGAGAATCTCAAAATTTGTGAAGGCAATTATAAATTAAGCTGGTTATATTGTAATATCATGTTAGTCTTTGGAAAACTTCTTGGTTTCATTGTCATTTGAAATGTTATGAAAACAATTTTACAATGCATTATTTTTTCTAGTGCTATCTGGACTTGGATGACAGGAAAAGACATGAAAATCACAATCAAAGCAAAGCTTATATACTAGAACCAAGGCAAATAAATAAATCCCAAAGTTTTCCTTTTTTAATCTTTAAAAAGGTTTATGTTTAGGTCAATTCTTGCCTGGTTCTGCTTCAGAGCCATTCAGATGAGATTTTACAAAAGAAAGGAAAGAGAAACATTTTTAAATTGCTTTGAGAAAAGTTAGCCACTCAACATGAATAAACTATGGATTGTTACACCACAAATATATATCTGACATGTTGAAAAATGTTTTAATGAAGTAGCAAAGGTCTGCTAGAGAGTGAGTTGAAAAGAAACATGTAGCAGTGTGGTACACTTTGAAAAGACAGATGCGTTCTTTTCTTCTTTTATATTTAGAGAAGAATTGTAACAGTAGTGTTTCATGTCTTTGTTTTAAGCTCTGTGGCAACTCTGTATTGTTCAAAATACATACTCCAAATCTCAAGTTTGGCACCTGCATTATGTGAGGTATAATTGCATTTACTCTATGAAATTAGAATTTAAATTTGTGGTGCTGAAGCAGGATAGTGGTGTGTGTGGTATTTATTTATTTATTTATTTATTTATTTTTCTCCTGGGAGATAGTGTTCAGAAGTCTGTTGTGCTCAGAAAATTTGCCGTGACAATGCTTCATAATAGAACCAATTATCAGGAATGCTGTTACACGTAGCCTTCCAGACCCCAATTTAAACAGAAGTGAGCGACAATTCCTTCTATGAAACAATCTCTATAAATCAGCCATATGTGAAGACCTACATGTTTATTGAGGATAAAGCAAGAAATATGAAATTCTGTTAAATAAATATGTGTTTTGAAGGTGTTCTGATTAACTTTCAAATTAAAGGGAAATATCAGATATTAACAGCACCTTTCAAAACTGTTTTCCATGTGTCTTTAATAGGTATCAGAAGTATTTAAATCTTTAACATTTAATTTTAAAAAACAAAGATCCCCCCTCCAAATGCTAGAAAATATATGCTGTCTACTTTCAGCACACTAAGGGACACTGCAACTGATTCTGCTGTGTTTGACATGGGCAGTGGTAAATTAAAGCCTTGTGAAGACTTATTTATGTGCTTTAAATATGAAATGTGGAATAAGTTTTAAGTAGGTCTAGCTTTCTAAAACACATTAAACGTTCCAGTTGTTTAAAGCAGAAACAAGTGTCAGAAAACTCTTTACCTACTCTGCATACTGCTTTTTTTGGGCTGTGCTGGTTTTTAGTTTATAAGTCTCAGTTTGTGCAACTCTATAGTTTTCCATCAATATGGAAGCAATAATTTTTGTTTTTTCTTGCTCACCTACTTAAAAGGTGTCATTGCTGCTGTCTAACACTGCCAAAGTGCAGAAGTGCCTCAAGATTTTGAAATAACACTTGCTAACTTAGAAAAGGAGTGGCTTGGGATATAATCATCAGCCCTCTCAAGATTCCTGGAATCTCAAATTCACACATTGCTGATTCAATAAATTCTTCTTCTGAAGCAGACACTATTTCCAAGAAACTCACTCTTTTTGTGGTTTTGTATTGTTGTCATTCTGAGAAATATTCAGAATGAAGACACTGCTTTCAATTACCATTTCCTTGATGAGGAGCAGGGAGAGAAGCAATAAAATTTACAAGATTTTTCAGTTACCTAGAAATAAATTTTCTTCTCCATGTATTTAAGGCAACATGCTGCTCTGTGCAGGCTTCCCACTTAGCTTTTATTCTGTTTTAACTTGGATGTAGTTTCATTTTAGAAGTGCCATATGTATATAATAATTTTTAAAATATTTGGATAGAAAGTGCTTACACCACAAGGGTGTGACCTGAAGCTCGTTAAAACAAGAGGGAAACTGTCCATAGTCTACCATCTGGGCTTTAACTAGGTCCTGATTATTTTTCTTTTTTCTCCTTTAAAAAAAATCAGAAGCTGTTCTGAAGATAAGAATGTTGAAGAATGACTGAAAAATTATTAGGGTTTTCAGACTCCAAAATGGTAGAGGTATGAGTTCTGCCTTTGAAATCATCACAGGTTCAAATGGATAGTGCCAGGCTTTCTTTCTGAGTGCAAAATAAATACATATCTAGATTGTGTTTTGTTTTCTTGCCAACCCCTTGTGACAATGACCAGATCATTCTCCCTCCCCATACATCTGACCTTTTTGCATTTATTACTTTTAAATGAATCTTACTGCAAACCCAAACATTGCATTTGAAACTAATAAACTATTAGAATATTGCTGTATAATGTGTTATCACAGTTTAACAAGAGGCAAAGCATTCTGTATTTGTCAGAATTCATCAAAGGACTGAATTGTGCAGAAGTTAATACGGTGATCATTCTCAGGTGAGTATTTGAAATGACATGCTCTTCTTCTCCTCCAGTACATAGTCCACACAGGTCACAAGAGGCATGCTGTGCACTGAATTCCTTCCCTGCCTTGCCTTAGTGAGACGATTTCTTTTCACATTAGCTGCTGGGCACTTTCCAGCTGTTACTAATTCTCTTATCCATACCTGCTTCTAACAACTTTGTTGTCCTACTTGGTCTTGAGTGGCCTCCTGACTACTCTTTTTTTTAGCTTTTTATTTTTTATTACTACTTGAACCACTGTTTTTCTTTTTATGCCTTCAAAATTTTATTCTAGGGACATAAACTGTGCTCAGTGCAGCAGAAAACCTTTGCCCTGATTGCCCTGAAGAGCAACAAATAACACCTAGGTATTTCAACTATTAGCCTTTAAACCAGGGCCAAAAAGGAATAGACAAAGGCAGTTTAGCTGGAGACTGGAAGGATATTTGGAGGAAAGGACCTCTGTGCTTGTCCTGCCTATACGCTTCTCTGTGTCACCACTCTGGCTACCCTGAACTAGGTTGCTGGGTTGAATAGCCCTTGGTATTAACCACTAAGCCATTTCTGTGTGTTTACATCTTTTAACTGGACAAGTGAATTCTACAAAAATGTGAGAGGTATGTAGCATGAATCCATTAGTTCCATGAATTCCATTAGTTCTGTCAGAATTCATTTAGTGCTGATTTCAACCATACAGTCTTCTGCAGAGGAATTTTCTGCTTTCTCTCACCCCATTGCTGGCACTTCTCCAAAATATTTGATTAGAGGTTATGTCTGCAGTCAGTGCCTATCATAATGAGATACTATTTTGCAGGGTGTTTCTTGTATCCTCCCTTCATTAATTTGTATTTTATGCTATTATTTCAATTGGGGGTACTTACAACTGGCAAGTTTGCAGGATTTTACTCCTCTATGTCATTTTCACTTCTCAATCCTAATTATAATTTTAAGCCATCTGTATTTGAAGATAATCATGAAGAATACAAACTGCTAATTACACCTTTTTATTGTATTTTCACTTGTGTTTTTTTGATTTTAGGTGAGTGGGTACTGCATACAGGGATGCTTTCATTCAAAGTTTTTTGTCTGATGAGTGAAGGAAGCACCTAATATCTTGAAAACTCAGTTTTATTTTCCCCATAGTATTTTTACCTATACAACAAAACCAAATCCTTTAGCTGATGGGACATTGTGCTGAGGAGACTATGACAACTTCTTTTGTATTTACACCAGCACCTTTGATCAAATCAAAACTTCTGGACTTATTGAGCTTGTCTGAGCAGCTCAACATTGCATTTTCTAGGGAAGTTTCCTTCAAAATCTCATAAAAATAGAAATTCATAAGAGAGAGAACATTACAGTAGTGATACTGAATGGGAAAGAATCGCTTGGCCAGCAGTCCAAAGATTGGAATGGGTATTTTTACAATATCTTAGATGAAACTCATCAATTTACATTGAGTGCAGCAGGAAAACTGCAACTGCAGCAAAAACAAGAAAGTCAACACATTACAATAATGCATTCCAGAGCTCACTGTCAGTTTCTCAGCTGGACCGCAGATGTTGTTGTATGGCTTGGTCATTCTGAGATATGGGTTTTACTTTATACATGAAGTGAAATTTGGGAATAAATCTGCAAAGGAATTTTAGCTATAAGTGGTATTTTTCACGTGTAAGCAATGGTGTGCATGCAAGCAATTTCAAAACTGATATAGAAAATTATGGTCATTTATGTAACATCTTATTTAGAAAGAGAGTATGTGATGTGGACTAGTTCAGTGTGCTAAATATCTAAAAGCAGATAGTTTCTTAGAACATTGTACAGATATATGTGTTGTATTATACTGCTGCAAAGGCATAATTATTTATGCTGAATTGGTAGGAGTATATCCCATTCTTCAAACATAGGCAGCCCTTTAATTTGAACAGTTAAAAAACCATACTGAATATAACTTTATTATTTGTGTTACAATGATAGCTTTTCTTTCTCTAAAAACTAAACAGAAATAATACAATGAGGACGGTAGCCAATAAATTCAGAAAAATATTATTATTCTACAGACATGATTTCTGAGACAGATAACAACATATTGTGCTAGTGTTAGGGTCCATATTGAACAGTGATGGTTAAAATTCAAAAGAAAAAGTCTTGAAAAAAACGTTGGAGTAACTTCAAATTTTGGAAATTTATTTTAAAATTATAAACTCAATATATTTAGCTTTGAAATACAGTGACCAACCTGATAATGTTGTGTGAATGACCACATAAAGAGATTTCTGATGGTAAAGGAATGGTAAACATGCACCAAACTCTTATATTTTTTTAAACAACAGACCTGGAAACTTAGTAGTTAGTCTGCCATTTAAATTAGGAGTGGGTGTCTTTTTGAAACACACATGTTGACTGACTTTACCAGCTGGACTTAGCAGAAAGAGAATTAGCTGGAGAATACGCATTAACTATGTCCATAACTTTGATTAACTATGTCCATGACTTTGATTGCTGTGAACTTAATGATCAGGAATAGCTTAAAGCACACACAAATATTTACCAGAAGAAAATTTGAGTCTGCAGGGCTTCAGACATTCTTGCCATTATTGGGTAAATATCTGGCTGAGTAGTATCCAGCATCACATCATAAATCCAGCCCTCTGAATGGAAGAATCTACTAAGCGAAATGTGGATCCCTGTCACGTCCCACCCAGAGATATGGATAATGAGATAGGTGACTCAGGTTCATGGGTCCCCTTGGTTGGAAAACAATATACATAATACTTAGGGTCCATCAGCAAAAGGCTTTTATTTTGCATCTTGGCCCAACTGGCAAATGATTTGGTGGCAGAAGAGTTTATGTGATTTAAGTTGAGTTGGTAAACATAAAAAGTTTGCGGCACATGTGGGACTGTAAATCTTATGTTACTATATTAGTTATAAAAAGGAAAGCAAAAGAAGTATACAGAAGAAAGAAAAGAGAGAGAGAAATTTCATCATCCTTATGTCTCCGCTTTGTGTATGATGGGGTTTGTAGCCTCCGATCCAGCGATGTGGAGCATCTTGTTCAGTTCCTGAGGTGATACTGGTGGATGGAGTGGTCCTTAGGATAGTGGGTGCATGTCCATGCTTGTGCAGGTGGGCTTCATATAGTCCTCCGAATTGCCTGCTTTTGCAATCTTTGGTCACTTGTGCAGGTGTCACTGGGGGATGATTGTGAAAGATGGAAAAGTCTCGAAGGGTCTCGGACCACCTTGAAGCGACTCGAGTGGTCTCAGGTCTTTTCCCTTAGGTGAGCCAATCAGAAGATCGAGCAACATGTCCCCCAACTCCTGTATCAGCCAGATGGCCTTTGTCTGTGGCTTGTTAGTTTGTCCTTGATATGTAAATCACAATTCAGCTCATCAGGAATGTCCATGTCTCCTGCTACTGGATGAACTGGTTTTGTCACAGTGTTTGAGACATTATCTTTTTCAGTCTCTGACAATCCCAAGAAGGACTTGCAATCCAACTGTATGGACCATGGGGTTTTGAACGTATGCACCCTTGGCAAGATGAAATATAGACACACTTAGAGATAGTTCAGATACTGGAATCATGTATAGTGCTTTAAATCTGTGTTTCATTAACTTGCTAATTTGGGAATCAACTGAGAAATCATCTTTTAGATAGAAGGTTACACTTTCTGTGTAATTTCTGTTCTTTTCCTGAAACCACTATCTACTGGCTTTGTCTGGGTATTTGCGTTTTCTGTATTTGTTTTCCGTGTGTGAAATGGGAGCAATAGTTACTTCCTGAACTGGAAAGTTGTTGAGAAGTCTCAAGTCATGGGGTTCTGAATGAAGGGAAACAAAACTGAATGAACAGAAATTAATCCAAAACGGAATGAGAGCAGACCTCAATCTGCTTGCAGGAAAAGGGAAGAGACATGCAGAGACTTGAATGATTTTATGCAAGTAACATAAAATAATAGATATTTTCACCTGAAATTTTTTTAGTATGCATCTTCCATGTAATACTGGAGACCTCAAAGAGCATTCAAAAAGTACCCATCTGTATTTAAATTAGAGGGGAAAAAAAAGGAAAAGCATTCACTTTCAAAATATACTATAAGAGGGATTGATATTTTCTATTTTTAGACAAATACAGCTTCTTAATCTAACTGGAAACATTATAGGAATCAGAGTGGAAAACTAGGGTTGCACCATATTCATGCATGTTAATGTACATATATACTACCATGTGAAATTCCCTGAGAAACAGAATTCCTTATTCATAACGCCTTCTTTCTGTTAGCTTTTCTGTCCTGTCTTTTATCACCAGAACAGAACATCAAATGAGGTTAGGACCTATCAAGATGATGTACTGAAAAGTTTATATATGAACATCTCATGAGCAGTAAAAAGCTGTATTTGATCTTGTGGCATTCTATGTACTTTTTCTGAGCTTCTAGGTATCCCTAATTTCTATAGAAGTCGAACAGGGGATGTTATCAACGTGAGCTGAGATACAGACTGCAAAGACATTCAGGGAACAAGAAGCTCATACTGTAACATTCTCAAGTCTTACAGTGAAGATAGATATTTAAAAACATTGATTAATGAGAAATTAGTAATTGCTCTAAGGAAAAACATGAAATATTTAACATCATCAAGTCCTGAGCATGGATCGTAGTCAACGTATTTAGTAGAAGCAAAACAATCACATTGTGAAAGCAAATAAAAGCATTCTCTCAGGCAAAGCTGTAAACATAACTAAATAAAAACAGCATGAGAAGTAGGCAATTGATTTTTCAAACGATATTTTGTAAAATTTGAAACCCATATTGCCTTAGAGGAATCATAAATACTGTTGGAAGATAATACAGCATTACAGTTATAAAATATGCTATATTTTTACCCTTTGATATTATTCCACATAGAACTTCATACAAATATAGGGATAGAAATGGCTGAAATACTTTTCTTTAAATAATTCAAATATTTCCTAGAACTAACTAGAAAATAACAGCTTTCTACTGTGGGAAATTCTGGTATTTAAAACTGTGCTTTTGTTCTGTATGCTAATGAAAAATATTTTTTTGAAGTGTGAAATTCCAGAATACTTCAAAGCGGAAATATCAAAATTAACTTTTAGAAAACATTGACATATTTCTTTTTGTGATAGTAAAAGTATATATTTTTAAAGGTCAAATTAGTTTTATATCAAAACATTTGCTTTTCTTGGAAATTCTACAAATACAGGAAGAAGACTTGTCCTATCATTATGACATGAGATTGTGGTGGACATATCAAAAATGTCTACTGAGAAACACATGTATTTGTTGCTTTTGCAGTTTCTATCAAGAAACTGGAGAAGATACATTACAGATTTCCAGGTCATGAATGTATTTGGCCAGCAAGTCCTAAACTTTGTTTCAGAAATGGTATATGTAGGTTTATGAAATGTACACAAATATACAATATAAACATGGAGCTTACAAATACTGCAATACTACAAATAGGTTTTCAAATCCAATTAAGAATTCAGGTCTTTTATTTAACATGATTAATGATTATAAAGATTGAAAAAATAAATAATTAATTGAAATATTTATTAAAAAGTTGTTTCCAATAGAATATTGGAAATTTCAAGATGGTATTTGTAAGTAAATGCATACATCAGCATTCTGCAAAAGATCTGAAGAAAAAAAATTAAAATAAATCAAAATTATGTCCACTGTGTGAGAAAAGTAGCAACCAGATTGTGAGCTAACATTACAGACATATATGAAAAGTCTTAAATGTTCATAAATTAGGCTATGCCAGAGCTGTACCAAGAGGGAGAGTAATACACATTTTCTACAACCTGCTTTTCATTCTGAAGATTCTGCAATCTGAGTGTCAGATAAGCAATGTAAGTATATTAAACCTGAATGTTCAGTTCTTAAATTGGGTTAATTTCTCTCTCTCTCTCTTTTTTTTTTTTTTTTTTAATTAATATGTGAATTATAAACAGAGTGGCTTGCTGTGGTTGATGGAAGAAATGTGTAATAAAGTATTGAACTAAGAGTAAGAAAGCATTTGCATGAACAGCTGAAGGGGAAAAGGAGAAAAGCCACTGAGATGACAAGTAGCTTTTCCATACATATTTGGGTTAGGCATAGTCAATTCTATTTTGTCCACTGGTGAATGGTATTAAAACATGAATCTATAAGAGAAAATGTTTGGTATAAATTGAAAGAAACTGACATATCTGTATTATCTGTATTGTCTGATAAGGAGTGGAAAAATAAAAGATGGCCATAAATCACACCTGAGTCATAACAGAATATATCATTTAAAGTATGCAGGAACTAAAAATAGTGTACACTGATACCAGAGCATGTCACAGTACATGAAAGGGACAAATAGAGACTCCAGTCTTGTGAACAAAAAACAATCATTTGGAGAGCAGATAAAAGAAATAAGATCTATAACTAATTACAACATGAGGAATGATCTTTCTACTTTAGTTATCTGAATGCACAGGAATGCACAACTGCTTACTGACAGGTATGGTGCTGTGTATTTCTTGTGCTTTTGCTGATTATGGAGGCTTTTAACTACTTGATCTATACATGTTATTCAGCATCTGTTGAAGACTCTGTATTAGCTATAGTGGCATTTTGCATAAATTTAGAAGACATAAACATTCCCAGGCTGTAATTAATGTTATTGGACAAAGCAGATGGCTCTAATAACACTAATAAAGGGCCTGTGTGATGGGATCCTCCTAAAAAGAGATAATTATTGCAGACTTTTAAAGCTATATTAACACCGTAATTAAATTTGTAAATGAGGATGCTTTTTAACAAATAACAGTTAATTAAAACAATTACATACTAGAATCCGTTAAACTTTTGAGAGTTTCCAAAAGTTAAATGTGAACAAGGATCTGTATGAGACAATAATATTTCATCATAGTATTTGGAATAAGTAGCAGCACTCACTGTTTAATGAGTATAAAAGCAGTTGTTTTCTTTGTTTTTGACTGATAAGTGGTTGACTGAAGATGAACTTATTACCCTTGTATGGATGGATGCTATAGAAATGAATACTATCTCGTTCCTATTTCACTATTTTTTTTTCACCTTGCATAAAAATGGCTGTTTAAAACAATAGAGAGAATAATCTTAAGTAACACAAGTTTTGGCAAATAAGCCTAATATTCAAGATTAATCTACTTTCTTGAGAAAAATATCAGGTAGCTCTTGGTGGTTAGGAACTGAACTCTCATCCCAGACTTATACATGACATGCCTGTTAACATGCAAAATGCATCCACATTTGACATATTTGAACTGAAAAACAGTAACAAACTTTTTCTGTTGCCCCAGGCTATAATTATTTTGTTTTCTCTTCCTTTATGTGCAGACTGTTTCTTGTTCTAGCTATGCCATTTAACTTTGTTATGGTAGGGAACAGAAGGAAAAACTCATATCTTGAGCCGTGATCTCAGCTGGAAAGCAGACACTAACAGCTGTGAGACTACTGTGAGATGTCCCCCTTGCCTAAGCAACGCCTGACTATGAAAGAGCTT
Organism: Nesoenas mayeri; assembly: GCF_963082525.1. Taxonomy (NCBI): domain Eukaryota; kingdom Metazoa; phylum Chordata; class Aves; order Columbiformes; family Columbidae; genus Nesoenas; species Nesoenas mayeri. The sequence continues at coordinate 57,587,115 of NC_137540.1, read as the reverse complement.
CTTGACTTCATGTCTGTGCAATGTTGAAGCCTAAGCTTCCAGCTGTTTGCTCTGAATGGAGTTGTGGAGAGTGTTATCTATGCAGACTTCCTTGTTTAGTTATTAAATTGGCTCTTTCTGTAATAAAGACACCTGAAGAGTGAGCATTTTCTTCCAGCAAAAACTATGAAAAGGCTAAATGAAGCTATTCAACTTTACAGTAGAATGAGGCAAAAAAGAAGCAGCTCTCCCTTTTAGCACCAGTCTCAGCTTTAAGGTGGTGACCAACAGCTGAAAAGAGCATAGCAAGTACCAATAGGCTCTCAGGACAGCTAGATACCTGTTTACATGACAATCTTACCTGCTCCATCCAAGTGAAAACCATTGTAATTTAATAATTAGTTTACTCAGATCAGGAAGAATGATTTATGTTTTGATTTGGTTTGTTTGTTTTGTGTTTTGTTTTGTTGTTGTTTTTGCTTTGTGGGTTTTTTTTTTAACTATAGAATATTAAGGCAAAAGTAAAAATTAATTTTTTACTAGTTGCTTCAAATTCACTTTAGCAGAAACATTCAACATTCAGAAATTGATACAGTTTTTCAAAACAGCTGTGAGAAATTCCTAATTGTGACTTGCATGGTAGATAATGTGAATTTATTTTCTGAAGTTGACATTTTTCCTTTGGAAAATTCACAACTAACTTGTTTATGCATGTGGCTGTGTATGGGCATGCTCACAGGTGCATATATGTTCTTACTCTTTGAATTATGAAATAAGAAGAAATGAGAAAAAAATCTTCATCTGAAAATGCAGAACACAGCATCAATAATCCAGACCTTTTAGGAAAAAGCTTCATATACTTTTAGTTTTATGAAGTCTAGAAATTGATCTCAGTTGTACTGAGGGTATTTCTAAGATCATTCCACTGATACTGGAGCTATTCTGTCTTTATAGTAATGAGAATGAGACAAGTTTTCTCTCTAGACTCTTGCTCTGAAGTTATTAATTTCTAGAACTAAAACTGTATGACATTTACCACTGTTCAGAAATCACTGTGAAGTGGTTACTGAGCATCTTCATCATTATTCATTTGTGTTTGTCATCTGCACTTTCTTGCATTCAGCATGTTTTTGTGTTTTTTAGTTTCCTTACTACTTGTGAAATTTTAATTGAATGTATTATCCAGTATTCATCAATTCGTTAATCCCATGTCCTGTTGTTATTGGAAATGAGCAATCTCTAATGCCACCTTCTTGCATATTCATACAGGTCATATTTGTAATCGAGTTCAGTATTTCTACAAACAGCTAGTGTTAGGAAGTATATTTTCTAAATACTAATGAATGTAATATAGTCTGAATACTGATAGCCTGGAACAAAACTGAGTGTCTTCTCCTCTGTAGTTTTCATTCTCTAGTGTTAATACCATTATATTCCTATCAGCTTTTTTTTTAAAGGAACTGAAGCTGGAAAAAACAATAGCACATTAGCTAACTTTACTGCCTGGACATATGGTAAGCCATAGGATCATTAACAATAACGCATTAGCCTCAATGATGTTTTCTGAAGGCTTACAGGGATTTAATCTGTTGTTCCATATTAAAGATACACGTATTGTTTCCTGTTACCTTACAGATCATACTGAGCCTTTAAAAATCACACTTACCCAAGTTTTATTCATCTGAAGATTTACATGGAACAGCTGAACACCATAAGTGAATCACTTCTGTAAAAATTTTCTTGATTCATCCACTAGAATTATTTTCCCTTCCATAAGGCAGAGGCCACTCATTCACCTTGAAACCAGGGAATGTAACTGTGCTCAGATCTAGCTACAGGGTGTTTCCATAATGAGATTTGTATGAATACATATCCGTGAGGAATGTTGGGTTATCTTGTGGTAGTCATTCCAAAGAAACAATTTCAGGATTGATTCAGTGGTTTAACAGTATACCTTACTCTAAGCATTAAATCGGGAAACAGTTTTGCTGGAACTCCAGTGTGAACTCGAGTCAAAGGGCCTGTGACCTGTGGATGAGTCCACATGGGAGAAGGACAGCCCAAAGTGTGTGTGGCTGTGGTGATGACTCTGCTGCAGCTAGTGTACCTCTGAAGGGATTGTGGCCCAAGGATAAGTCCCCACACTGGAGAAGGTACACCTCAAAGCACCCATGCTGCAGCAGGTACACCTGGAAGCATCAGTGGCAGTGCATGAGGTCATGCTGGAGCACATCAAAGTGTGTGGCCATGGATAAGCCCATGAGAGAGTGTTAACCTAGGAAGTGGAACCTGACTTCTTATTCACTCTTTCAGCCTCAAAGATCTTGGTTCACCATTCAATAAGACTGGGAGCCACAGTGTTTGCATGTGAGTGTGACAGGTAGAGTCTCTCATTTCACTACCTGAACCAGAGGCTTACATCCTGACAATGGATATTGAGGCACTTGTAGACTGTATGATACAAAACCAACATTGTGTTAGCAGATTGTTTCCCTGAAGAAGTATAAGAGCAATTCCCAAGCTAAGTAGCTATTCATTTGCTATTTGCTTACTTCATTTGTATTTTTCTGCTTTCTTGCTTGTTGTTGGCTTCTATTGGCTTAATTATCATGACTTTTCACAGGATACATACTGTCCCACTCTTTCCTTTTCTTCTCCTTCCTTTCTCTCTTTCTCTCTTTCTCTCTTTCTCTCTTTCTCTCTTTCTCTCTCTCTTTCTCTCTTTCTCTCTTTCTCTCTTTCTCTCTCTCTTTCTCTCTTTCTTTCCTTTCTCTCTTTCTTTCCTTTCTCTCTTTCTCTCTTTCTTTCCTTTCTCTCTCTCTTTCTTTCTTTCCTTTCTCTCTCTCTCTCTTACTTTCTTTCCTTTCTCTCTTTCTCTCTTTCCTTTCTCTCTCTCTCTCTTACTTTCTCTCTTTCTCTCTTTCTCTCTTTCTTCCCTTTCTTCCCTTTCTTTCCTTTCTTCATCTTCTTTTCCCTTTGTCTCTCTTGCTCTTCTCTGACCTTTTAGGAAGCCTAGAAATCTACCTCAGGCAGACTGGTCATGTTCTGGTGCTACGTATCTGAACTCTAGGTGTGGTCATGAATAAAGTAAAAAATTGTAGTCTTCCTTTAGTTCATTTTAAGGCACTTTTAGCAACTATCAAGTTTTACTGCTCCTGGAGGTTGATATAAATATTGGATTAACCTCTATTAACATCTGCTTCTTTTTGCCAATACATCAGAATAAAAATATGTGGTTTGCCACAGGGTTTCTTTCTGCTTTTTTGTCTTGCACTATCAAATACTGTCTCTCACTGTCTTACTTTAGGCATGCTTACAGCTATTTCACATTTGTGTAACAACAAATGTAGGCCATTGTGTACTGTTTTGTATTTCTCTCTTAAATATAGATCTAATGAACTAAACTTTGGTGCTTAGGAGAGTCACATTAGCTTGTTCCACTTTTTTTCAGGTCTGGTCCCAATTTCAAAGTTCATAGTGTAGAAAGAAATTACCCTGCGGAAAGTTTCTTTCAGTTTGTGAGATAATAATTGTTCAGTAATTATTATAACTCATTAACCTGTTTTGAAAGCATTTAGATTCCTATTGCTCACTTGGTGTAAGTAGCTATAAAGTCTTTTTCCAGTAACAATATTTTGAGCTAATAATTTTCATGGGTTCAGGAGAAGATTATGTCAAAGCTTTCATAACAATTAGTGTCACATACCAAGCTTATGCATATACATGTATTAGGATTTTGACATTGTAATGGCTGCATTTCTTTCATGACAGTTGCAATTAATGGGTGCAAACTAAATTTTTGAGAGAATGAGAGTTGAAACTACAGCTAAATGAATTATAATAAGCCTAAGCAGAATACCACAAAAAAAAATATACAATGTAATTAAGAATTATGGTTGCTTGGCTGGCTCTAGGTGATTGTTTCTTCCCCAGGCAGAAGTATGCAAAGCTTTTTGCCACTTAACTTTTTATTTCAGAACATCAGTCATTTTTCCCAAATATCTGTTACAGCTTTCAGGTATCCATAAGAGTAATATTTTTTAAGGATTTCCACTTCTTTTTCCAAAATGTTGCCTGGACAGGCTAGAGAGTTGAGCAGGGAAAAAAATTAATGAAATATAACAAGGAAAAGTGTAGACTCTTGCATTTGGACAGGAACAACCCCAGGTTCCAGTACAAATTGTGGAATGACATATTAGAGAGCAGTGTAGGGGAAAGGGACCTGGGGGTCCTGGTGGACAACAGGATGACCATGAGCCAGCACTGTGCCCTTGGGGTGAAGAAGGCCCATGGCATCCTGGGGTGTATTAGAAGGGATGTGGTTAGTAGGTCAAGAGAGGTTCTCCTTCCCCTCTACTCTGACCTGGTGAGACCACATCTGGAATATTGTGTCCAGTTCTGGGCCCTTCAGTTCAAGAAGGACAGGGAGCTGTTGGAGAGAGTCCAGCACAGGGCAACAAAGATGATTAAGGGAGTGGAGCATCTCCTTTATGAGGAAGGTCTGCGGGAGCTGGGTCTCTTTAGCTTGGAGAAGAGGAGACTGAGGGGTGACCTCATTAATGTTTACAAATATATGAAGGATGGAGTCAGGCTCTTCTCAGTGACAACCAATGATAGGACAAGGGGTAATGGGTTCAAACTGGAATACAAGAAGTTCCACTTAAATTTGAGAAGAAACTTCTTCTCAGTGAGGGTAACAAAACACTGGAACAGGCTGCCCAGGGGGGTTGTGGAATCTCCTACTCTGGACACATTCAAGACCTGTCTGAACACATTTCTGTGTAGCCTCATCTAAGTATTCCTGCTCCAGCAGGGGGATTGGACTAGATGATCTTTCGAGGTCCCTTCCAATCCCTAACACTCTGTGATGATTCTGTGATTCTCTGAGCCAAAGAGGTTCTGAAATGCTTTGTACAAGATGAAGTGGAATACAGTTTTCCTTGTTAAAACATAGTAAGATTCATAATAATATTCAGCAAATGCTGTCTTGTAGTTCCTTAAAAACAAACAAAGCTCTTTCATGGTGGAAGAATCTGAAATAGACTATCTGACACCTGCTTTATTTGTTTAAATCGCTTTCTTTTTCATGATGCAAGAAATGTTTTCTATCATTACTCGAGTAGAATGATGGTGGAATATAATGTAAAATGCAAAAAGGTAAGATATAATATGTGATATTACATTGGATGTGTTGCAGTGTGTGCACCACAATGTTTTAGTCTTTTCAATAAAATTTGATATACAGTACAAGTACGCTACTCTCTATAGCTCTTTATTTTGTTATCTAAAAGTCAGAGAAGTTAATTCTAAATGCACAGTTGGTTAAAGTAAACCAAAGTATCTGCTCAAATGGTCACTGAAGGTAACTCTTGTCATTACTGACTGGCCTTGAACCCAGTAATAAAACTGCAGTCTTAAAACCCAGTAGAATTGCCACCAACCTGTAACTTGTGAGGTTGTTCACATCTACGTGTACCAGTAAGCAGTTACATTTATATTTCAAATGTGTAAGTAACCATTTTGCAGAAACGCAGTAAATACTGTGTGGCCATTGCAGTTCCCCCCCACCCTCCATCCCGAGAACTGGTGTGGCAGTTGCACATCCCCCTCTGAGAACTGGAGCCTTCAATGGGGCGGTTAATGGCTCTTTTGTGGGACCCAGAGTGGGTTGACAGGGCCGTTAGGAGAGGAGGGACCCAGAGAAGCTGAGAAGCCTCTGCAATGCCCACAGCCAGATCTCCTCAAACTATAAAATGGGGTTTGCACCAAAGATCCCCTTTGTGTGGTCTTCTGTGAGCAACGGGTCTGTGCCAGAGCCCTTCCCTTAGACTGGAAAGCTGTATAAGGAAACTTCCTGGGACTGGAAGTGCCTCATCTCCTCTTTTGGGTGAGTGATAATTTACCAAATATATCCTTGAATAATTCCTTGCCTAACCAGGGGAGTGTGAGTCCTTGCCTAACCCAGGCGGGAGTGTACCCTGGAGTCAGAGGGCTCTGGTGTGTTTCTTGTGAGTGTGTGCATGCACACTGTGGATCCTAATTATTCTCATTTTGCTGCATCCCAATAATCTCCTCAATGGATATCCAAACCTGTATTTTATGTTGTCAGAGTGCTAACTAATTGTATAAACCCTGTGTTGGTTGGTTTATTTGCTGCACTTTTCTAGCCAAAATAAGGTCTGTTTTGGAACTTGTTGTCTGCCTAAAACTGACTTTGGGGTGCCTCCTTGACAGACTGCTTCCACAGAAATTTTGGCATGTTAACAAGACCCTGAGTTTCATCTGGTTATATGATAGTTGTAATGATCCATTTAATCACAGCTTCAAAAGCCTTGAATTCTTTTGAAAAGTGGAATAGTATGAACCAGTTCAGCGTTAGTAGATCAGGCTTGCAGGAGACATTTGTGCTGTGTTTGCTTTCCTGGTGTGAAGGTTGTTAGGTCTGAAAGTTTCTGAGATTACCTTGTAATTTTACCAGGTTGTTCTTTGAAACTCTTCATCACCCCACACTACGCTTGCAAAATTCTGCAGCCTAATGTGCAGTGGGCTTGTCAGAAAAACACTGGCTGATATCATATTCCTTCCTACTCTATAATTTACTGATATATATGCTTCATACTCTAAAAGCAACTAAACCTTTGTTGCAGCACAGACTGTTTCTATTATACAGTTTAGAGACTGACTTGTTCATGTGCTCTAAAGCATTCAGTTCCTTTGAAAGTTCACAGACCTAATAAGGACATTAAGTGGGTTTTGGTTTTTTGAATTTGAGGTTATTTGACCTCATGCTGTGTATCAAGCATTGTTAGGCTTGACGTTCCTGAAAACCTTCCTACCTTTTCTTGAAGTAGACAGTTATACAACTGAATGGAGTTGAATCCATAAATTTGATTGTGTTCCACATGTGTCTGGTGATCAGCATTTGACCCTCAAGAGCACCCTTGAGTGGTGTTCATGTAAAGTATGGGTGCTTACAGTTGAGCATATCTGATGAACAATTTTGATGCTGCACATGCACGTAATTCTTTCTGTATGCCAAAGTAAGAGGAGAGTTCAAAGAGGCAGGTAGTAGCTATTAACCATGACCTATGTTTAGCCAACAACACATTAAATCCTGCTCTTGGCAGAAGATGAGGAAGGGCAAAGAAATAAATATGCCACAGTCGAAGACATTTTTAAGATTTTTAAGTTAGGAAAGATACAAGTTGTATACAGCATGTGGTCAGTTGATCCTGGCTAGATGGCAGATGCCCATCAAGCTGCTTTATCACTCCCCATCCTCAGCTGACAAGAGAGAGGAATGGATATCTTTAATCTCAAGATTATTACTAGCTCAATTGAACTCCTGAGTCATAAAGATAATTTAATGTATGTGATATACTGAAAACATCCAACATGAATGAATTAAAGAATATTAAAAATGTAATCAATTACTGAAAGAGGAAATCTTTACGTTTTGTAAAGAATAAGGTTTAACACAGCAAAATACAATATATGGAAATGATAACATAACACTGGCGTATAGGAGAAGAGTTTTATTAAAGCTATTAAAGTTCCATCTCCCCTCACTGCAGTGAAAAGAATCAAAACCACAACCTCCTTTCACCTAGGAAAAAAAAGAAAAGACTGAAAACCATACTCGGATCTATGGAATAGAAAGTTGATGGACAGGTAAAAGAGGAGTTGGAAGCTAAAAGAAAAGAATATATTAAGTATCAAGAGACTGCAGAGGAGAGTGTGAAGGACATACTGAAAAGGAAATGTTTCTGTGCCAATACTTTGTGACTATAACAAAAATAAATATCTGACTTTTCAGGATGAAGAGCTCACATCAAAAATTAGTTTGTTTCGCTTGCATGTTTGAAAGATGCAATTATGTATTTCTGTTTCTTAACTTATCCTAGGTTTGCCTGCCTCCCTGAGAAAGAAATAACCATTGTATAACCCAGAATGGAACATAATGAGTCGTATTATCTTAAGAATTTGTAGTCCTCAAATCACTGAAAGATAGTATGGAAAAGGTTTTAGAAATTACCATATACCTGAATGAGAGAGAGAAGGAAGAAACATGCTCTATTTACAATTGTGGGATTTTTCACTTGGTTGTTCCTGGAAGGGTGCTGTTCTGTTGTGTGCTGTATACTGAGGAGGTCATTTCTCTATATATCCTCATGCCCTGGTTTTGATTAGAACAGGACCAATACTTCTTTCAGTAATTTTTCCTTTCACTTGAGTTTTCCTTTCAGTGGAGTTTCTTCTAAGTAACTGCACTTTCTGCAGTTGGTTATATGTTTTTCAGGCAGTGTCTGTTTCCTGAACTGGTAATGCCTAATGTTTACAGTTTTACTGAGCTAATGGTAGAAATAATATGCAGAGAAGGTCTATGTTTAAATTAGTCCTATTGCAACAAAGGCCACTGAGAGATCTCTTATATTCTGCAAGTGAAGGGTCATAAAAGGGTCATACCTGCAGAAGAAGCTGACAGAACAGGTGACCCAAAATTGACCAGTGAAGTATTCCATCCCCTACACGTCATACTCAGCTTAAAGCTGAAGGATCACAAGGGTCTTGCTCTCTTCTTTCATGGTCAGCATCCCTGAAGCATTCTGTCTGTCTTCCTGCCTCTGATTCCAATCCATGTATTTCTGAATCCAGTTCCTGTCCACTGCTTAGTCCAGTCCAGGACTTCCCACTGCTTTCCACTGCCCACAGCATCAGCAGCACTTGCCACCATGACATGCAATTCTGTGATTGTAATCAGGGCAACTCAATACTGGTTTTGTACATTTTGAATTATTTTTCTTCCTATTCATATTAGTGAAACTGTTTTAATTTTCAACCCATAGGTCTCTCTTCCTTTTCCCCTTTCCTGGGTGGGGAGTGTGGGTTTAATAGAGAATATCTGTCACCTATTGATTGCCAGCCCAGACTCAAATGGTGATGCCTCACTACTTAATAACAATTTTTTAAAATATTTGTCTTACATACCAGATATTCTTATAAGCAAGCCAGTTTTAAATGATTTAACATCTGCAAAATAAAACATATCACATTTATTAAGCCAATTAAGGCAAGCATGTGTAGGCATATTTTTGCAAGTGGCACAAACGGGCTGATTGTTTGGCAGACTTGTCTAAGGTACCAGTGTAACCTGTGCTGGGGTAGTCATTCTCGAGTAAAGTGAAGTGAACCCAAGGGGAAAATTTAAGATTTACATTGGTTTATCATAACTTATTTTTCTTTAATTTAATCAGAGTGGCTCTTTTCCTCAGCATGAGTTCATACATACTATGCACTATATAGCCAAGGATGTGACAGGTGCTATTGAAACACATCTGAAAGCAGGTGGTGTTGTTTTTAATTTTTTTTTTTTTTCATTTACCCAAGTGTGATTCTGGCATCAGAACAGGCACTGCAGCCGTTGGTATTGTGCCAGAATGAATCTGAATCAATTGGTGAGATTTACCTCATGATTTTGTAAGGCAGAGAGTCCAGTATGGTGTAACAAAAGCCTGCAGAGAGATTTGCAGATTCATCTACCTTTGAATGGAGGGAAAGAAAAGGAGACAAAACTAAAAGGAGACATAGCTAAAATTAGATATGACAACAGACAGCAAATCTGTAGCCTTCATCAAAAGGGTTAAGACTCTTTCCTGGTGCTATTCAGGGCTATAAAGGGAACTCTCTGTATTAGGAGCAAAATTATGAATGCATTATGTGGGAGGACCACATTGAAAACCTAAGGTCTTCTTGATAACATGATGAGCTTCTGCCAAGTCTTTCTTATTCAGTCCTGATCAGACATGAGAGAGGACTATTGTTTCATTTGCAAGAATGGATTTTAGGGACTTAGTTTATACTGAATTTAAAAATTTTGTTCTTTACCTTCTTCCCCTCTACCCTGACAAGTAAAAGGAGGAGAAACTGAAAGTATGCTTAGACCCTACCTATTTTCCAAACTTCTGCAATTATTGAGTTCAACCAGTTGAAGTCTGCAGGATGATTTCTTCTGAAAAAGAAGTCATATTTCCAGAAATTTTTTCAGAAAGACAAATTAAGGCGTTTTTTTTGTAGGCCACACTGGAGCAGTAAGTGGGAATAAAAAGAAAATTCCAAGAGTGACAGGAAAAAAAAGAAGTTGAAACTTGTGTTTATCGTGACAAAGACTGTTGTTACGCTAAATTGCAGTAGATGGTGCTGATGGGCTAGAAGGCATAAATTCATTCTTTAGGGTCACACTCTAATGAGTCTGTTTTATGGAAACATATAAATAAGGCTCTATTTGGTGTAAGTAACAATAAACTGTATTTACTATTCACACATTATCATTAGTACATTTGGTATTCATCAGATTTTAACTGATTCAGCTTGTATTGATGAGGATGCCATACTACTCATCCTTCTCTAACAGATAATCTTTTTTCATAGGGGAAGATATCAGTGTGAAAATTATTGTTACTACCTACAGTAACAAATGGAAACAGGAAAAGACTCTTTTATACATGGAAGAATTAGGCTGTAGATTTGATGAGAAAACTGAAAAGCATAGTGATAGTAGCATTAACTCTGCTGGTGCTCTGTGTGTACTTAGTGCCATTCTCTGGAGCAGGCAGCTGATTTGGTGTGACAGAAAGGGATCTCCCATGTTTACTGTGCCATAAAAATCCTGAAAACATACTGCTGAGCTAGACAGTTTGTAATAGCATTACTGGATATCTGCTGTAGTCCCATCCTGTTAATTGCACCTTCTATCCTCAGATGATGACAAGGGAAAAAAATCCTCCTCAAACTCTAGATTGTTTGGCTGAAGACTTATATTTACAGCTCAGTGAAACTACATCCAATCTAAAGAGAGAAACTGCTTCCTGAAACACACAATAGAAAGAAAAAAAATAGTAATGTGTGCAGTAGCAACTATGAATACACATAGAATTTATGCTGGCAGATACTAGATCATTCACTTTCCAGATAAAATACAGGAATGTAAGCAGTTAACTGCATAAGTAAGAAGAATACAACATAGGTTTGAAACAATATTGATGTTTGCCATAGCTGTTATTCTTTCAGGTCATGGGGTCATTCCAAATAAGAAATTTAAAAAACAGAAATTGGTCAGCTGAGCAACTGAACTGAATTTGCTAAACTGAGTTTCCATGCAAGATCAAAAATTAAATATTTTGTCTTACTGAGACCCATTTTAAGTAGCAGCTAAGAGCTAGATTTTGAGTGACTTTTTCCTTAACTCCTCGCTATAACTGAGCAAGGCTAAACTCCTGACCAATTAATCGGAATGATTTGAAACCCTCGTAACACATCAAAAGAGTGCTCTAAATATGGAGATAAAATATATTGTAGGATGGGACTTTCAACTGTGTTAAGTTTTTGCACTTTGGATATGATGTTTATTCTACTACTGCTCATCAACTCTGGCAAGTAATTGCTCAGGTTTTACCTCAGTAGGAATTGAAATGTACAAAAAAATAACTTTTTTTCAAATTGATTAACAGTCAAGTTTTTTGTTCTTGTTGGCTTTGTTTTTTTTTAATCCCCTTGAAGGAAGCAATGTGCAAGCAGGCGCACTGGGCTAGGACACCAGACACCTGTCCCTCACTTTCTGGGAGACTTCTGGTTTCCAGGACTCTAACTCCCAACCTCTCTGCACTTTGTCTTTGCTGGCTCTTGTAGTGTTAATGACAGTCACTCAGTTGTTTTTTAAGGAATTTGAAACCTATGTATGAAAAGCACTAAATAAATCTGTGATAATAGTAAAATCCAATACACTATTAGACTCACTGCTATCACCTTGGTGAGATACACGTGTGTCTGGAGTCCATGTATATTTGCAGAACAGTACCTTAGCAATTAAAGTCTGAAAAGCTAAAAGCAAATTGTGTATTATATAAAGTAATACTTCCTCTAAAGTTTCCTTCTGAGAATGATAAATGCTATTAACTTTGTGTGTGAGTGTCATTTAAATTTTGCATTCCTTTTTTTTTTTCCCCTAGTGATCAACAGTAAATTAAACCACTTCTTGGCTTGTTTTTACAGATAAAGAGAGAATTAAAAGTGGTGCATGAGGCAGCTTTTTATTCCTTAAGACCCCACAAAAGCCAATTTGGGTGGAATGAACCTTCTAAAACAAAAGTAACAGAACATTTAAAATGTATTCCTCCACAACTCTATAATTACTTTATTTGATTGTAGGAGCATGTTATTACATTTGTACACATATGAGAATAATTGGATCCAAAAATACTTTGATTTTGCTCTCCCATCTCTATACTCAGTAAGTATATTTAAATTAACTAAATACAGTGGCAGCCACTGAGCCTGTCTCTGATCTTGTGTCTGTGTCAGCAGTTTACTTACGGCTTTCCTATTTAATTAAATGGGAAACAGCGAGTGGCTGATGCACCGCTATGCATGGTATGTAGGACAAACTACACCTGCCACTGTGTATAAAATCTGCTTAATGCACATGATGAAAACACACATGCACACAGGACATGTATATATGTGTAGATACTGTGAAGAGTTAATTCCTTGCCAATGTATTTGCAACTCTTCTTACTTTTTGAACACTGTAACCCCTTATCTTGCACTTTGTTCAGTTTATTTACAGAATTTTTAGGCTGCTTGCTCTGGTTTAAGAATCTCCTGAGCAAGCAGACTGAAAATTCAGTAAACAAGCTGAAGAAAACTTGAGATAAGTGCTGAAATATCCAGGAGAAACAAGAGCTGTAGAGCTCAGAAGGCAGAACTAAACTTTCAACATAATGGATTTTACACAGTGTGCAAAATATTTTTCCTTATACTGACAATATGATATACCACTCAGCTATTATTTTCTTAACATGTATATTTAAAAAATAACAATACTAAAACGCTCATATCCACATAAAGTTGACCTCCTCACTGGACATCACTTGTCATCTGCTTCATGTCTTCATTTTACATTTCATATTCTCTACCATTAAGCTTACCATTGTAAGCTACAATATTTTTTCTATTTCCATTGCATCCAGGGCCCTCGTAGTTTATTTTTGGCCTGAGAAACAAACAGAAGTGGTAGCATAGTGCATTCATATTTTGTGATTCAGTCTCCAATTTCAGTTTTCTTTTCCCTCCTCTACATGAAGGGAAACAAAAATGGTGGTTTGGTTTTTTTGTTTGTTTGTTGGTTTGTTTTTTGTTTTTTGGTTTTTTTTTTGTTTGTTTGTTTTTTGTTTTTTTTTGGTTTTTTTTAATATCTTTTTTTTTTCCTCCCTTTTCCCTCAACATCTTTCCCCACCCTCACAAAAAATGACTGAGGTAAGTAATAGCTCCAACACTTTCACAAAAAAGACCACTGAAATTAGCAATGCTGAAAAACCTCCCCAGTCCATTAACACATTCTGTAATATAATAGTAAGCAATTAACAGTAAAAAAGTTTCTTCTCTACACATATTTCTGTATATATCCTCAAGTCCAGGCTTAGCCAAGGCCTGAAATGGCTTCTGAATAATGCATTTATCTCTCAGGGAACACCATTCTACTTTTGGATCAGAAGAAGGAACATGAACTCATCACACTGCCCCTTCCTTCACATTCCTTTTGCTGCTTGACATGTCCCCCAGGCAGACTGTGTGAGACAGACCTTTCCTCTGTAAGATCCTGCCATTTTTGGCAGCTTTCTGACATACTGTCTCTTTGTAGCCTGCCCTTACTCTAGATCTCAGCTGAACCATTCCCAACTGCCTGTATTTTGTTGTTATCTCCCCCATCCTGCTCTCACCCAGCTCTGTAACTCTATCTTGTAGAGCAAAATATTATCCATTGTGAAAAAGGATGTTTGTGAGAGGGAGTATAAATAGACTTTCCTTTAAATCTTTACATAATTCACTTGCGTAAGAGCCTGGGGGAGGTAAGAGGTGTAAACACATGCCCTGTGGGTGTTATTCCACCCTCCAGGCTGGAATTATGACACAGACATTTAGACAGCCTGCTTGATAGACGGGTTCAACAAGTCTGTTTAAATGTAAGTAAAGTTTTTGCATCATCCTACACGATTTTCTATTTCTCTAAATCACCCTCTATATTTAAATATTTAATGCTGACTGCTCTGTCCTGCATTTCTTTCCCTAGATCTTGTCTGAACATGCTGTCCTTTGTCACTGAAAATGAGTATGTGCAGCAGACCTTGCGTTGACCTTCTGGACAGTTCTTGCACATGTAAGTCAAAAAATGTCTTTGTATTTAAGATGTTGTGCACATTTCTGCACAACTTTTAGCTGTAGTGTTGTAAATGTAGACCTAATTATCCTGGGATTTTGTGAATGTCAAAAGGAAAAAAGGTTTGAGAGTTCAAAAAAGAATTATACAAATTTATGAAGGATGAGTACACAGCTAGTAAACAAAATAGTAGATGTACAGCTTCTGGTTTAGAAAGTCCTCAAACCTTGAATGATTGCAAGAACCAAGGTATTCCAAGGGACAATTCAATTTGAGGTTTCCTCTGTTTCTTTTTTGATTTGATAGCCTAATAGAAAATTTTTCAATATTTTTCATGATTAAATGTTTACTTAAGTCTGTCCACATGAAGTTACCCTTGTCCTACAAAGAAAGCATGAAACTTAATTTCTAAAGATGATATTTTAACATGATGTTTAGTAATTTCAGACATATTTCAAGTAATTTACAATACTGTAAAAAACACCAGTGACAGTTATGTTAAGTGTAGAGACTTATTTTAACAAAAATTAAAACAGAACAGAATCAGTATTCATACATGCAGATATATATATATATTTGGGGCTGTAAAGGCTACATAAATGGATATCTCTTGCATTAAAAAATGAGACTTGTTTTCACATTACTCATTACAAGGCAGTACTCTCTAATGGGAATAAACCAGGTTAGCAAACCGCTTCCTCAGCAATTTACCTTCACAGTTGATTCCAGCTGCAACAATAAGATAAATCATAAACAAACATTTCCAGATAGCAAAATTACAGGAAAATTAGATTTTTCTCCCTTAAAATTGTATATCACATTTGTAAAATCTTTCTTCTGCTCCACAGTGTTCTGCTGTGACTCCTTTTGGTACAAGTTATTGCGACCTAAGTGCCTTCCTAGCAAAAATTACACATAGGGGACTCTTCTCTGGAAAATGAGTTAGCATTTTGACCTTGTTTTATTTATCTAAGTCTTCTTATAAAATGTTTTCAGTATGATCACCTAATTAAACCCAGGGATCATGACCTATATGATTACTTGTGTTTTCAAAACAGCAGCAGAAAAGTTCAAACTCAACTCATTATTTGTACAATATGTATAAAAATGGAGTATAAAATGTGCATACTAGGAAAACTTACAGGATATACCATTTTAAAATATTTTGAAAATTAGGTAATGATTAATCAAAACTTTCAAACTACAGACACTCTATAATATGGTGTGGAAAAGTCTTCTCATTCCTACTGTGGAGACTCTATTAATATTAGGCTTATAAATTTTTAGTATGTGTACCTATGAGATGAAATGCTAAGGTATTTTTCAGACACAGATGCTTACATAATTGAAGGATAAATTATGGGAAAATTAGATGACTACATGCATCAACACTAACTCAAGAATCTTATTTATACACTTAGACATGGAAGGTCATGAAACAGAATTCCCTTTCTCATGCTTAAATCTTGTATGATTCAGGTTATGATCATGTGAATAAACGATGCCTCTCTTACTCTCTGAAAAAGTGTTGGCATCATGCATACTGGGAAAATGCCTCCTACTAGGAAGAGTTCTCTGTCCATGCTATTTCCCGAGCCATTCCTTGGCATGTTTTGGAAGACTGATACTTGTCCATACAAGCAGGGTGGACAGCCAGACCTCCAGCCTGTGTCCAAGTCCTAATCAGTTTGCTAATGCAGCTGTAGTCTAAGAAAGCTCCAGCAACCTATTTTGTGACATAAAATGTAGTTGTAAGATTAGAAACCTTATACTCTGAGTGTGTGATATTCCTGAAGGACAAAGAATCCTGAGTGATTCTGGACCTCTTGTGCATTTTGTGTACTGATTCTTAATGCAGAAGATAAACAAGCTGTCCCCGAAGTACAAAACAGAGCCTTGTTCCTCTTTGCTGTCTGAGAACAGCTTAATGTCTGGCAACATCCAATTTTCTCTTGTACATCTGCACACTGTTTAGACTGTCACTTATATATCCTTTCTACCTGGTGGTCCAGTCTCAGCTGCACAGACTGAGAAAGATTTCACTGCTATGTGGTTTGCCTGCTGTTCAAACAGATCTTTGCTGAGATACTGGAGTAGATATTTTAAGACACCTCTGAAACTGGGGAGGGCCTAGCATAGAAGTTATTTGTACCCTGGAGGAGCATCTAAATGTACAATCCATTAGTTGTACAAAAAAAGGATTCTAGCCACCACCAGTTTGTAAATAATGGGCACAATACTGTACTGTGAATCCCAGTCTCCTCTAGTTTTAAATCCAGACAGGGGCAGATATCAGGCATCCCATTTTCTTCTGTATATACTGAGGTCCTCCCAACCACTGTACGGTGCTTTAGATGGTCTTTTCAAAGGCAGACAATTCTTCCCATTCAAGCGATTTAGGGATTTAGATGGCAATTTAGATCACCAAAACTCCCACTTGTGAAGGTTGGTATATAACACTAGCCAGAGGAACATTTAGCTTTGCTAAATATTAAAAATTCATTCATATTTTAACAAGTCAATTCTCTTTAAGACTGTGCACAGCCATATTAAAATCTAGTCTTCTAGTTAATTCTCTCAGGCCTGAGTAATTCCTATATATGGAGCTACTGCACACTGGAAACAGCCACTGTCAGCAAAACCAATATATCTGAAACTCTACAAAGCTTCACAAGTCTTAACAGCTTAAAAGACCACTGCAGAACAGAGGTGTGAAGTTTACTGAAGTCCAATTGATTAAATTCACATGCCAATCTTAGCTGAAAAGCAAAGAAAAGAGGTATATATAAATATTCGTAAAGATCTTTCCAACAGAGTTGATGAGCACAGCTCCCTTGAAGATATCCTTGTCTTTGTTGTATTGGGATAGATCTGTAAGTAATTTAACATAGTACGTCATTTTCAAAAGTACATCTGGGCTCAGACTCTCACCCTGAGAACTTTAGAGCACAGCAGGAGCTTATTTCATATCCATAAAATACTTTGCTGCAGAGTTAAAATTATTGCCTAACAATCATGCATTTTTTTTTGACAAGAGTGGTATCAATTGTTTGGCTCAAGATAATTTATCTGGAATACATTTAGCAAAACTTCGAGGAAAACTCACCAGTTGGGGAAGATACCTTGATTTAAGTAGGGGCCTTTCCAGAGATATGAAATAGCACAAGTCCAGATAAAATTAGTAGCAGCCAGGGCTGAGGATACAGCATAGGGGCATTTTTCAAAGCTCCGAACTAGGAGAATCTTCTGGTTGAAATGCAAGGATTTATTTAATTTCAACCACTACTGAAGCAGAAGTTGCATTTCTGTATTTACACTAAGAGTTGGCATGGGTAGTGTTTCCTTTGTGGTTGAAATGGTACAAACCTTCAGAAAAGAACCTTTCACATTCAAACTTGGTTCTTATTTAGCTCAAGATATCTAGCTAGGGGTTAGATGTGAGAGGTACAGCAGGAAGAATCCTAACAGATATTTTACAGCAATTTATAATATTGTTGCTGACCAATAAAATGCAAATTGCTTGAAAACTTGCAAAGAAGGCCCTGAATGATTTTTTTTGTTTCAGTTTGTGGAACCGGTTTTTAAAAGATTTCAAAACATTATCTATGCAATATTAGATATTCAAATAGTGAATTAATATAGTATTGAATCCTCTGTGCTTATTTGGAAAACCCTGAAACTAAAGAGGAAGTATTAGGGAATATCAGTGACAATATTTTCATACAAATAGTTTAGAATAAAGAAATACATTAAAAGTTAAAAGAAAAATAGAAATTCCCATTCCAATATTCAAGGATCCTGTGTAGGTTAGGATTTTAATTCTTTACTCTAAAAGCTTGGGTAGAACATACAGATTCTGAAATGAAAATAGAAAACAATAACTACACAGTGATATAGTTTGTTAAAGTGGCCTTTCTTTATGGAGCTTGAAATAGGAATAAGAACTGTCACAGGTGCCCACTTAGTTCTCACACAAAAAGAAAAACACAGTTGCTGCTCTGAATTTAAAGGCTTTAAGAGATGACTGCAGAGGTTCCAGCTGCAAATGGTAACTAATGCAAAGAGTAATCAGCTATCCTTCTTTCCAGAAGTTCCTCTTCTTCTCTTTTATAAAATTTTAATGGTGGTATAAATACTATTGGTTTGTGTTAGACTTATCTGTGATTAATTCTGTCCATTCTAGGAAAATGTGGTTTTTCACCTGAGGGTGTGCTTTAGACATTTGTGTTATTGTGCACAGTGCAAACTGACAAGAATAGTGCAAGTCCTAAGAAACAAAATAACAACAACAAAGACTTGAGTTTATTCTGTAAAGAGCTTTATCCTTTCCTCCTTTCACAATTTGAAGAACACAAATTGAGTGTATAGTTTGATTTTGTTTTTAGAGAGATAATAGGGTAGAGAACTAAATTAATTTCAGAAATACAGGATTAGGAAATCGTGATGTTCAGGTGTGCCTACATTGTGCGGTGCATCACTCAGTTGGAAAATAAATAGGTCCAAAAAAGCCAGCTTTAATAAATGGATGCAAGTACTACACACAGATTTCAGCTCAGGTTGAAGAGGGAATATGCTGCATTAAGCTGCATCTGTAGAGCTAGTTGGCCTGTCAGAATTTAATGACATGTAAGTGTCTTAAATTCTAGATAATGGAGTCAGAGACTCTTTCATTTTAGTCTTAATACTGTCTCCAGAGTTCTTGTTTTCCTGACTACAGGATAATAATAAGTTGGTGAGGAAGCAGCTGAAATTAGGAGCTTTCAGTTCCTGACAGTCTGACCTTACTATTAGTTGTTATTCAAAGGATAACCACCTTGCTCTTCTTCCACCAATATATATATATGTATTTTTTTTTAAATAAAAGTGGTTATGACTGCTCAGCATTGCACTGCATGTGAGGGTATTTAGTATTCATAGCATGCTTGACCCCCCCAGATAAGAATGCAGGAGCCAGAGACCTCCCTCTGCTGACAGAGGGTGATTTTGAGCTGATGATGGGAACTCACAGACTGTGCAGAGCAGCACCTAGCAAGGCTTCTGTGTCTCTGAGGCAAACAGCACCTCAGAGCAGGATTTCCGGATCATTTTCTTGGACATCTACAATCTGTCAGGTTCCCACAGAGACAGAATGTGGGTGGTCGGGATCCTACCATAATATTGTTAGCAAAGAAATTATCCTGAAAGTATTACATACACAGAGAGCTACCTTGTTTGTCTAAAAATTAAAAATCTATTATTTGAACAAATTGTCATTTTATCTTCCAAACAACACATTACCTTTGCTGTGCGAAATACCCATATGATCTGCACTGTCAGATATTATTATTGTGGCAGATACTGCAGCTTATACATTTGAAACTAATGAAAAAATGTCATCAGCTATTCAATTTGATAGATCATTCTTCAGAGAGTTTGAGAAGAATTGCATATTAAAAATACAGTGAATGGGAGAAACTCTCACTTTTATCCAGCTCCACATTTCATAAACTAATTGTGGAGAACTACTTCAAAAAATGTTTCTTTATGGAAAGTAGCTGGGGAAAAAAGGTAAATAAAATATTTCTCTATTAAGATAAATTTGATTTGAATACGAAATAAAAGCAGGTATTAAAACTTACTAGCGTGGGTTCCTGGTTATCATAGTCTCCTGGAAATAGCCAAAAAGGGAAGGAATAGCTGCAGTTTATTGCTTTCATAATGCTCTGTAGGTGAATGGTATCAACATTTATGATTCTCTAATAAAAAAATGCACACTTGCATTTCATAGAATAAGGCGGTTGATAATATTCCATCAAAATGTTTTAATGTCGGCAACCTTTATTATGGGGGCAGGAGGAAAGGTTTGTAGATTCCAGATACAATGAAGTTTTGCATTTTTGTTTTTTAAAGTTTTCTCCCCGAAGAGAAAATTAACATTTTGAAAGCCAAAACCCTAAGATAATTTCAGTTTGTAGACACATGAACATGAGGGCAAATGTGAATCTCAGCAGGAATTTTCCTAGACTGTTTTATTAGCATGTTCATTATCACGAGGAGTTTTTCTTGTGTTTAAATGCTTTATTTCAATCATCAAATAATTGCTTAAAATGTCAGCTGATGCCCATTATCCATGAAGGAAAAAGCATCATAGTTCTATTCACAAATTTGTGTGACTTGTAAACTCTCATCTTCCCTTGTTGGTTTGATGTATTCTTTTGGAAACTTATTGGCAAGCCAGGAAGGATATAGAACTGATGTACATAATTAATTCTTAAAGACACCAATGCTCAAACTGAAACTGCTTAAGGTATAATTTGAACAAAAGGTATAGATCCTGTTATTATG
Organism: Nesoenas mayeri; assembly: GCF_963082525.1. Taxonomy (NCBI): domain Eukaryota; kingdom Metazoa; phylum Chordata; class Aves; order Columbiformes; family Columbidae; genus Nesoenas; species Nesoenas mayeri. The sequence goes on along the minus strand of NC_137540.1, from coordinate 57,566,600 downwards.
ATCAGTTTTCAGGGATCTAGGAATGTATTAACTGTTTATATACATAGACTGGCCCGTTCCTCACTTTCTGAAAGCCAAAATTTGAGAAATCTCCTATTTCATTTTGCTTCATTTAGCTAACAGACATTTTCCACTGAAAGAAAATGATTGCTTCTTGGGAAAGGGAGGGAAAGAGAAATATTTACTCAGTAGTAAAAAGTCCACACAGTAACCTGTAAGGCTTACCCTGTCAGTGGAAGTTTGCTTATTTTTTCAGATGAGTTTAATTTCTATGGTCTCAATAGATGCAATGGCTTTTCTTCCCATCTATAGGCTGTGTAGATTTGATGCCTTGACAGACAATGTGCAAAGGAGAGGAAATTGGAACTTTTTGGGTCTTATTCAGGCAATGCAGATGTGAACAGCAAACTTGTTGCATCAGTTCTCACCTTCCTTCCAAGTAAAACCTTCATACTGCTTTGGCAGCTAGTACTGATTAATAAGTAAAAATTATAGAAGAGAAGATACATGAAAGGAACACTCAGGATTTTTCACTCTAGTAGGGAATATCCTCTAATGTAAAAGAACTTGTCACTCTGGACAATCCATGACATTTTAAAAACCATCCCTATATTCTGATTAAATATGGAAATGATCTTTAAATAGAGCAAACATTTCACAGCTCTGAGCTTGTTAAGTTTGTCTTTATTTCCTACAAACTATTCCAGGAAATGTAATTAAGTCACATGTGGCTTACCATTGATCTAAAACATAAACCAGAAAAATAATGAAAAAAAAAAAAGGAAAATGGTCAGTGAACTTTATTTCACTTTTCCTACACTTATATCTTCTGTTATTTAAAATAAATTGTATTATTTTCATGCTACAATAAATTCTTGTTTTGAGGGGACAGCAAATAACAGCTGGGATGTTATTTACTTTGATTTCATAATACAGTTTATTTCAATTTCTGGTACAAAAAATCCTCAGAAGAACACAGCAGGAACTCTAACATCAGATATTAAAACTATTTTATTTTTTAGGGTTGCAATAACAGGAGTTATTTACTTGATTCTAACATCATTGTATAAAGAAGTAGTACTTAATCCATGCATTATAATGGAAGAAAAAAGATCTGTTTTTTTCTAGGACTATTGTATCAATGTAACACAGTAAGTGAAGTATTTTACTTTGTCTCTTCCAAAGAATTAATGGATATATTTTAGAGCACACTTAAGACCAGATACAGTATATTTTCTAAGAGGGAAAAGAGAAAAAGGTGGAGCCTTCTTCACTTATTCAAGGCTGCATCAGACTTTGGTACTTTTGTGACTTTACCCACTGTTCATCACTTTTTTTTGTTCATCAAAGAGCAATTGGAGAACATTTTTTCTTTTTTTTTTTTTGAAACATAAGAAGCACCCATTTCTTATGACTGCATTGGATTAAAAAACTTCAGTACAATATGTTTGATTTCTCCATAAATAGTTTTACTGTATGAAGTCAAAGCTGCTTATTATATTTGGTCTTATTCATTTTGATATGCTCTGTTTCTTCTGCCTCATGTTGTAGGTCATGCTATGGGATTAGTAATACAGCCATTCTGCTACTGACTAGTAACTGACAGAAGCTGGTTTTGTGACCTTTTTTAGAGGTGGCTACATCTGTGTTTTTATTTCTCCATTTTCCAACTTGTCTTGACTTTTCAAAATACTTGTGTGCTCCTTATGGGTAGATTTTCAAAACTTGTGCTAAGGAATAAGTTCATTCTATAGCTACCATGCTATCAATTTAGGAAAATAATTTAAAAACACAAAAAAGGAATCTCAATATATTTTAATTATAACCTTAACAGAAAAAAGGAACAATATCTCAAATGACCAAGACAAATTATTCAGGACTGTAGAGATCATTATCAAAACTTACTTTACTTCAAAGTCAAGTTAGATGTACTAGATAAGCACAATATCTGAAAGGATCCTTGAGAAGATGCTTCGGTAGGCCTAACCTTCAGCTGAAAGACACGTATGTACATGTGCACACATCCTGTTGTACATTTGTGAGGTGGTTTTCTGTACAGCACTAGCATCTCAATTTATTTTTTTTTCCTAATTCAAGGTATTGAACTTGAGATAGTAAAGTTGTGTTTATGCCTGAGCAAAACAAATATAGAAAAAAAATGTAAATGGTCCTACTTTGACATGTATAAACAGCCTAGAGTCAGTATTATTGCACATGTGCTTAAGATGAGCCTTCCTATTCATCTTTGCAGGATGGAAAGACAAGCTTTGTGCCTAGGTTTAATATTGCTGCTAAAACACCAGCTAAACAGATTATTAAGAGCTATAGAAGCAGCTTAAATTCCTTAGCTAGATAAGAAAATACAGTAGCAGTGACATTTTCTTTGGCCTTAGAAGTGATTAAGCAGTGTAATAAAGAAAACTGCTTTTTCTGCACTCTTTCAATTCATTGTATGAAGTTTTGCTCTGAAGTGTGAGTCAGAAAGTTTTTCATGGATTTTAAAATGTATTTTAGGTGAAGTTATGAAAGAGATATTTGATGCTCTTTTATGCTGTTTGCTAACTTTATAATTTAAGATGGACTTTAAGTTTCTTTTTTCCTCCTCCTGAAGATTTTTATTTTATTTTGAAATTTTCTAAAATTTGGTATGAATATTATATACAAAATACAATTAGAAGTATGGAGACTTATGGAAATGTTTTTTTGCAGTGTTCTATTGTATTTCAACAAATAAGTAGTATATTCTCAATATACATCGTTATAAGCCCAATAGCTGCTTTAAAAGAAAAGCTAAGCCTAACATAGAGAATTCATTTTGTAGGATATTCAATTTGACTTGTACATACTACTATACGTGAAAAACACTAACAAATGTTCATTTTAACTAAATTTACACATTAAAAATGGAAGTTAAATTGCTGAAGGTTTGTTTCTGCTCTGTTTTAAGAAAGGAGGTAAGTCAGAAAGGAGATGGGACTCCTCATGCAGTAAGGAAAGTGCAACTTGGAAGGGGCAGTTTACTGTGTTAGCAGACCTCGCATCATTGTTTCCCTGACCTGAACATCCTCAATCAAATACTCAATGGGCTTTTGGGTAAATCTTGACAGAGAGTGACTGTTTTCTCATAATGTTATTTTTCAACTTTCAGTTAAAATACTTTGCCTCTCATTTATTTTTTTTTCTCCTCCATCACTTTCTTGTTTGAAATGTTTTCTCCCAAATTTTCATATCAGATGATCCCTTATCACTGATATTACAGACTAATGTTAGTGCTTTGTACTCTAGGTGAAGTAGTTTATCATTAGAGAAAAATAAGTCATATACACATAGTAAGCAAATGGATTGTGTATGTCTCAACAGGAACCTATTCACACTTATTCTGCCATGCAATGGGGTGGTAACGACTATGGCTGGCAAAACTTTAAACTATATATTAAAATTATGTCCATATTAATCGAAAACTTATATACATTGGCAAACAACAAAAGAGCTCTGCCAGCAACTCTGAGTGATGGCAAAATCTATGTGATAAATAATTCAGCTATGTGTGTCTTCTATTTTTCAGAAAATTTTAAAGTGCTTTGCAAAACATTTTTCTTGAAAAATCAACTCAAAAATAAGATTTTGGGGGCTAGGAAAGTCTATTGCTCCAGCTATAATGATAAGTTTCTTCTTAGGCAGTGTGAAAAGGAAAAGAGTTTCCACTGTATCTTTCAGAATAGTTTAATTGATCAGATAATAAGAAGCAAAGTTAAATGCAGAGCTACATTGCTGGGTCCTTTAACTGTTCTATTCTCAATAATAATTCTGCAGAACTAAGATACATGCATGTCGTTAAATACGTAATCTAAGGCTCTAAGATATATCATACATATTAGAAACAGGCATGTTACTTGTTATTGTTCACTTTTAATACTGAAAGATAATAATGTCGTAGCTATGAGCTAAATACATGCTTTGAATTCACATGGCTTTGGGTTTCCAAGTATTAATGGAAGGTAGAGGATTTAATTTAAAATTTAGGGGCTTTTGTTGATTTCTGTCATAACTATAATGTTATTTAAACCCAGAAAGGTTACACTTAATTATGGATTTGACAGTTTTTTTGGCAGTTTAGCCTCTTTAGTGGAGTATCTTTCCTCATTTAAAGATAAGCAGTAGGAATAATAATAACAAAATGAATCTACAAATTTAACAAGCTTCTTGTTATATGATTAATAACTACCTTTGAAGAAGAATACACACCATGTTGAGCTTTAAAAAATTGACAATATTTATTAAGCCACAAAAGAGCTTATGTAGCTTTGTGATTATGGACAGGAAAGAATATTAAAAAAGGCAAAGTTAGCGAAAAAAAAGCTTTAAAGTAAGCAGAAATTACATGTCAATCATAGACATTAAAGCCGGCTGTTTTAAAACTCCAACTGCTAAGCCCTGGGCATGAAACAAGAAAATGATGAGGTAGGCTGAATGAAATGCACACAAATGCTAATGTTTAGAACCTTACCTAAAGTTAAAAATACAAATGCTTGCTTTAAGGGAAAGGTTTCAAATAAAATAAAATAATCTACCATATGAGTCTGTATGAATATAAATATGCTGAAATCCACGTGTGCAGAGTATGTTGAAGATAAACTTTCTGCTGAGAGATTTTACTATTGTATGCTTTAAAGATGACTGAAGTTTCATGTTTTCTGTTACAGGAATGCAGAAATAAGCTTTTTTATTGAATGAAAACATATGATTTGCTTGGGGGAGGAAGAAACCTGGCAGTGTTCAGATGAAATAAGATTGTCATCCTTGAATATAATACGATCAGTGTTGATTTATTTTCTGCTTTTTCTGTATACTTGCTATGGTAAATCACAGCCTTTTCTGCATAGTTCTGCATGAACTGAGAACGTTTATTAGAATAATCAAGTGTTGCATAATTAGTTATTGCATTTAGAAAGCTCCATCTTAATTTTCTTACCTATGGAATTAGAGATATTTACATGTCCCATTCTTATAAATGCACATTTACATGAATGTGTTTGTTTGTGTGCAGTATTAGACTGTAATAGCTCTGGAAAAAAAAAAAACAAAACACAGCAGTCTATTTCTACTTTGATCATCTGCAAGGTAAAGCAACATTTGTAACAATAAGAAAATAGATGTCTGGTAAAATAGACATACATACATACATACATATATATATATATATATATATGAAAAATCAAGTTAAAACATTTCAACTTTTCTTTCCTGGGCCACACTGCTATTATGTACTTCCTTAGACTTCAGAAAAGATGCACAGAGAAAGCAATGAAGAGGCAAGAGTTCCCAAAACTCACCATGTATTCCTCACTGCAGACTGGAAGAAACACAGACAAATCAGCTCACATCTTTTCCAATACATCTGCATTCCCCCCTTGACACCCTGTGCTCTCCCATCCTGACCTAACCTGGTTGGTGCAGTTGATTTGCAGCCAGTGGTCTTTGCCTCTTCCAAAAAGAGAATTTGTGGTTCACCACTTAAAGCAATCCTGCTTTAAAGGGAAGAGCTGATGAAACCATCAAACCAGCAATTTGAAAAGGAAAATCGAAGATCTCTAGGTGATCTAGCCCTCTTTCTTTTGTCTGCACTGATGTTTCACCATAAATGATTGTTAATTTATTTACCTAGAGTCAATAAAAATAACAGTGATTCATAGCCACCCTGCTGTGTCTTTGCATATGCTATTGCTTGGTTTTGTTACTACTACCATTTTGTTTCTGTTCCTTCATGGTATTTCTGATTAATGGCAAAGCCTTTCTTTTTTTTTCTGTGGATCTCATCATGCACAGAACAACCAGGCTGAAGCAGTGCATGAGATCTTTCCTTCTTTCCTTCACAAACAGGGAGACAGACACACTATTTTTTGCATCATGCAGTTCCACTTTTAATTTCCTACCATACTTGTTGAAATTAAATATCTTCGAGTTAAAAACCTTGGCAATCAAAACCATACTTCTTTTGAGCTACAACTAGGAGACTCATCTGTATTGAACAGTTCTTTATTCAAGACTGTCTTGAACATATTTGTCTTACTTGTGTGTGTGTGCATGCATGAATGTGTGTGAACGTGCATGTTCCTCTTTCTTCAGAAATAAATTAGAATATGGAAGCAATTAAGGATAATATCCTGTCCAGAATGCTTTTATCACAATCTCACAAGAAAACTCTTTCTAACAATAACAGCTGCCCAAGTTATGAACCCTTTAGTCCATTATTTTACTCAGGAAACTTGAATAAAATAACTGAATTTGACCAAATAATAAGACAATAAAATAAGTGAATATTGCAGATAAAATGTAGTGGAATATAAAACCTTGATGTAATGGCAACTGCTCATCTCACACCTTTGAAGTGAGAAAGAGCAGTGCTAGCTGTTTGACTAAAATGTTGCAGGCAAATGTAAACTACAAACAGAACAGTTCCAAGGAAGCTGGAATAACAGAATAAGCTTTGTTCTTCTATAACCTGAAAAGAAATACCATTATAAGGTAATCAATATATTTTTTATAAAAGAGAGAGAAGGAGAACAAATGCAACCCCTAACATTGTTGTCTATGTCAAAAAAAAGTACTTTTATCTTCATGAAAGTAGTAGAAAAACAAAAGTGAACATTCAAAGTTCCAGTATTCGTGTCCTTTCATGATCTGACATGAACAATGTAATTCGAAGGCCATCAGAAGCAAAAGGTCTAAGCACACCACAGCACTTCTGCATCTAGAATTCACGCTGTCAGACTTGGCAAACTGATGTGTCTGTTGTGTTTTAGTCTGTCCTCCTGCAACACCACTAGTTCTTTGCCATTAACATGAGCGCATTGATACATCTGCCATTAGAATCAAAAGCTAAATGCCTTTTTTAAGAGAAACCATGCCCTAAAATAAAATAGAAATGATTTGCTAGATATTACTGCAAAAGAGCATCTGGGGGATTTCAGATTTCTTAAAGAAGCACAGAAAATCCTGAGCTCAGATATCATATATAAACTAAAAGTAAATGTTTTTTAAATGACAAGTACAGTATACAGGCACTTTGTTTCTTCTGTGCTTCAAGCCTTTGTTTCCAGCAGCAAAAAAAAAAAAAAAGAAAAAAAAAAAGAAGAAGCCAGTGCAAAATTGCAAGGTGTAATAGGTTCAGGGAAGGTACACATATCACTGTACATTTCTTGTGTCATTGGAAATGGGCTGGGAACACCAGTGGAACTATGTAAACTTGAATTCAGACAGAAAGATTCACCCTCACAGGTTGTTTTTCACAAGCTTTCTGAAGGTGACATTTCATCTCATGAATTTTCATCAGAAAACACATTTCCCTCTGTACTGCTGAAAACTATTGTCTTAAATCAGGCAGTGAATATTCTTATCTGAAATTTGTAAACATTTATCAAGTAAAGGAATAGAAATAAAGCCATGCACTCTATTGCATCAATCACAATTAACAGCTTTAATTCAAACATCAAATATGTAGCCCTTGTGAAGGCTTTGTATTACTTGTAGAGAGGTCTATGCAAATAAAATATCAAGTTTAGAAGAAAATAAAGAGAAAAAGGAAAAAAAATCACACCAAAACGATCATATCTATCCACACAGAGGTAACAGAGAAAATTATTAGCTGGACACAAACACCAAAGCTACTCCTGCACGAGAGAACTTGCTAGTGCCAGAGCCTGGTTTTTTGGCCACAGTGTCAAGGACCTGTTGACACGTCCTTATCATTAAGCTCTCTGAGGTACCGAAACCCTGTGCTTATATACCACCTTGGATTTTTTGGGTGAAGAGTAGGAGGCAAGAACCAAACTGTGCTATAGACGTTTCTAACATCAGTGTAGATGATAGCTTTCTGGTGTTTGTCTCCATTCATAGCAATATTTAATTTGTTGTTATAAAACTTGTGTGAAAAGCTAAATATGTTTGATATTATTGCAAATGTTGCTTAATGGTGGTCAGTCATACTCTTCATTGTAATCTTCAATTCAAACCCATTTTTTTAAAGAAGTGATCAATTCCTATTTTCAGAAACCATCTTAAGGCACTAGGGAACTTAGGTCTGACAGATCGCAGGGTGATTGCATCATTTTTTATTCAGAAATGTGGTTTTCTTGAGTTTTTTTCTTATTGTATTTGGAAACTCAACTGACTCAGGTGTGCCACTGTCCTAGATATCTGACGAGCTTTAGTTAGAGATCACAGTCCCCAAACTTGTCACAATCCAAACAGTAAATTATATAACTGAAGGCTTAAGCAAACAGAGAAAAAGGGTAATAATAACAATAAACAAAAGAAACCAACCAAACAGACCCCAAAACGACAACAAAAAAACACAACATAAAGCCTGGTCTGGATATTGAATAATGGAATCATAAAATACATAGGAACTAAATCAGTGAATCTGAACTAAGCACAGAGCTTAGAGACAAAAATCTAGAAATTCATGTTTTTCAAGAGAAAAAAAATCATCCTTTGTGGTCTATAAATATCACTTCCTGATTTCTTCACAGAAAAGTACAATTAGTTGCTGGAATACACGTAATATGAACAAAGAACCAATAATTTCTGAAAGTGAAGAGGACTTATTTTTTAACATAAACTTCCTTGCTTTTCTCCTTTGCATCTTCTTTTTAGAGATTTTTCCTCCCTGGAAAAAAACAAAACAAAACAAAACAAAAACAAAAAACAAACAAACAAACAAACACAACACAAAAAAGCACATTATTTTGGAACACATTCACTTAAGGTCACCAGCAAGACACAGTGAAACAAAATTATCTGGTTTTCTGCCTTTCTCTTCACCGATCATGAAAAAGACAAAACCATGTGGAAGAAGAAGAAAAAGGGAGGACATTTTATCACCTGAATATACTATAATACTCTCTGCCATTATGATAGTTAATTGTTCATGTATTTTTTTAAATTCTTTTCCATTTTTATAGGAAGAGAGGTTGTATTATTTCTTTGGAAGGATGTTCCTTTTCAGATGAATCTTTTCAATCACCTTTGTTAATCTGTTTTATTTCCCCTCTCACAATCATCTGCCAATTCTCTCTTTGTTTCATTCATATTGGCTGGAATTTTCAAGTGCACAGCTTTTTCCTCTCAGTAATTCTTTAAAAAAATATTTTCTGTTAGCAGAGCTAGTGACTTTCTCTTTTAGTATGAATCACAACATCCTTTTTCTTTTTTTGGTATTTTGATTCTAAATTTGGTGGGCGACATCATGAGATTACCTTCTTGTTGTTATTGCTATTATATTATTATTACTTATTTTCCCTTTGCTTTAGGAAAGAGGGAATGTTCTGCAGAGTTTAAAACATATAAGTTATATAGCCATTTAAAAAGGGAATCCTTTACAGATTTGACATGACCAGTATCATCACACAAAATTGTGGTATTGCAATACTGTCATGAGGAGTCACCCGAAGCGTATGGGAATAATTTTAACAGTTAGTGAAATGGATCAGAATATTTCTTCCAGGACAAAAAAATGATAAAAATCATTTGCATCAGGCAGTCTCAAAGTGTAATAAAGGTTCTTCCTAAAATTTACAAGGACTGACAACAGTGAATATGTAAAACCTTCTTCTCACTGGCTTCCCAGTATCATTTTGAAAATATTTTTGCAAATTAGTCCATAGCTTTTGGTTAAAAATTTTTTTTCCTATACTTTTTTCCAGTTTTTGCTTATAAGATCACCTTAAATTAGGACATTTACTAGCACTATAAATGTATGTATTTTTTTGCAACTAAACACAAGAGGCAAAAAAGGGGAAGTATCTTCTTAAAACAGTAGGTTTATCAAAATAATTAGGTGTGCAGCACAAGTGTATTGGATTTTAACAGTATCTCAAGGGTGATTTGATTAATTTTTCAATCAAACTAATCTGAATTTTCAAAGCTTTAACAAACAAGATATTCCTTTCACAGTAACAATTCCTTCTCCCTCTTCCTCAAATGAACAGTTTTGCTTAAGAAAACAAGAAGCTGGTAAGTCATAAGTGCAACTGTGTTCTCTCAGTGGTAATGAAAATGTGCAGACGGAGAATCAGTTCAGACTGTGAGTTAACGCAGCCTCTCCACTCTGTCAGAAGAAATGTAAATCCTATATAGAAGATTTGCAACCAAATGAAATGGATTTTGGTTATGCTCCTGCCTTAGATGGGTACTGTGAAGATATCCATGAACTTTCTATTATTCGTTAGAAAATACACAGAAAGACAGAGACTCAGCAGCCTGCAAATTCTGTGGCATTTCACTGTCCCACTTTTGCAGGAGAGAAAATAGTTATTTTGCACTGATTTTTGTTAAAGTGCCAATTATTTTTTAAGTGACATCAATGTACCATAGTCTCCACTTCTGACTGCAGAAGTACAGAGAATTAGAAAACATCTTACATGTCTACATCTTTAGTTTGTCAAGTGATGATTTTGAGAGAGATTGAGTGAGTGTAGTATTAAAAAATGCCATTTTGTTATCATAGCACAATAGGTAAATGATACTGACTCATATTGGTAACAATGCATAGAAACCTTATGTGGCTAGAAGTACGTAATTTCACTAAAAATTAGGAAGGTACAGGATTCTATTTGTAGTTACTATTCTTTCTCCTTTCTTTGGTTTTTGAGAAAATAACCACCTTTATTAAAGAGGTCTCATTAATACCATACTCCTAATCATAAATGCTTCTATTTAGACTGAAATGCAGTTAGCAAACCTATTTTGATCCATATGGAATTGGCTTAATTAAGACAGACTAGTATTTTGAACCAAGCTAATTAATAGCTTAGGAATGAATTCACATTTAAGGCTTTTAGTAGTCTCTTAAAAATACAGTCCTTCAGAGAGAGACAGCTGGTCACCTTTGACATATAAGACTAACATATTCATCTTGAAAATGAACCTGATTAGTTCCAGCTCCGCTTTGCTGCTACAGGTATTGGAAATCTTCTTGTCACCCAAGTATTCCTAGCACTTCTTCCTCCATTTAATTAGCTCCTAGATCCTAAAACAAAGTTACAGAAGAAATGTTGTGCTCATTGCTGACTGAATTAATGGACTAGAAAAAGGCCAGCAGCAGAGCAGGCTGAAAGCATTGTCCTGCCATCTCCCATGGAACTGAGGCACTGCCGCTCACCTCCAGAGACAGCAGAGTTGAGGTGGATTCTGCTTCCTCCAGAAGGGATGAAAAGATGAAACAGGTAGCAAATAATGTGAGACCTCCATTACTTTCCTTCTTTTACTGCTGCTCCAGTTACAAAACCCATCTGGTCTCCTGACTATTACTTGATCATTGCTTCTCACATGTTCCTTCCAATTTATTGGTCCTGTCCTTTTATTATAATGCATGTATGACCACAGGAACAGGATGTGGTGATTCCATGATTTGGTGTTTATTTATGCAGTTCTGACAGCACATCTGAGTGAACTGAGGCCCCTAAACAGGAAGTAGATTTACGAAAGCTGTCGATCCCTGATTTCGCTTACTTTAGTGAAAGTCAGTCATTGCAGTATACTATTTGAATTAGTTATGTTGTCCTCTAGCCTGTGACTTCTGAAACTGTTCTGAATCATCACTTTTTCAAACACAAGTGTAGTGTCTGACCTTGAAGCATCTCAATAGCCTATTCTCTGTTGGGAAAGCTGCCTTGTCTCCAGTGAGAGTCAAAGATCAAATCCTTGGTGGATCAAATTCTTAGCCAACAATTGTGATGGTACAAAATTCTTGCAATTACTGCCAAATATATAGATATTACATATATTCAATGCCTACATAGATGGTGATGTGAGTATTTAGACAGTGAGTATTTAGAAACAAAGAAATCAATCCTCAAAACTCACTATAGCATGTGAATACTTCTGTATCAAACAGTTCTGCCCTGAGTGACATACAAACGCTTCATTAGAGTAGCCATATCATATTAATGACTCTTTTCAGGTTAATTAATTGTGCTAGCAATGATCTTTTATACTAGTAAATATAAAATTCCTTAATATGTTAACATGAGTTAATACGTTATAAAAAAATGGTATAAAATTCCTTAATATGTTAACATTGTGATTAACATAGAGAAGGCATTGCTAATACAATACAGACTTTTATTCCACCTTTTTTTATTTCCTGCCATGTTATTTGTACCTTCCTTTGGATTATGCAGCACAAAAAATATGCTAATCATTTTTCTCACTGCAGTATATTTTTGTGGTGGCTCGTTTCGGCTTTATTCCATACTTCTCAATACAAGCAATGTTTCTGAAAATGCTACTCTTACAAGTTAATAAAGAAATTATTACTTTAATCTTATGTAGTTTCTTCTTTGAAATCAAGACTGAAGAAAAATATTTGAGGACATGACAGCTTTTGTACTTTACATGTTTCCTTGGTCAGGGCTCCTGCTGCTGCATAGCTCTGTATGTAAATGGTTTGCTTGAAAAGTAGTGGTGTTGTTTTTCTTGCTATGTTATTTCACTTGGAATTAATCATGCCTCTGCTTTCAGCTTTATCAAGATTAAAAGGACATCTAAATTAATGTCAACCTTAGATACCTATTTTAATGTCAGTAGCTTGCAATCTATTATATTAACATCAAATCTATCTAATAAAGTAGGAAGATGAGCTTAGGAATAGAGATTTTTGGTGATCTCTTTTTTTCTTTGCTATAACTTCTTGCATGATGATAAACAAGGTTCTGCTGGTCCACATTCTCTGAAATCTATTTCCTACCTGTGAGACAGGGCATTGACAGAAGAGATATCTTTAAATATCTTAACCTATGTGTCCTTGCAGCAATGAACAGCCTCCGGGTCTGCACAGGTAGGAGTGCTACCAGCACATCAAGGGAGGTCACCCTTTTTCTCTACTAAGCACTGGTGAGACACATTTGAAGTGCTGTCTCCATTTCTTCACTCTCCTTTATAAGAGAAAAATGGACATATTGGAGCAAGTCCAGCAAAGGGCCCCAAATGTGCAACTGAATGGTTCAACATGATTCAATACCTGGAAAAGGGTGTGAGATCTTGACAGTTCCTCATGACTCTTATTCGTTAAAAAATCTGGGGATATCTTTTTTGCTTATTCTCATTTCCTCTTGATCTCTCAAAATGTCATGTATCATTCTGACTAGGTTATATAAAACGTAGAAAACTTTCTTCCACATGAATAAACTTGACTTGGATACAAAATAGAAACAGTGCAGCAAATATTTACATATGTATCTCTCAGAAAAGGCTGCGAATAACATTGAGGTGGTCTAGGGATCTTCATATTTTCCTAACATGTTAGATCACATCTGGATGATCAAATATGAATCTGCTACACTTAGCAGATTAAAAATTATCTGCTTTGAAGTGAGAGAGGTTTGATGTTGATGCAGAAAGAATATAATGATTGATTTAACTTTAAAACAGGTATTAGACAGAACTGTGTATCATTATCAGCTCCTTTTAAGTATTGTCTGGAGAAAATAAATAAATAAATACATAAATAAATACTTTCTCAAAATACAAGAGCTATTGGTAACAAATTAGAAAATACGTATGCTCAGAGACAAAAAAAAACAAAACAAAACAAAAAACCCCAACCAACCAACCAACCAACACAGCACAACATTTCTTATGGTGTAGAGAAATTGTGTAATTTCAGAAAGACTAAAAAAATTAGAGGAAGTAGGAGGGGAAGCAATGCATTTTCACTGAGAGATAGCAGAAAAAAAAAGCTCACAGTTATGTCTACTGAAATGATAAAATTATTATTATGTAAATACGAAGATGCATTGGAAGGTACTAATATCTTGAAGTGGATGAATACTATTTTTTAAAGGGATTTTAAATAGATCTCAGAGAGTCTATATAGACGTGGAATTACTACTGCCGCTTATGGGAAGCTCAGTCACATTTTGAAAAGCAAAAATATTAACATAAAGTGTGAAATGCAACAGCTCCAGGTATTAGTCTTCAGCATTTTACTTTATGCTTTTGAGACATGAATGTCAAAGGAAATAAGACATTATAAAGATTTTTGCCAAACTGCAATGTTACAGATGATTGCTGTGAGTCAGCTATGCCTTTTCTATGACTAAAAAGAATAACGAAGTGTTTTCCAGGGATATAATACATTCTTTAGGTTGTTTTATACCGTTAAGATTATCAGGCAAAGAAAATTCAGGTGTGCAAGGCCAATACAGGTAAGATACAATTACCATAGTTAGTCTCATAGCAAGTAATGAGGTCGAGCTGGTTGTAAGTACATGGCAGGGAGTACAGGTTTGTGAACTTGGTTTAATAACATAAATGACGTATATACATTCAATAGAAAATGCTAATTGGCTAAGACAAAAAACTGTGACAAGCACCATTTGAACAGTCAGACAGCATTGCACAGTTTAATTTACTAATGTAGATAGAGGCGCAGGTTCCAGCATGTGTTCTGGTGACAACTAAAGATGTCCTGAGTTCAAAGCATTCTGGCCTGTGCTACACATACACAGGTACAGTTAGCCCAGAGATATGACTCTGGCTCTGCTTCATATCTATTATAAATGTTATCTCATCTTTCTCTTTGGTATAATGTAATCTCTTTTGTTTTCATCTCACAAAGCCACCATTCTCAGGAGTGTAAAGCATCTAGTGTGCTGTTGATCGTTATACAGTGTGCTTCTTGGAACCCTTCCTCTGGACTCTTAACAGATCACAACTCTGTAAAAGAGCTCAAATTGCATAAGACAACATGGAAATGCAGCACAGATCTGGAGAATCAGGCTTTATGAACATCTGCTTAATCTTCTTGTGGCCTTCTGCTCCCCATTCACTACAGAACATAGCTAAAATGATACTTTACTTAAAAATATCTTATTTGTAGTTTCTCTTAGAACCTCATCTCCCTTCCACACTAAGCTACACCTCCACCATAATAGACAGCAGTAGGACATCAGGGGATATTAGCTAATTCAAGACCAAACTGGTGATCAACTACCATTCTCCTGCATCTACATCCACTCTTGGAAGATGGAGATGTTGTCACGAGCAGTATTCATCAGCAGTTTTAACAGCTTGTTATTCTTCCTTTTTCATTCCCTTGTGTCTGTGCAAGATTTTTTGCCTGCTCCTCTCATCTTCATACAAGGCATTTTCTAACTTGAATAATTTGACCTAGTGAGGGCTGGCCTTTAGAGAGGTTATTAAGCATTTTTTGTATGGCAGATTCATTTTTATTGATTTACAGGCTTTTCAGGTTAAAAAAAAGAAAAAGACAAACCCAAAACAATATCCCCTGCCTCACTCTGAACAATGCTAATTCTTGATTCTGTAGCATTGGTAACTTCAGTTTTAGCAATTAAACCAGTCTGAAAAGTTATTTTTGGGAAGGGGGGTGAAGATGGAGGGAATTTTGTTTACTTTTTAATGTAAAGAAACACTTCTGCTGCTTTTTTTTTTTTTTTTTTTTTTCTAAAGAAAAGCATATTGCTTTGCCTGCTATGCTCAATTCTTACATTCTGTTCAGTTGGAATTTATAATGGTCCCATACTCTCACACCCTTGATGGGAGCAAGATGTAATCCTGCAGTTAGCAATGTGCTTTACCCATGAAAACCTTGCCAAGCTAGATTGAATTATCAATATAGTTGTACTGCAGTTTAACTTTGCACAGTAACATGGACCAAGGATGCTAAAAGCTAGCAGCAGTCTCACTGAGCTTGCTGTGCTGAACTAAAGCTGCAGTCAATGCTCCTGCCCCTAGAAAATGGAATGAATCACTGTTTCTGAGCTGCACCGTCCCTTTAGTAAGCAGTATATAAAAAGGGACTAAAGGAGAGGCTAGACAAAGAGATAGCAGTATTTCATATTCCTAGGAGTCACTACAGTCACTACAGTACTTCAGTTACTCCAGCCAGAATTTCCTCACTTTTCCATGCTTAAATTTTTAATATGTGCTCTGTATTGCTAATTTAGAAAAAGAAATGCAACAAAAGTTTCAACTTCTTAATAAAAAACAACAATAACAACAAAACCCTCAAACAAACAAAAACCCCAAATGTACTGCTTTTCTTATTTATCTACTATTTATGCCAAAATTAAGTCCTAAGTGATTTTTTTATGGTGATATCCTAAATGATATGCCAGGAAAGATTTGTCATGGATAAATTTATAAAAAAGAACCTAGGAACTCCAGCTATGACAGGATCATTCTTTTAATGAAAGAAAAGACTATTCACATTGAAGAAGAGAAAAAACTGAAATATCAGTTTCTTAATATGGTTATGTAATAATTAAGAATAGCAGGAGCACCGGGATTTAACATTGACGGGATTTAACTTCATCCATTAGAACTCATAGTGCTAAGAATTCTGCTAGCTTTGCTTATGGTTCAGACTTTCACAGCTATTTGTGAGATCTCATTGTGAGATTTCAGGATGCTTCTAATCTGTAACTTTTGGTGTCTCATGTACTTTTGCAAATCCAGTCTCTTAGCTTTGGCTTTTCTTACAGAATCATCATATTGGCCTCAGGTATCTATACTAAATAAGTACATGGGCAAGGCAAGCTCTAGGCGTGATGTTTGAGCTCCAGTGGTGATAGTTTAGCTGAAACATTTGTACAGTGAGCAAAAACTGCAGCCTACCAGAACTTTTAATTGTACTTCAGTGAGAAGTGCATGTATTTGTTACACTCCTATCTCCTAGGACTGAATAACCTTCTAGATTTTTTAACTGCAAGTGGAGTCTTTTTCCTTTGTTCACTTCTTAGTTAGTCTGTTTCTTCTAGGTTTTGTTTATATTAATAAATTGTACCCAACTCCTTTTTGCCCTACTTAGGCATAGTTGGTAACGTTCCTTTGTTTTTAATGTTAGACATAGATTTTTCTTTTCTCATCTTATTACTTATCATTCATATTTAATGCTGCACACAGAATTATCTTTTAGACTCTTTTTACCTTTTGATTTCTTATATTTAATGACACACTCAATTGTTTGATATTCTTTTTTTCCCTAGGAACCTGTCACTGCTCTCTATTTAGCTGCTTTGAACTAGCTTTCATCTTTTAGTATTTAAATCATCTAAGTCCTCATGTATCATAACGCATTGTTCCTCATTATTTACTCCTTCTGACTGCAATGCCATCCTCTTCAAACTAGTGCTACTTTTTTCTTTGTTTCCTGCTCTTTGTTTTTAATTTTCCAAGTCAGATTTACGCTTATTACATGACTCCCACACCTTAGGTATTGTCATTAACCTCAGATGTGAGACTTTATCAAAAGGGCTTTCAGAAGCTTGTCTGAAGTGTCTTACCTGCAGTAGATCATTTGTTGTCTGTGACTGAGGAGAGTTATTGAATAGCAGGAGGCTCCTCTCCCTGGAAGCTAAGTGCCCAACCTTCCAAGTCCTTTGTTTGAATGTAGGTCTCCAACATGGCAGTCTACAATGGGAGCACTTGACAAAAGGATTGATTTTACATCCAGCATGGGAAGAATGCATATAATTTCCATGTATTACATGGTGTATATGCTACATAATTTGAAACATTTTTTTTTCTAGCTACATGCAATAGCTTGTTTGAAGCCTCTGCTGTCTATATTGAATGTGATTTCTATTATAAAAATGGCATTAACTTTAGAGTTAAACTCTCGACATGGGCAATCATTATTACAGAATTTTACCAGATATTATGAATTGTTTGCCTGCCAACCAAAATCCAAATCTGAAGTGCAATGAAGTCTATGGAGAGAGCCTTATTGGAAATGGATGAGTTTATCCTGTAGATGCTTCGATAAAGAATTTTGCTTAATCTACATTTCAAAATACTTTAAATCCAGATGATTCATAAAGAAAAGACTCAGTACATAAGGAAACAATGTAATCCCTTCAAGAAAGTCAGTGCTATGTTTTGGTTCTGACTATTGTGGGTAACACTGTCCATATAATTTCAAGAAAAGTATTTCATCATTGGTGAATGATGGAAGTGGTGTACAGGAAAATCTCTCGTATGAGTAGTCTGTGGAAAAAACATGAAAATTCTATGTTAGGAAGGAAGTAAATAACAGTTGATATTGTAAAAACATAAACAAAACCCCAAGCAGTAGAAAAACAGGTCACCAGGAGCACCTGTTCTCCATACCCCGTCCTTCAAAAACTGGAAAGATTTATTTAAATCAGAAGGCAGTAAATGCAAACTGGACTGTAAAACTCAGTGTTATTCAATCTTGGCAGTCAGAAAAATGCTGGAAAAAGATCTCATACCTTAGTATTTAAGACTAAACTGAACAGCAGTGACCAAGTCAGGACTTTTGGGAAACAATGTTCAGAAGGCATTTATTCCATCTTTGTCTTCAAAACCTTTCTCTAATGCATCTGTTATTTGCTATCACCTGAGACTCTGTGTATCAGATAACTTGAATGACACCTTTCATCGATGCTCACTACAAATTGTGTTAATAGGAAATAAATTAAATCCATTAGAACTACTGTCTTCACAACTGACTTTAATTCAAAGAAGCTTTGAATCAAGACATAATCAAACTTTTAGCCCTGAGGCTTAACAATCATGTTCACCTGATCAAAGGGGGAAGTTTTGTGTTATGTTTAATCTAATCTAATTGAGGATTTCTGCTAACACAGTGGTTTTGCTCTCCTTCCTGTCATCCCTCCTCATATGATCCTGCCCTTCTTAATTCTTTGTGTCTATTTGTTTGGCTCACCTTTCTGATTTAGCCTATTCTGCAGATACTTACATATTCTGTCTCTTACTAACCAAGCACTAGGCAAAATATGAGTAGAAGATCATGATGGCCCACTTTTCCACTTTTGAACTGGATTATACTTAATGGAAGATGTGAAATTAAATAATTTTTTTTTCTCATCCTTATATTCCAGTTTTTGACAGCTAGATGGTCATATAGCCTAGTAGCTGCTTTTTTTTTTTTTTTTCTTAAGTACTTAAGTATATGATTCGTACTACAGCTCAAAATTAAATAAACCTAATATAAGGGAATGGCAAGGAAGCCCTGGTGAGCAAGTGAAGGTAAGTATGGACAGAAATACCTTTTCTAATGGCTGCCTGGTTTGAGTTGATTTAAGCTGGATATTGAGCTATCAAAAAATGCCAAATGTGGATTCCTCTAACCTGAATATTTCACACAACCTTTCAAAACACAGTGAAATAGGTGGTATAGAAGCCATAGTCTTGTACCAAAAAAAAACCCCTTTCTGTCCTAGAGAGTTCAATACTAGCTCTGTTTCTGATCTAAAAGTCTTAGATGACTGGAGGCTATATCCAGGATAAACAACGTAGTGAATTGTACTCAGAAATAAAAATGTAACTGCTGCAGGGCAGACAGCAAGCATTAAACATGTTCCTCACTATGACTCAGCTGACTCCAAAGATGAATTACTCCAGTTATTACTAGATTAAGTTGCCCTTGTCAGGTCTTTGTCTAACATAGTAGGATAAACTGTTTGGCTAGTGTTCAGATGGCACAGATGAGGGTTCCTGTTTTCAGCTCAACCTTGGAGAAGAATGTTCAAACTATACATGGCAACAAAACGGGGAGATTGAGAGAGGGAAAGCATATATGTCATTCTGAGGTCTGAATATGTCTTGCAGAACTCACTGAGATCTATTGACGGAGGTCAGTTAGGTAGAAAATACATCACCAACACAGGTATGCAGACTGTGCTTTGCTCATCAGTATAATTTCTGTCCTATAGGTACTGAATAGGAGTCCATTTTTCTGGAAATCCCATCCCTGCCTCATTAGAGAGAAATGTCTCTACTTTTTATACACTTTTATCTGCAACACAAAACTTGCTTCTAAAATGGATGACACTACAAACTTAAATGTTGCTACAATCTTGTTTAACAGTTAAAAATAAAACAAACCCCAGAAAATAGGATGGAGGGAAGAAAACTACAAAAGAATTTGTTAATGAAGCTCTTGGATAAGAAGAAAAAAATGTGAGTCTTTGCCATTCTCCAAATTTAAAGGAGTAAATCTGAGGGATCATCCCAGCCAGCTCCATAGAGAAATCATCAAAGCAAAAAGTGATTTTAACAATATTTAGTGATGAACCAATAAAAGCATTTTAATGAACTTTTTCTTTTTCCAACATTATCAGAGATTTCCCAGACTGCGTTGAAACTGAATGGTCTACTAAATAAAGATGTCTATAAAGTTTAAAATACTATGAAATTGGTTAAACAGAACCTCACTGGGCAAGGTAGGGTAGAATTTGAACATGAATTGATGTGTTACTTTCAAGAGATATTTTTTTTTTCTGCTTTAGTGGCTTCATCATCACTTCTTTGGAAGTGTTCAGAATTGACACTTCTGAAAAGCTGCACTTATCAATGACAGAATTTTTATCAGTTGTTCGGTCTACTCCTTGACTACTTAGATGTAGCCAAGACTGTCTAAAGATGATATAAGCATCAACACAAATTCTTTAGAGTTCATTTCCACTGGAACTGTTCAATGGCTACTTGGAAACAGACACAGGAGTTAATTATTGTCTTCTCAGCTCTCTACCAGTGCACATGACCACCTCTGTTGAAAATTTTCTAAATAGGAAGTTTTGTTCCTACTTATCAGTTTGCTGAAGGGTTTGATATAATCTGCCTCAGCAATATTCATCCACACTATGTTAATAAAACCATGGCCATATTAATAACCATCTCACCTTTCTCCCTCTCTTTTCTGCATATATGTTTGTGTGTGTGTATTACATGTGCCCATGAAAACACATACAAACCTATACATTCGTGTGTTATGTACACTCATATCCACATAATAGATATACTTATATTTAAATTATTTACTTTTATGACATAGACATGGCAGATATACAAACACAAAACAGATTATAATTGTATTATACGTCACCAATGTACTTAACTCAGGAACTTTTCATGAATTAGAGTTTACTAAAACCACCTTTCAATACAGTTTTTAATCAAAAGGTTCTTTCCTGGATACTAGACAGAAGAGTTGTTTAATAATTCAGTGGACCCATAATAAATAGGTTCAAATCCCACACTGTGGTAAAGTTTCATTAATTTGTTTCTGCTTGTATTGAGCTCAAAGTACCTGAAGTTCTTGTAACATAATGGCACACTGACAGGGAAAGGACGGTGCAGGAGGAAAAGGAAATTACATGATTATTTTTAGGAAGTTTCATCATTCCCACTGGAGCTGAAGCACATTATAATTGTACTCAAATGCACATAACAATGTAATTCATTTTTCAGAGCATTAATAACCTGAAAGTATCAATAAGCCTCATAATAACAGGTTAAAATTCATTGCTCTTCTTATCATCAAATGCAAATTGCATCAACTTTGAGTAGATATACTATTTCTTTGATGCTTCATGCCTATTACACTCTTCATATTGTGTTACATACAGTAACTTAACATAATACGACTCTTTAAACTGGATTTGGCTCACATTTGAAATACTGACTGGAGGAATAATACGGGGTGACATGGATAGAATGATTTTGATTCTGTTTTTGAACTCCTTTACATTTTTGGCTATTAGTCAAATCCTAAAGATAAAATTGTATTTGCTCATCATCACTGCTTGAAAGTTTAAGGGAAATCTGTGCATACATAAACTTCATTTAATGTGAAATAAAGGTTTAATTGCATTCTGCATTTCTCAGTTAAGCTAAAAATGGATGCTATTAATGATGCTGACAGGCAGGGGCCAGGAACCTGAGTCTATGAAACATTTTCATACTGTAGGTATTCTCTCCCTTGAGGGTGTTTTTAGGAACCTTTTGTAGGAGCTGATAAAGCACCAGATGTCTGAGGTGTTCAAATACCATACTGAAAAGAGCTGTACAGTACCCTGATAGACATTTTGAATTGTAAAGCTTTGTATCAAACTCTCTTACTGCTACTTATGACCATCTTAATTTCACATTTCATTACACTGTTCCGAAGCAGCGGAATCTAGCTTTGATATTTGTATGTTTCTAGCTGAGATCAAATTGTTTTCTTGTATGATTGACACACAGAAGGGAAGAAAAACCTGGAGACAAAACAAACAAGTTTACAATCTATAACTGAACTTAAGTATACCATCTCCTAATCATCCCTGCTTTATTATGTTATCTTAGATAATAAGTACAACTTATGTTAAAATTGAATCCATATTACATTGCTTTTGTTTTACTTTTTGATACTTTTTGCCTGTATATAGTTATTGAATGAAATTGTTTATAAAACACTATCATCTGTAAAACATGGCAGGGGGAAGCAGAGGATGATCAGCATAACTGGTGATTCCCTTTGGCTAGGTCTCAGAATGTGAGTGGAATTTTTTCGGTGTCTAAATATTAAACATTGATTTTTTTTCTCTTGTTTAGGTTCCAGTAAATTGAAGTTTAACGCATAGTCTCTGAAACTAAACTGCTACACTATCCGTTTTGCAGTCTATAGCTGTGCTTCAGGCATGTGGACAGTAACCAGAAGTTTTGAGTATGACTGTTTTTTCAATGTATTTCATAGGTAATTTTTCGAGAAGGAAGGTAAGGCTATCAATATTAGTGGTTCATAGTAAATCCAGAGCATTCAGAAAATTTTGTAAAACACACAATTGTGGCAAGGAATGTATGTTTTAAATGTTACACCCCTGAAGAAATTAACATGGACAAATTGAATAAATGTCACCTTTAAGAGTTCAGGGGGTAGAATGGGTCATTTATAGAATTAAGTTTTACAAGTCTCTTAAGTAAGTGCTAGGTATGACATCAGAGAAGTACTTCAATATATACTTTAGCACCTTGAGGAAAAATGCAGGCAGCAAAAATTCATAAGCAAGAAATCATATTAAATTAAACTGCTATCAAAGAAAATTCAACAATTTGCTACAAAAGGTTGGTTAATGCAGTAGACATAATAAGCACTGTTTAATTCCTCTGGCTTCAGTAAAGCTCTAACCCATCTAAGGTGAATTTGAAATATTTTTCAAGAAATCTCAAGAAATGTGGTATGTACAGCAGTCACATTATCTTTGGTTAGGATTGATCTCTGATTAGACTTTTTTACTTTGGACTGCGGCATTACTAATGATCTATAAAATCCAATGCTGTCCAAATCTGATTTGGCATCCTCATGAAGACACCAGAAGGAGATAATACTAGTAGAGTGGAGTAAATTACATAAAGTGTAGTATCTTTCATTTTGAGCAACATAATTTATAATATCATCATCCAGATACCATACAAAACATTTTTTTGTTTGTTTCTATCACACTGTAGGAAACAGATTCGATTTTCTTTTATACCAGATTTGAACAGGGAAAGATATGAAATAGCAGTTTCACTCCAAATAGTTTCTGACTAAATTTCTTGTGTGACTAAATTTTTTCTCAGAGAAATTTACAATATGGTCATTTACTGGAGAACTTCAAGTACTGAGTACTGGAAAAAAAAAAAAAGAAAAAAGTTAAATATACATCATCTTGGTCAAATAAAATTTTGAAGGGGTTATAAATAAAAGTTAGAAGAGGCTATCATGACAGGTCTATGGATAAGGGAGGCAGGAATGCCAACCAGTGCAATATAAAAAGGAGAGGAAGAAGGTTTATTGAAAATTACTGATCAAATAAATAAAATAATATCCTCAGATAAGTTTGCCAAGCTAAAGCCAACTGTGGAGAGAAGATCATAAATGTAATATGAAGACATAATCTGTGATGGCAGAGAGCTGGACTAATAGCACAGTATATATTTCTGAATTTTAGATTTTATGAATCTGTGATCTTTTATAGCTTAAGAGAGATTGGGCTAAATATCTTCCTCCTGAGACTACTGGAAAGATTAAAGTGGTGATACTGAAAATTCCTGAAGGAGTCTGAAAAATTTACTGCTGTTGGTATAACTTCTCACAGTGAGAAGCCCAAACAGCAATTAGTAATGATTCTGGATCATAAAATTTATTTCACATATACTTTTACATATGTATATTATTATTCTTACATATTTCATTTATTGTGTCCATAATCTCTATCATCAGAAAGACTCCCAAACTGGAAGCTGGCAGGCATTTTAACTTCTTCTGTGATTGCCAGATTCCAAATTATTTTTGGAGATTTGGGCTCTATGCTTCTGTTTCTGTTATAAAAGTTTTGGAGTTGTAGAAGTTGAATGCTAAACTCTTTCCTATGTCAGTTTATTTTTCTGAATGAGAGAATTAAAGAGGTCTACTTTATGTCTGTATGTTTCTATTCATTCATCGTTTTACCAGATGTATTACAAAGAACAGGTTATACTTGGTATCTTGCAGGTATCCTTATCACACAATTTTATCAGAGATGAGCTAAAAACCTAAACCAGTGATAATAGTATCACAAGGTCAGTAAATAAGAATGTCAAAAAATAGTGTGCATTCTTAGCTTCTTTATTACCGCTGTACTCAGATATCTCTATATTCTTTTACACATACTGCCTAACAAAAAAGGACAGAGGTTTTCATCTGTAAAGAAATAAATTGATTCAGGAATCAATTCAAATAATTTGTGCATCTGCTTCTAGTGGTCCATAGTAATAAATAAACAGACGTAACATTTCAATGGAAAGTAGTGTGTTTGAAATTAAAATAGTCAAGGACCATCAGCTACCAGGCTAAATCTGTAAAAATATTCCATTCTGTGCTGAGGATGCACTTACAGAAAGATCATTCCAACTTGGTGCTTCATTACAGGCAAGAAGTAATATCATTGTCCACTGGTGCTAAGCTTTTAAAGTAACAAAGTACCACATCAGAAGAAAACTGATGTGGATGAGAGCACTCCACTGATCAGAAGAATAATGCAAGTGAATTTTAATGTCTCTAGCTTCATCAGTGATGCAGTAACTAGCTGTGGCCAGGGGGGCTAGCACTAACATGATGAACCTATCTTCAGGCATAAGCCTGCATGTTGGTGTCTGTCTGCTGACCACTCAGTACTCAGCAGAAGTCATCAGCTGTTCTGCCACGATCATTGGCTGCTCAGGTTCATTGCCACAATTGGTAGTGGCCATGTTGTTAAGAAAGTTCAACCAACACACAAACAAGACCAATTGATACAATCATTTATCTGGCTTTAGTGGTCTTTTGTCACATAGAAAAATGACTGTCACAGCAATAGTTCACACTGTTCCCTGGAGTAAGTTGTGGTGTCACTTATTGTACACTCTCTTCGTCCTCTAAAAGTTAAGAATCTGGTTCAAATTAGTCTATCCAGGCTTCCTCTTGAATCATCAGAGTTGCTTCTCAGAAATAATTCATCAACAATAGTCTGTAAGACTCCATGAAAAAATAAGTTGCCCCTTGGGAAATGCTTCTCTCTTCCTGTTGACTAAAGAGCAAGGCAGCCTAGATAACCTAACCTGATGCTTCACCCCCAAACTTTTAGAGGCCTGTGTTACTTGAGATATGACTGTAAGGTCAAGAGCAACATCAATATAAAACTGAACTAATAATAAAATTTGTGGGCTCTGATGACTCCTGGGTTAGCAAGTACCTGTCTGCAGTGCTCATCACTGGAAATTTGTTAGGTCTTATGGCATTATGTGGCTCTAGACCTTTTACAGGTTAAGGATCCCATTGTTTCTGGTACAATGCTATTCATCAGGCATATTTTGCAGATTGTACAGGAATCACTATGAAGTCATTCAATAACTGCTTTTTAGGCAACAAGTTCTCTGTTATAATAGTATGACACCCTTTTGCTATATTTTCCTATCCCAGACTAAATACATCTATTTAGACACTTCTATACTGCTAACACATGTGATGAGAATATGTTAACTAGAGATAGTAAAAGAGGGTTGGACAGATCTATGTAAGAATATTTTAATCATGTTACCTTGTACCTGACTCTACAAATGAGTCAAGTAATTGGGTCAAGTTCATAATTGTTATAAAGCCAAACATTTAATTTTTTCTTTAATCTTTGTGCATTGGTTGAGGTCCTGGAGGCTGTATGAGTAACAGCATGAGAACAGAAAGCATTTACACTGCTGCTGCTAGGTCTGACTAAATGGAAAAGGAGGAAAGATAGCTACTCATGTTCCCTTAGCACGGTGCCATTCTCTCAGCTTTCATGACCAAAGTGACATGATCTATGTGATTAAAGGGAATTTCTGTAACACCTTTTTTCTATAACAGTAAAATTAAAAAGTAAGTGAAAAAGTAAGAATAATTACCAGAACTCAGGAAAACAAGGCTTGATATGATGGCATGATACATAAAGCTCAGGAGGAAAGCATAGCCCAGTATAGACACCGAAATGAATTAAAAAAAAAAAAATTTACAGCCTCACTTCTTCTCCAAAATAGCCCTGGTACTGTGCTCCAACAGAAAACATATATCTGCATTTGCAGTATAACTATGGAATCAGAAGAATTCACTGCATCCAGCTACACCATCATTCTTCTGTCTATCCTAACCTTTGACTATAGGGAAGACCGTGATGTGCCCTACTATGATCAGCATCTAAATACAACAGAACTGACCTTTAATCATGTTAAATGTGAAGTGTGAAAGAGCTTAATGTGTAACATGGGGAAAGATTAATTTGGAAATTTCCACGGCTACAGGAAAAGGCCAGGCTCAGAGCAATCCATAAACTCCACAGAATAATACAGAGTGATATGCTGCAAAATGCCAAATATCATATTGAGCATGTACAGTATAATGAGAGGAATTAGGTCAGGAGAAGGGGGGTAGGTAATTAATTTTTTATCTCAGTGAAGAATTTGTGAGACTGTATTTGAGTGCTTTACACTGTTTTGGGCTCCATCATACAAAAAAGATTTTGCTGAATTGGAAAGAATCCAAAAAAAGGATAACAAAAGTGATAAAAAAAGTTTATTAAGAAAAGAGAATTTGCAAAGCCTGAGGAAAGTAGGACTAAGGCACAACATGAAAGTTAATTCTAAATACCTGCAGGGGATTAACAAAAAAAAGTGACTGGGGGTGGAGTAGGAAAAGAAAATGTATTTCAGCAATCAGTTCAGGTACAAGAAAAATAATTACCTCAAATTAACTTTGCAGAAAGGGAAAAAAAAGATGTTTGTGTGCAGTTTGCAGTCAGTCTCATACAAGTCAGTTCATTGAGTTTCCAAGTAAGGAAACTTGAAGTGCATATAGTATAAAAGGAGGTGGTCAAAAGCCTTTTATTTGTCAATGGCCAGTGTGAGTAAGGGCATAGTTTTCTTCTGTTTGTGGTTTTTGTTTGCTTGCCTTTTCTTCACCTTGCATTTATTTTAAAGTGAATTTTGATTTTTTTGTTGCTGTTGTTGTGGTGAACACCCCAAATCACAACAACTTTTGTTGGAAAAACATACAAATTGAAACACAAAACTGCATAATGAAAATACATTTATCTGTATGTAATCAGAAAGTGCAAATTATTCTCCCATGAGTAAGGATACTTTAGCTCCTGATCTCCTAAGCAGTAAAAGAATTTTAACTGCGTGATTTCTCTGGACTATAATGGGAACTGTGTGGCTTAATTCCCAGGCACCACTTCAAAATTTTGAGGGCTAATTATCAACTTCAGTCTTCTGCTTTACATGTTTAATTATATACAGCAGCTATATGAATACATTGCAGATCTGACAAATGGTGAGAGTAATACGGTTCTAGTGGCTGGAAATATGCTGTTGGCACTAAGCAGATAATATTTATAACAATAAAATGAAATATACATTCCAGTTTTAAATTTAGCCATGTTTATTAAGGATAAAAGAATTTCTGTGAAATTCTGTGAAAAGGATGAAAGAACTCCCTGCTCTGGAGTGTACATTTAAATTTCACATCACGTCACCTCCAGCTAATTGTTAAACTGGGTCAGAGAATTCTGATCCATTATGTTAACTGTTCATTGAGAATTCGGTACCTCCCTGAGTCAGATACCTACCCTCAGTTCAGGAATGAATGTACTAATTAATTTGACTAGTTCCAGTTAAGTGACATTCTGCAGTAAGATTGTTTGTGGTTGATATGGACTTTTCCTGGATCTTTCTGTATTTTCTATTCTTTTCTTAATGAAAGGGGAAAAATGAAATCTTGTATCTTTCTAAAATCTATTTCTGAGGAACAGCAATCAAATGTAATTTCTTAGGTTTCCTAGCACTTACAGAAAATTGTCTATGTGAAATGAGTCCAACAGCTTTAAGCCAACATACACATCTGGATAAACCTTTTGCAGGGTAGTATAAGACTGCCACAGTGGAGATACAAATCTCTGTTCACCTAGAAAAGCCCACAGAATTGCAGGCTCTGTGCTGCAGTTGTTCTGTTACTTTCATTTATCATTTCAAGCTGTGTTATTTTGATGGCTTTTCAGTTGCAGGACTACCAGTGCTGATGCAGAGATAATGAAATACTGAAAGCATCAAAAACCAGGCATGTCTGTAACTGGTAATGGGCATCCTTCCTCAGTTTATTAACTCCAGCTGTGCTGTTTGACAGTTTTTGTGAAGAAGTACAGCACGATGTGAGAATACTGAACAGAGAATGAAGAAGCTAGTGTCAAGAAATAAACTGCATCACACACAATCCCTACAAATAGACTTGCAGAATGTGAAAATCATCATCTTTTCAAAACCATGATCTCTGCCTTCAGCAGGACATAAAGTGACCAATATAGAGACCTTCAGAAAATTCTCAGAGTACAGAGATTCTATCACAGTGCAGCTATTTTCTGATGTGAAATGTGTTGCCAACACTTTGCATATATTTAGTAAATAAATGAAAGTATCTAGTCTTTGTTAATAGTAAGATTAAGTAGGATTTAAGATTAGATAAGTAAATGATAGCATCACTTCCAATGAACTCAACAAAACACTTGGGATTTTTATAATTAAAATTTTGTCCAGAATAACACGTTGAGGTTATTACATAGAGCACTGAGAAGGACCATTGAGAAGAAAACAGGTGCCACCTCATGCTGCAGATCTTCTTGCTTCTTACTGGTGATTACTCTTATTTTTTAGGATTTTTAAGTGTCTGAATATGAACATACAAGGAAGCTTTGGAAAACCTGCTTTTTAGTATGTGCACTAAGTGAGAGTATTGCAGGGTGTGTTCTCAAAAGTATATGTTGACTTAAGATATGCCACAAAGGCATATCTGTGTAAACTCCTCTGAATGGGCCACACAGAGAAGTTCTTACCAGAAAATAGCAGGCCAAAGAGAGCAAAAGTATTTGCTGAGAGGTACTGCTTGAATGTCTCACCAGAAGTGACAAGCTCTGGAGCCTAGTGACTCTGCTGAATCTGCAAAAACTGTTAAACTCAGGACACAGAGTCTGTCCAAGGCCATCATCACACACTAGCACCACACAGTATAACACACATTCATTCCTGCAGGATTATATATACATCTGAAACAAAGAACCTTTGAAGGACTTTATCCTCACCTATCAAGAAGTCATTGGTGAGTCAGTATGACCATCTCCTCCTTGGCAGAGAGCTGAGTTTGCCCTTCCAGCTGCTAGTGCAGCTGCATAACTATGAGTTTGTGTGAGGAAATCATTAAATGAACCATGTCAATACTTACCTGCTGGCAATAATAAAAGCTTAATTAATAAGTGTTATAATAAATTGGTTGTGATCTGTGTCTCTCCTAAGCTGATCTCCCACCACAAGGATTTACAGCATTGAAGCCCTGTGGTAAGCAGCCAGTGAAGGTAAGTGAAGCCTTCCACCATTTCCAGTGGGTGCAGCTAAAGCATGCGGTGCCCTTCAAGAAGTGTTCTCCTCTCCCAAGGCTGGTATTTGTATCTAGTGTAAAGGCTCCAATTAACTGATAAAAATGTCCTGTTGTTAACAACGTACCTGCTGGCTTCACAGGAAAGCAGTGGTAGTGGCAGGGAGGGTAAAGGGAAGGAAGAATGCAGAACTGCTTTCAATGAAGAAATGAATGTATCTGTTTTTTTATTACTGATAATTTATATAAACTGTTTTACAACAACATCAATCAGGGTAAGACTGCAGTATTGCTGCTACTTGAAGGTACTTTGATGTTAAGGCCAATGTAATTGATAAGCTGGAATCTGCAGTTGTCACAGTACAAGGCTGCTTTCACTCACACCCTGGGGTTTTCTGGCACTAGCTCTCCCTATCAGCAACTTTGTGAACTGACATTTCATTTTCAAGTGAGAGGCTTGAAATTTTTTGCTGTTATGGCAGCTTGTCAAAAAACAGGGAGGTGCCCAGCAGCCTGGTCATAAACCTAAGGAGTGGGTGCAGGTGAAGGTTACAAGAGAGGAAATAACATTCTGTAAAACATTCAAAAGGCATTGCCAAACCTGCTTGCAAGGCGTAAAATAGCACATATTAGTAAAACATGCAGTTTGGCTATGCTATAGCTGAAATGGAGGTTCAAAAGAGGGTCTATTGGCTGGTTTTAGATGGCTTTCAATTACAGGCTAATGAATGTCTCCATAAAATGATATGTGTGTGTACGTGTATATAAAATACCAACCTGTTTATATAACTCAATGATAAGAAAAGTATGTGGGGGGTGTTGGATATAGATAGAGAGGATGGCAGAAACATCAGCGTATGCTTTTATCTCTCTGGAAAGGAGTCAGTATGGCAGCATGACAACTATAAGACCCCAGGACATGGCAGCCCTGCATACTCTTGGATGGTGACTGGTGCTGAATTGTAGGCACTTTCTGCCAGGATCATTCTAGCTCAACCTGCAGACTGTGTTTTCTTGGAAATGTCATTTAGCAAGTCATGTATTTTATTCTTCTGGAAAGATCATATTCTTCTGTCGAAGAAAAAGAAAAAAGGAAATTTTTTTTTCCTCACACTAAACAAGATCACA
Source organism: Nesoenas mayeri (assembly GCF_963082525.1). Lineage (NCBI taxonomy): Eukaryota > Metazoa > Chordata > Aves > Columbiformes > Columbidae > Nesoenas > Nesoenas mayeri. The sequence goes on along the minus strand of NC_137540.1, from coordinate 57,535,750 downwards.
AATTAGAGTTCATTCGCCTTTTACATCTTCCTTAATTGGCTGGAAAGCTTGAGAGAACCAAGAGTCAAACTGCTGGTGAGCTGGATGTATGCCTACTTTTGTAGGCATAGTACTATTTTGATAAAAAGATGCTACTGTCTCATCACAGTACTCCTTTCCAGTACTGAGACTGACATTTAGGAAAAGTATTATTAAAAACCACTCTATCTGCCTGTGGCATTGATAAAATCTGGGAGTAAACTCTCTGTGAGTGGCCAAACAAATACTACTACAATGTGGCAAGGAAAATCATAAATGTGGTTACAATCTTTCTCTTGTGTTTGTTACTAATAGATTGCCTTTATGATATATCCTAATTCCAGTAAAAGTAAGACTAACAAAAGACTGGGCTTCAATCTAAGTCTCAACTGAACCCTGATGTTAAAAATGGGTGCAAGACAAATGCTTGGAAAATCACCTAGCACCAGAGTATAATATTTGGTATAATTTAGTTCAAGACTGGCGTGTGTATAAACATACCGGTTACAGAAGAACTGGCGTGTATCCGAAAAGCCCAGTGTCTGAAAGCTGAGAATGTGGCCATTTATCCTGATGGTTTGAGAAGCTTTAATTTTCTGACTGGTTTGCTTTGGTCTTCATAGTGCCTGAAAACCTGTTTTCATTCTCACTGGTGTCAGTGACACCTTGATGAGTCTGGAACCACAAGGCAGAAATGGCAGTACAGTCCTTGATGCACTACTCAGGAGACACATTTCTGAGCTGGCCTGGAAGGAAACCTTATGCCAATCATCTGCCTGAAGCATCAAGTAGCCCTGGGTGCTCCTCCTGAGGCTAGCAGTACGGAGGTGAATTCAGCCTGCAATTTTTGAAAGACAACACACAGAGGAAATAGAGATGCTCCAGCTTGTCTCAAAAGATCAATTAGTCACTTTGGTGGTTAAAATCTGCTCAGTGGATTGAGCCTCTCCAGATTCTGGGGGAGGGAATACGGGGCGGGGGGGTCTGGTGGGATTTTCAGCATCGCTTAAAGTTGGCCTAACACTGCTCTGATATGGATAGCTTGCTACCCTTAACCCAATGTCTGCTTTTCTTGTGCTCTGTTATCCCCTCTGTCAGTCATTTCTATGGGCTATTTCCTCACGTGTATATGCACAGGACATTTTTGCTAGAAGGTTTTAGTTTTCTCTCATGTTTTACCTGATACCAGTTTTAATCTTTTTGATCCATATTATTACAATACTCTGCAAAAGAAATAATAATACACTGACTGTTTTGAAGCTGCCCACTTTGAACATAGAAAACCAAATGCCTGAGTTTGATAGAGAAAAAAGTTCTATAGAAATGAAGTGAAAAACTTTTCTTAACTACCCACACAATGGCTTACTCAAGCCAGTGATATCACATTTCTTTCATTACCTTTAAATGCCTGCACAAAGGAGAAAAAAAGAAAGCTAAAACATATATTACATACTCCTGCTCCACTTGCAAAACACAAGTCTTGATTCAAAGCCTGGCAAACGTGTTAAGGAATCTTTTGTTCTTTAAGACACTCATGCATCATGCAGCGTATCACCTTATTCTTCAGCAATCACCTTCTCTACTCAAAGATAGTATTTTGACTATGAAAAATGTATGTGTTTTTCTTTGTCTTTAATTCTCACTTTTAAATGGTGCATGTTAAAGGGTGGCAAATAGTCTTTTACCATTGTAAATCTACCGAACCAAAATATATTGCACTTGTCCTTCAGAAGTCAATATATACAACTGGGTTCACTATAGTGGTAATGACCCACCCCAATTTTCAAAATTCTTAGCATTATATAAAACTTAGCAAAAGCTTACAGTGAATTACTTTGACTTTCAGTACGACAGAGGCTTTAGATGTGTCAGGAACACACAAAACACCTTGCCACAAATCAGAACTAATCCTTAATAAGAAAACAAGCAATTTTTTTTCTAAGAAGGAGATACTTTGAACGGAACATTAGACTTCATTTCCAGCATCTCTTTTCTGATTGTCAGCTAAATGTACCTTAGTCCATCAGGATATAAATGAAGAAAAATTCACTAAACTATTTGACTTAACAGTTCTGGAATTCAGGGAGCTAATCCAGTTTACACCAGCTATGTCCTCATCCTATACATATAAAGATATAAATGCAAAATCCTTAAGTGATGTAGGATTTTGGCATACATTTTTCTGAAAGAAACATGCTATGCTGTTAAGTAAAATATTTTTCATCATTGCTTCTATTTACGTTGACCCAGTTCTGGGTACTTAAGGTGTTGGTCTAAGCTCTTCAATTCCAGCTTTGCAAAAAGGATCTTTCCAGATAGCAAAGAAAAGAAATACTTTTCTCCCATATTAACAGCTTAAAGTTATTTTTGCCATACTAATTCCAATTAGTTTTTTTTTTTTTCTTCTGATGAGTTGTTCTATTTATCAGTGAATGTTCAAATGAGAAGAGGAAAAAATTGAAAAGCAATAATCACAAAAATACAGCCGAAAGAAGCTAAAATATATTCTGACTTCTCTTCACAGAAAACAGACATTTGTATTTTTCTAAATAGGAGATGTAAATCCTGTGTTACCAACAAATACTTTTAGTATTGTAGACAGTGGTCAGCCCTGTCTTATATCCTTTTGTAATAAAAGGAAATTGGAACTGCAGTAATTGACTGCATTTGTTACCTAAAATGGTATCAATGGCTCTGATCTAATTTAAACAAACCCTACTGACTGCACTACCGTTAGCAGTGACATTAGCAGTGCCATGTGCATGTGGAAGGATTATGAGCAGTTTATGTTTGGTTGAATTGTACTTAGGTGCTTGCTGGATTAATTTATTTATTTACCGACCTGACAATTAATAGCTGAGTTTCATGTAAGCTTTCTGTTTCGAAGTTATAGCCATTTCACAAATGGTATTTTCTGACAGTACTTTTTCACAAAACTAACTACTCTTTGTGAATCATTGAAAGCTATACTGCTTCTGACTGATAAGATAGTGCCTTGCCTAGAAATTTGTTAGAACTTTAATAGTGAAAATGACTCATGGACTACACTTTTGGAGAGACCTATGAAATTCTCAATACTAAAGTAAAAAGAAGTTGGAGACTATGAAAAAAATAAATCTAGCTGGTGTCACAACAGTAATAAAAATATTCTGTATTCCTCTAATTGGAAAGTAAACAGCTGAAAACAGAAAAATGTAGCCAGGTAGGGAAATCTGTTAGAGGCATTCTCTGTCTCCTCCTATCTGACTCTAATGGGCATACCCTAATTATCAGTAATTATATTGAAAATATTTACCTATCTTCTAATTATCTAGGTCTCTAGGCAGTATGTATATGCAAAGGATGGATGAAGAATTCTAACTACCTAGTTTTGTTCTGCAAATGCTGCTCATAATCATGAAGCTGACCCCAATACTAATTTTTCGAAAGAAAAAAAAGATGAGGCAAGCAAAATAGAATGGACAAGGGAAAAAAGACAAATAAAAAACCAAACCAAACAAAACCTCAAAATGTTTAACAGCCAAAACACGCAACATCTCAACCCAACAATTACAAAGAACACAGGAAAAAGAAACAACAAAAATAAAAATAGTGAAATGAGTACAATATACAAAATGTGTTTCCAGTGCTGAAAGACTTCAATGAAGAAACGTGACAAGGAAATGCATTGTCTCTCGCAATTCTCCTTGAGATAACAGCACAGTAAGAAAACCCACTTTTAGTGAAGTTGTTTCCTGAAATCAGGCTTTTGGCAGCTCATGTGGACTCTGGATTATCTAACTGGGTCTCTACAAGGTAAATCCTATGCTTTTGTGGAGCCTTCCTATACCTGACAGTAAGAGAGCCTCTTTGCATACTTAATGAAATCAGTTTTCTGTCCTCTGCTGTCTTTCTAAAATTACTGAAGGAAGTATTACTATTTTAAATACATCTTTTCACCCATATTTCCTTATTTTAGTGCTGCTCAAATAATATTTGCCACAAGTCTTTTTCTGTTTCCTGGAAGCTAACTTTCATGTGGACTGATCATCCACAAGATGCAGTAGCACATAGTTTATAACATCCTCAGTTGCCAGCATCCAAAACCATCACGAAGATATGTGACAGCTGACCATAATAAGTGATACCCCTATGGTGGTGTGAAAATCACCAGAACTGATGAGTTGCATATATTTAATCAAAGATGCATGTAGGGTACTTTCTCATTATATGAGTGACAGGAACTCGACTTGCAATTTATAAGTTAAACTTTTGTGTATAGGGACAGTGAGGCTAGACTTAAACTGCCAGAATGGGTTTGAGTCTTTCTAATAAAAATGCCTTATTAATATCTCTCAGAAGAACATGCAAGAAGACAAAGCAGTAGTAATCTCTGGCACAATGGTAATCTGCAATCAGATAATGGGTGTGATTTAGAGTCTTTGTCCATATTGCGCACAAATCCAACTAAAACAGCTACAACTGCAAACAGCACTTCTTAGTCTTTCACACTAATATGGTCCCCAGATTTTTGCTATGAGTATAATGCTCTTCTCTCATAATATAACACACTGTAAAAAAAAAAAAAAAAAAAAAAAAAGTAATTGATTTTCAGTGGTTGCACTATTTGTATGGTTCCATAAAACTTCCTTACAATTTAAGCTTAACTTCAACAATCAAAGTTTTTGGGGTTTTAACTGATAACAATAGAAAGAAGTGAACAAGAAAACCCAGGGAAAAAAGGACAACGGTTTGTCCCTAAAAACATGTTTTCACAAAAAAAAAAAAAAAAAGAAAAAAGAAAAAAGAAAAAAGAATGTGATGCATAGTTTTTGACAGTTTCATGGGTGGTTGAGGTTGGAAGGGACCTCTGGAGGTCATCTGGTCCAATCACCCCCCACTCAAGCAGGGCCACCTAGAGACAGTTGCCTAGGATCAGACAGCTTTTGAATATCTTCAAGGATGGAGATTCCATGACGCCTCTGGGCAACTTGTTCTAATGCTCAGTCACCCTCACAGTGAAAAATGTGTTTACTGGCAATTAATCTGAGTTGTAATATCAAGGTATAAGACCTGAAAATTCCACACTCGGTCACTCATCCTTAACTCTTCCCTTTCATGCATTGTCTTCAGCACTAAAAAAAACGGGTGTTCTGGTGCAAAAAAAACCAAAAGCCTACATGTGATTCTGCATCATAAATATTATGAACAAAGGTAACAAAAAGAGGTACAAAGAAATTCAGTGTTTTGAGACTTTCTGAGCTGAGACAGTTTGAATGCTCAGTTTTGTAACATAAGTACCAGTAATGTAAGAATTTTATTGCAAATTTTAAGAAATTGTCAAGCATGTTATGGCAAACTCTATTCCCGTCCATCAATGACAGGGCTTGAATTCTGATTTTCAGAATGGTGAAATATTGCCAGAGTTTGCTATGTTAACAAAAGACAAAATAGAATGAAAAAACACATTACAGAGCCATGATTCTCTTGTATCAGATGGAACGTATTAAACAATCCTAAGAAATTATCAAGTAGGAATTAAGTGAGGAACCACTATCAGAAATACACTGTTGGAAGCACTGAATCTATCTATCTATCTATCTATCTATCTATCTATCTATCTATCTATCTTCATCTTCAGTTTTCTAAGGTTTGAAGTCTTGATGGCTTTTACATAATACTCATGTGTGAGAGAATTATGAAGTATACTTCTCCTTGTAATTTCTGAAGCTGTTGGCCAATTTCCACCAAATTTTTCAGAGGAAAGGCTTCAATCATGTCATACGTTACTAGGCACCTGAGAATCCTAACAGAAGGTAGTATCTGCACAAAGCACAGCAACTAAGCAGCGGATTTCTCGATGCCAGTGTACCTATTTATATTTTCTTGCACAGAGGAACAGAGGATATAATTCGTTCTTGTACATGGTAGATAGGGTAATTCACAAATGAACTCAGAAAAAACATTATCCCTTATGCTCCAGTGAATAAGCCAACTAGTCATTGCCATAGGTTAGGAATAAACATCTATTTTATTCTGTTGCTGTCTGCAGTCATCTGAGATGCTCAAGGCAGCTTATTCTTAACAGCTTAACTTCACAAGGGTTAGTATCAATGTGACTGAGGCTTCCAAATGGCTTTGGCAATGTAGGCATAAGTATGAGGTGCTTTTTTGGTCATCTGTTGGAACATCTGGCATAGGCTGCTATTAGAAATATGATACTGAATGAGATGGGCAAGTGGTCTTCCATGCAAGGTTTTCTTTTATTCCTTTCTTTCTTTTACTTAAGCATAGTCTGGAAATCTGACAAGACTACCAGTGGGAAGAAATTAAATAACAAATAGAGTGCCAGAAACTTTCAAAACCATCTGTTTGTGCCATAAAAACATGAAGAGCACAGAGAACCTTTACTTCTAAGCATTTATTAGATTGTGAAACACTATTTTGAGTAATAAACTGTTTGAAATTAATTAGTCACCATATGAATCATTTTATACTATTCAAACCTCTTGATCAGCAATCTTGCCCTTCTGAATTGCCCTTTTATCTCATAATACTGTTCTTAGTTATCTTTAAATGGTATTTTGCATCAGTTATACACATGGACTGAAGGAGACAGAATAGAGAATTTTATTACTATCTTAGTAAATGCTAACCAGTAGGATATACTAATCTTTGTACCAAATAAAATTTTATTGAAGTCAGGTGTAATTTTCTGTACCATGGATAAGATACAACATCTCAAACTAAGAAAGCTACTGTTTATCTCAAAAGTAACAACTGAAATAGCAGTATCATATGCAAAATACATGTACATGCCCAGAAGAATATTAGGCATCATAACTAAGAAGCAATGATCCTAGTAACACTGGGGTTAAAGGTATGTTAACACATTTTCCTGTCCTTTATCAGATCCTAATGATAAACTCCATCTTCTTTCTAGCTTTTTGATCCGTTCTGAAAGATTTAAGGAACAGAGGAGAAGTTGTGGCACTTGAGAAATATATCATGCTCATTGGGTTTAAAATGGTGTCCATTCATCACATTAACAGACATTTGGTCACACACCCATTACATGCTCCAAAGGACTGAACTTCTGTTGTATCCAGTTCTGGGCCCCTCAGTTCAAGGACAGGGAACTGCTGGAGAGAGTCCAGCACAGGGCAAAGAAGATGATGGTGTGGAACATCTCCCTTATAAGGAAAGGCTGAGGGAGCTGGGTCTCTTTAGCTTGGAGAACAGGAGACTGAGGGGTGACCTTATTAATGTTTACAAATATATAAAGGGTGAGTGTCACGAGGATGGAGCCAGGGTCTTGAATAAGGACCAACGAAGTCTGGAGCTGCACAAATCTCTGAGGCTCTCAAGGATCTAAATATCTGCATGCAACACTGTCATGCTGTTTGGATGATCAACATGCTCACAAAATTGAGGTTGCATCACAAATGTTCTGTGAATTCAAAAGAGCCAGTATAATTAAAAATCTTAATATTTACACAGAATTATTCTACTGTAGTCATAAACTTTAGCTGTAGCTCCCAACTTTTTTCTAATTGCCTTTGAACATATTAAGCAAATATCTATGAATCAATCATTAGTTAATCTGTCTAATTGAGAACAAATCTCAGCCTATGGAATTTTTATGTTTTGAGCAACTATTTATTTTGTGCATGCTTTTAGTTTCTGAAGTGTTCTGTATGGGCCTTGTACACAGGGACCTGCTCATTACACTTTGCTTTTTTTTTTTTAAGCCCTGGGTAAAAGCATTTGCTATTAAGAGTGGCAGGAAATAAATAGGGAGAAGAAAGAATTTTGTAAACCTTTTTTTTTTTTCCCTCCTCATATCGCACTCAAGAAAGGGAATTATGGTTGTAATACAGATATAAATACCTGAATTCATTCCTGAAAGTACAAAACAAAAAGGAAGATCATACCAAGATGAGAATCACTTAACTTTATCCAGCTGCTCCCCATTAACTGTATAAATAGAAGGGGTAGACAAACAGTAGATAAGAGAGTGGTTTCATGAAACAGTCCCAGGTTTAGTGAGAAAATTTGTTTCTTTTATGCCAAGAAAAAAGTTAGCAATCTGCAAATATTTTACGTAGTGTTTGGTCTTCAGTTTAAATGTTTTTAATCTTAAGATTTACATATTCGTAAGAAGACAAATAATTATACCTGTCCTCTGTTTCTGAATCATCAGTGTCCAATTATTAATTCATTCTTGCAGATCCTTCAAGGCCCAGCTTTGAGCAGTAAACTAAGAGGAATGCAGGACAGATTCAGTACTAATAAAAGAAAAAGTAGAAGGTCTGACAGGCAACCATTACCTTGGAGGAATATATGAGCAAGAAAATTTTCTTAACAGCTTGGTATATGGATTTCAGGTTCAAAATACAAAAGGCAAACAAACACAGACATCCAGTGGTAGCGAAGACCGATAGACCCAGTGTCTAAGTACCTTCAGCAGTATTGTGAAGACCTAGCAGTGTGCTATAGCTCGGAGATGGGAGAACAGGAATAGCAGTTCAGAGACAGAGCAGTTCCTGTGGGAAAACCCAAGGGATTTTAGCAGTGTCAGGATTTTTTCCCGGCTAGATAAAGATTTATGCATAGAAGACTCATGCAAATAGTCACTGGACACTTTTAAATAGAAGTGCTGCATCTGCAACACAAACACTTTGTGGTGCTTGTGAGAACAAATCTCTTTCATCTAGTTGCATCTCATCTGTTCTGCTTATCACTCACTTCCTAATGCCACCCAGATTTGTAGGTGACTACTGGGCTATTTGTCTCACCATAGGAAAAGTGAACAGGCTGGTGTTTAGAAATATAAATAAAACATTCTTCACACGGGAATATTGACTTGGAATAGTTATGATACAAACACCAGTGGAAAAAGACACAATATAGCAACGTTGGCAGATTATAAGATTTTTAAGTACTACTAGTAAATACATCATAATCAGTGCATGTAAATGTGAAATGCATCCAAAAAATCGTCTCACATGCTGCTTTTTTTGTGTGTGAGTGCAAAGTATAGCTATTAGTCACCTGTTCTTCAGATTCAGAGGATTACAATTTTCACTGTGGTCTGGGTGGACACGTGCGCAAAGGAGAGTAAACAGTTGGAAAAACAAAAGTTGGAAAAACATTAACTAATGAAATGAAGAAAATTAAGACATCCAAGATAAATTTCATCATACTGTAACTTTGAAAGTTTCTCTTTTCAGATTCTTCACAGGAATCCCATATTCTGACAGGAGTATTTAGGGTTCAATTACTTTAAAAAAGAAACCCAGCACAGTACCCGAAAGGTCAGATTCTCTTGTGAATCTTTTTTAGTTGAGATTAACAGTGTTTTTGCCATCATGGTTCAATGTTGTGCTGGAAGTAACTGTGACATGTAGAGGTTTGCACACCTGTTTCCTTGTTGCCCATCTTCAACTTCTGAGCAGGGGAATAGCATCTTGGAGAAAAGGAAACTACATGCTGCTTCTGTATCCTTACCAGCCCATCCAAACCTTGCTCCTAACACAAAATGCATCAATTACATTCTAAAGAACATTTTTAATATGACCTTTTGCTCCCAAGACTCAATACCAATGCCCTGGATCCACAATGTTGTCATAGTGCTGCCTCCAACATTTCTTTCAATTCAATCAACACTCCTGGTTTACCACAATGTAATAAAGTCATTGCCACATACTAGTTGGACATCAGTAACAGATCTGTGCATACTCTTTCAAGCTATTTTAACTAGGAGGTAAAATGCAATAACTTAAATTTCTTTCATTAACTGTTCATTAAACGGATCAGCTAAGGAAGAGTAACTAACTCATCAAACCACATTAACTCATCACTGTGCTTCAGCCCTGTAAAAAAATCCCTTTGAATCTACTGTTGTAGTTCACTTCGTGCTAAATTTTAAAAACTCAGACTGTTTTGAGGAGGGCCTGAAACAAGATGCAGTTGTCACCTCAATGTTTCTTGGCAATAAGACCTCATCAGAACAGTATGTGATTCTATTTCTATTTGTTAAAATAAATAAATAATAATAAAAAAATTAGAATAGCAATGGAATACTGAGTTAAGGCCAAAGCTGGAAAACATTGCTTTCCCATGCTTAAGCCTGAGTAGAGGCTTGATAGGTTTAGGGTCAAATTCAATGTGATTAAATGGCAAAAATATGAATCAAAAAGTACTGCAAAAGATTTGTTAATTACCTAATCCAGAATTGTAATGTATCTGATAGAGGAAAGACTCTAATCTGAACTCATATTCTATTCAAAGGAAAACTTAAGTCCGTCTGGCTACTCTGGTTTTCAGATTTTAATGTGATCTGTTTGTAATCAAACTCTAAATCAGGAAAAAAATGAGAACTTCTTGATACAGAGCAGAGTCAAATGAAGTTCAAATATTTACTGTTCGCAAGCAAAGCATTAATGCAAATTAAAAAATGTTCCTAGGATAAAGACAAATCCAAAAAAAAGGTTTTAATTGCTACAATTAGATTAGATGCTATTATTAAATACCTTATAATAAACAGAAAGCATTTCCAGTAAGAAGCAGGTAAATTTAAGCATTGTTTTTTTCAGCTCATATTACTATTTTTTGCATGGGTATATATCACATTTGTGTTTCATTAACTTTATTTACCAGGAAGAGCAAATATTGCTTCTTTTTCTTTTTCCTTCCCCTTCTCCCCAGTTTGGAGGTCACCTTTTCCAAAGGTGCTGGAGGTCAAAGGGCAGTGAAACTGCTCAATACCCTGCCAGTATATTTACCTCCTATATTATTTCTTTTCTAGCTGTCACTGCATTTGGCTAAGAGCTAATTTAGCCAGGGCTGATCTGTCAAAACAGGCATGCAAGTGAGCTGACTGCACAGGCCTTCTTCTGCCAGCTTTGCTCCTGAAGCCAGTTCTTCACCCACTCCCTTGGAGTGTTATGTGAAACTCTGTCTGCATGTGTATGAGGAGCTCACTTAGGAAGATCTCATACACCATGCACAAATCTGACATGTACGCCTGGGGGTCAGAGGGCAAATTATGAGGATTTCTGCAAGGTGTACAACTTGTCATATGAAATAAAACTTCCTGTTTGCTAATGTCTAGCAAAGTACTCCTTGCAAACACAGGTAAAATAGCCAGGCCAGTATGAAAACTGTCTGGTGTTAAAAATTAACTTTTTTTCCTTTTAGTTTGTTATCTATTTGAAAAAAAAAAAAAAAATAAATTAGCTTTTGAAATAGCAATCTTTATGCAAACAATAAAAGAAAATATTCAATACTATTGAAATACAATTATTTTCCCAACTTTTTTGACTGTATAAAGTCTCAAATTAAATTGTTAGGTGTTATTTGTTGGTTTATTCGTGTGCGTGGTTTGTTTGTTTTTGTTTGTTTGTTTGTTTGTTTTGTTTCTGTAATTAGTTTTTTGTTTTTGTTTTTCACAATCTTAAATAGCCGTATTGAACTAATATCCAGATTTTTTTTTTAGGAAGGGAGGAAAATAACCTTGTTAAAAAAAATAAAAACAAAGTCAAAAACCAAATGCACATACTTGTTTAATTAGTATATTCTTATTCCAGAGTTAAAAAATAACACAACTTAGTTGGTGATGGGGAAGAATAATGAATAAACACTTTGAAAAAGAGAATTTTCAGCCATTAGGTGAAACTCTTACCATCTGTTATGCCCCAGTGTTTTTCCCACTTACTTTAGTCCTTCCCTCCTGGCTGTTAATAAGCAAGTGAGTTGATGACTGATCAACATTAGACACTTCCTTGCATTTAATTATCACGATATGCTAAAATTTTAGCACTCTGGTTCTCTTTCATAGAAGAGAATAGGATGTCTGTACTAGTATATGTAAAGACCTGTTTCTTCAGAGCCGCCTTAAGCAAAACTCTCTCCAGACACTCTCAGCCCGGCTGCCTGCCGACTTCACCCAAGAGAAGCTCAGGGCTGACTGCCTGCCCAGGAGGTGAATGGTATATAGGAACTCTTTCAGAACCCAGCCATGAGCACAGCATCCCCAAGAGTGCAGAAGCTACTTCTCAGTTTTTTTTCCCCCCATGACTGAAGCCATTTTGCCTATGGCAGAATGCAGTCCTGTCTCGGATGTCTTTGAGCTTGTGGGATAGCTATGCCTACAAATTCTGTGCCAAAAAATGGAATTATGTCTACTCCTCTGAAACTGAAGCTTTAGCTCTATTTTATTCAGAACACTCTGAGCAATGTATCAGAGTAAAATACATCTAAAATCTGGATCAAAGGTATTTTCTCTTTCACTGTAGTCCCTCCATAAAGGAAGGTAACAGCATTTATTTCAGAGAGGGGGTGGAGTCTTCACAAGGGAAGACAAGGTGGGAACCAAGAGAGACCACAAGGCAGGTGCACAGCCCCAGCCATGAAGAGCAGAGCAGATCTGGTAACAGTAACCTGGGTCAGCCAAGAGTCCACTGATTACCAGATGAGTCAGTAGTGCTGAGTCAGAAAGTCAAATCAAGACCAGGCCAAGATGCTCAAGCATATGTAGTGTAGCTTGTCAAGGGCCAGGACCTGAGCTCTAACGCAGCTATGGGCCCAGATGGAGGAGGCTCTGTGGGTGAGATCCCCAAATGAGACTGAGAAGGGTGATACTGGTACAGTCAGGGCCCTAACCTTACCCTTCTGGAGTGCTCTGTAATTCTTGCATCAGTGTGCCATTCTTTTCCCCATTCAATAGGTAGAGTCAACAACAAACTATCTCCTTTCCAGTCTGGTTTCCAAAGGTTTATCTGTTTTAAGCAAATCTCGTTCACAAAGAAATCTGTGGAGACATTGTAGTTCTACACAGTCACAGTCAGGAGTGCCTGGAAGTGTAACCAGATCTGACCTCATTTTTGGATTTAGTTTTCAGCAGTGCATTTCAGAGAGTTTAAAACACATTGATCTTTTAGGCTTACTATTTCAATTACATAAATGCAGTGTCTGGAGAGCTGGTAAGAACTGAAATAGATCTATTTGAGTTCACGGAGCCATGCCAATTTATGCATGCAATTTTAGCATTTTGCAATGAATGCTGCTGAGCACTTTAACTTGTCTGACAGTTTGAGAACTATTTTAGAGAGGTGTATCAAATGAGGCATGTAAAATATACTATCTGGATAATCAATGGGACTGACTCTTCATATTGCAAGCTTATACTTCTACAGGATTGTTCATGTTAGAGACCTAAAGTAATGCCTGTAAGCCATATTTGAAGTGAATGATAACAAAATTTGCTCAAGATTTTCTATTCTTCCTTGCACTGTTAATTTACTTTGCCATTCTCAGTGTATTTCACTATCACTGTATATGTTCATGTCTTAATCTCACTGAACAACATGATCATGACTGTTTTCTTCAAACATCATCATGATGTCACCAGCATATCACAGGATTTTTTTTCCCCCAATTCCTTTTTTTTTTGTACTTTTCTATCCTTCATGGCAAGATTCTCATCTAATTTCCTTTCAATGCTAAGGAGGGCTTGTATTATCCATTAGTGCCTATGAGACTGACAGCTCTACAAAAACATTTAGGCATTATTTCAGTCAAAAGAGTGGTTCTGAGTCCTACTAGACTGTTGTGATGATGGCTCTAGTTCAAAAGGAACAAGAAGAATGAGTGCATACATAGGTAACCTTCATTTAAAAACTACTAAGAAACACCATTGCTGAAGTCAGCAGGAGAAACAAGTGCCATATTGCCTTTGAAATTTTGTTTATCTTTGGATTTTCCAATATGAAAACTTCACTTCGGGCCATCTGTCTACATAGGGTCAGAAAGTTACTTCAATCAGATGGTATGAAATGAAAGAATAAGTGCTTCTGTTTGTCATTCCTCATTAGAGCATTCAGTTTTCAGAGTGCAATGGAAAATAAAGGAAGTATTATATCAAGATCTCTGGTTACTGCCTTACATTGGCCCAGATTAATATAACCTGCATAAACTGGAAATGGTCACCAAAGGTGGAATTCTTACACTAAATGCAATTCTCTGCATCTAAACTAGTGTCCAGGTGCATATTTAGTCAAAAGCATCCCATCCTGTAACCTGTAAGACTGTAGATGTTTAAAACTAGGGAAAATTAATCCTACCTAAAAGATTATTATGCCCATCTGGGTACAATTGCAGTGCAAAGCAAAGAAGGCAGTTTTTCTTTCCTCTTTATTGATGATAAGTCCCATGTCTAGGGTTTACAAGCATTCACTGTTCTAAGGGACTGAAGGCTTTAAACAGGAGCTGTGAAATTAAATTCCTGTTTTAGAGTATTTTTTTTTTCTCCCCAAATGTTCACATATATTTTGTATTATCATTAACTTCCTTCACAGGCACAAATTCTCATCTATTTCAGATGGAATTTTGCCTGAATACACGTTGATGACAGAAGTTGACTAGAGAAGCCTATATTTAAAGATACAGAAAATTACAGAGATATTAAAAAATTTAGTTATAAGTGTAATATTCATACAAACAATAAGAAGTCCCAGGAAAGAAATGAATTTCAAAATGCATAAAATGACCAGTATCTCTGTCCATTTCTGTTATATTCATGTACATAATAGAGGTCACAGTGTTTACTCGGTACTTAAAACTATGAACCTGATTCTCAGATTTATCAACTGTATGTATAAATCCAATAGTTAAAAAAAAAGAGTATATAAAGTCTAACTTTTCTGGCTGGTGTAGAGTTTATTAGAAGTTCTTTGCTAAAAATAAGATGGAGTTTAGTTTGAAAACACTTATGCCTAAGCTTTAGAAGAGAAGATGATCTGCCTTTCATCCAGCCTTCACTAGCATGTTTCTCATAGGTATTATTGTCAAGATCATAAATGCAATTCTTGATTTCAAACCAATTTGCCAGCAGGAAGCCTCCTCGGGAACAACATGTAGCAACACCTGCTGGGCCAATTGGCCCAGTAAGGTAATAAGCCAGTAAAAAAAAAATAAAAAAAATCATCAGCTAAAATTATTCACTGTTTCTTGCATCTGTTATTTTGAGGATCTATGATAACCATTTTTGAACTAGGAGAGATGCACTATGCTGGAAATTTCAAAACTATTTGAAGGAAGAAGCAAAATATTTGCTTTTCCTGTTTCCACATTTCAAACAATAAATTTGAAACAAACTATTAAACAGAAAAAAAATAGCCTGCAAGAATGATAATATTTTTGTAAAATTTTCTGGAAGTCAATATAAGCCCTGAAATAGACACTCCTTCCATAAACAAAAAAATATGAGCTACCCAGTTTTTCAAACCATTTCTTTCACAGCACTCTGGAGAAAAAATTATACTATTTTAGCCTTCTCCTGTGTACAGAAGTTTGAAGCAGTCTTCTGGACTGAATGTTAATTTAACAGTGTGCTTTGCACAGGACATCACATACTGTTAGCTTTGGCCTACCTAGAAAGCATTAATTTCGATTTAGTTTGACATAAATATATGTAATCTAAAATGCGGAATACTCTGGGAAACATACATATGAAATTAAAGCTGTAATTTTCAGATTTTTATTTGTTTCCTATGACAGCTTTCAATGTTTATAGTTTTTGTTTTCGTGTTCTGGGAAAAGAAAGCCTACTTACTGACTGAATGTTCTCTATAGCACAGTAGAACTTGTGGAAAGATAAGCTTTAGGAAACAGAAATCCGTGTTTTTATATCACACTCAAAGAACCTACACAGTTTTGTCACCTTTTTGTAGATGACCATTAACAAAGTATATTGCCATTTTAAGCCTTGGAATATTTTAAGGCATTCTAGAGTATTAAAAAGGCTTTGCTGTTATAGCAAGCCCCTTCCTTATGATCATAAAGCCATAGTCAATGTCTTCAGGACGTTTTTGCTTTTATACTGACTTTTTATCACTATCTTTGAGCTACTTGTTAGTGTCAGAACTTTTTGTTTCTCTTTAAATGAGTACTCAGGCACCTCTGAAGTAAGCTTTTACACTTTCCTGTGATTTTTCATGGATTCATAGAGCTTAAGGCCAGAAGGGTCTAGCCTGACCCCAGTGTATACCACAAGTTATTGATCAGCTCAGCTGCTCCATGGTAAGGCCAGTGACTTGTACTTTCCCAAACATGCTTTCCAGCAGGGGTCTTTCTGTAATTTAAAGACCGTGAACATCCATACCTTCTCTTGATATTCTGTTCCAATGGCAAATCACTTAAAGATCACTGTTAAACACAGAAGCCTAGTTTTCAATTACAATTTATCAGACTTCAGTTTTCAGCCATAGGTTATTGACAGACCTTTTTTAATGAAGAGATAAACAAATTAACTAATAAGCTGCTAATTTTCCCTTGTGAAAGTATTTCTGTCAATATATGATATTTATATTTAGACCATTATTTTATATACATATAAATTTACTATTGATTGATTCTTTCTTTCCATCTCTCTACTAATTTTTTTGGCACTTCTCTGCCTGATTTTCTTCCCGCCTCCCAATATCCTTTAATATATGTGCACAGCAGAAATGAGTGGACTATTCCAATATCAGTTTCTGTAATGGACACTGAAGAGGTAGAAACTCTTAATAAGCACTATTTCATTTTTCACATTAATGGTCCTCATTAGTTCTTTTTCCATCATGGTCTTC
This sequence comes from Nesoenas mayeri, assembly GCF_963082525.1. NCBI lineage: Eukaryota > Metazoa > Chordata > Aves > Columbiformes > Columbidae > Nesoenas > Nesoenas mayeri. The sequence continues at coordinate 57,519,119 of NC_137540.1, read as the reverse complement.
TTATGAGAATGTTAATATTCTCTGAAGTCCAGACTTCCACTTCGTGGTTGTGGGCTACCTTACATGGTCCTAGATGAAAAACTTCGTATTATCTGTGTTAAAACACATCTTATTTTAATATATTTTGGTTTACCAATCTAGCTAGTATGAATTCCAAACATGCCCTGAAGATTCATCTGACTGTACACAGATATTTCTGTATTCAAGGGGGAAATTCAGGCATTTCTAGGAAGTGATTGTTTGAAATCAGGTAAGTCACACCCTAGAAATGCCTAATTCCTTTTACAGAATGTAAATGTATCTTGTCTATGACTAACTCAGATCAATGGATGTAGACACAGGAGACATCAACCTACTGCAAAATACACCCTTTATTCTATCAGTCTTTGTGTGGGAATAACCTTATGCTTGTGGCTATAACTTTCATGAAAAATATTGAGGAAGGAGAGACCATCTGCTCCCTAAATAATGTCTAGTCAAGGATCTTTTTGAGGCAACAAGGAGGAAAGGAGGAAGCTGTGAGCAAGAACATAGAGAGACAGAAACCTGATCAACAAATGTTAAGGGATGCAGTAAAGACAACCAAAGCTGGTCAGTCACATCAATTGATAAAGTTATGTGGAATATGGGAACCCTTATGTCAGTGAGACTATCTGATCTAGTATCTTGTCAGATGTAACGAAAAGGAGAAGGAGGAAGCAATAAACAAAACATAAAGAGACACAAACATGACAGATAAACCTAATGGTACAAAGACAAGAGACAAACCTTGCCACTCTAACTGATAGGCTATCAGGAAACTGCAGGCAAATTGGGACTTTGCAACTGGTAATATTGGAAACCTGAGGGTTCAGAATGTTGCAGGGTGTTGGTGGTACTACACAAACTGATACATGAAGATGTGCAGAGGAAGGGATGAGGGAGGATCAAAGGGAGAATAGAAACACGTATGAAAGGGGTCAGTTTCATGTAAAACAGAGATGATCAGTGCATTTGACTGAGCCCTGCACCTGATGACCATAGTTTGACAGATGTTCTGAATAAATCCTTTCCTAATAATCTCTCTGTGTAAACTCATTGTATGTGAGTCCAGCAAGGATTAGGTCCCAGCTTCTTCGGGGCACCACAGTGGGTGGATTTGGGGCCAACAGCTGGAGTCAGACCGAGGGGTGTGGGCACCCCTGGCCTGTGGTGTCAGCTACTGGAACACTGTGTGAGGCTATATTCAAACAGGGTTTCTCATGTTTTTTGTGAAACCCTCTGAAGAACAATTCTGTTCTACAGTGGAGTCTTGCTCTCAATTTTTTTCTAATATGTCATTTTGCCAGTGCTTGTTTGCTTTATACAGATATGTTTTTCCACTTCTACTTTCCAGATTTTCTGTTCAAAACAGGAAATAGCTTATTCTGAGGAAAAGAAAACAAGAAAATGGAAGATGTGTATACTTAAATAAGATTTTAATTTTGAAGAGGACATGACTAGGTGGGTCACACAGACAAACTAACATATTTGTTCCAGTGATCAAAACACAAAAAAAGGAAAAAAAAAAATCTATTTTACTGCTTTTGTGTATAATATAGCTATTCCGAAAGGAAGACAGGGCAGCATACGAAAAAGTGAGCAAGGCAGTGTACTCTCTCCCTGGCTATACTGGTGAGCTCTTGGGAAAACCAGCAGCCTGCTGATGACATTGTGTAGCTGCCCTCTATATGAAAGTTCAAATGGGAGGGGTGGTGTAAGACATCATGCTTGAGGCAGGAGAAAGAAAAACAATGTTTCCTGGGAGGTATCTGCTCATGGTTCTAAAACTTTTTTTTTTTTTTTTTTTTTTTTTTTTTTTAATCTTGGGAGAAATTCTCTAATTTGTTGGGTTCAGCTTCCTGGAACAAGAAGCAGTGGGGCTAATGCTGCCCCCACCCTATATAAGGCTGCCTCAAAGACTGTTTTTGATAATGCCAGGAAGGCATTAACTCCTTAGAAACGCAACCATTTTTACCATTGTAAAAGTAGCTGAAAAGGCAGAAAAAAGATGTTTTAATTTAGCTGAGTTGTATCACAGTTACTTTTCTTATAACAGTAATTTGACAGAGAAATGAAATGAAAATAATCCTGAATTTGTGTCAATTCAGATCCTCCAATTGTAGTATAAATATACATAAAATTTGCACATAAAAGTAAGATTGTAGAAGCCATTTCTTTTATGTTTGCAACGGCAAGCCACTTTATAAACTCAGATAATGTCGAAAGTGGTAATAGGAAGAGCTTGGTAAGAAAAATAAAAGAAAAGAAAAACCCTGAGTACTTAAACCCTATGTCACTTCTATAGTTTACATATCAGTGGAAAACTGTTTGTCATTTGTTTAAGTTATGCTTCTGACATTTAAATATGTGGTGGTAAATTAATACCCTTATTCTAACAATTTAGGAAATATTTCAGGGCTACTTGAAGTATCTGTGTAACTCCTGTGCGGTTTTGTGTTTGTTTGTTTGTTTGTTTGTTTTCCCAATATCAAGGGCTTTAATTTTGCAAAGGAAATGCTTTTGTTGCACAAAGCAATTCTTAAGTGCTTTTAATTAACATTCATTTCCAGGTTGAGTTTGAGTGCTTAAAGACACTTTTGGTGAGCATTCCTGAAGATTCTTCAGTAACAGTCAAGCAACAAGTGGCTCTCAAAAATGTAAGAGAAAATTTGGTGAAGGCAAAAAAAAAAAATCTTTCCTCTGCTGACAATTTTTCTTGTCTTGTCTGATATTTAGGATATCCATTCTTTTCCTTCTCCTTCATGGATGTCATAAATAGCAGTTCTATGGTTTACAAAGGCACAAAAGATACCCCGGAACTTGGAATCTGATTTAGAGATTAACATGGTATTAGCAGAAGTGTTAAGAGTAAACCAAGCAAACAAGCACATGTAGGTGGTGCCAGATTACTTCCTGCTTGTGCACATATTGCACATTTTGTAATCCAGATTAAACTCATGTAAAGAGGATCAAAATTACTCTCCTGGGCCAGCCATATGGGTTACATTTGAACTGTTAAATGTGTCCATGTCTGAAAGTGATCCCTACACTGCAGGCAGAATGGTCCGGTGTGTTTTACCTCCACACAGCTCAGGGACAGTTGCATCAGGAAGACCATAGTGCATCCATATGATCTAGCATTTGATCAGGTCTTGTCTGGGTCATGTGTGTTGGATCTGTGGCTAAAATATTAAGAATAATAAAACTATTCTTACATTATGATAATGGGATTATAGTTAAGGTAATTAGCTAATTTATAACATGATGCTATAGATATGGGCTGCCTGACACAGGGTGTGGCATGTGAGGGTGTGAATTGTTTGAGAGTGAAGACTGAGATGAAAGAAGAGTAGAAGTTCTTGGGAGGATAGGAAGAAAAAAAAATGTTGTGATCCTGCCTGTTAGAGGCAACTCCAGGCACAGCTACTCCAAAATCCACACTTGTTATTCCTCTTACAGGAAAGGTAATTGGCACATTTATTCTGAAGTGAGCCCAGGAATTAATTGAGTGTAATCACATGATCAGTGCCCAGTAGTGAAACAGAGAATTTAATTATTTCATAGTTACATGACTGTTTTGATGTACGCAACTCAATATCATGTCTCCGACAGTCTCCAGTAATGGAAAATTAGGGAAGAGTACAAAACCAGAATAAATACACAATGATATTTTGCCTCCCTGAGCATTCAATAGTCTGTGGTTTAGACACTAACTACTTTAGAGACAATATCATTGTGTAAAATAAACCTTGATAGATTTGTCCAGTCTCTTTTTGTCTCATATGCACTTTGTATCCTGTGTCACGAATATCAAGAATATAACTGTTAATGCTGTGTCTTATATCTTCTAAGTGTCTGTAACGGTATTTGGCAAGGAAACTTTAAAAATACATTTAGAAACTGAAATAAGCTATTTGCTGCTTTTCTGTTGTTTACATAGCAACTGCTGTTTATATTAATATGAATCATCAGGTAAGAATATGAGATAGGAAGTAGGAAGATAAATAAAAAAAATAAAAAAAATATTCAGCCCGATGCAAAGAAAGCATTTTTTTCCCCCAAGGAAACATTTCAGTGGTGGAAGAGGCTTCCTGGAGAAGCTGTGCAAGTCTCCATCTACTTGGGGGTTCTCAAGATCCAAAGGGATAAAGCCCTGAGCAACCTGCTCTGACCTCAGAACTGGTCCTGCTCTGAGCAGGGGCTGGACTAGTGACCTTCTGAGGTTTCCTCCAAACTGAATTATCCTGTGATCCTGTTTGTTTTTTTTTTTTTTCAAGTACCTGTTCATAGCTCTTGATTGTTAATACATATGTATTCCAATGTAGCCTTATAACCCCACAGACCTTAGTGTTGGTGTAATTGCTCAGAGACATCACTGCTACCCTTGTTCCTTTAAACATGACTACAGGTTACATTTGGTGTCAAATACTTGTAAAAGTTTATTGTTAAATGTGACAGACCTTTATAAGATCATTTCAACGAGGTGTTAAGGCATGTAAATCCATAACAAGGCACCAGCAGAAAAACACAATAATTTTACTCTTGAGAGTTAGCCATGAAACACTAAGGGAAACATTTACACTGGGCAACTACAAAGTCTTGATACTTCTGCTATTCTGTTACCTGGAAAAAAAAAAAAAGTTTCTGATAAATATTATCCAATAAGAAGATCAAAAGCTTAATGAAATCCTTACTTTTCCTGAAAAATGGAAACACTGACTTGTGCTCAGTTGTGCCTAACAGGGTCCAAAATCCTTCCATCTTTATGAATTTTATATTTCAGCCAATATTGAAAACCAGACTTTAAACCTCTGTCTCAATTTGTGTTATGTTTTACATCTCAAATATATTTTCTCTCTTCCTGATGTTCCACTGATACATTGATAGAAAGCAAACATTCATTTTTATCTTTGGTCCCTTTCAATCTTATCCAGGGAAAGTCTTTCCTATTCAGACAGCTGCATGCAATATCTCTAACAGCCTTGCTAGCTGTTTTGATCAAGGGGTGACCTTTATTCTAGATAGGGTGTACCTGAATGCCTTACTTGTTTGACTTTTACTACCTATGAAGAAGAAATGAATAATAATTACTTTCTAAGGAAATGTAGACTACTTATTGATGGAAGTCTTTCAGAACGAGTTAGACCAATATCTCCCAGATATGATTTAGTTATCATTGGTGGAAAGAGATTAACTAAAATTTGTCATGCTGATTTTCTAGCGTCTGTGTTTTTATTATTCTATGTATCAACACTCCTCTAAACTCTAACACAAACATTTGGACTGATATATGAGATTACATGTGCCTTTTTGGGACGTATTAAGTAACATTTTGTTATTATGGATATTACATCCATGTTTGATTCTACCCCTCCAACACAAATTCTGTCTTGCAGGAAATAGAGAGAGATGAAAACCAGGAAGTGAGGAACTGAAATAGATCCTTCCCTCAAATAACACAAATCCACACATTATAATCAATTTCCTTAATTATAATTATATTGTTGTAGCCAACTTGGCCGAATAAAAATGATAGTAGAATATATTATATACTGTTTTTTAAACAATCCCTGAAAAAAATACGTGGACTCCAGGCCAAAATCTCTCTCAGTTCTGGGATAATTTAATTGTTTTCTGCAGTTTTATGCCAGTCATTTACTGAAAAATGCTGTTTAATGTCACAAAATTGTAATGACGTAGCATGCACTTTCCACTTGAAGTAACAACATAAGAAATGTCCTGCTGAGTAAAATCTTGGGTACTTTTTTCTGAGTTCTCTGTTACCAACAGCACAACAGGAGATGCTGGCTATTGTTTGCTTTTCATTTCCCTTGCATTCCCTTGGTGTCTGTGACTGCTTCATGAGGGATGCTGCCAACTATGTTCAAAACCAGTAGCCACTTATGATCATCTTGTCCACAAATTTGTCTAATCTCTTTCTGAATCTGCAGGTGCAATGTCTTTTCAAAACTTTCTGTGGCAGAAATTTTCAGAAAGAAGTACTTATTCATATCTGTTTTAAATCAGCTTCATGCTTGTTTCATTAAGTGTTCCCTAGTTTTTGCATTGTTGGGTTTGTTATTCAGGTTATCTTTTGCCTTTGTGATTTTATAAACCTTGAAACCTTGAGTAATGAAATGAGAAAGGGCTGAATGCAATCAGAAACCTCTAATCAATATCTGCAATCAATATTCAAATTATTAAAACTGCTTTATGTAGTCAACATGATTTAAAGCCCACACAACAAGAGTAATAATACTGAGTTTTCCAGTGCTGAATTGGTATAATTGAATGCTATGTTTGAAAAGAAACACAGCTAAACAAAATGAAGTCACTGAAGGGATATCTAAGGCAATATGAACACAGCAGCAGTAAGAAGGTGTTTTGAGAACAAACATATAAACAGGATAATGTTTTTCAGCCATTTTTCCTGACTGAGAGGTTGTATTTGCTTCCTTGTATTTGATAGAGCTTGATAGACTTATCACTAAATTGCTTAACCACATATTGAACTGGCTTACACTTTTGGTCTCCACGACACTTGATAGTAATGAGATCAACAATTGAATTTTACTCTGTGTGGAAATGTACTTCCTTTTGTCTGATAATTTCATTGGATGCTCATGTTTCCTGGACTTCTAAAGAGAGTGAATAATTGTTCCCTAACCATTTTTTTCATACTCTTCACAGTGTTGTACTGCTCTGCCTCGTCTATTCCCTGCTGTCTGTTTTGCAGGCAGAAGAGTCCTAGTTTAGGAAGTCTTTCCTCATATGAAAACTGTTCCATGTTTTTGATCATCCTTGCCATCTTTCTTTGTACTTGCACAGGATGTGCCTAAGAGAAGATGATCAAAACAGCATGAAGCACTCAAGATGTGGATGTACCATGGGTTTATACAACAGTGTAATTAAATATTGCAGGATTTCTAAATTCATTTGCTAATCATACTTTACATTCTTCATCTCCTTTTCATTACCACTGGTATGAACCTGACACTTTTATATAGTAGCTCATAATAATGTAAGTTGTCTTTACTGAGTAGAATCAGATAATTTAGCTCATAGGGTAGGTGTAGAAGTTATCTTTTTCACTATGTACACAGTTTTCAGTATTCGCTTCCTATCTTATTGAATAATCATTCTTATAAAACAGCCTTGTGCAACTACTTGCAGCCAATGTTTTGTTTGTTTGTTTGTTTCTTCATTTTCTTATTCTCAACTGTTTTGACTCACTAGCAAAGTTTTTTATTTTACTATTTACTCCCTTTTTCAGTATGAATAAGTAAGTTTGCACGACAGAATTCTCGAAAGAGACAATGTATCTTCTCTAGTAAACTATGCTGAAAACTTCTTACCTCTTTTTTTTAAGATAAACTTCATTTAAATATCTTTTGTACAGCAATGGGGAAAATAGTGACAAGGGATTAATAGATATTTGAAATATTAGTATAACATAGTATAATTAAATTAAAGCTCAGTAATGTAGGAGTTAACACACTAGGAAAAAAGGAAATCTAAAATACCTACATACAATGAGAGCATTAGAAGACATTTCATTTGCTTAAAAGAATTACCTCAAAGAGAAGAGAATGATCTACCACTTATATACTCTATGAGTCTGATAAAATATGACTGCATTTTGAATTTCACTTGTGGGTATATCAAGTCGTGGAGTAGAGAAGTTGTAGTGTACATGATTTCAAAAGGTCCCTTGGGAGGTCTGTAATCCAATCCCCTGCTGAAAGCAGCATCAAATGAGTTCAGACCAGGTTTCCCACAATTTTGTCCATGCCTTGAAAACCTCCAAAAAAAGAGATGTCAGCATTGGTTGGAAATTAGCTCAAATATTTAAGATGCTCACAGCATTTTTTTCCTTATATCCTGTCTGAACCCACTCTTATTTTGACTTACATGTGTTGGCTTTTATCTTCTGGTCATGTATCAATGTGAAAACGCTGCCTTCATATTCTCAGTGACCTCCCTGTAGGCGCTGGAGAGGTGCTCTCCAAGCTGTTTCTTCTCTAGGCTGAACAAATCTGGCTCCCTCAGCCCCTTCTCATCAGGCAAGTGCTCCAGTCCCTGTCTGGCTTGGTGGCTCACTGCTGGGCTAGGTCAAGTTTATGAAGTTGACAGTTTATCTCATGGATCTTTTCATACTGTGAAGATTTTAGGTTGGTCATCTAATAACTATTATCATGGATCTAAGCTTTATGTAGGAATGAAATTCTATGTGACTTACAAAAAAGCTAGTTTAGCATTTCAGAGATACTGTGATTATTAATAACAATTTCTAACAAAAGGAAGCAAACTTCTATGAAGCTCTTCCTTAAGAGATAATCCGAGAACTGTCACAGGGCTTCTTAAATTAATTATTTGCTGCATTTGTTAATGTAATGAATTTTCACTGATATTGCTAATCTGAATGAGCCCAACACCTTTAAAGTACTTCATGAATTTCCCCATAACATTTGGGCAGCATTTGTTTTGCAAGTATACACAGACACATATGTATGTATATACGCAAGTACCTATGGCATCATGGAATATAGAGTCCTGATTAGTCACTTTGAATTTGTGTAGGAAATCATGCTAATTCACAATGTTCACAGCAAATACAAAAAGTAGAATATTTTCAAACTTTCATGGGATATATAATTTAAAAGTTTGGGTTTTTTTTATCTTTCACAAACATTTCCAAGTTTTTCTCATTTATGAAAAATAAGATGCTTCAAATTTGATTTAGTCAAATGTAACTGCAACCTGTCAGTAATTTGTGGTATAAGTATAATTTTCTTGAAACCTAAGCTGCTCTTTAATGTAATTTTCATGAAAAGATCCTTCAGGATGTGTGCAGCCTTCAGGTCAGTAACACACATATTTCAAAAGACCTTATTCTCTGAGGAAAACATGTCTGTTTGTATTCCTATCTGAGAGCATACACACAAGTAGTCATCAAACCTACAGCTTCGTTAGACATGTCATTAATTTATGTAGGCTTGGAAACTGCACTGTGGGCCTGATTTAAATCTATGGTGTTCAGCAAAGTGTTTATTCTGACTGATTCTTTAACAGAAAAATTTAGGACTGAAATCAGATTGTCTGATTATTATTGTACCAAAGTGATGAAATATATTGAGAGGCACTCAGTGTATTTCAGATACTAAAATTAAAGTTCTAGTTATCTACCACAGGTAAAACCTTCTAGAACACAGAAGAAGGTTGAATAAGCACCTTCTGAAAGCTTTCCTTTGTGGAGGTATTTGCTTATTTATTCTTGTTTCCGACTTTGAGTTGTCACTGTTTCTTTTGCAGGTGGAAGTAATGACAATGCTGAAACGTCTTTGAGAGAATATTGTCTGGTTCAGTGAACTGAAAATTACACAACATCTCTTGAGGGTCTGTTTAAAATTTTGCAGTAGTTATACAAGCTCTTTGAAGATGTTTGCATTAAAATAAGTCAGAGAAGAAAATCAATTGGAGACAAATCTATCTGACTTTACCCATTTAGGTTGTCCAGCAGATGTTAATGACACTACTTAACATGAAAAAGATGGGAATATAAAATTTTATTATATTATATTTATAGTCAGCAATGCATAACATACTTTAAATACATGAAAGAAACTTTTTTTTTTTTAAACATGTCATATTTAAATTTATTGTTCTGCAGTAATTTCTGTAACAGTCTTTATTTTCTGTGGTCCATTTTTGGATTTCATAGGCCTAATGCCCGTTGAGGAGTGATCTAGAATGTAAAGTTTCCAAAGATGTTTTCAGAGAAGAAAGGAAGGCCAGTGGGTGATAGAGAGAGCATGGCATTCCACATGTTTATGACTGTTTCCTCAGCAATCCTTCAAAGCTTTCATGTGCTGTTGATATTTTGGCTAATCCCCGAGTGGATGTGAAAAGACGTGTGTTAAGAATGAAAGGTAAATCCCCTGTTTCACGCTGACTATTCCCCCTCACAAAGAGAGGGGGAGGGGTGAACCAAAGCAGACTGAATGCTTTTTCCATCTGAACAACAAGGATTAGGAATGAGTTTGCTTCACCATACACGTGGTTTTCCGGGTTTATAAGGAGATAATGCGACATAGATTTTCTTAAAATGCCACTTCAGTGGATCAAAAATGAAGTCACCAGATTTTTAGGAGTTCTGAAAATTAAAATAAGGAATGTTACTTCAGAATTCAAGAAGCTTCCCAATAACACTTATCTTGTCTGGCAGTTCTACAAATATTACTTCTTAAAGAGATTCAGTCAAAAATTCATACAAAAGATCATAGATGACTTCTCTATGTTGTTATTAATGTTTTTCTTATGCAGAGAAATATGAATCTAAATATCTCCTTGGCCCTAACATCCTAACATTCTTTTAATATAAAAATAGTAAAGAATGTTAAACTCCCCAATATAAAGAAACTAATGGTGTTACTGCATGCAGAAGAATAAAAATTCAATAAAACTGTGATTATTTTCTACAAATACACTATGATGAAACAGAACATGTTAATCTAAAATGAAAATATGAATGCCAATGCCTCTGGCCTTAAACAAGTGGTAAATATTTTAATTATACAAAATGAATTTTTTACTAAATATAGTGTTGAATATAACACTTAGTAATTTGCAGTATATTTTGATTAACATATAAAATTAATATGGGAAAAATCATGACAGGTTTCTTCTTCTTTTTTTGTTATATGAATAAATGGTTTTTGAAAATATTTTAATTTTGTCTGTAAATATTTTTTATGTTGTCTTAAAACCTTATGTATTAAAAACTAAAGCCTTATGTCATAAAAAATACGCACTATTTCTCAGAAACAATACATCACTACATGTGATATCTGAAATACCTGAAACATGTTTAGATTATTATTATTTAAAAGAAAAATGTGTATTCAAGTCACCACTGCATCCTTCAGAACTATCAAAGACTATGACTCTATGTATGGTTTCACTAGAGATAATCCTAAGGCCTTGCAAATTACTTCTAGCTTCATTCGTTTTGAACATGGCCTGTGGATACATCCTGATATATTGCAATAAATATGAAGAAAATAGGGATAAGAAAGAGGCTATTTTCTATCATCGTACACACTTTCTACTCTAATGAACAAACACAAACTTCAGTCTTACATTGATGTGACTACATGAATAGCAGTGATTCTAAACAGAGTTTTATTATTGTTCATTAGTAAAAATTTTGATTAAAATAGTAATCTACTTACTGGTTATAACTGTTTATGAAGCAGGTAAATGTTGAATTTACTAGATTTCTGTTTTCTGTCTGAAATTTCCCTTAGGCATATAATTTGTTTGATAAGGGGCTAAGAATGCTTGCTAACTGTTTCTGGCACAATAACTAAATTCTTTGCTAAGTAAACCCTGAAGCAAAATTCCAAAATGCTTGTCAGCTATGGTATAATTATTACAGAGACAAAAACATTAATTCTCAAGTCATTGATGATTGTTATATTTATTTTTACAGTTTTATATTTTCCCATCCTTCACTTTGGTGAACTAATAGAAATCTATTCAGGTTAGATATATTTTTAGAACTATTTAAGGAAAATGTTGGTCAGAAGTTTTTTCTCTCTTCTGTCATGTCTCTTGGTGAAATAGTTGGTCTCATCAAGCAGATCCCATTAATATTAGATTATATTGCATATTTGAGGTGTAATATTTTGACATGCTGAAGATATGTCTTTGAAGATGACAGGATCATAACTTTACTGAGAACATGAATAAGAAATGCAGGGGTTTGTTATTGAATTGGCCCATCAGAGTTAAAGGTTTGTAATGGTAACCCATGGTCAGCAAACCTCGGGAAGTGCTGGTGATAGTACATGTCTTTACCTGAAACGTTAAAGCAATGACAGGGGAAAATCTGTTGGTGGAAATCAAGGTCATTCTTTCATTTGTGAATTTTAATTTACATCAGTAAGTCTGAACATGATAAATAGGCAAGGCCTGGAAATTTTATTTTTACATGCCATGGGATATAAGAAAATACAATCAATTAAGCTGGCTGTCTTAGATCTAAGGGAAAATATGTAACAAAATATTCCTACAAATAATTGCTATTTTGCCATTGATTAGGTCAATGGCCACATATGATGGCTGAGCTACTGTCACATCTAATTTCTTCATATGTGCCTGCATGGAGAGTAACCTTATCTTCCCTTGAAAACCTTGTTTGTTCAGTGGTTGTGTTTTCTCAATTGTTTAGAATATTAGCCATCTGGGACACTCTCTATGCTTGTGTTACTTCTTTTTGCAATATCTGGTACAGTAGGATTCTAATCCCTGACAGAAAACATCTAATGCTATGCAATGGATATAATTTTTGTTGTTTTGTTTTGTTTCTGCCTTATTCCATCTGCTTTATGTATTAGCTTTATTTATTTTATTTTTTTTTTAAGGATTTGGGGGGGTGGTATTTATCAAATTACTTTCTTTGCCATGATGCCGTATATTTTTTAAGCTCTCTCTTGACTCTATATATGTATATACATATATATATGTAAGCACATATATGACCATATTTATGATGACTAGATCATCTTGTTTGACCTTTACATTAAGACAGGTCCTTGCATATTCCTCAGTTACACCATACCAACACTAATAAATTGTGTGGAACTTCAGGCTGCATGATACGCAAGTATACGGAAACTTTAAATGACATGAAATTTAGTTCCTCTCTTAATGAATTTTTCCAGAGATAAAATACTCTTAGTGTTAAATAAATCTGCAAAGTTTCTTATTTGAGTGCTTCTGGCTTTTATACTGACTGTATTAATCTCTTACATTAAGGGTCCCTTAACAGTTATTATTTTTCACACATGGAAAAAATTATGTATCATAATGAAATGAATTCTCAACTTTCTCTCTAATAAACCAAAATAAATATATGGAGGTATTTTGTCCTTTGTTATATATTTTTCCATCTTCATCTTGGAGAGATATTTTTTTCTTCATCTTGCATGCTTCTCCCATATAGTTTTGTTCACTGTATTGCTATGTTATACTAAGGTCTGAATTTTTTTCATTTACACATTTTTTCCAGTTTAATTTCTGTCTATATTTTTCAAGTGTATGTTTGAGGTTTTTCCTGTACTTTTGTTTTTCTACATTTATACCTTCAGTAAGGCTTAAAGATTCAGAAATTACTTGAGTAAAGGTATACATCTTACTTAAATGATCCATTAGGTGGGAGGTCTTTGTAATTTATTTGTGGCTCAGCCCCTGAAGACCATTTATGAGTTTGAACATTTTCTTCAGTATTTTATGTCTCTTAACTCATGGCCAACTGACCTTTGAGAAAACTTCCTATTAACTCCACTTAATTGATAAATTTAATCTTCTTTTTACAATCCCCACCCCCTCCCCCCACATGGCATTGTCTTTCTTATGCTTGTTATCGTATGTTGAGTACACTGTTATTGTGAAAATACCAGTATACACACTGCTTTTGTTTTAAAGATGCTGCCTACTTGCCCCAGTGTCCCAGTGTAGACAAATTAAAATCAGACAGCTTTGATTTTGTCTTTGTGGCTTCATGATGATTTCATTCAGTTTTCATTGAAATCCATTAAATAGTTGAAATATTAATTGCTCAGGGATTTCCTCTTTTCTCTGGACATATCCTAGCAGGAAAGAATATTATTTATACAATATTTTTAATAATTTACTTGGTAAATTTGATATTTCAGTAATATTTCAAAAGCCCTTAAGTAGACTAAGCAAGAACAGAAAAGGAAGTAGGAGGGGAAAAGTAGATATATTTGAAGGGTCTGGGTGAAACAACAGACATGAGACTCACTTATAATTTAGAATAAAAGACTATTTTATTTTTCTGTACCAACATAATTGACCTTAAAATGTGTTTATTTATGGTTCCTTTATACTGACAGGGGTAGGAAAAAAGGATTTAACCTAAATGAGAGCACAGACCTAAGCAAAATATGTTTGAACTTTTCCTCATAGAAAACAGTGACAAATATCTCAAAGTAAGATCAAGAGCAATTATCACTCCACAGAAAAAAAGTGAAGATATTATCTTAATTTATACTATTATTACTTTGACACAAAAGTCAGAGTCAAATGTAATTCTTAAAAAAAATAATGGTACATTGTATTCTTTGCAAAGTGAAAAATAATAATTAAAAAATTTATAGTGGAAAGGCTATTAAAATAGTAGTTAAAGTTTTTATTTTAAAGTAAACCAACAAATATTTCAAATTATTAATATAAGAAATATAATATTTTATTATTTAAAGACTTTGAGAATGTAGAATCCATTGACATGAATAAACAATCATCATGATTTTGAGACACTTCATTCAATATACTTTTTTTTTTTGATAAAAATAATATTTTTTCAAAGTATTTCTGAGGTAACATTATGTTATATAATCTTTTGTGCACAAGTGTGTTGATGGCCATGTGTTCAACCTATGTAGCAAAACAGTCAAGTATGGATTCCGATGAGTGAAAGAAGACAAGGAGGAGAAGCAAAGTAAAAAGAATTTTAAAAGTCAGAAATAAATGGAAATTGTTTCAGAAAGACACAGTTTACTGGAGAAAAAGGAGGAAGTAAAATGACTGAAAAGTCAAAATACAGAGAATGGTTTCTTGTTTCCACACAATGGAGCCTAGAGAGAGTTCACTCAGTTTTACTGCAATAACACACAAGAAGCCTCACTGGGAACAATCTAATTACATAACTCTTCAGAAGAAAAACATCCCTGAAGTTACTTTCAGTGATATAAATAACCCTGAATACCTACCTGTAAAAACAGTGTTGTTGTGATAAAAGTACATCTACGGCTATTTTCATTTTTCAAAATATTTATTCTGAGAACTGTGTTCTTACAAGCATTCACATTTTAAACGTTACCTAGAATTTCACCAAAGTCGAAATATTATGAAATGGAATGCAAATGAAAAAATCCAAAGGGGATGATGTATTTAAGTTTCTTCATTTTTATGTACTAGAATCAAGATATTTGAAATAAGACTTTATCCTCAGACCCATATCTGGGTTAAATATCAGAGTAAAGGAACAAACATGTCTGTGAGATCATCATAGAGTAATTTGTACCTTTGCTTTGTTTACATTCATTACTTCCAACCAACTGTAATTACATAATTGGAAGCAGAGTGGACGACAAACTCTTTTCAGCTATTTTAGGAAATAAATAGGATATATTCTAAATTAGACAGTGAATTCAGCTATAAGCAAATCATATTTTGATAACAGCAGTGAAACTTTTGAGAGAGATTTTCATTTAAGAAGGTCATAAAAAATCAGAAAAGAAGTATTTGTCTTTTTAGACTAAGTGCTTTGCAAAACCTACACTGATAGTTTGCATGCCTTGGTTTCAAATATTTCAAAGCTTATTTTAGAATCTAATTTTGAGTTTGAGGTTTTTGAGTACAGCTGAGTCTCATCGTCTTTGCCATGATATTTCTGCAAGACAAAAAAGGTGGTATCAGTTCAGCTGCCTCAATTAAAGCAAAAATAGATGAAACTTCTTTCCATGATGGATTTCTCAGCAGTGGTCCCAGACTATGAGTGACTGCTTTGGAAACAGTTGTTCCACAAATATCCTTCCAGTTATGAATGTTTGAGGTAGGAAATGGGTAGGAATAAATTATACTTAGTAGCTCCAGCAATTTTAGGCACTACTGCAGCCCTCATTAGTGGAAAACATGCTGAAAAATGTGTAAGACATGTTTCTACAAATATTGGTCTCCTAACCTCTTTTTGCCTTAAAAATATCTATTTTTATAATGGTAGAAAGCATTAGTTCTATCACATTACATATCTATACTCTGGTTTCTATCTGATAGCTATGTTTCCTGCTCCGAAGAGCCGGTAAGTGGCAAGAAAGGAGAAACAAAGAGTGAATGACAAAAATATTCAGGGACAAAACAGTCAAGGAGGTCCTGATGATGATATAAATGAGAAGGAAAATGCTGAATAGGTATTCTGTGAAAAACTAATATAGTCTAACAGCTAATATAAGGACAAAGCCCCCATGAAATACCCTTGTAGTGTTAGGTTTTATTCATGACATCAGTCACAAGGAATCAACAGATAAAATTTTTAATTACTGAAGGTAAAACGAGGCAAGAGTAAAAAGACATTATAAAATGTATATAGTCTTCAGTACTGATTGGTTGAAGTCTGCATTCAAGATCTCCAAATATTGAAGTGTCAGAAAAATAATTATTCACTCTTTTTTTTTTTTCTTTTTTTTCTTTTTTTTTTTTTTTTTTTTATTTAGCTTAGATAAGCACATGCAATTTTTCCATTCTGATTCCAATTTTTGGTAAAAATCTTGATTTGAACTGGATAACTCTCTTCTTAACTACAAAACAATCCAGAGACTAAAAAGTCTGTGACTTTACATAGACACTCTCATAACAACTACCATAGTACACTCCTATATACACTCGTGGTTCTGTGTTTCACACAGGAGCATTTGCAAGATCATGTACGAGTTAGTTTGTATCATGAATTTAATTTTATTTGGATGAATATTAAGCAGGAAGGTGAGATAAGGAGTGTGATTAATGTAAGACAAACATACAACTCAGCCCAGTCTCATACTTCGAATCCTTCTTAAATGCTATCTCATGAATACTAAATATCTTGCTTAGCTGTGCTTTATTCTCCCCTTACAGTTCTATTCTCAAAAAAGGTATGTCAAACTGTTGGGAAAAGATGAGGGCAACAGTTTGAAATGCTGAACAGCAGTGAAGAACTGTGTGCTTCATACAAATTAATCCATCCCTTAGCAGTAATCTAGCAGCCAATCAGAATTCTCCTTTAATCCAAATAGTTTTTTAATGCACTTTAAATCACTGAAGTCCAGGTGCCTTACACTATTTAAATGAAATGTAACAAGGAAATTTAATCTTAAGATTATTAAGTATTTATAGCAGTGGTTAGGGAGTGTCACCTAGCAACAACATGGTCCACAGAGTAAATCTAATAAACTGCGGCTCATCCTTTCTGTCATCAATGATCAAATAATCAAGACAGTAAAAGCACAAGTAGTGATGACATTGAGAAAATCTAATGATAAAGTACAGGAGCATTTTAGGAGACAAAGAGTGTGTTTAGATAACAGAATATAGTCTGCACAATAATTAGGATAAGGTAAAGCTGGACTTCAGCCACAGTAAGCTGAATGGAAAGAAAAGATTGTAGTGAGGGAGATGGGGGGAGAAAAACTGGAGGAAGAAGATAAACGATTAAACATGACAGAGATAGGGATTCAAATAAAATAAGATGCTGTCAAGGCGTCTTTCCTGGGCAGATTTCTAAAAGAGAAGGGCAGAGAGATTAAAATTTTATCAGATAGTTTAAGAGATTATGGTAGTTGTACCTTAAAACATAAAAGCTACTTTGCTGGGCCTCATGCAATTCAGCAGGATGCTGTTGGGTCAGAACTGATATCAGGAAAGCACTGAGGATAAGTTTGAAGTTATCACACTGTAGAAAGGAGAAAAGTTCAGCCAAAGATTTACAAGAAGAAAAAAAATAAAAACCTTGCACCAAGGTTGCAGCAGATAAAAAATGCATTAGAAATATATGTAATTACATTTAAGAACTTGTCATCATTTTGGAAAGGTGGTATTTACTCAGGCTTATACTATACAGAGACATCTCTGTTTTTTTCCTTCTGAGTCTGTGGTGCTGAATTCTGCATCCAGGTTCAATAAAAACAGAGGGACCTCTCTGTTTGATTGTATTTCATAATCCACACTAAAGATATCTACAGGACCCCAACTGATCAAATAAAAGCACATATTATTAATCACAGGAAACTGTATGTGTTTCATAGCTCTCCAAAGCACTGAATATCCTCTTTGTTATAGTCAGCATAAACCAGTCAAAGGAATGATGGACAGTAATTCTGGCTAATAATAACTTGAATTATTGGTCTCTGATAAAATGCTTCTGAAAATCCTCTATTGTTAGGCTTGTCCTAAAACAGTTTCCGTAACAGCTAGTGTCCCATGTTAGTGGCAATGCCATTGTTTGAGGTATCTGGACAGAGGCTGCTGGAGAGCCGTGTGGAGACCTCTTCTCTCCCTATAGTCAAGGAAAAAGTGGATGTAAAAAAAAAAAACAAAAACGAAAGCATCCCTAGGTAGGAAAAAAGTGAGAAAGGAAGTGCCATCTTATCTTTAATCACACTTGCCTCAGCACAAGCATATAATGTAATTATTTAAAACACTGTCAGTTTATCTTAACTAATTTATCAGTCAGAAACAGTAAATCGCGCTTTCAAGGCTCAACAGTTTTCACGTATTCACCCAAGGTAATGATATTTGAGACTGTAAGAAGAAAATATGTATCATACATTATACAGGGAATAGTTTATTCATGTTAGAACTAAAATAACTGTTCTTCGTGAACTACATTCCTCCTTAAAATAGAGAATGATTCTGAATTAGTTCTTCAGAATAATATGTACAGTAAACAATTTGTTTGCATTGGATAAAATAGCACTAAAATATGAACACTTAGAGCATGAGCCAGCTGGTCATATATGGATGTCTAACACCATTTGACAGTATGAAAACTCTCTAGTTCCCGGATCAAACCTTAGAAGTGTCGAAATTTCCCACGGGCCTTGTAATATCTGCCACTCCATGCAGATACCTTATTTATGCTAGAATGTCTTTAAAATGTGTGGAAAAAAATGAGCTAAGCCTCAGTTTCAGCAGATTCAAAATTAATATTTAATCCCCAAAGCAGAGACTAAGAACTTTGTAGAAGCTAGCTTACTATACAGAAATGTAACACAATATTACTGAGAGCCAGAAGTTATCGTTAATCATTAAAAAGAAAGACTCATATTGCCTTGCACAGTAGCAAACTTCCTCTCTGCAGGAGGGCACTTGAATGAAAGAATCAGGTAACTGAAAGAATTCTATATATCTATAGTGATAACTGATAAACCTGAACATGAAGTAATGATTCAGTCTCCCCCATCATCCTCTTAGCTGCTGTGTAAGCATATTAGCAACTTCAGTATTTGATTGTAAATATCTGTTGGTTTTTATATCTCTTCTCTTGGGCAGACACAGAAGTGCTTTAGTCTGTTTAGCTCATTGTCTCACTTTCATAAAAATGCAGAATGAAAACTTCTTTTCCTGCAAAAGTAGTTTATTGGAAGAAAAAGCCAGTGCATACCAACACGATCTGGACTCACCATAAAATGCTTCCAAAACTACATATGTTAAGAGGGTCATGTAATTTACAGAAGATAGCTTTATGATCAGGAAGAAAAATCCAATTCTCTTCTCATCTGGAGTGGCGTAAACCCCATAATTCTGATTTCTGTGAGAATTTCTGGTAGATTCTAGCATGGTCATGCAGAGAGGAAAAGCTTTCATAATCTCTGAAGCTGGCACAGGATAGAGGGACTTGGGTTTGTTTCATGGACCAAAGTCTAGGTACTAATATGACAAAAGGAACAGCAAATCAGTTATCAGAATAACTGTGGTAGTACTGATTGTGCAAGATGAGAGGTAGCAGAAAGTAATTAAGCTTAAACTGCTGTATGGTTAGGAGAGCACATTGCCATCTTCTGTTACCTGTTGAAGAGAAAGCTGTCAGTACAAAATGGCATTTTGTTCAAACATGCAATGGTAGTAACCTAGTGTTACATAAATGCTATATGAATAGAGCATGTCAAACAGCTCAGAGGTAGCTTCAGTTATTAAAAACTGTTGTTGAACCACTCTTACTAATTCAGCATGCAATTTTGAGATATTACACAAGGCAGTAATAGATACTTTTCTGCCTCTTCCCTGCTATTAGTAGAGTGAAAAGTTTGTAGTGAATATGAGAAAATCAAAGAGAGAGGTAGAAGCATGTAAAATTCTATACAAAATATGAAACTGGTTGCTAATACTAATCTGAAACAACTGTGTTGCTTCCCTTGTGTGAATATGTGAACATCTAGCAGCTCTCTATAGGACCTAAAGCTAATGGTACAGAAGTCTTATATATGAAATCTTTGGTTATTGGGTATTTGATCTTTTTTTTTTTTAAAAAAAAAATTAAAAAATAATAAATAAAAAAAAAGCACCCTGTGAATTATGAACCTTAAGAAGCTGATATGGAGGAAAAAAACAACAGTATAAACTATACATAATTATCATCAATGTCCACTTTATATCAATTAAATATCAATCAATCTTACTTAAGATCCTGATTAATATAAGATTTCAGTACCATACTTGATAAAACTAACCCAGGATAAGAAAAGCTCATTTAATGCCTTTCTAAATGACAGTATTTTTTTTTTTTAACTGGCTCTTTCCTTTGGGGAAAAACGCCTTCCTCACCTACCTCCATCTCATCGTGCTTTCTCTTGAATTTATTTCATCTTAGGTTTTCCAGTTGGACATGTTGAAAAATGGACATTTTTTTTTGGACTCCCTCAGACACAGAGACTGAAATCACTTCTTTCAGGATCTCCAGAAGCATTCTGAAGCTAAAATGTTGGGAAGAAGAAGGAATCATAATATAGTTAAAGAAGGTGCTATATTTTTAGCATCTCTATGTTGAGATATTCTCAGAGCACTTTATCAGATCAGATCAGACCCTACCAATATAAGACAGACAGAAAAATGTATTTTCTATAACTTGTGATTGTCCTTAGGGTCAGTGAGATCCTAAACACCAGAAGGGGCAATTTTAGGGACCTAAGAACCTTCAGTGCCAGAAGCTAGGGCCACTGCAAGGGCCATATCAAGCTAGGAAGTTTCCTAGTGATGCCCTTAACATGGGCTGCCATAAGACAGCAGATTTTCCTAAGAGGAGGAATAGGATCTGTTCTGCATATTGACACTTTTATTCCCCTTAGACGAGAGTCACAACTATAACCCATCTTTTCTTCCCTGTGGAGGTGTTTTTCGTACAAGGTTAAGTCTTCCTGACCTTAGCAATGCCTCTAGTGTAGATGGACCATCATCCACATCAGCAGCTGTCTGACCTTCCGCATCCAGAGCCTTATACCTGTTGTAAAGAGGCACCAGGGAAGGGGTTTGCCTGCTGTCCCAAGTGTAGACTTGCCTCCAATGATTCCTTTCCTTTAAAAGGCAAGTCCACCTGGAAACAAGTCTGCCTTGTCCCTGGTGTGGGAAGGATGCAGCATCCCCTTGATCTTGTGTTTTTGTCTGGTGTACATTCCTGTTTCTGTCTCAGCGAGGGCACAGCATGGTTCCACCAGCAGAAGGTCAGATTGTGATACTGCCACAAAGGATGGATTACTAAGATTTCTATCTGAGGTGAATTTTAGGTGCATTATTGAAGTAACTAGTGTTTATCTTCAGCGAAAAGGAAATTTATAGATTTGATACAATTATAGATAACTACAATTTAAATCCAGAAATTGAGAGCAAATATTCACATCTACTGAAGATTATAGAAAACTACATTTGTCTTCAATTCCAGGAATTACATACTTCCCCATATCATAGAAATTAATTAGAAAGCATATTATTTACCATTTCATATGCCAGCATATAATTAGAACAGATGAAACTGTCCAATTGTTTATTGAAAACTACATACAGAATAGTATGTCCACATCAGAAGACCAAGGCCTGGAAATTCTTCACAGCAGCAATATGATACATTTACATAAATCTGTTTTCAGATCTAACTGATGGATTGAAATTGAAGGGTTTAAGGATAAAAGATCTGGAAGAAGGAAGATGAAGTGTGAAAAAATGGTTTATTTCTTGAGTAACATATGTCTATCTGCTACACTTGAAAGCAAAAGGTAGGAATGAATGCTATGCTTTTTTAGCCAACAATAATATTCTCTGGAGATGGTTGGTTGCTGGGAAAATCTGAGAGTCTTTATAACATTATTGTATCTAAGAAATTATGTAACAATACAAGAATAGCCAGAAGAAACTGTTGTTACAACTATTGAAATAGCTGAATTTTAGTGTGAGATGAACTTTTGAGACCACAGAAAAAACTATTTCTGTAAGCATCAAATTTGTCACAAAACAGCATAATCTGCCACTCTACTCACCATAAAGTATCATTCCTTCTTAAAAAGGTGATAATACAATCAGCTAGGGAATTTGAGAAGCGTTAAAGACACTTCTGCTTGTAGTTACAATGCTGAAGTTTCTTTTGTACAAATTCACTGCCTGGACTTTTCCCCTCATTTGTAAATGTACTTTAAATTCTGAATTATGGAGCAAAGATTAAGTTTACCGCTGAAATGATTATGTACATCCCATACCATGGAGAAGGATTATTTTCAGCTAAATATAAGGTGTAGTTAAAATAATAAAATACCTAGAACTATTGTCCTGGGAACAGCAAAATATTTTTAGCTTGCCAAGAGATATTCAGGGAGAATTCAGGGCCTATTATGACTGCTGTGGGGTTTTTCGGCTTCAAAACTGCTAGTTCCTTCTCAGCCTTGAAGAGCATAACAAGAAGTGTCCTGCCTGCATTATAGGGAAACATCTGTAGAAGTCATTCTTTAAATGACAGCAGATTCTCTCATCCTCTCTTCTAAAAAGAATTCTTTTTTTTAAAAAACCTCACACTATAGTTGATATTACTGACAATTCAAAAATGTACACAAATTAACTTATATCCTCATTCCAAATTAATTAGTCTTTTCATTATTCATTGAGCTTTTCCAGCATTTCTGTTCAACAGTAATTGACATTTTTAAAATACAGAAATTGCCCCAAGTTTTACTGATATTATGAATTTCCAGGTAGAAATTCACCTACATAACATTTTCTGACACACACACCACTCTTTGTTTCTGTTATTTCTTCCTTCCTTTGTGTCTCTTGCATGTTTGTAAAAACTATAGAATACATTGGAAGGCACTTGAGTAACAAGTATAATACAAAAAAACCTATATGATGCACATAATATATGTTATACACATTATTCAGCAGTGGAATAAATGAATACATTCCTGAATGTTATTGTTATGATTATTCAGTTACATATTAAATGTTGATTTTTTTTTTCTGTTAATCAGAGCAGTGAATCTGCTGTATATAATGCCAGGAATGCTCAGTGGTATTGTTCCCATTTTATTGCAATGATCCCTGGGATTTGTCCCCTGAATAATGTAGAAAACTTGCAAATCACGGGAACCAAAAAATACACTGCAGTTATCTACACTTAGTGAAACAAATTGCAAGCATTACAGCTAATATTTTTTTCCTTCTTTCAGTATGCATCTGGTGTTGATCTTTCATTAAAAGAAAGGATAAAATCCTAATGAACACTAGTAAAAATAAATACAAGCAAATGCCAAAGCACTTTTATATAGTTCAACTGAAAGCAAGTATTTTTTTTTGTGTAATAAAAACTATAGTAATTAATCTTGTTTGCTAATCAGATAGTTTAGATTCTCTCTAACATAACAGAATGTCCTTTTGCTGCATTTGCTGATAATTTATTACCAGTTACACCATGCCTAATCAATGTAAGTGCAATACTGTAAGTAAGGTTATTCTGTCATTTTATTTGCATGCACTGTGACTTTCTGAAATGTGCTATGTCAGACATAATCAGTAGGTGAAGAAAATTAGTCAAATGATATGGAGCATTTATACCTCCAAATTAGACTGTCAAATACCTTTTGGATGTTGTAAAGCTGTCTGTATAAAGGTAATGAAAAAGTCTGTTGAGAGATATCAGAAAAGAAAATTTCCTGTGTTGAATTCTCAGAGGGAGTTTTCCTAAACCTCTGAACTATTCCTCTCAATATCAGCTACTGTCCTGAATGATTAAGGTCAAATTTCAACTGCTGTCTTTGGTTCACTAGATCAAATGTAACTCCATTAGCATTTTCATAATGTAGATCACTGACATTATATTATTTTGTGTATGTTTGGAAGTATTTTGTAGAAACAGCTTATCCTCCCAATCCCATCAACAACAAATAAGAAAGCAAGTAAACAGTCAAACCAACCAGTCAACAAACCTAAATGTTAGATTTTATCCCTGACAAGACAGAGTGTGGTACATTAAAGGACAAGGATTCAGGGACTAGAATTTCAAAGTGCTAACAGCTGAAATAAATATGGATGCACGTAAGTAGAAAATAGCAGGATAGTTGTTCACATCAGTTTCATGACAGATGACTTTCGAAGTCCAGTAAATTTTGTAGGAAGTACCTTCCACACATTCATGTTCTTCCACTAGAGGATGATTTTGGCGATAGGCAGTCATATACTAATAATAATAGCTGGCAGGATGTATGAGACATAGAGGAAGAATATAATGGCAGAAGTAAGAACACAAAGCCAAAAAAAGAGACGTAGTATGAAATTGCGTATATTATCTGAGCAGATATTTTTTTATTAATTGACCAAAGACCATACATTAGACTGTGTCTCTGCCATGAGACACAGATCTATTAATAACTAGTCTCTTGTTTGTCTCCAAAAGCATCCTAAGAAACATCTGATTTAATAGACATTGTTAACCCTCTACCAATTATTATGTTGAGAAATATTGCTGCAGAAGTGCTGTCCATGACTTAGGGGTAGCAAGGCAGAACTTGAGTAAGCCCTTCAGTAAGTCCTTTTATAGTCAGTTTATAGTAAATAGTCATAGCAGTTTGTGTTCTTTTGTGAACAAAACTTGAAAACCAATCCAAGAGTAAATTATCTGCTCATTCAATATCAGTTTTCCTTAGAAATCCCATTAACATAACTTTGTAATGGCTCTAATTTGTAATAGAACAAGAAATCATGTAAGCATGCAAGGGTGGAACATACTCATTGGTCAATCTTAGTCTGTAACAATTTATAATGTAACTTACACAGGTCAACAGCCTGTTTTTTTTTAGAATGCATAGCTTGGGAGATGTGGAGAAAGAAGTACTTTGGACCAAAACCAAATTAAGATGTACTAATCACACACACACACACACAAAACAAAACAAAATAAAACAAACAGGTGTTTACCTTTCTCAAATCTCTATTTTGGTTTTCATCACAATTAACCTACACCCAAACATTGTTCAAAATTCTTCTCTGAGATTATCAGAAAGCAAGTATACTTAAATTTTAAATTTTAAATTTTAAATTTTGAGGATTACAGATACTCAGTATCAGATACATATTAAATGCTATAAGGATAAACAGCCCTTTGAAATAAAATATCGAGCTGCAGTGTCTAGATGATGTCTTGTAACTGTGTACTATTGATTTCTTCACAAATGCACATTTAAGGAAGAATAAAGAAAATGTAGGAGTAAAAAAAAGGAGTGAAGGAGTGGATGAACTTCCAATATTTGGCAAAAAACTGAATCTTCACAGGTATCTATTACATACAATATTGGTTTGGTAATTACATTACTTTCCTATAGTTACCATGGGTCTGATTTATCCTCAAAGACCAAATTTCATGATTATTCACATTTTATATTAATTAATGAGTTTTAATGGGTAAAACATGAAGTCTCTGCCTTTCACTGTGATGTTTCCGTCTATTTAACAAGGCCATGCTAAATTGAGACATCAGAAAATTAGACTTTCTTTTCATAGCTCCAGGGCAAAATCTAGCTTGTAAATTGGCATTTTAACCTATGCCATACATAGACTATTTATATATCTCTAATCAGAATCAACTTTTTTTAAAGGACAGGGTCCCAAATGCTTACCAATCGCATTGGAATTTGCAAAATCCAGTCTAAATTGAACTTCTAGTTTTATAACTGGATAAAGAGAAACATAACTTACAAAAGCAGAAAACGCTTGTGATATTGTCTTATAATCATGGCACAAAGAAGAAGTAGGGAGCCCAGGGCAGGAGGGGTATATTCTGATGTATCAAGCCTAAGTTAGGAAGAAAACCAGCCTAGGTGGTCTGAGCAGACCTACCTAGAAACCATACAATAAACCTTAGGAAAGTGCAACAAGCTCTCTAAATGCCATAGTGTGAATGATGCCCTAATTTCTATGTTGGATTAGTTCCTACAGCCATCACAGGAAGTTCTGCTACAGCCCCCTACCCTAGCTTACTTTGACAACTGTCTGATCTTTATCTTTTCATCCCATTCACACATTTTCTCTCACACAATGACTACTTGGGCTTTCAGGGTAAAGTGAATTTTATCCTGTAAGAAATAGTGTATTGTATTGTATTGATGAAAAGACTAAATTCATTTCACAGTTGACTCTTCTCTCCTTTTGTCTCTCTATTGTGTGCATATATATTTAAATTACTCTTTAATTCATGTAGTCCTGGTGTTTTTCATTGAAAAAATGCCTAAAGTTGCGTGAAAGAGAATGAATCCTGAGAACCTATGGGTGTAAAATGAGGTTCAGGCTGTGCATTTAAAAGCAACCTATTTTCATAAATGAAGGAACTATTAGCCTCTTTGTGAAATTTAACAATGTGTATCTGATCTATAGGATTGCCATTAATTATATTTCAACAAGCAAAAAGGCTGTGAGTTTGCAGTATGAAATACTTCCCCGACACTTGCAGTTTCTGAATATCAGACAATTTGCTGGTATGTCAAATATATTTGAAATATAGGCTTATCTGGAACCATTAACTTTTGGCTTCTGCATGCCTTATCAAACTCATTTTGTACTTTAAACACATAATTTTATTATATGCGACCTTAACAGTAATTCCAAGGAGAAGGTCTCACACAATAATAATAATAAAAAAGTAATTTATTCTAGATGTTAATTTATAGGGCACATAGATTGAAATTAGGGATACTTTATGGTATTTGTGAAAGCTATTGATTATGACAAACTTAATGGTAGAATAAGGTTAATTTTCCACCTATCATCTTCTGAATGTATTCCATTACCATTTGCTCTCTTTTCTCAGTGCAAATTTATAAGCTGTAGCATTATGATGACTTCTGGAATCACAAATTCAAGATAAATCTTTTTAGCACATTATATGGAATATCTAATTTTTATAATATGTGGGAAACACTTTATTTTTACTACTGCATAATCTATTATTGCTAAGGGAATCATTCTGAGACACTAGCATTAATATATGGCTAAGACATTTCCTGGTGTAGGTAGAAAATTTTGCCTTACAGAAAGATGTTATCTCCAAAGCTATAGCACAGGAAAAGTAAATCTGTCTTTTCTTTAAATTAGTGTTATGTTTTATTTGGCCATAGTTAAAACAAAACAAGACAAAAAGAAACCTCAAACCCATAGAAAGACCTGTTATCAATATTATGTTGTCAAATTCCATTATAAATTCCATGGATAACAGAAGTTTGTACTTGATCAGGCATTAATTGGTGTTTTCATGAAAGACTGAGATGATGGCATTAAGAATACAAGTCTAAACAATATGGGTAATGCAAATCATGAGGTTTTCCAAACACCTGAGAAGACAGAATGATCTTCACAAATCAGAAAAACAGTCTGAAATGAAGACTACGAAATGCAATGAAAAAAAAGGTACATGATCACACTTAGCTTGGAAACATCAAACATACAAATATGAAATAAGAAGTATTTGTCAGTCATTGATGCTCAAATTGAAAAAAAAATTAAAAAATAATCACGAATTGGTGATGCTCTTGTAGAAAGCAAAATGCAGTTCTGGGATACTCTTAACAACACTGTCATGTAGCATAGAGAGATTTATTATGGAGTCCTACCATGTGGTACTATAATAACAGTGGGAACAGAGGCCTTAGTTTTGACCAGCACACTATAGGAAGCATTATGACAAACTAGATAGAAGACAGAGCACAGTAATAGGAATTATTAAAGTTTTAAAGAAGTGACCTAGCCATGAAAATTGTAAGAACAAGGTTTTCTTAGTATAGGAAAAAGAAGACTGAACAGCAGAATTTCCAGTATGTCTGTCATGGGGATAAAAGAACACCAGGACAGTGTGACACTACTAAGCTCAATTTATGTGTGAGCTACAACTCCATTACAGAACACTGTTTTTTGTTAATGGTTTCCTATAATTCTTTGTTTGTAGCTACGGATTTTTGTAATGGTTACTTTACATTATGCCTGCACACAAACTCATAGCAATTATTTCCTCTCTGAGCACACATTTAATGCCCATAATAAAGGCCAATAAAATTGAAATGAAAAATTCCATACATATTACCAAGCATCTAATTACTGTAACATTATGTCAGTTGCTCACTCATGAACACTTTGCTAATCTAGCCATTTTTAATGCTTATAACATCCAGGTTAGAAGACTAAAAAATGAAAAAATCTTAAAATCAGAGTATTTTTAAATTTATTTTTACAAATCAATCCTTTTAACAGTAAGCTAAAGATACAAGTTCCCCAAAAAACCCAAAAAAAATCCCAAAACACACACTCCCCCAAAAAAAACCCAAACCAAACCAGAACATATTTTCAAATGTAAAAAATCAAACTGTTTCAGCCACTTAAGATATGCCATGTTTTACAGATTTCTGTTTGATGCATCTCATGGTCTGTTTCAAACATGATAGATTCATTCTCCGCAATCCAGTCTTTTATTAGTTAGACCTGAAATAACTCCTCTCCTTCTATTAACTTAAAAATGTTCCAGAAAGATTCATTACAACTATTTCTCTTGATCGATTGAAACATTTAGTGAGGTTTTTTTTCAGCTAAGGCATGTAAAATTTCTTCCAGTTTTGTTTGTCTGTTTGTTTGTTTTTTGTTGTGGTTGTTTTTTTGTTTGTTTGGTTTTTTGTTTTTTTCTTCTCAAAATCTGGTCAGCTCAAGATTCTGTAGAAAATGAAAACTGGGACAATATTTTAGAGAACATTTATTTCACTTCTCTTTATCATCGCAATCCTTTTCTCTTTAATGATAACTCACATCCATTCATTATTTTTCAACCAGCCACTGGTTACTTTGCCCACAGTGGTTTTGTCCATCAAGTACAATTTCTCATATAAATGAAGAGGTAAGAAAAGAGGAATAAAAGATGAGCAGAGCTGAAAATAACTTTTTTCTCATATGCTCCCTTATTCAGTTTCAAGATGTACATGTAATTACTGTCAGCTAGCATGTAATTACATCAGGCAGACATAGTCGTCAGTCTATCTGAGGCTGAGTCACAAGCAAACTCTATCAGAGGAAGCTCTTTCCTCTCTTCCACAGGTAGGAATCAGCTGTTACAAAAGCGGATGCTGCTGCTTGTTTTGTGCTTTGATTTGGAGCAAAGCACTGCCTTCACGCACAGTTAGAGAAGATCAAAGGAATCAGACATGATTTTGTAAAATTTAAAATAAACTGAAGACAAAATTTATTGAGATTAAAAAAAAATAGTATTGGAAACTCTTATCATGATGGTCAGCTGTTGTTTATCATATAAAGTATATCATCTTGCGATAAAAAACCTAATTAGAATCTTCTTGCATTCAAAGTAATTATATTTTCCAGATAAGAAAAGGATATAGAGACTGTATATCACTTCCACCATGCAAGGCTTCAGATCAAGCTATCGTCTATAGAGAAGAACTTAATACCACTGATCTGTGCAGCATGCCCTGAAGATCAGCATAAGGTGGTCCAACCAAGATTGAGAAGGCTGGTGCTGAATTCATTGCAGCTTGACCTGTGCTGAGCCACGATCCCTGATCTAGGCCCAGACAATGACTTGCAGGCTGATGTCCCAGCCAGGCCTCGGTCTGTCCCTGTCCCCACAGACCTCCCTGGACATCTTGGGCTGCGTGTGACTCTGCTTCCCCACTCAGGCCTGATCCTGATCCCACCCTCAGGCTGACAATACAGTCCAGCTTTGGCCCACCACCATCCCCAGGGAAGTGCCTGATGCCCATGACTGGGGCTGTCCCTGGCTGCCCCTCCACCTGCCCTGCTCCCCAGCTGGGGTGGTGGGACAGGTCTGGCTGGTGAAGCCCTACCTCGCCACCTCTGGGGAACTCCTGAAGCTTCCAGCTGCCAGCCTCAGGAAGCTTCTGGCCCCTGCTGTGCAGTGATGTGTGGAGAA
This sequence comes from Nesoenas mayeri, assembly GCF_963082525.1. Lineage (NCBI taxonomy): Eukaryota > Metazoa > Chordata > Aves > Columbiformes > Columbidae > Nesoenas > Nesoenas mayeri. Next base: position 57,489,091 of record NC_137540.1, on the reverse strand, counting down.
GATATTAATTATCCCATTTCTCATGAGGAAAAATAGATCCAGAGTGTGGGATGACTGACCAAGAGTAGTACTAAAACTAAACTGGTCTGTCTCCCTTCTGGTGTGTTAGATGTGAAACATGTTTATCACACTTAATGTGTCTGTCAGAGATATAAATTTGAGATCTTTTCTTGGGTGTCCATTTTTTTTGTCTCTTCAAGGACTTCACCGACGCTTCATGGCAGCAGACTTCTGCTTTGGCCTAACATTTCTTTATTGTCTCCCTCTCAGTCTGTATCTATTTGGACCTGACACAATGACTTGACTAAGGAATCTCTGGTTATAGAAAATACATATGAATTACTTCTCTCTAGGTTTTCTGTGTTGTGAAAAGGGATGATACACAAACACTATGGTCTAATGTGAAGCATTTCTAGTAGGATGCATTTGTTGTGATGAATTTTTTGAAACTGCTTGGTTTTAATGTAAAAGGTCCCTGGGAATTAGTTAACAAATAATTATCTTGTGCGAAACAGAGACTCTCAAATCCTTCAAGGAGTTTGTGAAGACAATTTTTTTATTATTTCAACTCAAGAGTAGCCAATATCCTAAATATTCCTGAAGATACAGGTTATAATTTCTATATTCTTTGAGCAGATAACTCAATTGGTTGCCCAATACATACATATATGTGTGTGTATGTGTACGTGTGTGAATATGTGTATCTATGAATATGTATATGTTTATATAACATAAAATTTTAGTAAACACACATATATACATATACGTATATAAGTATGTATGTATAAGTATATACAATATGTAGCGTATGTTTTATGGTATATGATACCAGTCTACTTAAAACCTAAAATATGGATGACAATTCATGTTTGACTTGGATCAGGACATAATATTTTTGGCTGGAATAACAAAGAGGAAATGTTCACAAGTAATCTTTGGGCTCATGCTTTAAAAAAATATATATTTTAATATGCCTTCATCATCTTCTTCTGCTGTGCTTATTATGTCTTTTTCTCTGTCATGCTTTCATTTGGTGTGTTAAGTTACTCAGGTATAAATTTGTAAGATATATTTTAGAAGGATGAATAAGTAGACACATCTTGCAAAACTCCAAAGTAAGGGCTGTTCATTTTTCACATTCAAAGTTGTAGAAAATATAAACAATATGAAACAGAAGAACATAGATAACAGTCTTAGGGGTAACAGTCTCACTGGATGGACATAAAAAATGTAGTTGATATCTTTATAAAACATTCTTTAGGCAACCCTGTACTGTTTATTTTTGAATTCTTCTTTTCCAGATTCACAGGAAATGTAGGTTTTTTAGGTCTGAACATAAAGTAAATATATAAATAATAGAGAATTAAAATTACACTTGCTATTTAAGCTCACATGGTAGCAGTTTTGAATTTGAAGTTCCTTTAAAGTTCCAATTTGACAGAAATAACCTACATAAAATTCCTCTAACTAATAGTTGGTTTAGATGTTTCTTTAGCCTATTTGAATGAATGTAATTTAATTTTCAAGGACTTTTAACTTCTGTCCCAAATGAGAATTTAAAAAACAGCTGCTATTGTGGAACAGCCTGGAAAGAGATGAGACATATTTCAGTTTATCAGGAAAGCCGTACAAGTGGGTATTTAAACATACAGCCTTATAACCCTACTGGAACTAATTGGCTATAATGTTTCTTAGCTGTATTTGAAATTGAACAAATTGTTAAATTAGAGCTGCAAAGAGCCATACCCCAGAGATTTAAACTCCACCACATGAACTTCCCTGTTCTTTATCCATTAGGTTAATAGCTAACTTGCCTCATTCATTTCTGCTGCTTGTGTTTGTCTGTTTTCATGAAGAAGAGAGAAGTGTTGCTGTTTGCTCTCAAAATTAGGCACTTTTCTGAATCCAAGCTGCAACAGACAGTTGAATTTGACACAGAAACAGCTGTGATGCACACCGAAAGTTGAACTTGTGCAAGAAATAGGTATAAAATATAATCTAAGGTTAGAGATGCAGAATTAGGAACTTAACTGCAACTCCACTGATGTATTTCAGGTTTTCATTTGCCATAAATTAAAAAAAAAAAATAGAAGTGTTTAAAACAAATATTCTTACTTCCTTTGTTTCCTTGCAGGAGCATGACTTGTTGATAGTGAGACATATATTACCTAAATAATTCCAGTCATCTGGTTATAGATTTTAGGTCAAAAAAGTTCTCAAGAATAACATGATTAACTTCTAATAGGGAAGTGAACTGTTGCCCTTACTGAAAGAGTCTGATTTAATTGTAAGACTCTAATGACTTTTACTGCTAATATTGTAAGGGGGGTTCTCCTAAAGCGTAAGTAATCTTACATGTCTGCAATATCTGCCAGAGACGTTTAAGTCTTAAACCTAAGCAGCAACAGTTTCTGTCAAAGTGGCAACAATTATTTTTCCTGATTACAGCAAAATTGTTATGAAAGACTATTAAGGAACAGCCCTGCACTGATAGGGGCAAAAATACATGTTCTAATTTTCACCCTTAGAGAAATGATTTTATAATGCTTTTATATATTAAAGTTTCATCATTAACCTTTCATTTTACAGAATTCAGAGAATTTGACTGTAAGACTTAGAAAACGTGGCTGTCCTTGTTTTCATCTGGATGTCTCTATATCCTATATATACCCAGCATAAATTAGATGTTTCCCTTTGGTTGACCATCTACTAAGGTTTGTTTGATAATCCCTTATTTTTAATTTTTGAAAAGGCAGAAATTTCTGAAAAAAGCAGAATTCCAGTAAATAATCTTGGATTTTAGTCCCTTTTAGTCTCAGATGTGATTTGTAGGTTTCTTTTGTCCTGGTTTTGTTAAAAACAAGACCAGTTTATCTTTTAGTGAATTTTCCTTTCAGCTAAGTGCCTTCTAAGTGCCTTCATATTTTTCTCAGACACTGTACTTGGTGCTGATAAGAGGACCAATGGAACACAGAAGAAGCTCATGTTTAGATTTATTACTATGGTAACCAAGGTTAACTGATAACAGGACATGGAAGGAAGGGCGAACAGAACAGGTGACTAAAACTGACCAACTGAGTATTCCATCCCATAATCATCTTACCCCTTATATAAGAGGGTTATCACAGGAGCCAAGCTCCCTTCAACCATGGCCGACATCTAGAGAGGACCCTGTCTGTATGTCTGTGATCTATAGGCCTCAGGCCCTGCATCCCTAACATCCAGTTTCTGGTTTGCTGTGAAGTCCCGCCCATGACTCGTGGGTGCCCGCCCATCAGCTGATGGAGCCATGCCAGCTCCGCCCACCCAGCTCCGCCACTGCTGGGGTGATGGTAGCTCCATATTGGGCATTCAAGATTGGTTTTGTATATTTTGTATATTCTGTATATTTTCTCTATTTTTTAGTAGCATTAGTAAAACCCTTTAAATCTTTCCAACTTGAAGTCTAAGCCTCTATTCCTTTCTCCTTATCTTCCTTATCATCTTTCCTATCAAAGGAGAGGGTAGAGGGAGAGTAAAGGGGGTAACAGAGGGTGTCTGCCACAGTTTATTGTCGCCTTGCATTAAACTTTGACATCTTTGTACTCCCTAAATCCATGTTTCTATGTCCTCTTCTGGTGAGGTTTAGGGGAACTCAGTTCCTCCTACTGCAGAAACCCACTAAACTGAATGCTATGTCATGGGAAACTTCATAAAAAGCAAAATCATATTGTGAAAAACATTTTAAAGAACTGTAATAACTGACTTGGAGTGTTCATAGTGAAGCTGGCAACTTATGGAGAAAAGTAATGAAGCAAATCGATTCACTTGACAGGCATATCAAATAAGACTACAACAGCTTTTTTTATAAGGATGGTATTTGGACAATACACAGCTATATCTTAAATTCTACTCATCAAAGACAATCCATCAAATAAGAGTCAGAGTTAAGAGCACAAAGCAATATTCTGACCACCCATACAACTAAGGATTAGCAGCTGAAACAGCAGCACAAACAAATTAATGATCAATAACTGTAACTAATTCCCCTTACTGTAGAATACTACTCCACTGTTAGAAATCCACTAATGCTAGTGAAGTTATGCTAAGAATAGCAGAAACCTGAATGCACTGTATTATCCTGTATTGATGGAGCAGAGAGGGGAATTGGAGTATCTGTACCAATATCCTTGTGTAGGTTAAATGATTTCTCAGTGCTTTGCTGCATTATTGTTTCATCATTAGACAAAATGGAAAGAGAATTTAACTACTAGTTTCAGTGAGACTTTCCAGAGTCTTTTGAAGCAGGTCATAGGACTTTTCTGAGTCTGCGTGCCTTGTGAGGTTGAATCCTAGAAAATTATTTTCTAGCAACACCTAATAAGCCAAGGGTTTTGTACGCAGTGAATAAAATTAAAAATATTTTCCTGCAGTATATTGTAAATATGTCATATTTAAAACACAGGATAGTGTAATCTGGATCTCTGCTTAAAAATATACTAATGTCCATGCTGATGAGTTTAACTCTAGGATTTCATACTTAAAATATTAAATGAAGTGATTTTTTTTTTTCCTACAGGCTCAACTTGAGATTATTTTAAGTAGCAATCACACAATCTGAATTTATTGCATGTTAGCATATCCATTGAAACTTTGAAAGAGAGACTGCTGTCACAACTAACCTGTTACTCAAGTAAGTTTAGAAGCAAACAGCATCATAGATACTGAGTTTGTATTAAAGATTTTGTCTTAAAACTTGTGTTATCTTAAGAACCATTTCAGCTTTGGAGACAGAACAAGCAACATATTTATCTAGGATCAAGATTACAACTACATTTCAAGAAACAAGGAATCAGTGAAACCAGTGCATGTCTATGCCTTCATGTCATTATTTAACCCTGAAGAAATCACCATCAAAAAGTTGAATTAATATGGAGCAAGGAATACATAATGAAAACTATTTCAACATGGATGTGAAATATAATAGTTTTAAACTCAGATGAACTCTACCAGTTACTCTACACTCTTAAGTGTTAGAAACCATCTTTATTGACTAAAGGAGAAAAATAGTTTGAGTAAAGAGACACATGTACTATGTACACAGGAAAAGTAGACCATATAGATTGGAACTTGATGTATCGAAGATCAGCAAAGAGTGATTAAAATATTGAAAAAATTTCCTTATGATGTAGCCTTCAAAACCTCAAAATATTTAGCTTGCCAATAGAATACCATGATTTTGAAGTACAAGGCATGATTTTATCACCATATATAAAGTCTCAAATGTTAGTTTGTGGTATCTGAGGATGTCAAGAGTTCCACATAACACTGACATATATGTCACAGGACCTGTGGAAGAGTAAGCTCTCTAAAGCAACAGTTCATCATGGACTGTAGTCCATAGGGAATACATAAAGCATCTTGAACTAAGTAGAAGGCTATATCTAGGCAATTAAATCATTTACTTACCATGTAGGAAAGGGATTTGAAGTAACAGGTTATTCAAAATCACAACCATTCAGTAAGGTTCAATAGCTAGAAAAAACAGAAAAAGAGCACAGAATGTTCAGAGATACCTTTAGAGCTAGACAAGGGATAGTGGGTTAATTTTATCATAAGAAATGTCTTAATAGGGCAGAATTTATAAAAGATGTAGTTTTTGTTCAAATACAGCAACTGGATTTGAAACAGTCCTATGATTTCAGAATAAGGCTGTCAGATTATATGACAGTACACTCTTTTGAATATGAAATCTACTAATTAGTCTAGTAATGTGATTCATGAGGCCTCCATTTTGAGTTCCTCCTGAAAAAACAGTATGTTTGAAGTGAAATGGCTCCATAGAAAGGTAGATGATCTTGTCCCAAACAAGACGTGAAACGCTGAGCTGCTCAGAAAATAAAATTATGATGCTTAAAAAAACTAAACACTGATTCTGATTTAAAATTTAGAGCATGCATTATCATTTTTCCTATAAGATATACAATTTTTTTAAAAAGCTTTTATATCTTCTACATATTATATTTGCCTCATATTATCTTGAATGTCATTGTCGATTAAATCAGAATCTTGAATGCAATATATATTTTTTAAAAATGAAGTACTATTAACTATGTCTAACAGAATTTTAAATGCAATACATTAAGCTCCTGAGAAATTGTTTTGATCATTTTCAGAGTGAAAATTGCAAAGGTTGCAGCTAAAACTTGTAGCACTAGAACTTTATCTAATTCTCTGCCAATCCTAGAGCCCCAGGCTTCACATATTTCTGCCAGCAGAAGACAGAAGAGAGCTTGATATTTATCTGAAAATATTAGGTGTAAGTTTTAAGGATATCTAGGCATGGGAAAAAATAGTAATAAGGCTTTGCAATGGATAGTCCTGTCAAGATAATTAACAAGGCAAATCATCATTTATAAAACTTGGCAGTTTTCAGGGCACTAACATACATTCTTGGCACATCATGTTTGCATATTCTCCTTCTGTTTGTTAAGAAATTGGTGTCTAAATAATATGGCATCTTGTCAAGAGATAATGTTGAAATGAATTAAAATTTAAGTGAGAACTAAAGAATATGTTTAGTAAGCCAAGAATGAAGTTAAAACTGATTGGAAATCTCATGAGAGAGTTGAAGCTGATTATTCGTCACTGAGCAGAAAATGGCTAGATAAAAATTTTATGTTTGTCAATTTTATAGGTAACCGTTTCTACTTCAGAAAAATGTAAAGATAAACTTCCTATACTTGCTGATGTACAAAAACATCACATCAGGAAACACTGAAATGAGTTACATTCAACAGGATTATTGAATCAAACTGACTTGACATCAAAATGAGTTTAAATCAAAATGTATTATCATCAATGAGCTAAAATTGGGTCATACAAACAGAACGAAAACATTGAGGCAAACTGATGAAACTTGGCAAGTTTCAACAGTATGAACATACTCTGCTAAGATCTATGCTAAATCTGACAATAACTCTTTGTATTGTGTTTCTGTTGTGAAATCATACGATATAAGCAGAAACAGGAATGATGGCAATCCATTTTGATTCCAGTAGAATTACAAAATGACAGGTGTATATTTTGGTTGATGTTTACTAGCAAATTAGCATATTATTCTTTTATTGACAAACTATTTGGAGTGTACAGGACAGCAGTTATGTATACCACAAAAATGCCAAAATTACATGTGTACATACTCCTAAAAGGCAGCAGCATTTTTATCCAGGTGTTACTCAAGTATGCTCTTTAGGCTTTTCTCAGACTAAGTATGACCACGTGAGTGAAAGTCCATATTTACTGTCTAATTTTCTTGGCTGCCTATGGAATTGAATTAAAATTAATGACATCATGAATTGCTGAGTTTATCTTTTTCTGGGTGGAGAGGCAGGAAATACCACTAGCAGAAGCTGATATATGAGCAAAACAAAGGAACCTTCTCAGTATCTCATAGACTTATGGGTTTGCCCAGTAATGTAGGGATTGTCTGCACAACGAGAAAGCCAATTTGAGGTTTTCAAACTCAGCACAGAAACTGTTTGAAGCCAAGTAAGAATCAAATCCCAGCTGTGACAATGATATTTCCTCACTGCCTAAAGAACACAATGCATATAGGATGATGCTTTATTGTGCTCTGTTTAGCTTACAGTTCTATTTCAGGTCTTGTAAATTCCTATCTATACAGTCTGCACTTCTCATCTGGGGTAGGGTATAGAAATCTACTATGCTTTCTCTCAACATCCATCACTAATTGGCTCCTGCTTTTTTGTGGTATATACGTACAAAGAAATGCTGTTAGAAATACAGATCTATGCTTCTGATACATCACATTCAGCATCTGTACTAAAGGTGATTTTATCTTCTCTAGTGATGAAAAGCAGAACAATTTCCAGGGTAATATGCCAGAAGTATACTTGCTTCCTACAAATAGAAAAATGCAAAGGAAACCATGTACACTGAGCTATCCACTTCTGTATGTTTTTGTGGTGACTTGACCCTGGCTGGACACCAGGTACCCACCAAAGCTGCTCTATCCCATCCTCAGCTGGACATGTGAGAGAAAATATAATGGAAGGCTCATGGGCTGAGATAAGGACAAGGAGAGATCACTCAGCAATTAACATCACATGCAAAAGAGACTTGACTCAGGGAAGTTAATTTAATTTATGACCAATCATATCAGAGTAAGATAATGAGAAATAAAACCAGATCTTAAAAACACCTTCCCCTCAGCCCTCTCTTCTTCCCAGGCCTGACTTGACTTCTGAATTCTCTACCTCCTCCCCTACAGGAATGCAGGGGATGGGGAATGGGCATTGCAGTCAGCTCATCACACGTTGTTTCTGCTGCTGTTTCCTCCTCATGGGGAGGACTCCTCACACCCTTTCCCTGCTCCAGTGTGGGGTCCCTCCTATGGGTGACACTTCTTCTTGAATTTATCCAACATGAGTCCTTCCCGTGGGCTGCAGTTTTTCACAATCTGCTCCGGCATGGGTCCCTTCCATGAGGTACAGTCCTTCAGGAACAGATTGCTCCAACATGTGCTCTCCCTGTGGTCACAGCCTCCTTTGGACACATCCACTTGCTCCGGTGTGGGGTTCTCCACAGGCTGCAGGTGGATCTCTGCTCCATGGTTAACCTCCAGGGGTTGCAGGGTTACAGTCAGCCTCACCATGGTCTTCACCATGGACTGCTGGGGAGTCTCTGCTCTGATGCCCGGAGCACCTCCTGCCCCTCTTTCTTCACTGACCTGTGTGTCTGCCGGGCTGTTTCTCTTACATATTCTCACTCCCCTCATTAGATGAAAATTCATGGGATTTTTAAATTATTTTTTCTTTCGGCATTGTCTCTATTAGACGTAGGAAAAGCTTCTAACAGCTTCTCACAGAAGCCACCCCTGTGGCCACACCCCTATCAAAAACATGCAAACTCAATACAGTTTTCTACTTATCAGAGTTCTGGGTTGTAGCTAAAACTAAAGTAATGATATAATAAACATCTCAATACCTGCAATTGGTGCCTACAATTATGAGCATGATCCCGCATAACACTGCACATACTCATGATCTCATCTTCAGTGGATTAGTCGCCAGAGAGTTTAAAGAAAAGGGACAATGGATTTTGCTGCACATTTTATTTTGTAGCTTTAAGATATAGAAACTTGCTGAAACACTTCACTGGAATATGGCATAGAATTACTATCAAAGCTGCAGTGCCTGCCAAGAACTAATTAAAAAGAAACTATCTCGAATAAACTGGATTTAAAAAGTTGTAGACATGGCAGTCAAGTTAATTATTTCATCTACTTGTAGTTTTAAGGGTACAGTAATAGCTTATGTTAAATACTATTTTTCAAAAAATTTGATAAGTGAAAGTGTAGAGTGCATATTGGATTAAGACAGGCCAGAATGAGACCCATTGTGCTGAATGCACAGTGAATGGGGGGAAACTCACAGAAATTTTGTTTATATCTAGCACATCCCAGTACCATACAACTAGTAGGGCTGCCTCTGTATTCAGCCATGTGTATGGACTGTCCCCTTTCTGCCACCTTCTTCTTTCAGATAATATGGAAAATATCAGAGTGGAAATGGGAAGATGTGAAATATATGGAACAAGAAGCTTATATCTGAATCTAGTCTCCAATATGGTGGCTTGTCTGCATCCCATAAAGAGGAAATTGCCATCTATTTCTTTCTTTGCCTTAGAGTTTTGCACAGTTCAGTATGTAAGAAATTCTGCATCGGCCCCAGAAGAGTTATTGGAAAATTATCTCCCTGGTTTTATCTATTATTCAGTTGTTCATGCATCTACAGTTTTAAGGTGCTTCTTTGTTCTTCATCACTGTGCTGTATAGCAGCTGTCATTGGCAAAATAAATGTTCTTTTAAGTACTTTGAGGAAAACATTCCTCCTGGCTCAACTGGAACATAAGAACACTCCAAAATGTGAGGAAATTTTGCTGCTTCACTCTGCAGGTCTGCTTCTTTCATGGAACACTACTTGATATGTAGATATAGTCTCAGTTTCCTAAACACTTATTCCTGTGTGTGATTAATTTTCCCCTTGAAAGCACAAATGGAGAGGAAAAAAGAGTGTGTGACTGTAGTGCCATTTTACAGTTATTAAACTACTTAGCAGAAATCGGTAGCAGGATGTAAATCTTTGAGAAGCTACAAAAAAAGAAATGTGCCTTTGAACTCCAGCCTACATAGTGTGTATTGCCAAATCACTGTAGAGGTATCATACCTACTAATTTAATACTAAATCTTTATAGTGAATTATAGAGAGAACATTTTATCCTTCTGAAAGCTATTGCTTATTAATTTTGGTAAGCTGCAAGTTATATCATAGGAGCAACAGAAATATCTACCTGTCTTTCTTTGTATCATAAAACTTCAGCAATTTTAATAACAGAAATTCTATTAAAATTCAGTTTTACTTGTCAAATTTATGCATTTTTTCAATTTCTGGAGCATAAAATTTTTACATTTTTATAGTATGTGTTTCTTTTAATATTCCTTGAACAGACAAGATAATTCACTTTTTCTCTCAGGTCTTTATGAATTTTGTACAATGCTACTGAAGTCAAAATAATGTAAAATTACGGTGAGGTCAGAATCAAAGTATAATGGTCAAATGTAAGTCAGAAAATAACAAAGCAAATATGAGGGTTTTGTGATCTTTTGCACTTGCCTTAAGATATTTTTGATCTACTCACTGTCTTCCTTAAAAATATAAATGTGTACAACAACCATGGGAGTAGGCAAACAACAAATACACAAGTGATTATTAAAGAAACAAATAGGCAAGCAAGCTGGCAAACAAACAAACAAGCAAACAAAACCAGTGCCCAGCCTTGTGGTTTAATGTTATTTAAAAAATGTCTAATCCCTTAAAAAAAGAGACTCTAAGCAGGTTTCTCTTCCTTCTGCACAGTAACAGCTTATCAGAGGCACACTGCAGCAGAAAATGCAGCCTTTTCAGCACAAGCCAGAACATTGTCAGCCACAGATATAAAACATAAAATTTGCTTTGACATCAGATAATGAGCTTCTGGCAAAATTGTGTCTTCTCCTTGTGGCTGTCTTTGCCAATCATTCACCTCAAAAAGAGCAATGTGCATTATATCTGGATTCTGACCAGATTCTATGGATTAACAGTTCAATTTTAAGTTTATTGTGTTCTGTTTCCTGTCTGAGGCTAAGTGACTGAGAATTAAATTATACTGCCATTGATGGCCTTGGAAGTTTGATTCTTCATATGGACCAGAGTTTGTTCCTACATAAGCAAGTGGATTTGCTTAATCTTTGAATTAATATTCTCAAAAGGTTGTTAAAATTGTCAAAGAATGGGAATATTAACCCCACATTACATTTTAATTTATAACCATCAAATTATGATCTAGGAAAAATGCTTTGTCAAAACACTGTTTTTATCAACCAAAGTAATAACTGACTGAAATGTCCATCTGGCCCAAACAAGATGTTGTGCCCAAGTGTTTAGCACTATAAGAAAAAATGCAAGAAACAAATCTGGAGACATGATGCTTCCTAGGTTTTCCAGTTAGTGCTGAGAACGGTGTGACTGCAATGTACTACACTCCCACCTTGACAAGTATTGGATACTATCGTCTAGTCAACTTTTTAAAAATTTTGCACTTGCAATAACTGTGTCTTTTTTCCCACCTCAAGATTGCTACTACATTTCGTCTAATGAAAATATCTTACCAACAGCAATAACTGACCTATATGTGACTTGCAGTTCTGGCTTTTTTTGTTTGTTTGTTTGTTTGTTTGTTTGTTTTTTCAGGGATTGAGTAAATAGTTCTTGCACTGTTATTGAAATATATTTTATATGATTGTAAATTCCAGCTTGTTTGTGTTTATAGTACCAAATTCCATCACAGATGATTGAATGTTTTGGTTCCAGTACAATCTCTCTCTCTCTCTCTATCTCTATCTATCTATCCATCTGTACATCTGCATCAAAATAACATGTGCTCCAAGCTTTGGGATGGAATGTGCTATATTACCATAGTTATTTAAGCTATTTCTCTGAAATAATAAACATGAACTTAGGTATCTGTTCAACATGGTGTGCAAGAATGGGTCTGTCTTTAAAGAAGTGGTAACCTTCTTGAACATAAATACACACATAATTATGGTTACGTATGCTGATATTCCTTAATGAATTAGTATTTGTAGGAGAAAATGAACCAATTATTTATTAGAAAATACAGGTATTTCTGCGTTATAGCCAAATTGTAAGCCTTCTGACCAAGTAAAAACATAGCCAAATTAGTCTACTTTATTATTATTATTATTATTATTATTATTAATGATGGTTCTGTATGTACTCTTTATTTATGCAATTTCTCTTTCATTATGATATTCCAAATTGGTTGGTGAGAAAAAAAAAAAGTCTACATGAATGAACATGCCTGGTAATTTGCCACAGAATAATATGGCTCAGAATCAAACTACCTGCAGAATCAGCTTGTTACACAGATAATAACTTTTGGTAATGAGATTTTGGTTGCCATTACCTGGCGGGGTGTGGGGGTGGTGTATGTTGTAGTGAAAGTAACAGATATTTAACTGTTTACCAAATGTTACCAAATGGCTCAGGCCATAAAAAAAAACAATAATTTTCTTCCCCTGAGGAACAAAGTCTTAAAAATTTACACAGTGGCATAAATGTGTGCAGTAACATTTTTAAAATATGTAGTCTGTTAAGGGTACAGATACTGAACAAAGCATTACCAAATCCCTAATGCTGCTTTTCCACAATTAGCATTAATGTTTGATTTTTTGTCATGTAATGGGTGTATTCAAAGAATGTGTTTAGGATATAAATAATCCTTTTCTCAGATATTTTAGCAAGGTGATTAGAATAAACTATCAAAAGTGTCTCTGAGATATAAAAGCTTAAGTCATATTGTAAATATGTGCTGGTGTGATATAGAATGTAGCATCTTCATGTGGGAATTAGGTATCCAGGTGCTCAAGATGCTTGTAAAATCCCACTAAGTTACTATCTATATCCTTAAATGCTTAAAACCTTAAAGCTTCTGGTGCTATACAATTCTCAGGTTAAAATCACAGCCATAGCTTATGTCACATACACATGGATATTTTGCTCTCAATCTTAACAACAGGAACTGAGTCTCATTTAAACTTTTTTCAGAGTTTGGGGTTTTTGGAGTCTCAGAAGCTTTCAACCTTTCCTCAGTGTGTCACCATCAGGATTTCAGCTGAACACACAGTATAAAATCCCTGGTGTCTATAGCTTTTTTCAACTCTTTATATTTTTAGTATTCAGTGTACCTTCTCTGCTTGTTGGAAGCCTCATCTGAACCATGCCAAGGCTCAGGCACATTGAATTTTCCTATGTATTTCTTTGTCAAACACTTATGCTATGACACTGAATTTGTGTATTGTTTTTTTGGCCCTGGTGTCTTACTATGTTTTTCTAGTCAGCAAGCCTTGAGCTAGCAAAGAGAAACCACGTTTGTTTTGAGTATGGATGTCACTTCATCAACCAGTCATGTAAATGAGGTCTTTTTTAAAAAAAAATCTTCTGAAAAGTCACTTATATTTAGATTTCAAGTGGAAACTTAGAGCAATATTAAAGTGTTTGGAGTTCTCAGAACTGTGTGAATGGTTTTACTATTCCTGTAGTTCATGACAAAAATGCTGACAGGGAACCCTCAGGCCACCTGCTAGGCATAGCAGCATTTGCTCTGTGCCATATTAAGGGCTGAATGGTAAGGCTGACACTGAGTTGCTCAATAAAATAGATCTTTCACATCCTGCAAGAAATGAAACCCTAGTGTTTCAAGACAAGCATCTATAACCACCCAAGAGAGCAATGCAAAATTTATATTTTTTAAATGGGATTTCAGTCTTCTATCTCCTTCAGCCCTCAACGGGGCATAAGAAGAGTAAGGAGAAGTGAGGAGTGAAATCCAAGAATTCAAGCATCATTGAGATATTTGGATTTTTTACTCCACATTTATAGTCATGGTACATGCCTAAGATATGACATTTTGACATTATCTAAGTTCTGCATTTGAATGAAGCAGCAGCTGCTTGTTGGATTACAAGATTTCTATTACAAAGAGAAGTTGCTTCCTATTAGAAAAAAAAATCTGCAAGCACTCTTTGATTATAATTTACTTAAAATTGTAAAACAAATAACCAAACAAAGAAAAAAGCAACACAAAAACCCCCCTCATAAGTCTGGCCTTGCACTCTGATTTTTCAGCCTGATCACCAGGTCATTATTCTTCTGCCCTTGCAGAGAGAGAGTCTGTTTTCATCAGGCTTAGGGTACAGGTTGCATTAAGAATTGACCTTCCTGTTGAAGTTAATAGTGAGTAACTCAGAATCTAGTCAGAATTACACTAACTAGTATATGTAGATCCATGAAATAAAGCTGATGTAATCATTGATGTAATGTCACAGACTGAATGAAATTTTTCAGTATTTCTTTTGAAAACTGTGGCTGCTATCCAAAGACATTCAAATGAAAAAGAAATTGTGCATGAGAAACAGCTGCTTATTCATCCTAACACAAGTGGAATATCATATAGCATGATGATATTATAGGGAGAGAAGGCCGCTCCCGGAAAGAAGCTTTAAATCTTTAAGGCTTCTTTTTCAAGGAAAGTGGTTTAGCTAAATACTTACTATTTTCTTCCGTCATCCTGTAATTTAACAAATTGGCAGTAGTGCATGGATCATTTTGCTGCATTGCATCTTCATTTTCTCTTTAACCCAATCAGTTTCCGGTGTGCTAGAACCTCAAATCTGAAATAAAATTTCCATCTGGGAAAGAAGATGAAATACCACGTGGTGATGCCTGATGGACAATTAGAAATCAGAACTAGCATGAGGGCTATACAATATATATACACACAGGGTCCACCTTTGCTGAAACAGGAACCTTTAAAATTACTTTGAAGACAACCTGAAGATCAAGTATGTAAATTCTCATGAAAGAAAAGTATTTGCAATAGATAAGAGACACAAGATGATAATGTAAAATGTTCTGTTTCCTCTGATGTGTTCTACATCAAGCACTCTATAGCATGATATGTTTTAGGTTAATTAGTTTAATCCATTTTTAATTAAGCTGATGTTTCCATGCCAACAAATGGTTTTTAAATTGTATAAATCTTGGTGATGTAGAGTGAGAGTAAAAAAATTAATTGCCTAAAACATTATTTTGTTGTAATTCTTTTAACTAATATGCGAAGTGTAACATTTGTAGCTCAAGTTCAACTAATGGCCACAGCTTTGGTTCTGTGAGGGAATCATTTAGCTAAACTGTGCTCATATATCAAGATCTATTGTACCACAGTAACAACATTTCTAAATTTCCATCTTTAAATAGGCATATGCTGGAAATGAGATGTTCACTACCAATAGGTGCTGCATATAGGTATATAACACCTCAGACCTTTTTTTCTATTCAGACTGATCTCTCCAATATTGTTTTGTAGGTTAGGATCAAATGTTGCATTAGTACTTACAAGCATAGATGTAGTGCAATGGAGAAGGTGATCTTGGAGGAAAATAAAGACATCCTAAAGAGTTTAAAGGGGTTTTCTTGCATTCAGCTTCAGTTGTAAACCATGGTATATGAACTATGCAGTTTGTAACTAACATTTCCAATATGGAATAGATTTAAGACCATAAAAGTAGTTTATCAGTTGAAATAAAAGAACCAAATGATCTCCTTGAGCAAAAATACTTCCAGGCAGGTAGACACTGTGATACTGCTGTCTGTCACAGCAACTCTCCATTCTGCTGACAAGCAATATATCTTCATTCTACCTTCCCTTCCCTTCCCTTCCCTTCCCTTCCCTTCCCTTCCCTTCCCTTCCCTTCCCTTCCCTTCCCTTCCCTTCCCTTCCCTTCCCTTCCCTTCCCTTTCCTTCCCTTCTCTTCCCTTCCCTTCCCTTCCCTTTTTCCCATTTGTTTTTCCATTTGTTTTCTTTTTTTTTGTGTGAGTGTTTATATTCACTGCTATTATAATTTTTCCTAATTTTTCCTGCTAATAAATAATGCTGATAACTTTTATCTGACTTCTAAGTACTGTGAAAACTCTGCTGTGTTTGGAAACTATGCATGGGAACAGAAGTTTCAGATAATGCAGTTGACATTAAGCAGTTATTAAAGGAAATACATAAAACAGCCTTGACAGGGCTGGAGCCAGAAGATCCGTTCTGCCAGGCCTGTGTCTCAGATCTCTAGGCTATTTCATCCCTACACTTTCCTCCTCCTGATCCCTTAAGTCCTGAAATATATCCCAGGATGGCACAGTTCAGCAGCACAGGGGAGAAGACACCGTCAGTAAGCTAAATCCTCTTCAAGGATTTGAGAGCAATGGGTAAAAATTATCTAAAGCTGGTGATTGTACAGAATCCAGGTTTCTTACTTCTTGGTTCACTGGTCTAATATCTGAGCTGATACATAAATAGACAATGGCACAACAACAACAGTATTAAAAGAAAGAGACATGTCTCATTTTACAAAAGGAAGAGGTTGCACATCTAACCTAAGAAGAGGATCTCAGTCTGGTAATCCAAGTCTGACAATAACCTCTTCTTACAGCTCAGAATTAAGTTCATAGATCATGAAAGACATAGGGGATCAGATGCATTCTGCTTTCTCATTTTCTATTGATCAGATCAAGATGGAGTCTGTTGTAAATCCCTACTGTACTGTTTAAAGCTTCCATATAATATATTGAGCCCTTCAGCATACATGATGTTTAGCACAATTTCTAACACTGCCATATCAACATATTTATGGATCTACTTCTGGAATTTAAAATTTCCTAATACCAATATAGTCAACACATCTGAATCTGGCCTTATGAGTAGAGAATAAGCACACTGAAAGTAACAGATTTTCTATTTTCTGATTAATTTATTTAAGCCTCTTAAATTCCATATCACATTCAATTGTTAAGTTACAGGCTTATGTCAGTTTTAGCCACCTTTTTTATTTTTTTTTAACTTTTTTTTACAAATTTTAATGAGCACTTCTCTTGATATCTATGTCATGTTCTGTTTCTGGCTACTTCCATTAAGGAGACAATCATTACCATTTTTAATGTCTAACTTCAACAAATTTGATTAAAATGTGTATTATACTGAATGTGCTTCTTTTCCCACTGATTTAAAAGATACAGTGATAATTACACCAGATTGCTAGAAATCAACTGTTTAGGAACAGAACATTGTATCTTATGGGATGTGTGTCACAAATTACCTTCATTTTTCACTAAGTTCTTCCCATCAAACTACATTTTCCCAAGAGGATATAAAAATAGCCTCTTCAAAACAAATTAAAGAACTAAGGAGTTCAAAATACTGACCCTTTCTATCAAGTAAACTCAAACTCCAAAATTATGAAAGTCTCCAAGAATATTCTGCGGTATGACAACTAAGCCATATTGTTGTGGCAACCAGAATGAATGTAAACTTATTTTTATGCTAGAAATTAAAAACATTACTGTCAGTTAGTAAAAGTAATTATTTTTAATTGGTAGTAGCTCTTGAAAAGTTGGGAATTTCCAATCATAAGTACTAACTACTAGATTTATCCAAACATTTCAAATCAGAAGAAATAATAAATATTAATTACTTGTAATCATAACAAGAACTGAAATTTTAAGCAACTTAATATTAATCTAAAAAATAGTCAGAGCTACCATTTTTGCCAGTTTAGAAGATATCACACTAAAAGAAGCTCAAAGCTTGAAGTACAGGAAGCCAGACTTAAAACAATAATGGTGGGTGTGGGGTTTTTTTTGCTTGTTTGTGGGTTTTTTTGTTTGTTTGTTTGTTTGTTTTTTTGTGGTTTTTGTTGATGTTGGTTTTGTTTGTTTTTGGTGGGGTTTTGTTTGTTTATTTGTTTGTTTGTTTGTTTTTTGTGAAGATGTTGGAAAATTTATTAGAACTACCTGAAAAGTCATCGCTTATTGAGCAGATGAGATAAGGCAAAAAATTTGTAAAGATGACCAGCACACTAGGTAATATCTAAAGTAATACCTGAAGTTCTAAAAAGTAACTATTGACAGCTGAGCTGTATAGCAGAGAAATGCTAAGCTAAGATCTGTTTCAGTGGGAGTTTCGCAGGAACATGACTTTTGTAACATTTTGCAAAAAGAAAAGAAACTCACAATATTTTTCTTGCAGAAAAAGTGTTTTGCAGTCACACATATTTTCTTCCATTCATATTATACAAATTGCTAATGACAAAACTATTTTAACCTGAATTAAACAATCTTTAAAAGTTTTGTGTTCTTTCCAAAGCAAGGTACATGGCATTGTTCTGGAGCGAATTCATAACCGTAGCCCTAGACAGCTTACTTTGAAGGCAGTGGCTATAGAACAGTCACACTCAAAGTTTTAGAGAGATACTGATGTATGAGAGAATAGTGGTGTAATCTGCTAGAGTGGAGATTTTGTAATGCATTCCAGCACTGTAGGGTCATCAAGTAAGGGTCATCAATGGCATTTTGCCCTTTTGATTATTTGATGACACTATCAAATCTTCTTGTGTTTGAAAGATGCTGAATCCCATATTGAGGCTTTGTAAGCATATGGGTACAAGAAAATCCATACACACGAATGTGTTTGAATACAACCATAAATTTTCTAAAGGTGGAATAGTGCAGATTCTAAAGTCTCAGGGATCCCAGGTCACGTAATATCTCCTTTTGCCTTCTGTACCAAGAGACATGAAAATCCATGTCTGGTTTTGCTCCAGCAATTATATTATAATGTCTTTGCTGCTCTAGGTTTTTGGTCTAAGAGATTTCCAGCGAGGTGTTTAAAAGATGCATAGATGAGGTTCTTAGGGACATGGTTTAGAGGCTGACTTGAGAGTATTAGTTTAACAGTTGGACTCAATGAACTTAAAGGTCTTTTCCAACCAAAACGATTCTGTGATTCTATGAAAGGAAATACATGTTTATCTCCTGCAAACTAGGCATATAGTGCAATAGTCTACCTTAACTCTTGACTTACATAGACTTGTCAGACATCTTTCTTGCTATTAACTTTTTTACTGGATAATGGATTTTCACTAGTAATGATGAAATTCAGGCTATCCTGACAAAAAGTTAAGGGTATTTGATCCAATTATGGCATGACTGACACATGTAAGAGTGTCTCCTCTTTTTCCACATATGTATAGAAAAGAGACTGAAGTACCAGATGGAATAAGTTCCAATACTAGCTCTCAGCTAGTCTGGTGTTGTACTTGAGGCAATAAGCAATTAACTCTCATTATTGTCATAAAGATAACCAAGCATGACCTTGATATGATATGTCTAGGGAATTAGTGGGATATATCAGACTGTACAATCATTGAGTATTGACTTTTCGTAGTAAATCTGCTCTTTAGCACATGATTTTTATTAGAAGAATATATTGGTTAGTAATGAGACCCATGAGCTTGTAAGAAATGACAGCCATTTCAGGTGTCTTCTGAGTGCATTCAGTGATCAACTAGGGTTTTAATGAGACTTAGATTTGCAAAACTATTACTGTATAGATATTAGATGTTGGTGTTTCGAAAACAGATGTTCAGTTTAAATCGCAAACAATTAATTTGGCACTCTGTTTTTTCTTTCACATTCTGAGAACTTTAAAGATCAAGGATAATCCAGCAATAAGGGTTGGAGAGGTAAGATCAATGTAATGACTTCATTAAGTGTCAGTAAGATTGCTAATTTAACCTGTTCTTTCTGCTTAGGAAGGTAAGATTAGGATTTATTTCTATCTGAAAGAAGCAGAATTTTAAAAACAACATAAGATCCATTACAATGAAGAAGAAAAATGATAGAAGTCTAGTATGATGTTTTAATTAATACTGGGCTAACCCTGGGCAACTGGAAATGCCAACTGTAACTGGCCATGTCAGACCACAAATATGTGCAGTCTAGTGACCGAAAAGATGATATTCTGAGGAAAGCAGAAAGGAATAACTACCAAGCAACTCATATGACAGCACATGAAGTTTAAAAGAGATTGAAACTGCAGTTGTTGTGCTGGACTGAGACAGCCACTGATACTGGCACTAAGCACACACTTTGGGCAGTGCCAAACTAGTTTAAACCAGGGTTTTCTGTAAAATATTACTGTGAAGGTAATGCATATTTTTCAATGTGTAATTTTAATAGCCTTGTCTTGGCTCCTCTTTGTCTGTTTTTCTATGCATACAATGAAAATACATACTAATTTTTTTCACTTCACTCCCTTTTGTGGAGAAGATTGGTGTCTGAAATTCAACTGCATCAAGTTCATTTTCTGCAAGTAATGCTGTCACATGTACCATTCTTTAGCAGAAAAGATGCTATTCAAAGTTCTCTGCAGGTTTAAGAAACATTTTATTTATGCTGCAACATCGCTGTTTTCACCATCTTCAGAGTACAATATAAGGCAAGCGGTTGCTGAAAGCCAAAAATCATCTTATAAATAAAGCATTTATCTACCCCAAATTTTGAATACCATGTACTTGTCAAAAATAGAGAGTGCAGCAAAAAAAAAAAAACAAAACAACCTAAGAGTATGCTGGATGATAGACTGTTTTCCTTAATTTTTAAAGTTCCTCACAAACGCATGGTTTTATTGTGTCTCTCTATGATTTACAAAGCACTTTTGTATATTAAATATCACTTTGAAGAGTTTATGTTTTGGTCAGAAATGTAATTCTGACTCCAAGAACACATCAACTTCTATATAAAAGTTAGCTAAAACCTCAAAGTTTAAATCTAATTGTCTATTTTTGCTATATGATTTTCATGGTAATTTTGCCTGCACTTTAGGCTCACCACCACTGCATATGCACAATGCTAAATAATTTTTAGACCTGTAGCAAATATGTTCTTATTCATTATCTATCCTCTGTACCTTCAAGTCACTTGAAAATCAAAGTGGTTTTTTTTTTTAATTTTAGTTCTAATTGCTTTTCCATGCTGCATTAAGTGACCAGATTTTATATCACAGAACATGTTAGTTTGAATTGTAGATGCTATATGAACATATGTAAATGACAACTACTTAAAGTTATGGTGATATTTTACACCAAGTAAAGTGTGTTTAAATTCATTAGATTTAAAGGAAGTGCAAATCAGGCAACAATGGATAATCGCTTTATTCCTGTAGTAGTTACTGCTTCAGGCAGATGGGATTATTTAATGAGTCCCTAATGTAATGCAGTAACAGAGGATCTTAGCACTGTACCTGCAGAATGTCTAAGAAAACTTAAAGTGTAAGTGAAGAAACTTGAAAGAAATACTATTACAGCACACTCATAACAAAACCACATATTCTGTTATTTTTATCTTTAGACTTTTTTTCTTATTTACAGAAAAGTAAAAGCTAAATAAAACCTCTGGTCTGAGTACTTAGAAGTTAATAGTCATGATTTCCTAGAACTCACTTTTGGTTCAGCTCACAACAGTTGCCAAGCACTGGCTTCTCAGACCACCTGAGTGTGGCCATTAGCTGACTAAGCACAGGTGACTGGAGTAACTTGAGATATTCCAGATCCATTGGGCCTCTACTGCTACCTTAAAAAGGTATAATTATCATCTAGGTCTTGTGTTATACCTACTAGCCTCATTTCAGCTACCCTAGAGCATCTCAGATAGTCTGTATTTAGGCAGTTGAATTCCACACTCAGTGTCCAACAGCTGAAAGCTAGTCTTTTTCACCATGTTCCAAAGTTACACCACAAAAATCAGGCCACAGAATACCAGTGTAAGTCCTTCCAAAGTGACGTGTTTTGGTTTTTTTTTTCCTCTTTTTTATTGATTATACTGCAGAACAACAATTTACATTCAAAGCACAGCCCAGGAAAAATTAGTAATGGTAACAACGCATGCCCTGATGACCCTTGCAAAAGACAAAAGAACGAATACCTGGTGTAAAGGCAAAAAAAAAAAGGAAATGTGAAACAAAAGTAAGATATGTCAAATTTTGTACTGCTATTGTATGTATTATACTAATTTGCTGTGTAGACCTTATGTATTTCCAGTGTGTGCTAAGATCAGAACCAAGTAAAGAATGATAACTGACTTTCAACTAATTACTTCTCAGAAAATCATAACCTGGATACTTAGTACATATAAAATGTTATTAGTCAAATCTATACAATATTTGCATAGAATGTAATTAATAAGAAATTTAAAATATTATCTGCAGCTGGGGAAGTGTTGTGGTTTGGGGTTTGTTTGGTTGGTTGGTTGGTCGTTTTTAATAGTGTTTCTGAACTGAAAAAATAGGAAGGATGGTTTGGTCAAAATAAAAGGGAAATGATGGAATTTTCAATTTGATGAAAAATAGCCGAGAGCAGTACAATCCTAGTCTGGGCAAATTAAAATATTATTTTGAGCCTTAGGTTACATTTTCAGTTTTATTTTCAGATAGTTGTTTTGGTGTGATGATGCCACCCTGAAACAAGAGCCCTCATGATTGAGTAGGACAGAATTGTAGCAATTTTCCTAGAAAGAAGAAGAGATTCACAGCTGTGTTAACTTTACAAATTCCTCTCTGCATGTGTGTGAGACCACTTTTATTACAGAAAATATCTAGATCAGCTATGGTATAAAGTTGTGTTCAGTTGCTTTTCACTTTTCATTACATCTTTTTTATATGGCTTATTAGGGACTAAAAACTTCCATGAAAGCGTCAGGCACACTGTACTCTGGTATGAGCTGAGAAAGCACAGAAACACAGAGCTTAACATCTTTGTAGCACATTTGGGATAAGAAGCCAGAAGGTGATATTATAATACCTTGGAGAACAACCACTCCATGGCTTTAGATATAGGGAAAAAAGAAATTATCCTGGAGCTGTAAGACTAGCAGTACCGTTGGTGACTTATGCTAACAATCTAATTTAAAAACAAATGAATTTTTAAGACAATAGCCCTGTGGAGGTGGTGGGAAAAGGGCTCTATGCATGAACATCCAACCCCAGTGCAGCCAACATGAGGAGGCCAGCATATTAGCCAGGACTCTGACATGTTGGCAGAAAGATGCTGTTTCCCTGGGTTTACACTGGCTGTTTAAACTGGGCTGGAGAGACATGAGCCCTGACTGGTTTTGTGTGAGTGCCATCGAATAGAAATGTTATACTATACACTTTGTAATAGGCATTGCTATCCACACAGTAAACCCGTGCTGCTTAGTAAATAAATTTCAGTTTATGTCACTGAATGATGTGGTTCTTTTCTTGACATCACCCCACTCTAAGTCCCCCCATGATATACCACTGACAGCCATTTCACAGCTGTCTCATCTTCATGCTAGTCTAATTCACATGTCACAGTACCTGAGCTAACTTGGCTGTGTCTGTATTAGGACTTTATATGTATATCACATTAGTCACAAAGAAGACTTACAGCTAAGTATAATCTTGACTGAAACTCCAGATCTTCTTAGCAACAGATTTCTGTACATTCTTGCTTTGCAGAATAGTGGCTGCTGCATCACTGTGAACAGAGTGGATCAAAGAAGCAAAAACATATTCATGATTTCAGCAGCAGCAGAGGATGCAACCAATATTTAGGAACATACTGAAAAACACCAACCCTGTAAATGGAAGACATAGATCAATAGATATCAATTCTTAGCTAAAATGTACTTTAAAATATGTAACACATTTAAAAAAGTAAAAAAGAGAACACAGAGAAAAATTGTATTGTTTATATAAATGGAAGTTTGAGAATTTGTTAACAGAGTGTAGAAAACTTTTGTGAGGTCGTAGTAGCTTATTTCAGGCCCAAGCAAAAATGCCAACAGGGTTTTTAGAAAAAGTATAGAATTTTTTTCAGAAATTCTCAGTCCTGGTATTTCGCTGTTTGCTCATCAGTGCATTCTGAATTTAGAAAACTTAGCCTCCTCTGTGTTGCCTTCTTTTTTCATTGTCTTCTACTACAGGAGCTTGCTTGGGATTACAATGAGGAAAATACTTACTGACTCAGTTTTACATTTATGCTTCCTTGCCTAACTACATATTGACATTTTTGCTTAAGTTTTTCTGCTCTGAAATAAATTAAGAAGATATGCAAAGTTGCTTGCTTTGGGGTTTTGCTTGCATTTTCTCTCATTCTAGCCAAGCATGCAGCAAATCTTCCTTCAACAAAGTGCTGCCAGCAATCTTCATAACATGGAAGGACCACAATTTGGTCATGTATGAAAAAATCTGCCCATGATTTTAGAAGATGACTTAAAATATTCAAATATGAAGTCTGTTTATTTAACTCTTATGACTGTTAATAAAGACCAAATTATTTGCCTGTTGAATTAATATGACACTAATAGTCATGCAAGGAGTGTCTGATGTGTTCAGATTGGGTTTGCATTTAGTTCTAGAAGCAAAAGTTTAGATTGATGAACAATGTAAATTAATCACTCTTGGGCCTTGGCACTGGAGTATGTTATAATTCCAGCATAATGAGATAATAAAGAGACTCTGACTTTTTTTTTTTTTTTTTTAATTTAGAAAGGCTTGGGGAAACGAATCATTGAAAACAAGGAATACCAATTAGTTTCTTGGTTTCCCTCCACTCTTCTGCCCTCTCTTCCTCAGTCCCTTTCCATTATAAAACTATTTCAGAATTACAGTTAATGTATTTTTTGTGATAATAGGAGCCTTTGAATAAGACATTCAATTTGAGCATGCTATATACAAAGGTGAAATTGAAGAGACAAATTCATTTCATATTTCAGTGTTTTGAAACTTTTAAATCTAAATTTGAAAAGTAACACTTACATGATGATGTTTGATGTACTCCAAAACTGATATTTCATATATAGCACGTCTGATATTTATCAAAAATTATAGAAAAAAAAACATTCTAACCCTCATAATTTAAATATAATCTTATTCATACTCTCTTCAGGATACTTTAAAAAAGGCCTAGAAGGGTCTATTAAATTGCGTTTAAGCCCAGTACATTTTGCAGGTGTCCAGTATAATGAACACTTTAAATGGCTACGTTCTAAGGTTCATTTGTTCTATAAAATTGCCCAGACCCCTCTGGAGTATTCATTAGTAAAATAAAACAGAGACCTAATCCAGATAGATGCTAAAGGATTATCATTATTGCTGTAAGGATGACTTTGATAAAATTCTAATTGGTATTGCCGCATGGGGACTGAACAAACGAAGCAGATTATGATAAATACTGGGTTTCAGTCCTCTCTAACTAAATCCTGAGACTAGGGTAAAATAAAGTGATCAAATTCATCAGAAAACAGATAGCTACCTTAATTTACTCCAGAATTTCTTTGAGTGGCATGAAAGATAAAATTATACTCAACTGCAGATAATTACACCAAATGTGAGCACAATACAATTAGAGCTAAAAGACCATTGCAGCACTCATTTTGCTTTTAACAGCATCTTCATTGCAAACAGTCTTTTGTCTCATTAGTGCAGGACTGACAGATTTAAACCTGTCGTTATACAGATATTTCCATAATAATATCAAATATGATCATTTATTTTTTTCTATCTCTGGATCACTTAAACACAAGGGAGAATTTGTATGATCTAACTAAAAATAAAATAAACCATCTTATTTTGAATTTAGATCTATAACTGGTAAAATTCCTATGTTGTGAAATGACAATTCCTGTGCTATTAGAACACATTTTAAGTAGTCATTGTATAGGTCCATCAAATAGAAATTTTAATTCTTTGGTTGTCATTATGTTTTTTGGCCTTAGCAAAAATTATAAATTAGTATGTTTTTAAGTGAGTAGATATAGAATTATCATCCATACTTTATCTACTTTCAACTAATCATTCTTGGAAGAATAATTCCACTCAATACAAGCTGTGGTAGCAGAACACAACCTTTATTTTTATTACCACAGGTCAGTTGTCACTGTAAAACAATACCTTTTTTTTTTTTTTTCTCTGTGTTGTGTCAACCTTTATAATGCTACTATTCTGGATACTTTAATTTTACAAAAATGTGCAAAGTCAGATTATTACATGATACCTTAAAGGCCTTTTTAATTATAAGAAGTACACATATTAGTATAGCATATATAAAAGATGTCATATATATGGGCTCAATGTGGATCTATACTGTTATGTCCTTTTTTAATAATGACAAGAATTCTGAACTAAGCTAATGACCACATTTGAAATATCTGTGTTTATATTTGCAGCCATATTTCCCCAAAAGAACCAACAACAACAAAAAAAACCACCCAGAATCAATACTTCATACTGAACTGGGGTTTTCCCAGTCCAAGATTTAAATTTGAATCTATATATACCTACAAAAAATTATCCAATATGTCAATGGACTGTAAGATTGATATTCAGGAAGTTGCCACACAAATTATTGAGAATTTAAATATAAATCAAGAGCCTAAAGGTAGGGGAAAACAAAAAGTAGTAGGACCACTTTTACATTATTTTTAAGTAAAGTGTTGAGGCAAGTTACTGAAAATATGTTTAAATATATATTTTCAGCAGTCTTCAAGGAAATAACGTGTCTGTATTCATTCATTACACTGTTTACTTAGAATCACTAGAAGTTATAGCTGGGCATAAACTAAATAAAAAGATGCCATGTACTTCAGAAAGACCAAGATAATATGATTTTGGTCTGACTTGTTTCTATAAACAAGTTCTCAGATTTAATTAATTTAAAATAAAGGTTCCTATGACTTTATTTAACTGCTGATAGTTATCTGTTCCTTTACACTGTAGTGGAAAAATTGTAAAGGAACATAACATGATCTGTTCAAGAATTTTTCCTCATGAGCATTTCCTAATGATGTCATAAGGTTTTATCACCCATACTATATGTCATCAGCAGGCAGCACTTAGAACACAACCTCTTCCACCACAGACTCCTGTAGTGTATATTTGTAAGTGTATATATGTTCAGTCAAAGATGAAATATTTAGGATTCAAGAATATATTTCTTGCTCCTTTTTGTTCTATCATATTGTTAAATACAGAGGTGTGCAGCATGAGTGATGTTTTTATCATATGTTGATCAGTAGAACTGTTGCAATTGTAATTTATCCATGTGTGTCAGAAGAATATTTCAAACGGCTCTATTATACCTGTTTGTTCAAGTGTGCACAATTAAAATGTTATGGCACCCATTATAAAGAAGACCGAGATATTCTGTATCATTTCTCAAGTCAAAAACAAGTAATGAATAAAACCTTCACATATTCTCTGAAATAAATTTTTATGGAAAGTAGCGACTTTTTAATTTTGTGCAGCCGAAGTTTGTCCAGTTTTTTTCAAGTATATCAATTACTTATATCATGTAAACTTCTTCACTGAAACTTCTTTAAAACTTAAAGAAAAAAATAGCCCCCATCTCCCAATTATCTCTTTAGACTACCCTTATAACATCACTATCCCTATTACCTAAATCTGCATCTATAGTGTGTCACAGACCTGTAGCTGCCCACACTGCAAGAACACAAAGGCATCACAAACACACTGTTTTCTGCTGTTAGTTCTGGAACAGAGTTATTCAGTTTTTCTCTCCCTATCAACCCAGCTCCACCACAGCTTCTCACATCCAATGGTTGCTTCTCTATCCTTCCCGTTTCCTAACTGGGTTTTCTCTCTTGGCAGTTGTTTCACCCAGAGAGACAGACAACTGGCAGAAAACAGCTCCACTTGTATTACCTAGTCTCTCTGTGATTTTGTGTGATGTGTGATACGGGCTTACTTGAGTTCTGTTTGAGGCTGGCCAGCTCTGTTCACACTTTGCTCTGCATCTAATTCCTCTTGCCAAATCTGACAAACCTTAAGAACAGGCCTAGCCACACCTTTCCTGCTAAACTGGAGCTATCAAACTGCTACTTGAATCTCTGTCACAGATCTAGTCCTATATTTTTGTTTAGTGGTTATAAAACCTGTTACTATTTGTTCTACTTTACTCCTGAATGAACCATACATGCTGTATATTATGTACATGGTCTTAGAAAATATGCAGTCAGCAGTGTTAATTCCTGAGAGCTTGGGACATTACATCCGCTAGTGATAGACATCTCGGTAATATAACATATCATCAAAAGGTTAAAAAAAATATATTTTAAAATAGTAACAATCTATGTATTTATAACATCACATACTGGTGGATTCTACAGAACACATATCTGGTAAGGTCCAATTTGGGAACAAAGAAGGGAGCATTTCCAGCATTCTTGATTAAACAAGAATTTGTTCAGCTTGGCTGAAAGCTTTTCAAATTATTTTAGACGATGTTTAACATTAGAAGCTAAAAAAAAAGCTAAAAAAAAAGTCTGATTTAATCAGTTCAGTCAGGATGCTGGTGATTCAAATTAATTATTTTTGAACATCCATGCAAATTTTTCTGCTGAAAAAAAAAAAAAAAGGTGAAAAAATGACATGACATAGTGGAACTGAGACAGCAGAGATGTAGAGATGTGTTTCTTGTGCTGCTTTCTGTCAGTTGAGGCTGATACAAAGAGAAGGACACAGAGAAGGAGAGAAAAATGAAGGACTTCTGATTAAAACAAAATGCAGACCTCTGCAACTTTGTGATTTATTTTCTTTCATGGAAAAACATTCTTAAGACATTTTGAATGCTCTGGTTATAGTGCTTTTACCTACCATGGAAGATCTGTCTCAATTTGCTGTTACAGTGCCATAGATCTCTACTCTACTCTACTCTAAGTGTTCCTGATGTCTCTTGTTACTCATCTTTACAATTTCATCCATGCTACATTCCTGTAGCACAAACATTCATTGGAAAATTGCTAGTTCCTGTCTTATCACAAAATCAGATTTCAACTGGTGTGTACCTTCCTACTTCCTCTATTCACAAATCATCATACGTACACATAAACTATATCTTTTCAGCTCTCATATACTTCCAAATCTTTTACTGTCCCATCCATCTACCTTCACACTTCTTATTGTCTTCTGTTGTCTCCTATACCCTGAGCTATAATTGAGTTAGATGCTTAAATCAATATACTAAATAATTCTTTTGTCTAATTCAGGTTTGGCATGAAAGATATGATTAAGTCTGAGTAGTCTTTTTTTTTTTTTTTTTTTTCTGACAGATAGCTAACAGTAAAAATTCTGTTCCCAAGAGAACCTTTTAAATTACATCCCATTTAAGTCCATATCTGAGCTACCAGACATTTAAAGTATGTGGTTTTAAGATTAGTTAATTTGCACTCACAAACACTAAAACTAAGGAAAATATAGGAAAAAGGAAAATAGTGAACTGTTGCAAAAATATGGGACAGAAATGTATCAATAAATTTTAAGTACCTTTATCCAATGTTTGTCAGTTCACTTTTGTACATCTTGCTGGCTATATGTGTCTATAAAGTACCACTTTGTACTTCCCTATAGAATAAAATTCTGATAAGGTTCATTATGAGAGGGTAGTGTAATCCCCAAATCCTGAAATGATCTGAGAGAGACACTAGTAATCTTCCTATTGCCTGACAGAACATTTATGATCTTAGCTTTATTTATTTGCTGCTTAAATTATTTTGCAGATTGCTGTTAAATCTAAAAATGTGCTGCCAGATCAAGAAAACACTCCTACATGTCCATTGGCAAATTCATCACCCTGGCAAAGATCTCTAATAAACATAACATTCTTCATCAAAGTACTTCAACAAAACAGGCATTTTCTTCTTTCTCTCTTTTTGATTCTGAGACCTAAAATGAGCTCTTGTACAGTAATGTTGGTACCTAAGAGTATCATCACACAGATTTTGGATGGAAAGCATATACACACCAGGGCATACTTGATATCCGTCAGGTAACTGTAATTATACTCACTGTATCCTCATGCCTTTTAAGTGAACTTTTGGCTTGGGACATAAGTACATTATATTGTTACAGAACCATTTGCACTAGCTGAGTGTTTCCTACAGGATGAAGTTCAAATGATTGGTTTTGACATAGATAGCACTATGTGATCTATGAATTTCAAGACTGAAACATTTTCATTTCTGTTACCATTTGATGACAGTGAATATCAGTCATGGATTTCCTTCTATTTTGCTTGAATATTTCTTTTTTGGATTATTCTATATACTCTGCCTGGGGTTTTCTTTCAAACAAACTGATAATCTGTTCAGTTTTAATTGTTTAAAAGATACAACTTTTAAGATTAAATAATTTCTGGAAACACCAAAGAAAAATATATTCAAGGCCAGGTGCAGCCCAAGTGTGATTTAGAAGAGGGGAGCTTTCTCAGTGTAAGGATTACTGTCTGTACTGCATGGCAAAACCAGACTTGGATGAAATGAAGGGCTGCTGAAACAGGGATGTAGCATGACCCTAAGCAGAGCTGCAGCCACACTCTGACTTCCAGTCCTCCCATAGTCCAAGCACTACAGCAAGAAAATGAGAGAGGAACTAATATATCTTGATTCTTTTCTCCCCTGAATGTATCTGGATTATCCTAATTTAATTTGTTAAACCTGCACATCCAATATGAAACCTCTGAATACTCATTTATAAATACTGTGCATAAGAGGGAAATATACATGTGATGTATGGATAGACAGTTAGATGAATAGGAGAAAAAAAACTCAATGAGGACGTAAGAACAGATTTCTAAATCTTAGGCTTTAGCATAAATGGTAATGAGGACACCGCATGCCATGTCATACCCTTTGGAGCAGTTGGAAAAGAATAAGTGAAGAGTGTGAAGGACAGAAAATCTTAAACTGTACCTCAAGCCTTTTAGAACCAC
The DNA here is from genome assembly GCF_963082525.1 of Nesoenas mayeri. Classification (NCBI taxonomy): domain Eukaryota; kingdom Metazoa; phylum Chordata; class Aves; order Columbiformes; family Columbidae; genus Nesoenas; species Nesoenas mayeri. Next base: position 57,458,337 of record NC_137540.1, on the reverse strand, counting down.
CAAGCAACTGAAGTTTCGAGCATATAAATGGAAGCACAAGAATAGGTACCTTGACAAAAGAATCCTCTGAGAATGCTCTTTTTGGGAAATTATTCTGCAGCGTTTTGCAGAGTTTAACCAATTATTTCTGGTTATGTCTGCACATAAAATTTTCCCACTTCCTCTCCATGTGTCTAACACTTACTAAGTGTTGCAAAAGTTTTAGAAAAAACTAAAAAAGTTTTAGACAGAACAGTGCCCATAGCACCAGGAGCCATTTAGAATCTACAATAGATCACTCAAGTCCTACTAAAGTACAATGGTGAGATATAAAATTAATTAACATTCAATATAGTCTAAAATGTCTAATATGAAATCTATTTGCAAAATCCCTTGTTTTCATTGCATTTATTCATCTGAGGATTATCAGTGCAACACAGGTCCTCTTAAAATTATTTACTAGTAATTGGCCAATGTGTTCAGATGTTAATTATTCTGTTTCTACTTGAGATTAAACAAGCAAACAAAAAAGACCATTAGCCACTGAAAACATTTGATTGTCAATTATTCCTTACTTTATGAAGACTATTGCAGTGAACCAACATATGATTTACCAGTGAAATAGGTTATGAACTAAAGTCAGACTAGAAATCTTAAATGTAACTGCTGCTTTTGAAGGAGTAAAAAACTGCACATGAAACCCAGGCATCCAACATGAATGGAAGGGCCTCTGAAATGTCACGTAAAAGCTTGTGCAACATCTAACTTAAAGACTAATTTTCAAAATGCAAATGTAACAATTTTAATCTTTCCCCCAACCTCTTTCACACACACTGGAAATGTTGTTTCAGATATATATAGCCAGCCAATTTTTGAAGAACATTAGTTTCTGAGTCAAACAGGATATTAGCAGCTGAAATTGATCTCAGTATATTTGCACTGATTTACACCTGAGTTCATTGTTCTCAGTCTAAGTCTCAGTTTAGTAGCATTTGTTATACATTGCAAATACATAGTGTAATTTGCAGTCTGTTACACCATTGTGTAATGTGCCATAAAGATACAAGAATGTATGATTAATGATTTAGTATGTTTTCAACACGATAAAATGCAGAAAATATCCTTTTTTTTTTTCATTGAAACAAAAGAACTATTGCTATTTCTTGATTTTTCTCCAGTCTTGCTTTTTTGCTTTAGAAAAGATATTTTTAGTATGCATGGTATGACTATCTGTTAGGTGCATACAATCTAAATTAAGATAAAGAGAGGAAGTTTGAAGAGTTTTTCCCACTTTGTCTGAAAGAATAAAATTATCTCTTTATAAACATCATTAATTTAATGTGGACAAGTTAACCTGGAACTAGTTAAAATAATGTACTTAATAAAAGTCTGCAAAAGGTTACCTTCTCCAGCAAAGTTCCAATGAATTTCAACACTTTTATGGTATCAGTAAGGTATGAGTCCCTATTTCCCTCCAAATAGTGAATCATATTCTTACTAAGGCCAATGACACACTCAAGTCTCAGCTCACCAAGTCTAGGAAAAAAATTTAATTACTGAAAGGATGATAGAATTTTTTAGTCCTCATTTACAATAGCATAAGATGTATTTCCAAAACAATGATTTTAATGTTAATCTGATGACCTTAGCACAGTTTCAACGTTAAATATGTAAGCACTACACAGTTTCACAGTTTCTCACATTTTTGAATGCTTTAGCTGTATCTACTAAAAAAAACCACAACAACAACAACAAAAAATTTTGTTGTATGGCCTGACCAACATTCCTTACTTATGCCTCTGCTTCACCTCCTCCTTACGTCACTGTCTGAAACAACATGTACACTATGTACACTATTGTCTCAAACAACTTCCAAATAATGTAATTTTTCTCATGCAAGATGCAAGGAGTACCAGAACACGATAAATATTAAAGAACTGAGGGAGAGAGGTTAGTTGAAGACAAAAGCAAATTGTTTGGGTTTTTTTTTAAGTCCAAAAGTAAAATGTGTGGAGTGGATAAAGGTTGTAAATCAGTTTCCTTTTACAAGATGATAAGAAGTATCAGAAGAAATAATGGCTAGACTGATTAGTGTTTGGATGCTTCAGGGAGTAGGATCCTTGCTTTCACCCAACCATCATCATAATCTAACCTTTTTCACCAGTGTGTTTACTTTAAGTGGAAATTCTTATTCACATCACTTTAAGACAAAATTAGACTGGATTAAATTATAGCAAGCATACTGTATTGAATAGTGAGTATAAACTTTCCTACATTGGAAAGAAACTGAAATATCTGGGTAGATGATCTCTCTTTCTCTTGAATTCATTCAATGGCTATCTTCCTGACTCTTCTTCCCTTACACAGTTTTAGTTCAGCTAACTAACCTTGCAGTGAGTATAATGTTGCCTGTATATTACAGTGCAAGTCACAACCCAGAACATAATCATTATACAGGCTGAAATTTCTTGGAGGTGAAATAGTTAACCACAAAGGCACTTAAAAGATAAGTGCCATAAATAAGAAATAAAGATAAGTTAAAAAAGCTTTTTAACGTCATTCTGGTTCTAACAATCTCATGTAATAAATGCAGTGGATGGGAAATATTATTAGAATAATTTATTACTCATCTAGACTAATTCATGGGATATGGTAACTTATTATTCACCTCTTTCTCTTACATGAGTTCTAATGTAAACTTGAGTTACTTTTCTCTGTTATTCTTCCTAATACTGTACCTGACATTTAAGAATGAAAACTGTGCAAAGAAACAACTGTAAAATATATAAATATACACGTGTATTAACACAATGTGATTGCAACTATAGATAAACTTAAATATTACTTAAATTATGCATAGCAATTTTTGTAAAATTAAACTTATGTATTCTAGGAATTATGTGTGTAATAATTGCATGCATTTTCCATTGAAGTAAATGAAATACTTGATAGAAAAATTAAGGTGTGACTATTTTTGAGCAATTATTTTTGATCCAGAAAACTGCTGCCTCAATTTTGGACTATCATGTTTCTGGTGTAAGGGGATTGGCTATATTGTATTTTTCTGTACCGCACTGAGCATCAACAAATGAAACTGTTATTCTGAATTATTCTTATTATTTTTATTTATGTATGTTTGAAAGGTCTTACTTTATAAACCATTAGGAAGAGTTATCTGTAGTTCATAATGAAGGTAACAGATGATCAGTAAAATCTTCAATTTATTGTTCACTTGCATTCTTATTACATAAATTGCACATCAGAGAAACAAGTAGTAGTCTGAATGATAGCACAGTACTGATGCTAATTTATCCTTTTATATTTGATCCCATATTTTATATTTTCCATGTTCATCTGATGAAAATAATATCAATTTCATTTTGTAACAAGAAAAAAAAAAATCATAAGCAGGAGCACACTAAAATATCCCCAAACTACTAAGTAGAACGAAAAGATAGAGTGGGTGCCTTTCTCAGAGCTTTCAGTTTTTAAGAGGAATATGATCTGAATAGATTTTATTATTCAGGGAACCTGAAGGAAAATAATTAAGCTCTGTTCATATTTCTTAACAAGAACTTTAAAGAGACTCAATCTATACTTTCCTATAGGCACCTATTGCATACACTGATTTATGGAAAAATAGTAGAGAATGTAGTACAGAGATTTTCTGCTAGTGAAAAAGACTGTTCTGATTCATACACTGATACAGTTAGAGCCCACACAAAATATACACTTTCTAATCAGACAGATATTTCAGCTAAATTTGTTTTATACACTGTTTGCAAATATATCTTTGAAACAAATTAATGTATTAGATAAAACAGTTCTGTGGAAAACTGCATGGATGCAAATGTAGCAACTGGATGGGAAATTATCTGCTAATGGCCTGAAACTATTGAAATAAGAGCTAGAAATAAAACTGATTGTATGGTGATGCACATTTAGTTGAAAACATATTTTTCGTCAACATTTCCTGATTAATTCAATTGGACATTTCAGAGAAGGTATTTTGGAGGCTCTATATAAAATTTGTGAATGACACTGAGCTAGCTGTGTTTCCTTATACACCAAAACAAGAAGCTGGGCAGGACTGAAATGCATGATAACCGTGACAATCTACAAAGAAATAAAATATGAAACATGAGTTGGAGAAAAAGAGGCCTGAGAAGGACCCTGAGCCAACTATGAAACAGCAGTATTACTGTGGGTGTGCCTGCACATCCTCCCCTCTGGCAAAATGGCCTGGATAACAACATTGCATTTGTATATAGCGCTCAAAACTTTCTATCATGATGGTGTTTGCTAAAAGTGGAGGATGCTAAAAACGAAGCTACAAATTACTGTTGTACAATAGCAAGGGGTTGCCTAGGGACAAGGGGATGTTATAAACAAAGAAAGAATGAAAGAACCAGCTCAAAAAAAAAGAAAAAGAAAAAAAAGTCACTATTGTTGAGAGAGAGGAAGGGAAATGGAGCAACAGTGAGAACATGTTTTGGTGCTATCAGAGTCCCCTTGGGGCATCATCACCTCTGCTCATGTTCAGAGAGTTGTAAAACAACACCCCCAGGTTCTTTTTCACCAAGCAGCTTTCCAGCTACTCTTCCCCAAGCCTTTAGTGCTGCATGGGGTTGTTGTGACCTAAATACAGGACCTGACACTCGGCTTTGTTGAACTTCATAAAAGTGGCCTCAGCACATTGACCCAGCTGGTCCAGATCCATTTGTATGGCCTTCCAACCCTCAAGCACAACAACACTCCTCCCCAAGTTGTTGTCTGCAAACTAACTGAGGGTGCACTTAATTCTCTTGTCCATATGGTTGGTAAAGATATTAAACAGAACTGGTCCCAGTACTGAACCCTGGGGAACAGCACTTGTCACTGGCCACTAGTTGGATTTTACTCTGTTCACCACAAGTCTTTGGGCCTGACCATCCAGCCAGTTCTTTACCCAGCAACGAGTATGCCTGTCCAAGCCATGAGCAGCCAGTTTCTCCAGAAAAATGCTGTGGGAAACACTGTCGAAGGCACTACTAACGTCTAGGTAGATTACATCTACAGTCCTACCCTTATCCACTAAGAGCATCACCTTGTCAGAGAAGCAGATCAGTTCAGTCAAGCAGGACTCCACTGCACTATTTATCTGAAAGCAGAAGACCTACAGCCAAAGGACCCCATACCAGGAAAAATACTTAAGGAATGAGTTGCAAGGAAATAAACATAAGAAATTGCAGTGTTGTTTGGTTAACCTTGTGAAAAAGGTCTGAATTTCTACCCTTACCTGTCTTTCCAACATTGTCAGTAAAGCTGGCATAACAGACTCTGGCTTCCCAGGTGATATTTTATGCCTTTTTCCTTCTCAAGCAATTCATATTTTCCTCTTTAGACAAGGCAGCAGGTGGTGTTACCATAGGATGAATATTAGTAAGGATACAACATATTCAAGGCAATCACTTCTCACCTGGTATCACTTGCTTCTTTTTGCAGGTTTACTTTGATTATGCTGTACCCTGATTTGCAATGTATTAGTGGAATTTCCCTGTATCTTTAATGTAAGGGAACATATGGCACATAGCTTTAGAAGTGTGCTACCAAACATAATGAATGTTGGATTGACATTGTTACATCCATAGGCTTTGTTAATAAAAACAAATATTATTACACTCTGACATTCTTTCTGCAAATTGCTACCCCTACTCAATGTATGATTCATGAGAAACAGGATCAGATAGAACAGAATTGGCAAGTGGGTAGAAACAGAAATAAACAAGCAGGGAGTAGAACAAAATTCTGTGCTACACAGTACAGGACTATATTGTCATTACTAGAAACAGAGCATAAACATTTTACTGATTTTTGAGGATCTCTGGACTGAGGCTTGCCAGGTTTGCTCTCTTTGAACTTTTTTCGACCTGCCTGTAGCTTTGTTTTACTTGATTCTTTTGTGAAAGCAACTTCTCTAAATGACAAAGAGTCTACAGCTAATTTGTTTTAGTTTTATTTCCCTTTTTATAACTCTAAATGATGTAGCACAGAGAAATATAGACCTGTTAGGACAGCAGAGGCCTTAAGAAGCAGAGACATAGAATGTAGTATAGAACAGTCTTGGGACAATAAGGGATGAGTCTCACAGAAATAAACAAGAATTCCAGTGGGTTCAGGCTAACCCTGTGACAAAGCTCTGACTTCCTAGTCTTCCCTGTCCTCCATCACACCTCAAGATCTTCTAACCTATAAAAGTCAAGCCAGTTTCTTCATTGTGTCTCCTTTCTTATATTTTCTAGGTGGGACATACCAATTAGTCTACATGGTATATGAAATTATGCTTCTTAAACTACACAAGTGACTGAGAATTTGGTAAGTTGCCACCATGCTAAGTAAGACTTGATAGATTTCAAGTCATGTCTTGACATTGATTTAATTTAAAATTAAGGAATGTGAATGTAGTGAATAGAAAATTATCTGGATGTGTCAGATATGCTGGAATCACAGTCTCTACATTGCATGGCATAAAGAAATAACTTAGAAATTTCAGATTTAAAAAATTTAATTACCTTATTATTTTTATGAAACTATAAAGTTCTAAATCTTTGCCAATTCAGGTGTAAAAATGTATATATGAGGTACACTTGGATATTATATATACATAATTTGTCATATATGTATACATATGTGTATATATATGTATACATAGATATGAATTCCCAGAATTTCACAAAGGTTGATGTTTGTAATGAGAGTTTCATACATAAACAATTTGCCATTAAGTATTCAAATGATTTCTGTAATCTGTACTGAGAAGTTCTGAGAAAACAGAGCTTATCTTCTACAAATAATATATGCTGGGGTTTTTTTGGTTGTTGTTTGTTTGTTTGTTTGTTTGTTTGTTTTTAAGAGTCTTTTGCTAATCTGTGTATTGGGAATGCAGAATTAAGAGTTAGTTCCACATCAGATTTTTTTCCAAGTGGCAAATCATGTAATTGGCTCTGTAGCTATGCTTCGTATAACATATAGTATTCACTGAATTATTTCATGGATTTCTGTTATATTGTGGAATAAGAACCACTTATATAATGCAAAGCATGTTATTTTCATGAGTCGCTACAAGAATATATGGCAATGTATTGCCCTGTTACCAGAAGCCCTTCTTATCATTCCTCTTGGAAACTGAAGCACATTTCCTCTGTTTCTCCCTGTTACGTTCTTTTTTTGGTGACAATTTCATAAGGCATTTGGACAACTTCGTGTGGTAATACTGATGTTGTGCCTCATACTGAATATAAATCATGTATGTGGCAGCTCCTGGCACTCCACATTATACTGATGCTTCTGTTTGTCTTCAGCTGTGTTTTTAAACATCCATAAATTTCCAGTTCAGCTAACACATTTTCTCACATTACACATGTTCTTGATCTCCAATGTCTGCTAAACAGAATATCAGTAGGTGTCAATCAGTGAGTCTTTGATGTTCTCCCTGTAAGGTAATGACACTAAATACCTTACTACTTCACCCTGCAGGCTTTCAATATCTGTTTATTATTGTGACACTGATTTCCAGTAGCCCATAGCATCTAGGCTAAGTATCTAAACCCAGACTTCATGGCATATTATTTGAAGTCATGTTGAGTAATCTACAGTTTATTCTCAGTCGATACTATATTAAACCTATCATATCCTACAAAAACAGTTTTGACTTGAAGGTTGTCACTTTTTTTTTTGCTGTCACATCTTCCAGTAAAGCTAACTTAGAAGAATATTAATAATAGAATTATAAAAAAATAGAACTAGTGAGTCTTTTAAATGTTCATACAGTCCTGAATTTTTCAAACTATTGTTAAGTGACCTAAAAAATCCATGGACTATTTCTTAGTAATCTGTGTAAGATTCATAAAAAATTTAGCTATCTGAAATTTGCTGAAATTGTACAAGATATTCTATAGTTCTGCTGTTCAATCACATCTCAAATTGGTATGAATAACTCCTGCAAATAAAAAAATGACTCTTTATGGACTTTTTATATGTCTACAGGGTTCAGAAGACACATTTTCTGAAAAGCTGTTTAATTATATTTGATTTAGAAAATAGAAAACTACTGGGAGAAAAGAAAGGAAGACACAGTCCAATGGAACAGCTTAATTCCAATAGTGATGAGAAAAGCAGTTCCTTCTTGTTTTGACACACAGTTGTCACAGCTTTGAGTTGAGACTATTGTTTTGTTCTAATTTTGAAGTACAGTTGAAGAGTTGGTTAGAATTGAAGAGTCCATTGCCATGGTTTCTTACACCTTCAGCTATTTATTGTTTTATTGGGCTAGCATCAATGACATGATGGCAATAGTCATAATTTCTTGTATTCCAATAACGATAATTATATATTTTCTATTATTATAACAGGGCTGTCAACCATGAGTCAAGTCCAGTAGTTTAGCTACCAAAAACTGTGCTCGTGCGTGTTGTGACTAAGAGTGGGCTAGTGGTTAAAGAAAGAAATAGTGAAGAAAAGTTTCACTTTTTTTTCAGCAATGAACACTTACCTGTAAGTACTGTTCAGAAAAAAACCTAAAATGATATCTCAACTTCTATTATTGCTAACAGCAAAAGGATGAATGGTTTGAGAACCCTAAAAGAAAACTAGTTCATATAGATGAAATTATTTTTAAATGGGCTTTACTTAGACTCTGTCAACTGATGAACAATAATTTCAAAGCTGTGTTACAAAGTATTTGCTAATAGAAAATGAAACTTTTGGACCTTTGATACCACCTTGAAAGAAAGCACCTTCATTTCAAAGACAATAGGAAGAATTCTTTCAAGTATAAATTCAATAAATAGGGAAAAAATGGCATAAGATTTTTTTTTTTTTTTTTCTGTTTAACTGCTCCTGTGAATACAGAGGAGCTCTAATAATCGCTATTTATGAGACACCAAATTATTGATATTAGAAAAGATCACCATGTCACAGGAGACCAGTAACTACCCTGCAACAGAAAAGGGGAAATTCCTATGGAGGATGAAAAGTTCTATTCAAGTAAGAAAATTTAATAGCTCTTGCAGATAATACTAACACTCAATATTTTCGAGACATGACCAAAAAACATACTGTTTTCAGTTACTGTTAAAATAATCTCTACTCTACTTTGCAGTTAAATGAAACTGTGAAGGTTTTACTGTCAATAGTTTTCTTTATGTTTTTAAATAAGAATTAGAATGTGAACCACTGAAAGCTATGTTTTGTCATCCTTTTCCTACCTGAGTATGTTCAGTGATGACAAGTCTTGCTGTGCTGGTCTTGCTGAATTAAAAAAAAAAAAATCGTCACAAATATTTTCTAAGAGCTTTGTAGAATTCACAAAAAACCCACCCACTGGCAGCAAGAAAATGCCAGGCTATGTAAGAAGTGTTTTGAATGCTGCATTGAGAAGAATTTGCCTTATCAAAGCTTGACCAATGAAGTTACATTTATTTTCAACTTTCTGGTGTGATATGGATTGTGAACATGATGGTTTGCCTCACATTCTGATATAACTATCAAAAATACTTGCTATTTTTTTCCAAAGTGTTCAGAAATGCAAGTCTTTTTTTCCTGAATGTTCATTTGAACTATCATATAAGAATGAAAGTGAAACCCTTTTTAACAGGTTTGCTTACATCTCTGGTGTTTTCTTGTGACTTAATGACCTTGATCTACTAGAGCAAGAAAAAAGTATAATGGTATATAATATAGCTGAAAAAAAAAAATAAATCAGGGTTTTATCTAGAATCTTCAACATCAGGTTGAAAAACAAAACTACTTTGACACATTTAAAACCTTTCACACATTTTGGTTGAAAAAGGTTGGCACTCAATAGTGATGCAAAAAGCTGAAAGAAATATTTCACTACTGCTTTCATAAGTGTATCGAATGAAGAAAATACTGGATATGAAAGCCATTTGCAAAATCTTGATATTTTGGTCATGATTTAGCAGCCTAAGAAGAAATTCAAGGGTGTTGTAATGGGGTGTAAAACTTAAATTTATGTAGGAATCTCTTGCTTTTTTATTATAAAAATAAAGAAAAACACTCTTGCCATATGTTAGCAGATAAGACCAGAGTAGCTTTCAAGCCAATATCACTGTATAGACATAGGAATTCACTATTTCAGCCTTACTAGTAATGGAAGTGAAATATTGATATGGCCTGGGGGAAAGCTGTTGGAAATAGACATTGATCCTTTTGAACCTTCACTCACATTGAATTTCAACTCACTCATTAGAACTGATACATATAACTGTAGACATGCTGAATCACATCTTCTCTATTGTCCTATCAAACTTTTTATCAACAGATCTAAACTTGTTGACCCATGTGAAACCTTTTTCAGTCATATACAGGAAAGACACCTTGTGGCCATTTAGGCATGCCATTATCTGTGTACTCTTTGTGGACACTGAATGTACCCTTTTGAAAATATCTGAGGGCTGCTGTCTGCTTTTTTCTCAGTCTTTTCAAGACCAAATTAAGCCACTTTTTGGGGGCCTAGTCTTGCTTTGTGGTGAAATTTTCAAAGCTTCTAAACATTTTTGTTACTATAGTGTTGATTCCAATTTTGTCTCTGTCTTTCTTATAGTTCATTGCCCAAAAAAAGAGGCATTTCAACTGAAATCTTAGCAGTGCCAAGTAGAGCAGAATAATTGCCATCTGTGTCTTACATTTTACACCTCTGTCAAATCCCACTAAACTGACTTTTGCCCTGAGTCACTATACAGGTGATGCAGATTCTAATAGCAATTTTCCACATCTTTCTACAGTCTTTTTTTTTCATTACAGCTGTCAAGTAAAATATTTCACCTTTTCTATCTTTGTACATTATTTTTCTCCTGAAGTGTGCTAATAGTTCTGCTTTTATCCTTATTTTGCTTCATTTTATTGATTTCTTGACTTCCTACAGAACATTTCAAATTCTATTTCTTTCTCCTTAACATGAAAGAAAGATTGAGATAAAGACAGTCCATTAAATACATGCTTTTTAATTGGATTCAGCCTTCTTAAAAGTTACATTAAAATTATTAAAGGAAATATTGCAAGCTTACACTGTAAAAACAACAAGATTGATGTTAAGCACTCTGTATTACTAACCTTTTTCAAGGATTCCTATGGAAATCTCTAATAATTTATAAGCACATTCACAGTCCCTTTGGCTTATGCTTGCTGAATGCACTCAAAGCATAACCTATTTTCATAATCCCTGCTTCACAAACTCTTTGAGGATTTGCAAACTCTTCCAAGATTGTACAATCCATTGCATTTCCTCCGTCTTCTGTCAATCTATTGTGTTGGCAATCACTTTGAATACAAGCTTTCTTGCTGTTCTTATGTAACTCTGACCTGTAATGCTAAAGGTCTTTTGTTCCAGGATAACTTTTTCTTCACATTCTCAGGCTCTGGTTCACTCTTCAGCCTGGCCTTATTCTGGGGACACAGTTTCACCAATAATCTTCTTCTTCCTTACTCTCTTTTCTTGGCCTTTGCCCCAAGTTCCCTTAGTGACCTAGTAACTCAGTGAATCAGTTACTAGGGCCAGTGTTGTAAGATCTACCTGTATATCATTCACAAGATGTTTGATACATTATCTTTCCTTCTGAACTTTTGTGTTGGGTTGTAGTTTAACTTCCGTCCTGTGTTTTTGCCACTATTGCCGCCTGTCTAAGCTAATTGAAAAAAAGTAGAAATACAGTGCTGCAGAAAGAACTATTTTCAAAAGGCTGTATCTTGCACATTTCTCTTTTTCTGATATTGCTTTCATTTACAGAATGAAACAGCACTAGAGTTTGTTTGCTTTCTCTTGCACATTTTCAGGGATTTAGTTGCACAGGGCTCTATCATTTTACCAAACCCTTTTACAGAATCACAGAATGTTAGGGATTGGAAGGGACCTTGAAAGATCATCTAGTCCAATCCCCCTGCTGGAGCAGGAACACTGAGATGAGGCTACACAGGAATGTGTCCAGGCAGGTTTTGAATGTCTCCAGAGAAGGAGACTCCACAACCTCCCTGGGCAGCCTGTTCCAGTGTTCTGCTAACCTCACTGAGAAGAAGTTTCTTCTCAAATTTAAGTGGAACCTTTCGTGTTCCAGTTTGAACCTATTACCCCTTGTCCTGCCATTGGCTGTCACCGAGAAAAGCCTGGCTTCATCCTCGTGACACTCACCCTTTATGTATTTGTAAACATTAATAAGGTCATCCCTCAGTCTCCTCCAAGCTAAGGAGACCCAGCTCCCTCAGCCTTTCCTCATAAGGGAGATGTTCCACTCCCTTCATCATCTTTGTTGCCCTGCACTGGACTCTGTCCATCAGTTCCCTGTCAGGTTATTCCCCACCCAACTCTCCAGCCTGTCCAGGTCTCGCTGGATGGCAGCACAGCCTTCTGGTGTGTCAGCCACTCCTCCCAGCTTGGTGTCATCAGCAAACTTGCTGATATTGCACTCTATTTCCTCATCCAAATCATCAATGAATATGTTGAATAATATCGGCCCCAGTACTGACCCTTGAGGCACTCCACTAGATACAGGCCTCCAACTAGACTGCCCCATTGACCACGACTCTCTGGCTTCTTCCCTTCACCCAGTTTGTAGTCCACCTCACTACCCAATCATCCAGACCGCACTCCCTCAGTTTAGCTGTAAGAATCATGTGGGAGACTGTGTCAAATGCTTTACTGAAGTATTGTTCATATAGTGATGAACATAAAGTGAATAATTTCCTTTATTCCTGGCTGTACACAGTGTAGAAAATAGTCACTGCTCTGGGATATAGTACTTGAAAAAGATTTTTTTATTCAGTGTATTATTTCTACGCTTAATACAAGCCTTTTCTAAGCTAACAAGAAATTCCTAAAGATGTTTTAAAAATGTCAACATTGGCTAATAATTTGCTTTATATATATATATATAGAGTGAGAGAGGGAAAGAGAAAGAGAGACTCAAACTATTGCAACTTTGACACCTATTTTTTAAGCAGATAGCTTACATTTTGGAATACCTATAGACAATTAATGTTTAGAATGATACTTTATGATATGATAGTAATATAACATAGGATATACCTATTTGAGTTAATGATTTGATTTCGTTTTGACAAGTGTGACATTTTACTACAGTTTAGTGTATCCAGTATATTGGAACTATAGTTCCAATTCGGGGTATACTCTGGAGATTTTATTTTACAGTAATTATAAATAGATATGGAATATACCCATAAATGGATGTGGAATCAAATATGTTTGAACAAGCAGGCTTTGAGAACTGCCATGGACACCAGCAGAGTGATCTACATGCTCCTCAATTAAACTTGGCTACTAAAACTAAATGTACATTACTTCCTCCTGTACATAAACACACAAGAAGATGACAGTGAGTATCTTAGACTGAAGATTTCCAGATCATTATACTGAGGGTAAAATTCTCTAATGTACAGAAGCACTACTCATGTGTAAAAAGTCTGTTTCTCTGTCCATCTGGTGGTGACATACAAGCAAAGACACACTGAAATGTTCAAGAGTATTTCTTTGTATTGCAGGGAGAAAATGTAGTGCCTGTTCATGCTACATAGTCAGCTCATGTGTTCCTTCCTTGCTGGCATGCTACAAATTTTTCTTAAGTGCCAAGTTTCAAAATAAGTGACCATAGTCATTCAGTTCTAGAAACAGAGGAGGAACTGCCTTTTATTGTACAACTGTGAAAAGTTTTTCACAGTAAAACTGGAAATTGTGTTGAGAGGTAGAAGGTTGCTATTCACAGACTGCCATTGCAGCTGTCACCATAATCCCCTCATGGACCAAGTAGTCCTTGAGTTAAACCAAGGTCTTGAGTTAAGCCAAAAATATCTTGATTTGTGTTGCTGGGTGCCAATTTCTTGATTATAACTTGACTTTTACTCTTGGCAGATGGAATAAATAGAAGGCTCCACATTGTTATAAGAAAATTATATTTTCCCTTTCTGTTATCTTGGATTTAAATGACCATATCTGACATACTTCCTGCTCAATATTGTCTTCATGATGCTTTTTCCTGTGAACTTCAAGGACATGCCCCAATTCTATGTTAAAACTATATTATTACACACATTGTATAGATCTAAGTCTTTTAGATAAGGAAAGATTTCCTTCAAGGCTGATGCTGCAGTTAATAAATTGCTATTCTCCATTCTAAGCAATACAGCTGTTTTATGTCTTATTTGTCTGAGCTATCTTACTATTTACATAGTCAGACAATAACCAACATAAATGTTGAATATCTTCTGAAAATCAAGTCTCCTTGGGTATTCAAAAATAAAACAAACAGTAAGTAACATAAAACTTGCCTTATTTTTTCCTTTCATATGTAAATTATACCATCTTTGGGATCATAGTACCTACCTAAGAGATAGACTGGAGACAGGACTGATCAAAGATGAGACATGAAAACTCAGTAAAAGTTTGAATTAAAAAAAAAAATGAATGGTATTAGATTAGAGACTTTCACATACTAAAATATGAAACTAAACCAGAAGAAGATTGTATTTTATTTTTATTAAATCTTTGCTTTCTGGCTTCCTATATTCAGAAATTGCTTTTTTGACATTTATACTTTTCAGTTCACTCACATATCTAAGCACATCTGTAGCTGAAATACTCTTTTTGTTTTTCTTCACATGCATGAATTTCATAATTGTGTATTTTAGGTTTGTTTCTACTGTTTATTTTTTGTAAATCTTGGTTTTGATGAAACTTAGTACAAAGTTATCTTTAAGAGAATAAGTTTCAGGTTACGTAACCATCTCAAAATTGCCATGTTCCAGACTAAATGTTCTTGCAACATAACTCAACATTTCTAGGAAGATGCAGCTTTCAAGTGCCTGATGCTCACACATGTATGTTTCTTTATGATGTTCATTCTGCAAGGAAGCTCAAGTCAAGAATTTAGAAGTTGAAAAAAATTGAAACATCAGAAAAAGAGGAAGGAACAACATTGTCAAGAGCATAGTTCTAAAGAGCTGACTGGAGAACTGGGCCTGAAAAGTTGTGGTGAATTCAGCCCAATCCAGCTGGTGGCCGGTCACAAGTGGTGTTGCCAAGGGCTCAGTATTGGGTCCAGTTCTGTTTAATCTCTTTATCAATCATCTGGATGAGGGGATTGAGTGCATCCTTAGTAAGTTTGCAGCTGACACCAAGTTAGGTGGGAGTGTTGATCTGCTGGAGGATAGGAAGGCCATACAGAGGGATGTGAATGGGCTGGATCATTGGGCTGAGGCCAATGTATGAGATTTAACAAGGACAAATGCCAGGTCCTGCACTTGAGTCATGATAACCCCAGGCAGCGCTACAGGCTCTGATATGGGAAAGAGTGGTTGGAAAGCTGCCTGGCAGAAATGGATCTGGTGGTGCTGGAGAGAGTGTAGAAGAGGGTGACAAAGCTGGTGAGGATCCTGGAGTGCGAGTCTTATGGGGAGCAGTTGAGGGAAGTGGGGCCGTTTAGCCTTGAGAAAAGGAGGCTGAGGGGAGACCATATTGATCTCTACAACTACCCGAAAGGAAGTTGTAGCATGGAGGCTGTTGGTCTATTATGTCAAGTAGAAAGTGATAGGACAAGTGGAAATGGCCTCAAGTTGCACAAGGGGAGGTTTAGATTAGATATTAGGAAAAAATACTTCATGGGCTGAAAGAGTTGTCAGGCATTGGAACAGGCTGTCCAGGAAAGTGGTGTAGTCACCATCTCTGGAGGTGTTTAAAAGACATATAGATGAGGTTCTTAGGGACATGGTTTAGTGCTACAGTTAGGTTATGGTTGAACTCGATCTTTAGGATCTCTTCCAACCAAAATGATTCTATGATTCTATGATAGTTCTGTTGCATACAGTCATAAAAAGGAAGAATGTCATTGCAAGGGTATAGGACTCCCAAGCCATTATTTTATGTTAAATGTTAAGTAGCCTTTCCTTTAATGAGTATTACAGTCACTGCTAATGGCAATAGCAATTATGAATATACAGAGTAACTGGAACATATAGAAAAAGAGGTGAATATCTTAACTATGCAGAAAAATAACATGAAAAACTTTTAAAAGACAGATAAAACTTAATTCAAGTGCATTATTCTTTTGCTGAGCCCTCTACATAGAGGTAAATTTGAACACTAGCACTATTAAAATGATAGCAACATTAGCATGTTCTGGAGAAAAAGTGTGGCTTGCAAGGAGACAAAGCAAATAATCCAGAATTTATGACCTTGAAATAAAATTACCTCAAACTTAAACTAAATTCATAGTCATATTGGAGACCATCTCAGAATGAATTTATGAGAAAATTGTCTTGAAAAGAAGAAGTTGCATATTCATGATATACTTGAATTTAACTTTTTTTTTTGCCAAATTTATACATTTGGTTATGGTTTTGACAGATGTAGGATGGATACACTGGACATGAGAGATACTTTTACCCTTTCAGGAGATATTCACTGAAACAAATAGAAGATTAATAATTCACCTATTTTATTTAAAATTCTATATTATCTGCAGATGGTTTTAAGTAAAATTCTGTGGGGGTGTGTGTATTTCATCACAGTCCATGCTTTCACTGGAAGTCTGTAAACCACACAGAAGTCCTTTGGGGAATTTTTCAGAGTTCTTCCTTACAACTGGGCCAGATGTTTTCACTGCATGGTTTTCTTATTTCATTTTTCTACAGCAGCTTGTTGCAGTATTTGGAGAATCTCTGTGTTAGAAGCTCTTCCCCAAACATTTTCTAAAATCTTTATATATTTTGCAACTTCTACAAACTCCTGATACCATTGCAAGTATATTAAAGCATTAAAGTAGTCATTATTATAAGAAACATACTTTCTGGGCAACTGTGCTGAAAACCAATAGTTTAGGGCCTTGCACATTTTGTACCTCACACATTTTCCCAACCGTTTTTATGAATGAACCACAGTAATTTATCAAAAAAAATTGCTCAAATATTGGCGTTTAGGTATATAACCCATTAAAACAATGATTTATTTGTTAAAATAGGAAGTATTAGTAAAGAATAACAGAACACAAAATTATCTAGATGCTAGTGTTTAACAAAATAGAAAACTGCCATGACTCCAGTCTTCCCATCTTTCAAGCTTCTCCATGTTTAGGATGTTCACATCGGACATAATAGTCACAGATTCAACTCAAACTCAACATTCCAACCTCCATTTTTTAGTATTTTTGAGTAACGTTTCCTTTAATATTTTTTCATTGAAGTCTTCCTAACAAAGTCATTCTATTATACTAGCCCATAACGGGACCTTCAGAATCAAGTAAGTATACAATATATATAAGTGCATAATTTCTTCTGAAGAACTATGAATAAACCCAACGTTTTTTGAAAAATACTATTACTCCTGAAGATATGTAAAACAGTTCTGATAGCACATCGTGCTAACAAAATACTTTAAGGCAAAATTCAAGGAACAGTCTTCAATAGAAGCTCAATAGGAAACCACAATTTTATGAACAACTGAAAATGTATGTATGTCTTCCCACAATGTCAATGCTTTTCTGGGGTATGAACAGCTATGCTTCAAACTGTGCTCTTCTGTATTTGAGTCGAATGTGTAAGTCGCAGGTCACCTCATGGATTGAGCTGTTGGCAGGTAAGATAGTCAACAGTTCTGAGGTCTAGAAAGACCTTTTTCTTAGCTCCAGTCTAGTGTGCCTGCTGTAAAATTTTGGCTTTAACCCAGCTTGTAGTTCTCACGTTACTTTAATTTGACCAAGAATGAACATTGTGATGTCAGATTTGTATTTTAGCAAGTTTTTCAATACGGGTCAGAATATTATACATTTTAAGTAGACAAACAAGATAAAATAATACGTCTCTCTAGTTTTCTTGCTGAAGTTTCATGAAAGACTAAGCTTATAAGCCTGTGGAATATTTGTTAATTTTATAGCATTCCACTAGACACCTATCTGTGCAAGAGAACAATTGCAATGTTGAATTTTAGAATTACCAAAATTAAATGATGAGAGATACAGTTTTTTTAAATAAACTTATTTTCAATCTTGACTTTCCTACAAAACAAATCAATTAATTGTTTTTGTAGTTGAAAAAACTATGATTTTGCAATCTTTTAAATATTGAGTAATAAAAATATGTATCAAATTTACTTTCTGACTTTTCTGATAGTTCACTTTTTACTTTCAACTATTTTTTCATGAAACTGTGCCCTTCTTTGTTCTCTTCCTCCCTCATCCCTCCCTCCAAAAGTACACTACACTAATTATTTAAATTTACAGGTAATATAGTGAATGAGGGTGGAAGATGATAAATAATAATTTAGGAGGATAATAAAATGAGGAAAGAACATAAAATAATTACATTTTATAAGTCATACTATCAAACTTGTTAATTATATAGGCCTGGATCCAAATTGTATGTTGTTATTATTGAATATACATATATCTTTTAAATTATGGAATTTCTATCAAGAAACTGAAAAAAAAAAAAAAAATTAAGTAAAAGTGGGTGCTGTTTTCACACAAAGTTCCAGTGGGATATGCTTTAATCTTAGTTAGCTGACTGTAACAATTTTGTATTACAAATTACAGCTCATCAGTCTGCAGCCTTATTTTTAATTTCAGAACAGTATTTTTTAAGTACTTCATTTTTCTCCACATCCATTTACATGACCTTTTCAGAACATCCTGGGCCACTGATTACCTGAGGTAAGCACAAGTTCTGTATAGTCTCTTAGCTAATGCATACTGTGTAGTACATCAGACTGCTGTCCTGCTTGTCATCTTCACTTTTAGCATGCATGGATGCCCAGTTTGAGTACTTTCCAGAAATGAAGTACATTGTGTTGAAAACTGAAAGAATCTGCCCAATTTTAGTATAGAAAATTGTTTTCCTATATAACATGATTGTCCTTTAAAAAACAATTTTCTAGGACAGAACTTCTCCTGGTAGATACAGTTCATAAAAATAGTTTGAATGAGACTGTGCTACTCTAGAATCCACTGGGGAATTTTGTCTGCAAATCCAGTTCATCAGCTTCTTCCCTGCATGAAGATACTCAGATCCATAACGTAGTTTGAATGGAACAATCTCATTCCTCATAGCTGCTCCATGTACTGGCTTCTTGAACCCAGTAAGAAATTAACAACTATGTTATTTTGCATGTTCACAGATAACACTGTTACTTCTGTTGTTTTCTCACATATTCATATACAATCCAAGCAAAACTGTAGCAAGAAAAACTAGATTCTTAGAGGAGCGAGATTTCTTGGATGAGATGGATTTCTAAATGTTTCTCTGTGTTTAAACAAATATTTACAGACAAATGTCTGTAAATATTATGTTTAAGCAAATAAACATAAAACAGACACAGACATACACACATGCACACAAAAAGTTGCTACCCAACTCTTTCAGTGACTATGACTGTGCTGGGTTGCACACAAAAAAATGCCTTGGAATTGACTGTGACTGGTATTTCGGTCTCCAACATTCAACATATGAGAAGAATCTATAATGTAGGAACTGTTTTAACTTTCTTAAATTGGACCAGAGACCATCCTTTTGGCATACCTGTGTCAACTCAGTGTTGAGATCAATGTCTATGATTTTCACACAACCAACCCTACGGGAGACACAGTTAAAATGTCATCTTAAAAAAACCCAGATTAAAACCCAGGCTTTAAGTACAAACACCTCTTTTACTCCTTTTCTTTACTTACCTAAGCCTTGGTTTATTGTTTATTCAGAGGTATAATTGCTGGTTTGAACACAATCCTTAAATAGCAATTACTATGAAATCTGAACAAATACCTTTTAGGTAAATCGAGAACTGACAAGCTGCACTTGTCAGCTGCACTGACAAGTAACGCTGACAAGTGTTACTTCAACATTCTGCCTTTGACCATTGGATATGTATAGCTTTATACTGAGTAGCTTAAATAAGTAATTCCTAAAAACTGCAAAATAGACTACATAAAACGTATTAAAAAGAAAACACTAATCCAGTGTGTGCAAGTAGTAATTCATAGCTGTAAATGCTCAATGAAAGGTGTCATGGAAATACACCTCTTACTAAACAATGATATATAAATCTATTTCTTCTGTTCCTGGTCTCTGTTTCCTACTCATCAGCTTAGTCAGCAACATTCAGCATACCTCAGCCATTCACCAGGCTAGCACTTCCAAGGCATTTTTGTCTTCTCTCACTTTCCATCCCCAATTCACTGTGTTGCCTTTTAATCTAAATTATGTATGTACTGCACTTCAGGAACCTCTGTTTTGGGTTTCTAACATTTCTGTGTATTTCGTAAGTGCTTCTAGTTGTGTAACTCAAGGTTGTGAGTTGTGTTAGATGACAAGGTGAGTAAAAGCGCTAAATTTAAAAAGAACAGGATCATGGTCAATTGCACATTGAATTATGGTACATTGTTTTATTGATTTTAATAGGCTTTATATTAGGCTTTGTTTAACACATTCTCATTTTCTAATTTCAGCAAATAGTAATTATCCTTTAATTGGAGGAAGGAAGGAAGGAAGGAAGGAAGGAAGGAAGGAAGGAAGGAAGGAAGGAAGGAAGGAAGGAAGGATCCCTTCTTTTAGACAGCAAGCTTTTGAGATCTCAGTTATATTGACTATGATATTTGTATAAGAATAATCAAACTAGAATTTTTGGCCCTGAAACATATATTATATATTTTGTTATAGGAACTGCTGGTGCTAAGAAGAATTGCTTTTGATGACTATTTTGCTGCAAGAGCTTTATGATTAAAGTAAATTAAAATGTCATAACAATTATTGTCAACTTAAATACATATGAAAATTATTATGTTTTATGTACTTAAACCCAAATGTTTGATATCAGACAATGACCATTAAATCGAAGCTATTTCCTAGAAATAACTGCATGTCTGGATGTAGGCATGCACTAAACTCCACCACAAAATAAATAAATACCTACTGAACAAAACAGCACTTGTTTAGTAGTTCTCATGCCACACTTATAGTTTCCGTGAAAATAGAACTGTCAGCTTGCAGTTGTCTTCAACATATTTCAGGAGCTGCTACTGAAGTTTACAAAAGATTGCAAAGATAAATATTTGTGAAATAATGTAAAACTAGGGTTAAAGGTATTATGGTTGATAAGAACTGGCTTTTGGTAACTGTCTTCCCTTTCACAGTCTAATTATTATTATTTTTTTTTTTTTAATGCCTACCTAGATGGTGAAATGTTCTATAAGCTGAGAATATGCATTATAACTTCATAATAATTGGACATCTTGTTATTTTTTTGATTACTAACATGATGGCAACTGCAGGTGTGAGTGATCTGTTACCAACAGATACTGTTACTGACAGATACTGTTACCACTTCTCTGAATGGGTTGAAGACCATGCAAGGAAATTATAACATCATTTGTGAATGTTGTTTACCAGAAAATAATTACTTCTGAAGAAAATACTGTGGGAGACTTTTTTTTTTTTCTTTGAAGATAACAACTATGTTGATGTTTGGAAAAAACAAATAGTGCCCTTGGTTATGAGTGAGTAGGCAATAACATTCAGACAGAAATTAGGAATGGCCGTATTTAAAGTATCTGCTATATGAGAAAGTGTGTTCTACTGAAAGCATTGACATTCTGATGAAAAGCATCCAATGCAAGTTTGTGTGTGTATGTTTGTGTTAATACAGATAAAATAATCACATTTTAATTGATCACATTCGCTGTGACACAGGACATGCAGAATTTGTGCAAAAATGTAGTTGTCATTTGCACATTAATGAAAAAAAACATTCATGCATCATACATAATTTAAAACGCTGAAGCATGAAGCATCTGTTCAACACAGTTAGGTTTGTCTCATGTCCTCCACATGCATATTTCTTACTTGCAGAACTGAAGAATATTGAGATAAATTGATGTTACTTTAAGAAGAGCAGATGCTGGAGTTTATTATGTTCTTTATCAATTTTAGAAAAGCATAATGAGCTTGTCTTAAGGGCTAAGTTTTTATAAAATAAAAAAAAATTCCTTGCCATTTTTTCAGTCCTCTGCATGATATAACTGCCACAGCATTCTATAAATAAAACATATCCATAAATACTTCATAAGGAAGATGCTTCCACATAAGCTTATGAATACAATAAGAGTATTCTCATTTTTAAAAAATGCTTGTAATTTTATTTTATTTCATTACTTTTTTTTGCTTGGCTGGTTGGGTGGTTGGTTGATTTGTTTGGTTTTTTTTTTTTAGTTTTACATAAGACTCCACTTGGCTATCTGATTACTTTAAAAAAAATGAACACAAAAGATTTTCAATAAGTAACTGTAGAAGAGATCACATAAAACAGAAAATGTACAATTCCATTCTTCTCTTCCACTTTCACAGTCATTTATGCCTGCATAAATTATATAGAGAATACCAGTGGGCTAATATTCTTCAGTTCTAGAGTAAACAACATCGCTATTGGCTGTCAGGATATTTAAAAACTGCAGTCTTTAGAACGGAGAAAGCATCCTGTTCCTTCATCTTCAAAAGTAGCTAAACCTACCTATGGATTAAGGAATTTTTTTGTCTCTCCCTAATTAATAGCAAAATAAGGCATACAAAATGTCAATAGGTCAATCATTAAAGGTTTATGGAACAATCAGCATCATTCAATAAACTGAAATAAATTAAACAAGTCAAAATCCTGCTGGGTTTACAGAATAAAACAGTATCAAGAATAACAAAATGGAATGGCAATCTGTGTCAAGGAGAGCAACAGCTGGATCATGGATGTTAGTTCCCACTGCAATACCATGATGAAAGAGTTTATCAGATTCTTTAAAATCTGAACAGGAACATATTAAGTAAAAGCAGGGAACTAGTAACACCTATACTAATATAAACGAGTAACACATCTATTTTGCTAACACTAATGAAGCTGTTACTGGAATAGCACAGTGTCCTACAGTTCATAGAGAATGTGGAAAGCTGGGGGATGTAGAAAAAAGGAAATATCTAAACACATGAATTCTGGGAAACTTCACTTATTTTAAGATATTTGATCTATTTAATTAATTAAAAGCAAGTTAATCACATCTAATCACAGCTGGCTCATATTATGGTGCTCCATGAGTGTAACAGATAAAAGTGCCAGAGTTTAGGAACCTTACCTAGATAGAGTCACCAAATAAAGTTCAGCTTTTTAGCATACATAATTAGCTGCTGGAACAACTTTTGTATGTTGGACTTGATTTTACTCAAAATCTTTAAATCGAAGTATGTGTCTTTAAAAAAAAATGTTTGAAGAGTTTGAAGTCAAACTTCAAACCTCAGGATTACCACAGGAATCACTAAATGAAATTTCATGTCTCACAAAGTTCAACCAATGTTCTGACCATAAAAATGGTGAAAAGAAAGCTAATTTATCTTGAAATTTGATCCTTATAGTCCTTAATTCATCCTCATATATCCTCTTTTTTGTATGTGAAATTTACACTGGTCGCACTTTATGTCCCAGCAATGGATGGGTGGAGTAGACCTACTCTTGGTTTAAGCATTAAATGCAATGAAAATGGTGAAACCTTATTATTGTTAAAAACAAAACAAACAAACAACTCTGTTTTTAGTGGAGGAGAATAGTACAGACCCTAATATGGCTACTTCCTTTTATTGTCACTTCACAAAGCATCCTGACAAAAACATGTCATCAAGGAGGTGATAAGCATCTGAAGTAGTGACTATACAGCCTCTTGACCTGAGAGAAGAATAAAAACTAAATTACACTAGACTATAATACAAGTAGAACAGAGCAGAACAGGAGTTAGCTCATTATTACACTTCAGTGACTTAACATTAATAACAAAACCTACAGCAGCTGTTAAATAGGTCAAAATGTCCTCAAAAGGTAGTAAACCCAAATCTGGAACTCAAAATACCCTGGAAGTAAAGATCACTATAGGTGAATTAACACTTTCCTCAATTTTCTCTCATTTTGGAAGGTATAACACTTAGAGAAAAAAAAAATAATATAACATAATATAACAATAACAATAAACAAAATCAAACACATAAATAGAAATGAGTCCTTTATGCTTTCATGATGGGCAAAATACAGAGGGGCTTGTATTTTGTGAAAATCTTAATATGGATTCTGCTGAAAAAGTTAGTTCTTATTTTTATTAAAAGTATATTTCCTGAAGCAATTAGTTCATTTTTAAAAGAAAACAATGTTTAAAGTGTTTTGACATGTTTTCATTTTCTATTCTTCAGTGGAATACTGAAATGTACACATAGTAAAAATAACCTTCATGGAATACAAGCATGAGGGTGATATTATGGAATATTGCTGACAGGAATAAAGAAGGGCATATCTCATGAAAATTTCCGGAAGACCTTAGAATATATCAATGAATATGTCTGAGAATAGATATTCAATTAGTCAGTATCACCCTTGTATTGAAATACCCAGAAAAATATTGCGTTCAGTCTTGTACATGTGGTCTCAGCAGAGCCATATGGAGATAGATGATCACCTCCCTGCTCTGTTATGCTACCATTTTGCTTTGCAAGCTGGTGTTTAATTTCCTGCCCACACACCACTCATTTGAGTGTCAGCACCAAATGTGTTTATGCCAACTGTGTTTCAGTTTATTATTCCTTAGAGGTATCTGCTTACATTTTCTATAGTGAGATTTTGGGACTGAACTAATACATGTTACAAAGATAACACAATGAAAACTCCAAATCATAAAAGTACAAAGGAAGATTTGTTGAAATACATGTTAATTACAAAAATCTATCCTGGATAATTGCAGGTGTAGAATATGATCTTTTGGTGGATTAATGGTAAATTTAATTTTGTAGGTCCCTATGTTTCTTTCAGGTCATCTGAGTACCTATGTATAGATATATTGTTTTTCAAAAGATTTCTAGCTCTGTTTTCATGGAATCCAAGGAATAGTAACTGTAATATTTTTATTCGTCAGACTGCTGTTAAAACACAGTTCATAATCTACCAGTCTTCATCAAGATTTAGGGTTATTTGGCATATTATTCTCTAATTGATGCTTATGAATATTGCCGTCCTCAGAATTGCCAGTACATTATGCCAATGCACACGCAAACCATACTGTTCATGCTATGATGTTGACAACCAATTTAGGTAATGTCATTGACAAAAAGCTCTATCTATTTTAGTAATCTATACATGACCACCCATTGTTTTATGTTAATATAAATTACATTCTGAGGTGTTTACTATTTTAATAATAAAAATAACTAGTTTCATCTGTTACAGCATATATCACAAGGGAAAAATAGAAGGAAAAATCTACATTGTAGGCAGAAAAAGTTAGTTTTTATTTTTTCTTACTACTTTTAAAAATTATTTTTAAAGTTATGCCTTAGCAAACTATGTTAACTTAAACAGTACAAGACCAATAACATTGATTTTATTAAATTACATTATGAGGTGAAAAAAAAACAAACAGTGGCAGTTTGTTATTCAGAGGCCCTCAGTCTGAACACAATTATTTAATTTATCAGTTGATTACCTAAAAAAGAAAATCTCCGTTAAGTACCATGAGGAATTCTCAAACACATCTCAGTTGCTATATAATAACATAGTTACAATAACACTAATGGAGCTACAGTGACACACATTGCTTAAGATGTGGTTTATTGCATATATGACTTAAATCTTGTCCACAATAATACATAGTAAAATGTAGTTTGAACATTTCCTTCAGGATACTAAAGAGACAAGAAAGTGTGGAAATAAAGTAAGAGAAAAAATGAAAAGCTAAGAGAAAATGATGGAAAAAAAAAAAAGTTAAGAAAAAGAGGCAAGAGAAAAAGAAAGTGGAAATAAAAAAAAAAATTAATATATTTGATCAGTTCTTGTCTGGTTTAAGGTTGGACATTTCCAGAAGTAGAGGTATTTCCATCCGTGTTTTTTCAGAGATAATGCAGAATAACCCTTGATTTTGAAGCTTGTAACTGAGATGAAATTTTAGTATAATTTGTTCTGCAGGTTGCACACAAAACCTTGAGCTGAGATTGTGTTGTTGATTAGCCCTGGCTAACAGCCAAACTCCCACCCAGCTGCTTGCTCACTCCTTCAGTCCTGCCCAGGGAAGACAGCAGTGGTGGAGAAAACAGGAAGAACAGGAAGGAAAAATCTGAAGGTTCAAGATAAAGATGGGGAGATCACTTGCCTATTACCACTGCAGTAAAAGCAGACTGGACTTTGAGAAAACTGACTATATATATTGACAATTAAAATACATATTTTGTTATTGACTAAGGTAGTGGGAAACAAAAAGGCAAATACTAAAGCTGTACCTTTCCTCTCCCCTTTCCCAGGCTCAGCTTTACTCCTTCAATCCATACTCCTCCCCATCTTTCTGTCACCGCTGGCCACACTCGGTCCCTTCAGGAAGGGGTGTGTGGCACAGGGAAAGGGGGTTATGGTCAGTATGTGGTGTTTTTTCTCTCTCATTCCTTCCTCCTCACATCTTTCCTCTGTGCCAGCATGGGTCCTGTGGGAGAGGCAATATGCAATGTAGATCCCAACTAACTGGAAGGAGTTAAACATATACATAAAAAGGGAAAATGAGGGGAAAAAAAAAAAAAAAGATAATTTCAAAATAAAACATAACAATAAGAAAAAAAAAAGAACGAAAAGAGAACATTTTATAAAATAGAGATGTAGAGAAAGGAAGGGAACAGCAAAATGAAGACAAACAAATAGGAACTATAATGAAGCAATGTACTGATAAATTGTGTAATTAAAAACTGTACTAAAAGCACATGGAACAGTGGAGATTTGAGAAAAAAGTTACAATGGTTACTTTTGGATTGAGAATAACGTAATTGCAAACATGGGTTTTTTAACATGAAGTCTGTGAAGCTCTTACTGAATTCCTTACTAAGGTATACAATTTTCCTAAGCTAGCTGAGGAAAACAAAATTAAAATCATAAACGTGATAATTAGACAGGCATAGTGATTTGTCTGATGTAACCTACTGTAAACATTAGAAATACCACAAATTTGTGCCACAAGGATAAAGAAATAGAAAGTTAATCTTTAGTTTCCATTTTAGCACAACCATATCTACTAGATATGATAAAAAAATAAATCACTGCACTAAAATTCTGAAGTTTCAAAGGATGCAGCTCTGAAGATTATCTA
This sequence comes from Nesoenas mayeri, assembly GCF_963082525.1. NCBI lineage: Eukaryota > Metazoa > Chordata > Aves > Columbiformes > Columbidae > Nesoenas > Nesoenas mayeri. The sequence goes on along the minus strand of NC_137540.1, from coordinate 57,431,176 downwards.
TTGTAACTGAAAAAACTTATTTTATTGATCCTCCATTGACTCAGATTCTGATTACAATATCTGCAACTTACATTAGTCCAGAAATAATATCCTCTTTATTTATTCATTAGGAGAAACAAATAAAATCTGTTATGTAGGATACCACAGCATGTATCAGCAAAACTGTATTGAAATTCAAACAAACAGATATAGTTTGAAAAACTCCATGCTGTTCTACTACTGATTCACTTGGTAATGTTGGACTGTGATTTTAATTTCTGGGCTTCAGTTTTCCCATCTAAAGCATAGTATGACTTAAATTTCTACAGAAACGTAGAGACCATATAAAATGTTATTATTTTATTTTAACAAGAAGCTATTTCTGCAAGGCCCTATCTTTTTGATACATAAGTAACACAGAAAAGCTAACCTTTCGGGTAGTGTAAACATGCACTTTTTGTAAACTGCCAACCAAGGAAAATTTACTCTATTTTTTAAATTTTGTTTTTATTTTAATTTTCTCCTGTGTTTCTGACTCATTAAGACTGCTCAGAGGAAACACCAACAAGTGCTCCTTGAAGGTTTTTCTGAAAAAAAAAAAAAAAAAGGAACAGGAATTATTTTTGCTGCTGTAAATTGAATATACTTACGTCAGCAGGACTACAAGTATATAGAGTTGCTTTTCAAGTGTAGACCTTTACAGGGCTGCATTAGCAAAGTTAGAAATTCTGAGGCTACATCCCAACATTCTTACTGAAATTATTGACATTTTCCCCGTTATAAAATGAGATCAGTATCAGTAGAGGAATAAATAGTTCTCTGAATTTAAAGTGCGAAGTAAATATATTGAAGGTCTTTCAGTTCAGTTTGGGCTTTTTTGCTCACGTAGCAACCCTGCTCCAAAAACAGGGCAGCAAAGCAACTGACATAATTAAAACAAGACAAAACAAAACACCAAACAAACAAAAAAAAAACACAAAAAAAAAACCTAACAGAGAATAACAGCCTATTAAGTAATTATATAGCAAATTACAAAGCTTCTAAAAACGGAATTCCTATCTACTGGAATTTTGTATCAAGCAAAACCAATAACTATTTGTGAATTCTTTAATGCCTTGATTATTAGATCACAGTCTCATTTCTTACTTTTGGATGCTTTTTCTGTTCTGTGATTTGTTATGTTTTATTTCTGATCTTTCAAGGTCCCTTCCAATCCCTAACATTCTGTGATTCTGTGTGATTTCTGTGCTGTAGATTTAGGATGACAATGTTTGTTGTTTTTCATGAAGAAGTGTCAGGTGCATATTTTGGTGCTCATTTTACCAGTTATATGAGGACAAATCAAAGGTTTTACTGCATAGACTCCAGACTATACCTTCCATATTCAGAGTACCCTGAAGCTGTGTTTAACTTAAAACATTTATCTAAGTCCCACAGAAAAATGATTTGCTGAAGTGGGGTGTTTGATTCTGCCTTGGAAACTAAGGTGTCCAGTGCCATCTGAGATGGCCCAAGACATTTAAATGGGGCTGACATATCTGACAAAGAGCCTACAGGAGGTATGTGCCATTCTGCACTCATAGATGGACATCTCAAAATAATTCAAATGGATGCTGACTTCTTGTCGACAAGGAGCAAATGAATTTAATCCATTGTATCAATACCTTCTTCAATGAAATTGCACTTATGGAGAGACTAGGCTCTCAGCACTTTCACATCTACAAATGGTATGCAATGTGGAAATGCATGCTTCTGGAAGAGAACCTATTTTTGTGGAATATACAGTGTGACAGAGTATGAAGGTGTGAAGGAGAGTAATTTAGAAACACAGAGTCTAATTCTGTACAGCTGAAGTGTTTCAAAGATTGGAAGATTTGGGATTAAAGGGAATTAATGACCAGTGGACAAAAGAAAAATAATCCCTAAAGCAGTTTTAAGGATTCAGTGAAAAGTGACACAGATAAGATGTTAAAATGACTCTAAACTGTTGTTAATGTCATCCTGATGGAATGCAAAAACTAAAACCCTAAATTTATCTCCCAAAGACAGACTGATAGAGTAGCCCTGATGAAAGAGTGTCAGACTTTATTTAGTATGCTTTGCTGATTTGGCTGGGAATTTATGAGTACCAGTATCTCATAGATGTTTCTTTTCTTCAACTGCTGTGGAAAGGATGAAGGAAATAACTTCAGGTTTGAGGAGCGGCACTGACAGCAGGAAATATTAAGACATTCTTCCTTAACTATATTAGATAAAATCAAGAAGTCAAGAACCAGAAGCCAGACAATGCAGAAAAGAGATATTTTGGGTTTTTTTCCCCCTGACAATGGCAGGACATATTTTAAATTAAATTCAAATTAGGCAAAACCAAGGAGGTTGAGGAGGATTTTGCATGAACTGTTTGTCTTCTTACATGTCTAAAATTTACACCTCCGTGTAAATGACATTTTCTAGTTTATTGATGCATTTGTCTCAGAAATAGCAACTACTCACACATTTTACATAGGAACTGGTAGCACATAACATTGTGGTATTTATTGATAACCATCCAAAATCCAATATAATGACACTTCAAAATTTGATGGTATTCCATGTCAATAAGGTGTACCTAGTTATGCCATGTATGGCCCAAAGGAAATTGTAAAATATGGAGTGTTTTTTACTTTCTTCAATGGCCAAGTTAAGAGAAAAAAAACAACCAACCAACAACAACAACAAAAAACAACAAACAAAATGAACATCAGATGTCACAGAAGAAATAAAAAAAGATATTTTAAATACTATCTGTGCTGAAATGTCACCAGAGGTCAGAGTTAATTTTTTACATTTAAAACTAATTTGCTAAATGTTTTCCCCTGTTTAAGAAAGTAAAGGATAAAATGTTGAACAAAAAATCCAACATAATGTACCTAAAATGAAATCTGTAACAGGATATAAAAAAGGTCATTTAAAACTGAAAAATCACAGAATCACAGAATGGCTGAGGTTGGAAGGGACCTCTGGAGATCATCTAGTCCAACCCATCTGCTAAAGCAGGTACACATAGAGTAGGTTGCACAGGAATGCATCCAGGTGGGATTTGAATGTCTCCAGAGAAGGAGACTCCACAACCTCTCTGGGCAGCCTGTTCCAGTGCTCTGTCACTCTCAGAGAACCATAGAATATCTTGAGTTGGAAGGGGCCTACAAGGATCACCGAGTCGAACTCCTGTTCCTACATATGACAACTCCACAGTTCACGTCATGTGTCTGAGGGTGTTGTCTGGTCTCTTCTTGAACACTGTCAGGCTTGGTGCTGTGACTACCTCCCTGGGGAGACTGTTCCAGTGCTCCACCATCCTCTGAGTGAAGAACCTTTTCCTAATGTCCAACCTAAACCTCCCCTTGCACATCTTCCTGCCATCCCCTCTGGTTCTGTCATTGGTCACTAAAGAGAAAAGTTTGGTGCCTGCCTTTCCTCCTCCTCTTGTGAGGAAGCTGTAGACTGCGATGAGGACTCCTCTTAGTCTCCTCTTCTCCAGGCTGAAAAAAACAAGTGACTTTAGCCACTCCTCATATCGTTTCCTCTCCAAAGCCTTCATCAACTTTGTGTCCCTCTTCTGGACAGTCACTAGTAGCTTAATATCTTTTTTATCCTGTGGCACCCAGAACTGCACACAGTGCTCCAGATGAGGCTGCACCAGTGCAGAGCAGAGCGGGATAATCACCTCCTTCGCCCAGCTGGCAATGTTGTGCTTGATGCAGCCCAGGACATGGTTGGCCTTCTTCACTGCCAGGGCACACTGATGGCTCATGTTCAGATTGCCATCAACCAGAACCCCCAAATCCTTCTCCAGGGAGCTGCTTTCCAGCATCTCATCCCCAAACCTGTATGTACAGCCAGGGTTGCTGTGTCCCACGTGCAAAATCTAGCACTTTCTCTTTTTGAACTTCATGCAGTTGGTGATTACCCAATTCCCCAATTTGTCCAGATCCCTTTGCAGGGCCTCTCTGCCCTTAAGAATGTCAACAGCTGACCCCAATTCTGTGTCATCAGCAAACTTACTAAGCAATCCCTCAAGTCCTGAGTCTAAAAGAAGTTTCTCCTCATATTCCGATGGAACCTCCTATGCTTCAGCTTTGCCTGTTGCCCCTCATCCTATTGTTGAGCACCACCGAAAAGAGTCTGGTCCCATTCTCTTGACATCCATCCTCCAGATATTTATAAACATTGATAATATCCCCTCTCATCCTTCTCTTCTCCAGGCTGAGCAGACCCAGCTCTCTCAGTCTCCCTTCATAAGAAAGATCCTCAAGATCCCTAACCATCTTTGTCACCCGCCACCAGACTCCCTCTAGTCATTCATTGTCCTTCTTAAACTGGAGAACCCAGAACTGGATGCAGTACCCCAGATGCAGCCTCACAAGGGCAGAGTAGAGGGGGAGGATCACTTCCCTTGACCTGCTGGTCAGTCTTCTTACTACACCCCAAGATACTTTGCAAGGGCACATTGTTGACTCATGGTCAACCTGTTGTCAACCACAACTCTGAAGTCCTTATCTGCAATGCTGCTTTCCAGCAGGTCCACCTGTACTGGTGCCTGGGGTTATTCCTCCCCTGGTGCAGGACCCTACACTTGCCCTTGTTGATTTTGATCAGGTTCTTCTCTGCCCAGTCCTCTAGCCAGTCCAGGTCTCCTTGAATGGCAACACAGCCTTCTGGTATGTCAACTGTTCCTCCCAGTTTGTTATCATCAGCAAACTTGCTGAGGGTGTACTCAGTCTCTTCATCCAGGTCACTGATGAACAGGTTGAACAGAACTGGACCTAATACTGACCCCTGAGGAACCCCACTAACTACAGGCTTCCAAACAGACTCTGCACCATTGATCGCAATCCTCTAAACTCTGCCATCCAGCCAGTTCATGATCCATCTCACCGTGCATTCGTCCAGTCCACGCTTCCTGAGCTTGCCTATGAGGATGTTGTGAGGGACGGTGTCAAAAGCCTTGCTGAAATCAAGGTAGACAATGTCCACTCCTCTTCCTTCATCTATCCAGTCAGTCATACTATCATAGAAGGCTATCAAGTTGGCCAAACATGATTTCCCTTTGGTGAACCCCTGCTGACTACTCCTGATAACCTTCTTCTCCTCTACATGCTTGGAGAAGATGTCCAGAATAAGTTGTTCCATCACCATTCCAGGAATGGAGGTGAGACTGTCTGGCCTGTAGTTTCCTTTGAAGACTGGAGTGACGTTGGCTTTCTTCCAGTCCTCAGGCACCTCTCCTGTTCTCCAAGACCTTTCAAAGATGATGGAAAGTGGCTTAGCTATTACATCTGCCAATTCTCTCAGCACTCATGGGTGCATCTCATCGGGGCCCATGGGTTTATGCATGTACAGTTTGTCTAAACAATCTCTAATCTGATCCCACTCAACCAAGGGAAGGTCTTCCTTTTGCCAGACTTTCTCTCCTGTCTCTAGTGTCTGGGATACCTGAGGGCTGGTCTTACCAGTGAAGACAGAGACAAAGAAAACATTCAGTAACTCTGCCTTCTTTGTATCATCCGTCACCAGGGCACCTTCCTCATTCAGCAGTGGACCTACATTTTCCCTAACCTTCCTTCTGCAGCTGATGGACTTGAAGAAGCCTTTCTTTTTGTCCTTGACATCCCTGGCCAGATTTGCTTCCAAGTGGATCCTGGCCTTCCTCACTTCATCCTTGTATCCTCTAATAGCCTCCTTGTATTCCTTCCAGCTGGTCTGTCCCTTTTGCCATATAACATAAACATCCTTCTTCCACATGAGTTTTAACATTCATCCATGCTAGCCTCTTACTCCCTTTAGTTTATTTCTTCCTCATAGAGATGCATCAGTCTGGAGCTTGGAGGAATCAATGCATTTTCTTGCAATGACTGTAAAGTTACTTCCTTCATAATTGCTTTGCACAGTTTCAAATTGTTTCAAGCCATAGACTCTTTAGAAATACACCAGTTTCCAAAGGAAACATTGATTCTGAAATGAAAACATTTGCAAGAGGTGTATATAACTTTAAAAAGGATCAGTGAAGCACAATGAACTTATAGACAAATTCTGCTTATAATGCAGAAGAAATCTGATATAAAATCAAATTAAATGAAGTGCATTTGTAATATTTTTGATACTTGAATTCAAAAATGTTCATATTTTATCTACTGCAATGCATTGTTTATACGTTCCTCATTCCAATTTCATCATTCAAATGGGCCCTGAGTGTAACAGACTGACCAGTCCTAGCCAGGAAAGAGATCCTTTGTAATGTTTCAGTGGAAAATAAATGGTTACTCTCTAGTTCTAGCCAGATCCCAAATGTCATTTTCCTTTTGTGTCCTACAATTGCAAACTTTTGACCTTCCAAAGGAAGAAATATTTCTTCATTGCTTTCTGTGCAAACTGGTTTATAGGGCTATGGCAGATCAGATGCCACATTTCATCTTACAAATGCTAGGATTTCATTGCTAGACAGAAACACATAATATGTTTTGGGATACTTGGAATAGAAGTTACTACTTAACTGTTAAGTATTATTGAATTGTTCCTAATTTTAAATGTATATATTTTAATTCCCCTCAGTTTTCTGGAATGCATTACCATAAGCTGAATTTCCTCTAATTTATTCCTACATGCTACCATCACTTCAAAAGTGGCTTTGAGGATGTACAAAATCTGTTTTCTGTCTCTGACCAGTCAGTCTGTTGCCTGGTTGAAAATAGCTTGCAAACTCGTTACCTTATGTTTAAAGACAGACTCTGTAAGACTGTTGTATTTGCCTGAACCTGAAACATCTGCACTGGGCTGAAAACAACTCCTGTGGGCGTAAATGCAGGCACACTGAACATCCTCTCAAACAATGAAAAAAAGTAGATGAGGAATTATTCCACATAAGATCATTCTTCATGGGAACAAGTGTGGTGGTGCAGGGTAGGCAGGTGCTCACCTTACGGCTCCTTCTAAATCTTGGGGCCCTAAGGACACCAATAAGACTGTCTGTCCCTCCCTTCCAGACTATTGGGAGCCCCATTTCAGCCCCCAGCCTGAGAGCCCTAGGGATGAAGTGCTATATAGGTTTCCAGATCCACTACAACCTTTCCTTGCCTGCACTGGGGGGATCCCCTGCAGCTCCTGTCACTACCAGCCACTGATGGCTTAAAATATAATTACCTTAAATGTATTTCCATAGGAATCAGGAGCACTAAACTACTTCTGTGTATGAGGTTGCAATTCAATAGTTATAATGTGACTTGTACCCTTCAATTAAACTTTAAAATCAAGGACCTGACAGACAGAATTGTTAGCAAAAAAAATAATTCCTGTAACCTGAATTCACCTGCTTGTCCACATGCAGGATGATATTTAAGACCTGACCACACACTTACAATCCCTATTACAGAAGGAAGTTTTTGCAGAAATTATGTGTATTTATATTGAATCACACAGGATCACAGAATCACAGAATGTTAGGGATTGGAAGGGACCTCGAAAGATCATCTAGTCAGATCCCCCTGCTGGAGCAGGAACACATAGATGAGGTTACACAGGAATGTGTCCAGGTGGGTTTTAAATGTCTCCAGAGAAGGAGACTCCACAATCTCCCAGGGAGGCCTGCTCCAGTGTTCTGTTACCCTCATTGTGAAGAAGTTTCTTCTCTTATTTAAGTGGAACCTCCTATTTTCCAGTTTTCACCGCTTGCCCCTTGTCTTATCATTGGTTTTCACTGAGAAGAACCTGGCTCCATCCTCATGACACTCACCCTTTACATATTTATAAACATTAATGAGGTCACCCCTCAGTCTCCTCCAAACTAAAGAGACCCAGCTTCCCCAGCCTTTCCTCATAAGGGAGATGCTTCACTCCATCATCTTCGTGGCTCTGAACAGGACTCTCTCCAGCAGCTCCCTGTCCTTCTTGAACTGAGGGGCCCAGAACTGGACACAATATTCCAGATGCGATCTCACCAAGGCAGAGTAGAGGGGGAGGAGAACCTCTCTCGACCTACTAACCACCCCTCTTCTAATACACCCGAAGATGCCATTGGCCTTCCTGGCCACAAGGTTGCAGTGCTGGCTCATGGTCATCCTGCTGTCCACCAGGACCCCCAGGTCCCTTTCCCCTACACTGCTTTCTAACAGTTCGTTCCCCAACTTATACTGGAACCTGGGGTTGTTCCTACCCAGATAAAAGGCTCCACACTTGCCCTTGTTATATTTCATTAAATTTTTCCCTGCCCAGCTCTTCAGCCCGTCCAGGTCTCGCTGGATGGCAGCACAGCCTTCTGGCGTGGCAGCCACTCCTCCCAGCTTGGTGTCATCAGCAAACTTGCTGACACTGCATTCTATTCCCTCATCCAAGTCATTGATGAATATTTTGAACAGTAATGGTCCCAGTACTGACCCTTGCTGTGAAAGCAAATTGAAAGTAAAGAGAAAATGAGATAAAGTTCTTGTAAGAAGACAGGCAAAAAACTACAGCGGTTGTGTATTATTTTCCCACCTTGTGATTCTGTTTTTAACAAAGTTCTGTCTGACAATACTTGTAAATGCTGTTTCTTTACTTGCAAAAGAAACTTTGTGGGATGTCTGGGTTCTTTCACTGCAGTTTAAACTAGTTGGACCTGTGCTTTGCATATATACAGCTGTATTAAAACACTGAGACTGCTAACAAGTCAAGTTTATACTCTTCCGTGCTTGACAACTAAAACTAACAGGTTTTTTTCTCAGTTTTGGTTTTAATCTCTACATCTAAATATAACAAATGGAAAACTAGTGCCACCTAAACTCAGGGTTATTGTGAAAATGCATTAATACATATTTAGGAAGCATTTTGGTGTTCCTGTAGTAGTTCTAAAAAAGCAACAATAAAAATTATTAGTTTTGTATGAAATGTAGGTTTGGATAATACATGGTAAATAATGTCTAGTTAAAAAAAAATTAAAAATGACAGAAAGAGACACAAAGAAATATAAATGTATGAGGTATGATTCTGGGCAGGGCGGAAAATGATACAACTGCATTCAATAGACACACAGAAGGGAAAAATTAAATGAAGGTTTTGTGTTATGAATTTTCCCTTTTTGGAGCTGAACTTCAACCTTAATATTCTTCTAATGTAGGACCAAGTAATTAAAATTAGTGTATAAATAAGAAAGTAAACAATGCTTTTTAAAAAGAAACTATTCAATTAAAATTATTATTTACTGAAATATTTTTTCATAGTTTCTAAACCCTGTTATCTGGTAATATCAAAAGAAATGAAAAGTTGACTCTCTCTTACAAGGTACCAATTTGAATTTCAAAGTTATTGGATTGTTTCATGATTGCTTGAAGTTTGAACATTATTTCAGCTGTTTAAAAATAGTGTCCTTAAATCATAGATCTATATTTTTTCTGGGCCATTTTCACCTTAAAATTGACTTGACATTTAAAACATCAGCTTTTTCACAGTGTGCATCTCATCTGCAATTATGCTGCAGCCCACTCAGCCACTCAGCTCTGTCCTTGCTATAGCAATAAACCTGTTAAAAGAACATGTGCTTACGGATAAAATGGTTAGCAATTCAGCATACACACATAAAAGAAAAAGCATAGAAGAACAGAAGAAAAAAAGGTAAAACATAGAAATTTGTTAAATAACTGGGCCGCCTTACAGGTGATACCCATTATACCATACGGTGTGATGTATAGTATTTGTACAAAAAAGGTATATTATATAGTGGAGTCTCACCCCTGCTTGAGTAATTATAAGATCAACAGTAATCACCGTCTCTCTCATACAATAATATTAACATAGTGGAAGAATTCACTTAATCTTATCTAATATATTTCATTAATGACGTGGAACAGCAAGTTAGTAACAGAGCTTGTTTGATTTTTAATAACTTTGTCAGGGAATCATGATAAAAGGTCTGAGTTTCCCTGCTTGCAAATTTTATTTGGATAGTGGCCACTGCAAAGACTCTAAATAAATGCTTCCTGGCTCATGACAAGTGTGTTTGATGGACACAAATTTTACACTTATTCAGTTTCTAGAGTAAACTCCTAATTTACAATGGCACACAGAGGGAACCAGAGCAAGTTAGTCTGCAGTGTGTTCTATGATCATGTGTCTACACAACTCTTGGTACCAGGGCCAGCTAGTTTAAAACTTGCTTAATCTTTTCTATTCGACTGAGCTTCCAGTTGTTTAATTTAGATGCAGACATAATCTCCACTTGCTTGCTTGCTTCTGTATTGATTTTCAAATCTTATCATGCAATTCATACATTCATATAACCTGATATGAAAAGAACTGAAAATATAATTCCAAGTGAGTTTACATACATACAAGTCTTTTAATGAACAATGCAAACTGTGCAACTTTGTTTAATTGATTCCATGTTTTCTATTTGCTTTCACCTATACTGAAGAAGTTCTAAGATTTTCAATTACTGTGCAATTTATAATATCTCTGTCTTTTGGAAATGCTCATGTATTTGCAATAATAATAATACAGTACAATTATGCTGAAGCTTTTACCTCAAAGGAGATATTTTGTGCATTTCTCCTCTACTCAGCATATAGCAATTTTCATGAAATCTGTATGAATATAGGTTGAAATGTGTTTGGAACTCACGTATATGTTCAAAACCTAAAAGGTAGAAACTGATAGACAAGAAGAGGTATGTAGGAAATAAGAAACTAGATTCAACTGAAAAAAAAAAAATACACCTTTTTTTTTCTATTCAAAAGTTTGAAAATAATGTCTGACTTTATTAATATCTTGAAGAAAACTCCCTTTATGAGCTAAAATATTGAAGAAAGAACATCCACAAAGTTTTGCCAAATAAGCAAGAGTTTTCCTGCTGTAAGAAGTTGCTTGCTGAATTCAGAAGTTGGTGGCAAACAGCCAAACTTCCTTTCTAGATGTTAAGACTATACCATAAAATATCCTTAATGTAGTTTTCAACAGTTCTGTTAATCTCCCTGGGGATAAAAGAAACTGCTGTTTTGAAGTGTCAGATTTTATACTGCGTTGCAGTGAGTTATTTTTATTTATCTTCCATTCTATGTTTTTCTGAGGCATATACAAAAGTAATCTTCAAAGAGCTATTTGTAGTATTTCTTTTTTTTTTTTTTTTCTTTTTTTTTTTTTTGTATTTAAGCTTTGGTTTGAAGAACCATCTGGAAAAAAAAAATGTATATAGATAGATAGATGGATAGATAGATATAGATTATGTCCTGGACATTATAATCAGAGTGCACACATTTAATAGATTTTCATTCTTTCTTGTCACCTTTTGGAAGACAAAAGAAGCCTGTCGTTCTAAATCAGAATTTAAATGGTATTTTATGCTATTTGAGAACAGGAGACAGCCTAAGGCAAAGTCCCTCCCATGCTTAGGCTCTTCCCAGTCCAGCAGCAGAGACAAGAGCTGACAGTAATCAGTAAAGGAGAAAGGAGCTGTAGTGTCCTGAATGCATGCCACAAAACCTGTTGATGCACACAGTTTGCAAGTGTCTTCAGTGCAATGTATGACTGTCATAATGTCCCTTTCGGTTCCCCAGCCATTAAAGGTGACAGTTAATGTTGCATACAGGAAGGCAGTTCTAATATTGCATCCTTGAGGAGCTGCTTTTCGGCAAGAAAATCCTTTGGGTACCTGTATCCCAAACCGCCCCTAGTCAATTATTTCCCTTACTGAGCATATGGGATTGGAAAACCAGACTTTTAGGTTGAAAAAAACCAAACAAACGAACAAAGCAAAACTAAAAAAAAGGTTATATACATGAAAAACTCCTTCCTACCCCACTAAAATGAACATTTCCTTGACAGTCTTGAAGCTGAATTTCCATCAGAAAGTCATTAAAATAGGAATTGCACAAATATAAATGCTCTTTTTCTGGTAAGTGGAACTTCTAGCTGCCTGTACAGTTGAGCTCTGCAAATCTCTTTAGCATATATTTAATTTGAAGACATAGAACTACTGAAAACAAAAAGAATTTGTCTCAAGAGTGCTCATAGATGTATCTAAGAATCCATAAAGGAGTTTATAAAATGAAATCTTAGTCTTTGGCTAGATGTCAGGGTAGCAAATCAGTACTTATCTGATTCATCAGTGACTTTATTTGAAATCTGAATTAGCAGTATGGATATGACCCTTGAATAAGTAGATGTATTCACTCATTTATAGGCATCCATTTAAGTGCACATAGCAGAGCTGGAATAGAAACACTGATCTTGCACTTGCTTCTGTAAAATTGTTTTGGGAAAAGAGATAGATTTAAGGCATCTTGGGAATTATTGTTAAAATGATAAAAGTAACAAAAGGTTGGAAAATATAGATTTTTTGTAATTATTATGGACTATGATGCAGTTATTATAAACCAAGATATAACACTATCTCTTTATATTTAACCTTATGTATATGCATTTTCACAATTTAACTTTATGGTTTCTTAAGTGTGCACACATAGTAAAAAGCAGTTTTTCTAATTACGAACTGCAGCCAGAGGAACTCCTGGATGCAAGTGAATAAAATGTACTTTGGGATAAGACATTAAATCTGCCCAAACTCCGTGGAAGAACTGAAAAGAGAACAGGTTAAATGAGCTAACAGGTTCAGCCAAGATGAATATCTGAGGGTAGTCCCTGAGGGCTAAGTCCTGAAAAATGTTCTGTGAAAGGACATCCTTTCTCACGGATGGGTGCTTTTATCAGTCTCCACACAGAAATGCAGCATGAGCCACAAGACTGAGATCGTGACAGCCATCTTGTAAGAAGCAGATGGCAAATCAACCCAAGTGAGAGAGAGGGAGACTTTTATGAAGTAATCTTGATATAATCAGATTAAATGTGTTTTGTTCTTTTTTTCTTTTCTTTGGTTGTCTGTATCTTTATAAAATTTTGGCTCTATCAGCTATTCTAGCTGGTATGAATAAATGTTCTTATTTATATTTTATCTTAACCTGGATGTCATTTAATGTTCTTCACCTTAGGGATATGAGGACTTACTTGGGACACAACAGCAAGTAAACAAGCACTCAGGTAGCCACAGCATACATTTCATTGTATCAAAGGCTAGGAGTGAACACCAATGCTAACTGCATGCACCAGTAATTGCCTTCTGAGCCATAAGAAGAGATATATATATATTTTTTTTTTTCATTTTTTTTAATCATTAAGAAGGTTCTGGGGCTCACTCATGGAAAGTGCAATGCACTTTTTGCTTTTTTTTTATTATTATTATTATTTTTTTAATAGAGACTGAATTATTATCTTTTCAGTAATAATTTCATTATGATGGGCATGTGTCTTCCTTGCACTGGATTTTGCACCTTGTCTTTGCTACTCATTCACATTATAACAATTCCAGAAAGAAAATAAGTGCACATTCTCCTACACTTTCTGAAGACCTGGGGATCACAAATCACATCTTCAAATGCAGACCCACTTCTGTACCTGTAATTACTTTATCTCAACAAAGGTAATGCGGTAAAAATGCTTCAGTGGAATGCATGAGTGCATAAGGCAGAAGGGGACTGAGATTCTTAAAAATTCATTTTTAATCATTTAGAATGTCTGAACTATGTGATCTCAGTCTAAAAAATATTCTAGCTCCATTCAAAATAATTAGGGACACACTACATGCAGAATGAACCTGGATTAATATAATAAGAGTAAATAATATTTAAATTCCATGGTAAATCCTTCATTTTTTTTTCCCCCCAAGAATAATCCCAAATGAAAAATATAAGCAAGTTAAAAGGTTAATGATTTTTTAAATTTACTAAAACCTATTCAGAGCCTAACATTCAGTGAGTCAGTAATGACATCACTATTTTGTTAAGATTTCTCTCTGTCTCTGACATACAGCCATTCAGTTACAAAACTGAAACAACACAGTTTGAGTTAAATGCTCAATTACAAGTAACCACTGCAATTTCGGTACACAAAATATTCACAACCAGTTAGTGGAATTCTAGACAATGCAAACAAAGAAAAAACAAATATATATTCTAGGTTCTGAAAAGATTTGCATTGCATCTGTGAACATAATACAAATACTGGGCAAAACTTTGACAAGGACTTCTTCAATTTATATTAACATAAGCATAAAATAATCCAGATCTACAAATGTATGGCTTATACAGGGTTAAATTATAATGGAGGATGATGATTGCATTGGCTAGTACACACAGAAGTGTAGCTGATGCTGTACTTGCCATCAGAGCCTCTTCAAGGCTGCAGCAGAGACACTAAGACACTGTGGCAGGTAGCCACACACTTGGCTCTTAGTCATGTATGTGATTATTTACACTTGCTAATGCATTCTATAAAGTATTAGTTTCAAAAAATTTTTGTTCTGAATTGAAACCTTCACTGCACTAATGTTTATGTTGTCAAACAAAGCCAGTAATTTATTAGTTATTTTAACTTTTAAGCTACTTTCAGTTATTAGTTATTTTAACTTCTAAACAACTATGTCCCCCTATTGCTTAAATTTAAACTATTTGTCTTGACTAGACATCACTCATGTTGCCTGGCTAGACATTTAAGTTATTGGATTTGTCCATCAATTTAAATGAAAAAGTAGTTTTAAGCAAGAAAATAATAATGAACCTTTAATGACTTTTTAGATGAATAAAAAATAGCGGTAAAATTCACAAAAGTTTCATTTGAGAATCACAATTCTGAACACATGCAAACAACACTAAGTCTTAAGCACATACTGAGAGGTTATTTTAAATTTGGAAGATGATAAGCAGATAGTTCCTATTTAAATATTCAAAACTAACACAAGATAACATAATGTTTTGTATTTCATTTTCTGTCTCAAAACCACAATATACATCTTAAATGAAAATGAACATAAAAATAATTACCAAAAAAGGGAGAAAATATCTGGGTATCTGTAATTGTACTGCCCTTCATCACCAGTGATGTCACTGGAAAACTATTGGTTAATGGATCTGAAGAAAGTATTCAGAAAAGCAGACAGTTATATGTACACAAGGTTATTCTCAGCTCGGTCCTTCTTATAATTCTGTTCCAAGAGAGTGGGACATATTTTGATCTCAGGGGCATCAATATATATCCAAGAGTAGCTCTGCTTCGCTCAGTGCTTCTATGCCCAGTTTACACTGGTATTACTGTGAGTCTGAGAGTGTGATTCTTATCTTACATGAAATGTCAAACATAACATTTGTAAAACTAAATTGTGAAGATATGAAGAAAGCCAAGCTGAGCTCAGAAATATGTGTTAAATGAACTCAGTAATCAAACTGTGAGATATCTAACATATGTTGAATTAATCTTTTCTGAATTTTCTTTTCCCATTCTGAGAGATGACTTTTCCATCAGCTCTGGTGCAGTTGATTTACTGTAGACTTACACAGATATATGCATATCAGTGAGGTTTTTCTTCTTTTCCATGCTCTGTTTACAATTTTAATAGAAGCATATTATCATATACACGCTAGAAAGAAATCTGAGAAAGAGCAATATGATGTATTATGGTGGGATGTATTCACTGATGTACCTTGAGCCCTGTGAAGGTATTAATCTGAAGTCTTCAATCACAAGTTGCACTAGGCCTAATTTTACCTCTATTCTCTGTTGTAATGCGGTGATTCTTAAATGTTTCATTTTTTGATTTGGGGTAATTGTATTTCAGTATCTTCATAGGCCTTACAGAATTTGGAAATGTAGCAGAAACTCATTCTCCTGATGACTGGATCTCTATACCTAATGTTAATCTAGTCCAATAGTGACCTTATCCATAGCTTCTCAAAATTAAACTATTCTTTGGGACTTGAATATCCAGATTAGTCTTGTGGACTTTGCAGAACACAGAAGTGAATCAAAGTCTTTATTCCCAAACTGTATACTGTTTCCAACCTTGAAGATACTCTTCATAGTAACTTACTGTCATAGCTGCACCCTAAAATATAGCCCACAACGAAGCTTTTGCAATGTCATAATTTAGCATTTCCTGACTTTGTGATAAACTTATTCTATCTCTTTTCTCCTTGCACTAAATGTAATTGTACCCACAATACTAACTATAACCTCAGTGACTCATTTGGGAACAAATACTGAACCACTGCTGACCTTCCACTACCTGCAAAAGCCAGTTTTGTGATCTGGCTAATGTATAATGATGAACTGAGATTTTCATGCAGTTGTGTATGTGTGTCTGTTCTTAAAACCAGTTCTCTCTCCATTGCTCACAGTCAACCACTGATAAACCTCCAGTCAGGAAATGGCATTAAGCAGTTTACAGTGTCTGTCAACACATCCTATTCTGGCTTTAGAGGATTAACAGCACGAAGACAACATCTGCTGACCAAACCATAATTTTAAATGCAAACCTCACTCTAGTCTCAGTAGTTGCTCTGTGATTCATCCTGATCTAACATTAATATTAACGTATCTACTGAAAGACTCCATATAGTCCTGTCAAAACTGTTGAAGAAACCACATTATTTGGCTTTTCCTGTCAAGAATATGTTACCAGAGGTTCTGGAGGCCTCGAGTTGCTAGCTGTGCTTGTGATCAGTATTAGAGCTAGTGTTTGAATTAGGGCTTCAAAAAGAGCCCTTTTTATTCCTAACTCAGGGTTCATGGGGTCCAGTTTAAACTCTGGAGGCTGTGCTAGCAAATTCAATGCATTAGGGCCTTCCCTTTTACTTCCAGTTCTGCAGGCCCTAGCTACATATAGAATTGAGAATAATTTTTCACCTTTGCAGTTTAACCCTTAGTTGCCCTTTCTTGGCTAGTGATCAACCCTGTTGATGTTACTGAATGCAATTGCAATGACAACATCCTCCCACATGATCTTTTAGCTCTACTGAGTAGCTTGGCAGTTGATGATGTAATGTCTTCCCTGCCAGTTTACTAGTATGGCAGTGTCATCAACTTCTGTATCTCCATTTCTGGGAGAGTAGGAGTTTACGTCACAGATTGTTGATAGCTTTCATCTGCAGCTGTGAGATACATTTGAAAACTTGATCTTTGAATTTTGGATCTTGGGTTTTTCTTCCCAAATTAGAAAGTTAAATGTTTGAAAACTACAACAGAACACAAGGAGATTCTGAAGTAGTTTTCATCTGTAGGTCCTTTTACACAAATGTCTAACATTTTAAGGACACCTTACAGAAATTTACTATCAGTGGCTCACAGAGATTCCCCTGCTCTTGGTTTTCTTGCCACTTAGATTTTTTTTTTCTGATTAGTTCAGATTTGTTTGTTTGGTTACACATGTAGTTCAGAGAAATCAAACTCACAGGGACTCTTAAGGTCATGGTTTGATAATCATTACCAAGTCTGTAGTATTTCTCTTAATGATTTATGAAAAGAAGCTGTCGTTTTTTGGACAAAATGTAGTGTATATTTTAGAAAGGAAGCTAAATACTGACATAAAGGGAGTAGGGCTTGTTGGAAGATATGATAATTTTTATTAAACAAGCAGATACATTTGAAAAAGAAAAAAACAGACAAGCCTCCATTTACTGCCTCTTCATCAACACTTCGAAGAGAAAAAAAGATTTTGAGCAAAATTGTTGTGATGACATAGCTCCCTTAATTTAAAGAAAATGTCTTACTTCCTGTCCGGATTTGGTTTGCTTCAGTTTTCAGCTATTGCTTCCATTAGCTAAACAAAATAGCCAACTACTCTCAGAGCTGCTCTTTGTCCATACTGGTAGACTCAAATGAAGTAATTTCATAGCGTTCTTTTCAAAAGCTACATAAATGAAGATACCAGATTTTATTGTTTACTGAAGAACTGTTTCAGAAAGTTTATGGATACTAGATCTCACTTCCTGAGTTTGTTAATGTCAAGGTTTTGTGGGTTTTTTTCCCCTAAAAATAAAAAAACAAACAAACAAAAAAATTCCTTATATTCCTGAGTACAATTCTCCTGCAGATTGTGTATTCTGAGAAAGACATTACAACAGATGATTTTAAATCTTTTCCTCTGAATAGAAGTGCACAGTTAACTGCAGTCAGTTTCAGAGAGCCTCTGTGACAGGATAACAGCACTTAGTGAGAGAGATATTTAGAAAAGACATTAAGAGGCATAAGCCACCCACAAACTGTTTTGTGGCTGACCTTATAGAAAGGGAGTTCAATGCTGACTTCAGTGCAGCTAATATTTGGTTTCAAGATAAGAATAAGTTAAATTGAAATGAAAATTCTGAGTGGCATTTTGAAAGATCTGTTTGACAACCTGTGTCTTGTTTATTTTCTCTAATGAGAAAGAACATTATTGTATAACAGGGAACAATTTCTAAATGTCAAGGATTTTTCTCTTCTATGGGGACACAGTCAATGTCAAAGTAGGTTTAAAAAAAATCCTGTGAATCAAACAGTGTCAGAAATATATTGGACATAGTTAAACTCAGAAGTTGAATTTCCCATTGTACTTCAGCAGGTACAATACACAGAAATAAGAAGATCCACACTTAGAAATGAGGAAAAGACTTTCAGTCTGAAGTCCTACAAGTGAAAGAGCTTAGGGAAAGGAGCAGCAAGCTCAGGCAGCCAGAAGCAGGCCACAAGACTAATACCGTACCTGCAATAAAACTGTTGTAGTAGTCACAGTAAATAATCCTGATATTCTTTGGTACCATGTATTTTGATTATCAGAACTCTTCTGTTAGGCCTTTGCATTCCCCATCACTAGGCATTGTACCTGTCTACATAAGAAAAAGGACCAGAATACCACTGCAGGTACACTTGGTTATTTCTCTTTCCTGGCATATCTCACTAAGATTGTTTTTTTGTTTTGTTTTTTTGGTGGTTGTTGGTTTGTTTGTTTGTTTGTTTGTTTTTTAATTCTAGTTTTGAAATAGATTAAACAAAAAAAATAATAAAAAGGATAGTTTTACTTTCAGGGAGGGCAGACTCTTAATGGACGGAATAGTTGCTGAGTTCAGTGTTAAAACAGCTGTGATTTTCAGAACAAACTAATCTCTAAAGAAAACTCTTGCTCTGAAATACAATGCTTACCATTACCAAAACTTGATGAGGAAATAAAAAGGTGAACCCCAAATCAAAGCCTCCTGTGCCATTCTTAGATATATATATATATATATTTAATTCAGTCAAAATCATAAGGATTTTATTGCTTTTAGGATGAATAACTGACCTAAAACCAACAAGTAGACAAAGTCATCAAGGTCAAAATCCAAACTGATAAACTTCAAAAGTTAAAGATAAAAAAGCTCTAAAAATGTTTTTAAAATGCTTTAAAAATGTTACCTACATTTCCAATTCCATTCAAACAGTTATAGCGATGAATTAAAAATTTAGTGCATCGACGGTGTCAATTTGCTTCAAACTTCACTTTTACTGAAAATTAGTAATGTAATAATAAACGTTATGATATCTATTATATCTATGCGTTTCATAATATTTTTATTTATTTTTGTTTATGTGGTTTAAATCAGTGTTCACAAAGTAACAGCTGAAGTTACAGTCTCATTAACAATTGCATGTTAATAATTACAAGGTTGGACATGGTTAATTACTACCCTTCATTAAACAGAACACATCAGGAAACTGTGTAGGGCTTCTGCAGAGCATAGATACCATCACTGCTACTCAGTGACCTAAATCAACCTTAATCCAAAGTCTGCTGTGATGGAGTTTCAGGTCTTCTGTATCTAAGCAATTAGCACAGAAAGAAAAGGCACATGTGCAAAGCTGCATGCATACAGACACAGTAAAAATGCTCTTGCAGCACTTATGTGGTGTGAAGGATCCATAGTGAGCTGGCAAGAATTGTACATAGCTGTGCTAAGCAGAAAAGCTCTTCAGGGAAAGGAGAAAAGGTAGGACTGGGTGAAAGAGTGAAACTGGTAGGCATGACATGTTAATGAGCTGTGTCAGAGCCATCTGAGGTTTGAGGAAGATAATTGCTACTTGAGAGTAAAATCACCATTTTTTTCTGTTCAGGACAATGTTTTTTTTGAGCTGTCAGAGAACACTTAGTATAGCAAAGAAGCCAACAAATTACTGAACCAACTTTTTAGTACCGTGGAGGTGAGCTTTTTCAGTCCAGCAACTGATTGTAACCAGCTTTTCTATCCTTTAACAAACAAAACACTGGATTGGCTTCCAAAAGGAATTTTAACCTCTAGTAACCCATAGTTAAATTGTTTCACTGCTGGCCATCTGGTTCTTGCCAGGTAAGAAACAAGACTCTCACCTTCTAGCATCAAAAGAAGCAAGGGGGAAGAAAATGCTGAGATTCTCTGTGCATTAAAGATCAAAGAGAGGCTGCATTCGTTTGTCTTAATATCCCAGCCAAGTGACTTCCAAAGGTTCAAGTTTCTGAAAGGCTAATGCCTCTGTTGCATGGTAAAGGTAAACATCATTTAATGCTCATGACTAATTTTGCATCTCTTCTTTACTCTTTTTCTCTGTTCCCCTTTTTTGCCTTTGGAGTAAAGAAAGAACTTTGAGTTCTGATCAGAGTATCAGCTGAACACAGGAACTACATTTTACTACATGAGCAATCAAAGAAGCATTGAATGACAAACAAATAACCTGAAGTCCTCACAATGGGTGAAAGCATTATACCTTTTTTATTGTACCCCTACTGACAATAAGCATTTTTTTACCTTCGGTGGCTTTCTCATCAGGCTACTGCTGTAGCAATTGCATGGGGTTGTATTATTTCTGACAACTATTTTTATTTCTCCCCCTCTCTATTGCTTTCTGTCTATGCACACACATACACATATACAGCATTGATAGTCTAATCCTGTTTATTTCTAGGAAGCATATGAAAACTGGTACAATCATGGTGGATTTAAAAGACTACTTAGAAACCTCTCACAGGATTCAGCAGCACTGCAGGAACACAAAATAAAGCTCTTTTGCAAGCTGTCCCGTCTCTGGCCCTCCAGTGAAGAGTGGACAATACAGGTCCAGCACTCGTAACCC
This sequence comes from Nesoenas mayeri, assembly GCF_963082525.1. Lineage (NCBI taxonomy): Eukaryota > Metazoa > Chordata > Aves > Columbiformes > Columbidae > Nesoenas > Nesoenas mayeri. Next base: position 57,410,251 of record NC_137540.1, on the reverse strand, counting down.
TTGCAGAACCGTACAACCAAAGCAGAGTCAGATGGAGAGCAGCTTTGTTGCTTATTTGTGAAGAAAAATCTCATATTTTTCCTTCTTGCTTGCCTATAGCTTCATTATATATAGCACTACTATCTCTTTCAAAAATCAAAAAGCCTCTGTTGACAAGCTGATGATAATGTAAGCGGAAAATTCTGCTCACTGTTTCCTACAAGCCAGTCTCACAGGTTTTTCACATGGTGAACAATGACAAACCTGTCCAAAATACATACATATGTAGAGAGCTATGTATGTAAAAAACAAACAAACTCACCAAAATTTGTCCTTGCCATGAATAATTTGAAAAAATTCCTATTTGAGAACACGAATAGCAGCAAACTATCTGTATACAGTGCATCAGAAAGGGAATGTATTAGTTTAAAGAGTGTTATACTTGGACATCATAAGGTCTGCATCTCTGCATTTCTGTTTCTGGAAAAAGTGCAGAGTTAGCAGTAAGGACTTCCTCGTTCCTGTGTGTATCGGCTAACATATTAAATAACCTTGTTTCTCCAATAGCGTTATGCTATTCCAGCAGTAGCAGTAAGGACAAGGTGTTTGGAAGAGATCTGCTGTTTAATCCTGCAAGGTTTAGAAAGCCACTTTTTTCTATGTTAAAGACTGATTTATTGGAGCTGCTATAATTCTACAGCTAGATTTTACTGAACACTATTTTTTATGAACTAATGAACTTAAAAATGTGAAAGTCTTGCAGTATGAGGCAGAGAGGATTACTTGTCCCTAGTCCTTGCTGCTGACTCTCAGCGACATAACATTCCCTTACTATGGTATTTCTGGGGAAAAAAATGTAGAAAAAAAGGTGATTTGTGGTGGGTTTTAGCAATAGAAAGAAGAAGAATCCAAAGAGATTAAGGGAGTAGGTGTGTTGTTTGTTTGTTTGACTTACAAAATGTTTATACTTAGGAGTAATAAGTAAGTTTGATCCAACAAAAGGACTTAGGTATTGTAGTAATGAATGTCAATCTACCAGCCACTATGACTTTTCTTCCAGGTCTACAATCCGTAGTCTTACCCAGTTTTCCTAAACAAGGATAGAAGAAATCAGATACCTCAGAACAGAATCTAAAGTACCAAGAAAGCTAAGATAGAATCAATAAATTAATGAAAAAGAAACACAGGGGGAAAAAGCTGTTTCCGCTGTTTCCACTGTTTCAGTGTCTATCTTTTAGCTATGATAGAGCTGATAAGTAGCTCTATTTACATGTTTTCTAGCAACACAAATTTAAGTTACCTTTTAAATACAGGAGAAAAGGAGGTCTTAATTTGATCTCTCAGTTAATTAAAAAGTAGCAAGAGTAGCCAGCCATGAGACAACAAAAATGGTCATGTACTCCTGCTCTAAAAAAATGCCATGTTTCCTCTCAGAAAGAATCACTAAATCTGATTAGCTTTTTTTTTTTTTTGAGGGAGTGAGCCTTTACATCTCTCTTATTAATGTTATCCCACCTTGACGAAGAATAATAGCAACCTGTGTATATAATTTTATTATTTAGATGCTCACCCAGAGACAGAAAGGTATTACTCCTAAACCACTTTTGTATTTTACATCAAACTGACAGTGCAAATATTCTTTGGCATGGGAATTGTAATATAGCTCTTTTCCTCAGATATGACTTCTGTAGAGCTGGAGAGGTATATTCTAATATTCAATACAATACATTTATTGCATATATTCAATACAATTTGATTTTGCATTAATCACAGGGTGGGGAAAGAGAAGACCAAACTCCCATCAAAAAGGATGCATATAGTCTCTCCTTGTAAAAGAGATTTAGTAAATTTATTAAACCTAGTAAAATATTTGGTAAACAACCACCATCCTAAATGATCCATAAGAAAGGACCACAGGTTTAAATATCTTCTCTAACTGTTTTAATAACTGGAGTGGCTTTTAACAGTCAAGTTAATTTGAATAAGACCAGCCAGTCATGTTGAAGGTGAAATCATATCATGCTGAGATTTCAGATCCAGGTGCGTAGATGAGCACAAGGGTTTAGGATCCTGCCAAGACAGACATAGCATTGGTTATCACTCTAACCCATTTCTAAGCCAACTCTAAACCATTGGTTTTGAAACCAATAGAAGGGGAAATATAGGTCCAGAAAAAGGCAAACAGTTTTCTAAAGTTGCTCTCCAGGACTTGGAAGGAACTGAGGTTCCTAATTCTCCATTTAAGAAGCTGTATTTGTAATTCTGATTCTTTTAGTACTCCTGTGTCAGTGGTTTACATAAAAGAGGAATTGATTTTTAAAGAAAAATTTTTGTTTTCATTTACCACATCTTTATTTTCACTGCAGAGCAGTATCAGAGCATGCAAGATGAATTCACTTCAGATGAAACTCAACTGGACTTCCAAGGAGAGCACCCAGTGAGCCTGCCATTGCTAATAGGTGTTCAGGTCAGACCTGATTAGAGCTAGGATGAAATAAACCCTCTGAAATAAATTTAGTGTAGGTTTGTGTCCTCAGCTTAAATTGTTTTGTCCTTGAAACTTGCTTCTACAGTAGCATCCTCGTTGCTAATGTGGACATAACCTTTCCAAATACCAAATAAGATTCTTTGAATAATTCCTTACACTTCCAGCATTACTATACTGAATGCATAGTGGTAAAATTAACATACAGCTTGCAGAGGTCTTATCTTTCTCTTCCCAAACATGAGTGCTTCTCATCATTAGACTTGGTTTAGAGGGATCTAGTGTATTGGCCTGTGTTTGTTTGTTTGTTTTAATTTTAATACTAGCTTTCCTTAAGCATCTGAAAGTTTAGTTGAATTTTTCAAGAAAAAGTATACAGCAACAATAAATATTTTTTTTCTGTAGATTTTGTCAAATATCACATGTTCATAACCTTGACATAAAACCTATCTGCTTACATCTGATTGAAGACTGAATAGAATTGAATATTGGTTTTTTGGTGCACATAAGCGTACATTAATTTTCACTTAGTATTGCTTGCATATACTAAAGTATTTTATATTCTCTGTATCACTGAAATTAGCCATCTCTAGGACTGCATAGACATGATCTAGTTGAGTCTGTTTGGAGCAGGGGTTTGCACTACATGACCTCCAGAGGTCCTTTCTGATATAAATTACACTATAATGCTATGGTTTTGTGTCATAGCAGCATCTGTCTCAGTTGTATATGATATTTAGAGTAACAACTATATTTATTGCATAATATTCCTGTTATAAAGCTCATATTTTTTCCTTGTTTGTTTCCTTCTTCATGCAATTAAAATAATGGACATCTCATCACCAAACCTGAGCTGAACATATTGATTACTCACATTATATGAGGTAAAGAGCAACTACTAAAGGAAGAGCCAGAAAAGAAGCTGAAATATAATGAAACGATTTTATATGGACATTTTTACATATGTTATTGTAGAAAGAGCAGTATAAAATAACATATAAATGTAGGTAGCTTTGTTCAGAAATGTGTCACCAGTGAAACTGTAATAATTCTGTACTGGAAATTGCCTCTTCAGCACAGATTTAGAGTGTACTGAAATTGTTTAACAAGATAGAAATAAATGTAGCCTTTCTAAGGATTTTCATGGGATAACATGTATGTGTGTCCTGCACTAACACTTCTGAATAGTTTCAAACTACCTCTAATTGTAAGGATACACTATTGTTATGCCTTCAACAATCAGCTACGTATTTTTTGAATAAATGTCTGATTTCATTCATGTAGGAAAAATTAATAAAGTACATTTTCAATAAAATTGTTGAAGAGATACATATACAATTCCCTTCAACAGTGGTGGAGTTTAGAACTGCTTTTCTGTTCACCTTGCTGAAATATGCATATTCCAGCAAAATTTTAAATGAGGATAAAAATACAGATAGAAGTTATAAAGTGGGAGGACAAATACTTGCTTGCTTTCTGAAAGGTTCCTGCTTCCATAGGTAGAGTCAGTCCTTGTTGGTTCTGACACAGAGTGCACAGATGAATAGGCATGACCACATCTGGGCACTCTGAGACCCACAGAACAATGGGCTGACACAGTATATCTGTTTGTTCTGGTAAAGGTATAGAATGTGTTTAATTGAAGAAAACAAGATTTGCAAGTACTCAGAGATCCTCTAATCTTAACAACTACCTCAGAAGACCAGATACATGAGTGTTTTCTCTGCTCTCTTGTATGGTATTCCTATAAAAAAAAAAAAAAATAAAACTTGAAATCCTGCAAACCTTTGCATATATATATATATATATATATATATATATATATACATATACAAACACTTTATTGCCATTTGTGTCTCTAACAAAGCACAAAACATCAAAACCATGAAGAATTTGATTGCTAATGTTATTTTTACATCATCCACCTAACTGTTTAACTATTTAAAAACCTTTTCTCCAAGCTGCTATGTTCCCTTTGACAACCCAATAGTGTTTCCCCAGTTACAAAACTTGGGTGTCCCACAATATTAAAGTTCTTGCTTATTCTTTGACAGGAAATTAGCTGGAAAAGGTCAGTCAATATGAAAGAGCAGAGAAGCTGTTTTCTTTTTTGACTACACCTTTAAGGGTGAAGTGAGTCCTACTGGAAGGAAGCATGCCCTGTGTGTTAGGAGATACGTTGAGACAGTCAGTGGTACCAAAGACGCCATACACTAAGAGTGCCTCCATATGTACTTCATATCTTACTTGCTTTGTTTTTCCCTTTAACGTCCAGGGAAAGTTATCTAGCCTGATATCTCACCTGAAAGATATTTCATATGGGAGAAATCAGAACTGTGCTCATTTAGAGAGTAACATCAACCTCTGAAGCTTGACAGCGTGACAGGGCAGGTGGACACCCACTGTGTTTACACAACAAGTGACTAAATAGGAGACTCTTCATTTTCTTTGAGGTTGTTTCCTTCATGGGGGCTGCAGAAAAAACAGTTTGCAGTTGTTGTTCTTCTTCTTTTTTTTTTTTTTTTTTTTTTCCAGATTGCTTAGGCTGGGATCTAATTGCAGATTTTATCGAGGCAGCTGCATCAAAACATTAATTCAGTGATCTGTAGATTTAGCATGCATCCTATCTAAGCCTTATCTCTAGAGTGAAAGGTGTTTAGTTACTCTACTAAAATAAAATGGCCATAAACTTCAAGAAAAGTAGCTAGCCTATACACATTTATATATTCTGTTTCAGCCCTAAGTAAACATAGTTCAGAGATGCACCAGGAACAGTTTAACCATGAAAACCAATTCCCTGTGGCTGCATGCATTCACCTTAAATATCTCTAATTTCCTAAATACTTGCCTACACTTTTCTATGCAATTTCATTATGTATAGTTGGGCCTTTGATTTGCATTCCTTTCTCTCACACAGAATGATACTTTTAATTATTTTTCTTTGAAATACAGTGTTTGGAGTTGAAAATATTTCAGTTATTTAAAACAGCTATTGTAAAGGCTAGTAAAATGTGGAAAAAAAACCCCACAACTTTTTTACTGTAGCTGACACACTGCATTGATCTAGCAGGAAATCTGTCTATTACTGAGACAGATGGGGGAGCTCTGGGACTCAGTTTAACATGGTTGCAGCTACTGTGGATGCTGATACCGTACTCTGACAATAACAGCAGTCTAAAAAGCAGAGTTTACATGCCTGAAATAAATTGTTTTGATTAGAACCTTTAGGAAAGAAAGTCATAAGGTACAGTTTTATTGACTACTTGCCAAACAACACAGACCTGTGCTCTGTAAGCTTGTTTTGCTCTTGTAAGTCAAGCACCAACTGGGCTCTTATTTTCTAAGGTTATGGACTTACAGAATAATACATTATCATTTACTCTGAGTTATTACACAGGCAATACAATGGGAAATAGAATACACATTCAGTTGTAAGTGTAGTTGACCTTAGGAAAAAATATTTTCTTAAGGAGACTATTCATTTTTCTTTCTTCCATGGGTCTGTAAAATATTTGGTATCAATAAAAATGAAAAGCACATATAAACCAAATATGTGGAAACCATGAAGCAAAGCAGAATATTAACACTTCTGATTATTAGCAAAGGTTCCCTATTTTGTAATAGAATTTCATTTTTTTTAGGTAGCATTTCAAATTTTTATTTTACTGAGGTTCAGAGACCACTGTATTCATGGCATAATGCTATCTGGATCACCTAAGTCGAATTGGAACAACTGTTGTGCGAGGCAAAGCTAGGATTTTGTTCTCCTAAGCAAGATCTATATAATGTAGTATCACTAAAGGCATTATTTGTTGCATTGTCCTTTTGGAAATGAGTATGTACAGGTACCAGTATGTCCATTTATCATTGTCTGTTCTGGTCTAATGCATTTAAACATCTAGTCTAGTAGCCAAAATGGAGCACATCAAATTTTATATGATGTTTTACCATTCTAATGATAGAGTTCTTGCTTGTTTGTTACCATTTTTTTTTTTAATAAATCAGCATCTTCCTCCTTTTATTTTAGATTTCTTTTCAAAGCATAGTAATTTGAATAATAAAAAAGCGAGATCATTAACTGCAACCTCCAAAAACCACAATGTAGCTTAGTGAATTTCCAAGCCTGATACAACACCAAGCTGCTGCCTCATGCCCAGCTACTTTAGCATGTTGATTTGTATTATTACTGACTGCAAAGGCTAGATAGCTTTTAAACCTTCCTACAACGAACATTACTAGAGTTGTTTTATATTTTATTTCCCACTTAGCTGAGACAACTTCTTATTTCCATGGCAGAACGTGAGTCACAAAGAATAGATATCAGCATATTCATATCCCTTTTCTCAGCTATGAGGGAAGTTGATTGACAGTTACATTACAAAAGTAGCAAATTGACATTGTGGATAAGAGTGAACTCAATCCAGTTGTGACGTAAGCTTTAGAGCCCCCTGCAGAACAAAACTCCTGCTTCACATCATCCAAAAAGTCAGTTCCTCAGTCAGCTTTGCTAATGGGAAAGCTTCCTGACCTTCATATACAAGTAAATCTACATCTACATATTAGTAACAAGATCTAGACTAACACCTACATGTTCCAAAGCAGTTAATTATTTGGCTGGGGCTCTGTTGCTCATTCATTCAATAAGATTGTGTAAATTACTGCTTCTTAAAAATAAGACTGCCCCAGGCAGTCCCATTATTAAGCCAGCTTTTGTCTTAAGCAACCAGATTTGTTGAGGCCTCTCCTGGAGTCCTGCATCCAGCTCTGGAGCCCTCAGTGCGGGAAAAACACGGACCTGTTGGAGAGGGGCCACAGGAGGCCACAAAAGTGATCAGAGGGCTGGAAGCCCTCTGCTATGAGGACAGGCTGAGAAAGTTGGGGTTGTTCAGCCTGGAGAAGGCTCCAGCGATAACCTACTCTTGCCTTTCAGTACTTAGAAGGAGTCTATAAGAAAGATGGGAACAGACTTTTCAACAGGGCCTGTTGTGGTAGAACAAGTGGCAATGGTTTTAAACTGAATGAGAGGAGATTCAGGCTAGATGTGAGGGAGACTTTTTTTACAATGGGTGTGGTGAAACACTGGAACAGATTGCCCAGAAAAGTTCTAGAAGCCCCAAGCCCTTGAAGCATTCAAGACCAGGCAGGATAGGGTTCTGAGCAACCTGATCTAGCTGAAAATGTCCCTGCTCACTGCAGATGAGGTGGATATATAGTGATATATAGTACTGAGAAAGTCTTGCCCCAGTGCTCAACAGCAGTCTAAAAAAAAAAAGAAAAAAAAAAAAAGAAACAAGAAACCAAATTTTACAGTTTGTTGTTAGATAACAGAAAATAAAAAGTATCATTTTGTCTCTGCATAAACCTGATTATTGTACAAATATCAAAAAAGAGCTAACAGAACTAGAAAAGAGTGATAGAAGGGTAACAAAAGAAAATTTGGAAACTTCGATATGAGGAAAAAAACCCCACAAAACCAACCAACAACCAAGAAGACTTGAACTCTTAATGTTGCAATAGAAATAACAGATAGTAATTTCTGTAATTTTCTGAGTGACAAGGAATAAGTAAATGGGACTAGCTCTTCACAGTCTGTTCTGAAACCAGAGGACATCATATGGTCACCTAAACCACAGAGTATTGGGCTAAATGAATCCTTGATCTGAGCCACTGCAGTCAGTGTGTTACATTTTTGATCTGCTGACAAAGCAATCTATATTAAAAAAAGTCCAGACTATATTTTTTCCCTTATGTTCTGTGTAGGATTGTGTTTTATGATCCGATGCAATCGCCATTTTTCACGGGAGACACAATAATACAAAAGACACACAGAGGGTTTTCTCAGCAAGGCTATTTTAATTTTCTCATTTACACAAAACTAAATCAAACTGAACCACAAAGATATGGATTATTCATTGTATCTGGCAAATGTAATACTCAGTGTCTTGTTTGAATTCAGTACATCATTGAAAACATAGTGCGATTTGTCAAAAGAGCTATTTTTATGTTTAAAACCGTGGCTAACCAGTGAACATGTCACCTGCTTATGCCAGACAGAGTTAGTTGCCCCCTTGCATGTCAAAGCCAGCAATATACTAGTTAGGTGGCTACTGCTGTCAGCTCCTGCCAGTTGTCCTAGCTGGCCCTTTCCAATCTCTTCTTTGTTGATTTAAAGCCAAAGGACTTGGTGAGAGATTATCTTATTGAGCCATTGGTCTATAGATACTGATTATTCTAGATTCCAGAGCCAATGCATGGTTCCAAAGGATACATTGCTTTTGTAAATCTGGAGCTCAATGTACCATACAGAATCCATATAGTCATGCTTGAACTGAAGTCACTGAAAAACTAATTTCAATGCATCTAATTATTTTTGTATGGTTTTTGTGTTTCTATACAATAAACAGATGAAGGAAGCCTAATATAGGATAACTACATTTTACAAACTTTGATCACATTGTAATATTTCTTTGGAATATGTAATCTTGCCAAAAGGTAAAAGTACCATATGATCATCTAGAAGGCAGCATATGCAAACAAATATGGTAGCAAGTACAAACATATGTTTAATCTTCCCACTTCATCAATGTAGAAAACTCAAGAGTTTTTGCCCGCACAAGCCAACAAATACTAAGGTTTAAACTATGTTTCTCTTATTCCTTTTCTCTTAGTTCAATAGTATATATATCACAAAAAAAACTGTACAATATTATTTATTTTAAAATAATTTACAGAAAAACTCCTACTGAGGGTAAAACTAGATGTAACCAGCCAAATTAAAAATTGACTAAAAGTGTCTAACAATGTACTGAATTTGTTTACTGTGTTTTAAATGTCATGAAAGATCCATTTATACTGATGGGAAAGAGGCATCAATCATCTCAGCAGACTACATAAGTTGTACTGGGAGGGATTTTTTTTCCCCCAAAACTGAAAACTTCTTGTAATTAAAGACCACAGAAACTGTTATTTCAGTTCAGTGTAACCCTTTCTGTATCACAGGTATTAAAATTTTACTCAATGACTATAATGTGTTCTTTAATTTGTATTTGGCTAATGCCTCCTGTTAAAGAAGTTAGTCAGTCTTTGTTAAAAGATACAAAGAGACAGAAAATCTTCCATGCCTCTAGTAATTTGTTCCAGAACTGTTAAATTGGTGTGTTTTATTTTTATTTTTATCTGAATATAGTTAAGTTCTTGCTTCAAGACATTTTTTTTTTCAGTATGCTTTTCCCTCTAGATTAAACAGCTCTTTAGTGGCGTGTATTTTCTTCATGTGAAGCTACTTACACAGTGTAAAAAGAATCAATTCTCAGTTGTTGCCTTTTTATGAGCAAGACACATTAAGGTGTGGATTTTTTTTTATTATTATTATCATTTACTCATGTTATAGCATTTTCTACAGACTTTGAGTGTTTATGGCCCTTTTCTTAGATAGATTTTGATTTTCACTTTAAAAAAAAAAAAGTGATTTCTAATAAGGATATTCTGAAATGCATGCTACCTATGACATCTGTAATTAATTTGGATATTTGATGCTACACCACTGTCTGTCTTCTCAGGGAACGTGTTAGACCTTTTTATTTGCTTTATTTGAGGAATACTCACTCTGGAAACTCATGTTGGGTTGTTTTTCTTCCATTATTTCCTTTCAGAAACTACCATTTCCAAGAATGCCCTGTATTTTGTTTCCCTGAAGGAGAAAGGGTCAGCCTCTGGGTAGAGTATCTCTGTAACTTTTGTTTAGATGTCACTTGTGTTTGCTTTCCTGCCACTTCATCCTCATAAGAGCTCAAGGCCTGTGTCTACATTAGCAAACGATGTGGCATGAGAGGAATGGATCTTTAGGGTGAAAGAGTTGATGCTGAGTATGCCTTATTTAAATTATTTGAGGGTGTTTGCTCTACAGTAGTTTGGCCTGGGTTCAAGTGTCTGTTAGCTTTTGTGGTACATCAGGCACACTCCTAATGCCTGTCTTCTGGTTTAGAGTCAACAAAAGGAAATCCAGTGTGAATGCCATGAGAGCTTATATACAATGTTAAGCAGATCATGGTATTGAGATGATAAGAAAATTTACTTTGAAAATATGCTGTTCATATGATCAAAAACATAAGTGTAGATACTACTTCTTTTGTATTAATAATTATTTGGATAATTTAATTTTGGAAAAATTCAAAATGATAAATTATTTCAAAATCAAAATTGAAATCTTTCAGTTGGGAAAAAAATAATGTGAAAGGATTAACTTTGTTCAGCTGTTTTGATGTTTTGTTTTTTGGTTGTTTGGTTGTTTTTGTTGTTGTTGTTTTGTGGGGTTTTTTTGTGTTTTGTTTTGTTTTGTTTTGTTGGGGGGGGGGGGGGGGAGGTGTTTGTTGTTTGTTGGGTTTTTTTTTCCTTAAATCCACCTGTCAAATTTAAATGGAATAGATCTTGTGAAAATTTTTTTTGTGAACACAAAATCATATTGTTCAGTGAAAAAAGAAAAATCGCATCCTAAATATCATTTATGCAACTCTCCCTATTTAAAACTTTTTCTTCATTCATTACTACTTTAATATAAACTTACAGCAAATACCTAAGGGAGGGAACAAAACCAAACTTATGCTGAAGTCTCCTAGGTCAATATGTAACATAAACTCTAATTTTGCCTTACTTAGGATAAAAAAGCAAAGGAAAAACATTCAGATTGGGAAGAATGGACTGAGGAAAAACACTTAGTGAGCAGATAAAGGTAATAGTATTTCACTTTAACATTTGGTTACCAAGTTGCACAATTTGATGATGAACTATTGCTGTATTTTTTGTAGCTGCTGCAATACAACAATTTATTTGAAAAATATTTTTTACTGTATTCTATGAAGGAAATAATGTTTTGGTTTATATAAAGTGTTGTTTTAATCAATGTTAATTAAAATATGATACTAGAAAAGTGTCTAATATTTCTCTAGTGATCCTATTCATCTGCTCTCTGAGGGCATAGACAGATATCAGATTTTTAAGTGCTGCTTAATATGTTTTTTAATGAAGAATGGAATGCTCTTGTACAATTTTTTTTATTTTTTTTTTTTTTTTTAGCACACTGACAAACAAGCAGTCTGAGTCTATGAATCACAGAATTACAGGATGTTTTGGGTTGGAAGGGCCTCTGGACATCATGTAGTCCAACCCACCTGCTAAAGCAGGTTCACCTAGAGTAGATTGCACAGGAATGCATCCAGTGGGTTTTGAATGTCTCCAGAGAAGGAGACTCCACAACCTCATATTCAGATGGAACCTCCTATGCTTCAGTCTGTACCCACTGCCCATCATCCTCTTATTGGGCACCACTGAAAGGAGTCTGGTCCCATCCTTTTGATACCCACCCTAGAGATATTTATAAACATTGATAACGTCCCCTCTCAGCCTTCTCTTCTCCAGGTTGAACAGCCCTAGCTCTCTCACTCTCTCCTCATAAGAAACGTGCTCTAGGCCCCTAATCATTTTTGTAGCCCTCGGCTGGGTTCCCTCCAGTCATTCCTTGTCCTTCTTAAACTAGAGAACCCAGAACTGGTTGCAGTACTCCTGATGTGGCCTCAGCAGTAAAAGGGGAGGATCATTTCCCTTGACCTGCTGGTCACACTTTTCCTAATGCACCTCAGGATATCATTTGCCTTCTTGGCCACAAGGCCGTGATTTCTCCATAGATGTTCTCCTCATCAATAAGTAACTCAGCACTACTCTCGTTTCAGGATGTAGTGGAGATGGCTGAAGGGAACTGCTGAAAGGAGCTGACTAAAATTGATGCTTTATCAGCTTAGTGATTGAACTGAACTATTAGAGTTTAAAAAAGCAAACCCAACAATGTACAACAAAGAGCAATAGATTTTTTTTTTAATGGGAGATAAGAAAATAAAGTGTTGGAAGTCTTTTAAAAAATATTTCTGTTAGCCATTCCTATGAATGGAAAGAAAGAAAAGGGAACATAATGGATCCTGATTCTAACTGCAAATATAAGAGGAATTTCATTTGCACAGGACTGGAAAAATCTAACTTAGTGCCAGACAGTATAAGCCATAATTATGACTCAGTTCATGTTTGTGAACACAATGCATGTTAATGCATTTCACTCTAGAACAGAAATTTGTATATGCATACTTCATTTTTATGAAAGTATTTTAATTTTTTTTTCAGAACTAAAGTACTTTTTTCTCAAAGTGCTCCATGCATTTTGACATAGTGTCACATTTCAGTAGAAAACTATTTCAGTATTTGCAGGAGTCAAGTTTGGATAAGAATGGAAAGTAGAAGAATTTTCTTTGTTGGCTGGATTGTTTAAAAACAAACAACACAACAAATGAGGTGGTTTTGCTGCTCTAATGAGGCTCAGTTACCATTTGTAAGAAAAAATGTGAGGAGACTATAGAATGTAATTATATTGTTTAGGAATCAATGAATTTATACAATGGTATACTAGTGTATTAGTATACTATCTACTCCTTTTTACTCTCAAAATCTATATCCACAAAGAAAAAAAAATGAAACAAGCAAACAAAAAAGGCAAAAAATCCCACCCAAACAAACAACCATCACCAAAAACCCCAGCAAAAAAAGACCCTGTGGAATGTATCTTTCAACGTAATTTTCAAGTTTCCATCAATTCCATATGAATATTGTGTTCACCTTCAGTGTCAGACTAAGGACTAGTATTGTGCAAACACTGTAAGTAAAAAATTATTATCAATATATAGATAACAATTTTATTTCCCTAGTCTTCAAGTATGCTCATTTTACAGATAATACAATACTTCTTAATTAAACACTTCTGTTATTCAGCAGAGTCCTCTTTCTTCCAGTCTATAAAAAGGAACGTCATTGGGATTTTCAGATATACTAATGATATTTCTTAAAACGAAGCAGTTACTTGCTTGTTCTTTACAAATTATCTGGATTTTCTCTGTTTTCAGAATTTATAGTACTCTTACTCGAACTTTGTTAGATCATAAACTTGGATTTGATGTAATGAAAACCAGGAACACTTAAAAAATATTATGTGTCAGGTTTTACCTACCTGGCTGTATCACAGTGCGTTAAGTGAAGATCTGACCTGAAGTCTTCCCTCTGAAGAGCTACCTTTTGAAGTTGCAAATTATGTGTCTATCTTTTTTCAAAACAAATAAGATGTTTTCTTATCTGTTCCACCAAAAATAATTACTTTCTTATGGAACAGTGAAAAGAACTACTACTAAACTTTGGGGGATATCCAAATTAGCATCTTAATTTTGCCATTGGGCATCTGCATGCAATCTCCATTGTATCAGTTGAAACTGAATTTACTAGTTTGAGGGCAGCATTGGCCCTATGTGATTAATGTGTTCTGGCAAATTAAATTAGCTGTAGAACCTTTCAATTTGTTTCCTTGTTTCTAGTGATCAGATTACTGGAAGTGTCACTCAGCAGCAGCACTTTTCTCCCAGTCCTTGTCCATAAGACTGGATTTAACATGTAACTAATTTTTTTCCCTGAATGCATATCATATTATTGGCATCATAAAAGAGGCACAGTTTTGTTTCACTTGATTTTATAATGTGGGGAAGAAAACAAGGGCATCAAACCATGTAAATTATTCTTAATAAGCCAAATAGATGTCAAGGTTTACTGTTCAGCATTACTGCCTCCCACAATTATCGTGATAAAGACCAATAAATAAGGTATATGTGTGGCCTCAGGGAGGCATTGTCTCTTCAGGAGGTGAGGAACATACTATCATTTATATAGTCTCTTTAGATGAAACTTTAATCTATGAGGAGTTCCTGTCACCCTTAAAATATAGCAATAATTACTATGCAAGATGTGTGCCATAGACTCCTCTAATAATTAAGGTCATTGCAAGCTTCATAACTGACTTCACAGCTTGAAGAATTAGAGTATTTTTTAAAATACCACTAAACAAAGCTTACTATTAACTTGACACAAGACACAGCTACACTGTCTGTCTCAGGTCTTAAACAAGTCAATATTTGGTGGGAAACCAGGCACCTTCTCCAGGTGACGTAAGGAAGGACTGAACCCAGCAGACATGAACCCATGTGAGGAAGTTATGCATATCCAGTATTCCAGGAATACAGCAACGGTGATTTATAAGAATAATGCTAAAGGAATATAGAAAAACTGAGCTAAGAGAACTCCCTGGGCCACTCAGTGTAGTTCTCTGCTACCACAGGCATCCATTTCTTGTAACTTGCAGTTACAGGAGTCTGGTGTCTTTTCTACCTTGGAAGGTTGCTGCAGAACCTGGAGCTGGAATTCATTTAAATTCATCTTTGTGTAACATGAAATCTTAGAACCATATACAATATTCAGCTTATGATCTCTTTATAGCTTTGCTCTGGCATACTATTATTAAATACTATTGTATTTGCCTTTTGTATAACTCTATCATCTTGGCAGGTCCTAGTGGTGCTATGAACAAATGTTACAGCCACATCCTTCTTCCATTGAGTCTTTTCCAACTAACAAGTTCTTGGCTTCTAAATGTTTTGTTCTTTGTAGGTTCTTTTACATCCACCCCCAAATACGTGACACCATATTTTGTGTTACTGAATTTTATCTGACAAATGAAAAGTCTGAGAAGCCACTGACCTATAGGTCTTAGTTCAAACTGGTGGACTGGAGTCAAAGAGTACAAAAAGTTAATCTTCTATTCATAGGACAAAAACTACTATGTTCTTGAAACTTTTAAAATATCCATCACCATCTTGTCTCACCTGTAGATGGTAGGAAAAAACCTGTGATCTATTCCTTTAAGTTTAAAGGTATGCAGAAAGAAGAGGATGCGAAAAATCACAGAAGCGTCCAGATCACCATTTTATAACATTGCACTCTAAGAAAGCTATTTTCCAAAATGGAATATACAGAAGTACTCTTTAAATGTATTAAGCTATGTTAAGATGTGGTGTTAGCTTACAAGATGAATAATTATAAGAATTTTGTATGTATTTTGATGTATATATTTTGGTAGTAGGAAAGTTATTTGCTCTTTCAGTAGTAGATGTCCTGTATAACAGCACAGGTTAGGATTTGTTAGCCAATTTATCCATTTTTAAATGACTCAGCCATTGCCTTTTTTAAAAAAGAAATCATATAACAGAACACATCTATAAAACTCTCACTTCATTTCCACTCATCAGCTAGCTTTTTCTGTGGAATTACAAAACACTAAATGGCTCATGAGGGTGAACCATAGCAAATAGAATTCTGGTGTTCGCTTTCTTATTATGCAACATGACTGTGAAAATATCCCAATAGGAGTAAGAGGGAAATGGAATGAGGTGATAAATAATTTATAACTAGAGAAAACTAATCAGAACTCCTCAATTCCCATTGTCCCTATACAGGTGCTCAATTACTTCCTCGAAGAGGCCAAGAGACCAATAACCTGACGTCTGGGATATAAATGAATTTTATTATTAAGGAAGATATTAAAACTTATATAAGTACACTAAAGTAGCTAATCTAAATTCTGTACAGATTTTCTAACAACCTTTCATGTCCCCTTCCTGATGGGGCTTCTTGCACGGTGGTGAGTCTTGCTAGAGCAATTGGCTGATTTTATGTAAAAATCAATGATTTCACCTTTACAACAGTAAATTTTCATCCAGTCTCTGTGTTTTTTATGATTTTTTTTTCAAAACATGTTACTTCGGTCTTTTAAAGAACATAATTTTATATATATATGTATAGAGAGAGAGGACATATATACATTAAAAAAACCAACCAGATAAAAAAGTATCAGTGTTTCATGTAAGTCCATTTTCAGAGCTCATTATTCCAGCTTTACCTGCCCATGCAAGAGTAACTGTGGGCACTTTACAACGTAAACAGTATGCATTTAACATTCTTATATCAGATGTAGAGTTGACTTATTTGCAAATGGATTAAATATGATTAAGGATGAGAAGGAAACTGTTGATTAGAGCCAGCATGGCTGGTTAGAATACTTTCATTAAACATTTTTCTATATTTTTTTTAAGCTTAAAAATAAACCAAACTAACTGTCATCTTCATGTTTTGTCAAGACATTCTTCAGCCCCCAACCTCCCTCTGGAAACAACAGTGGATATGCAATATATCAATGTTCTTCAAGGTCAATTTCCTCACCAGAAAGTACAGTTTCCTAGCTGAGTTGTGGCTCAATGCTCCACAACTTCCCTTGCCCTTCTGCAATTACCTTAAAATGCTTTAGTATTGTACCTTTCCAGTCACACAACTGGAAGAAATGCTAGATATTTATCGTATCAGAGTGTGTGACAGAGTGAAGACAGCGCTTAAATAGCATGTTGGTGAGTTATACAGGTATTGTGTCATGGGCAATAATGGTTTAAGAGTGGAGATGAGAACTTACCAATAAACAGTGCTTTTTAGAAACTGCAAATGAAATAGGTAATATTTGCTGAATATGGTCTGTGTTCTCCGATTCTCCACACTAGACTCCCTAATGAAATTTTACTTACTACATTTCACTTCAAACACTTCAATCTCTTCCCAAAACACTGCTCTCATAAAATCATAGGAGTTTATGCATGTGAGTTTTACAGAAAGGATATGATCAAAAGTCAGAAGTATTCTCACTGAATTCATACTCACTGAAAGTCACTGGATCACTAAAGATCTTGCTGATTCTACTCTAACCTCAATGTTTTCTATCTTTTCCTAATCCTCATTCATCTTTATGCAAGATACCTTAGTAGCTTATAACAATTCAATCACTCGATTTATTTCCTTCTTCCAGCTCTGTATTACCCTTAAGCAGTCCATATTTTGATGTGATTTCAGATATTCAACTTCGCATCCAAAAGATTAAATTGGTTTATTACATTACTGCTGATAAAAATGGCTCTGTACTCAGAAATTATACATGTAAAATAATAAAATATAGCTTGGTTTCTTAAGATAGCACTTTCTATACTTTTAAATAGATGCAGAATGGCCCATCTGGCAGGCAACAGAAGCTGTTCCTGGAGAAGGTACTACACGCCCCTTTTTCCATTACCTACTAATAACCAAATGCACACTGCTTTAAAATGTATTCATTTCCAGTAAAACATCCTTTGAGTGTAGCATACTAACATATGAATCTTTTGTGCTACGTTTTTAGACAAGGACAAAATGATACGAAAACCTTAGCACTTTCAGAGATATGAACTTCCATCATAAGTATTTGTACAGGTATAAGACAGTTACATCTCATCGCAAACAGGTGCATTCCAATAGATTATTTTTGACTAGGTTTGTGGTATTAACTCAACTCATCCAAATACTTTAACTGTGAGACATTTAGCCTGCCAAAAATCACTCATTCCAGCCACGATTGTTGAGCATGTGCCATTTAAACAAAAGGAAAAAAAAAAAAAATACAGAACATGCATTTTACAGATTAATTCAAAGCTTCAATTTCTTTCTCTCTTCCAGTTTTTAAATCAGCCTGTATTCCTTGCCCTTGAGAAAAGCAAAAACATAAGCACATGCACGTCAAACAACATTCCATGGCTTTGATGCTAACAATCAGCCTTGAGCAACAGTATAATCTTAAAATAAACCCAAAACTTCACTGTTAGTTTCACCCTGCTTTATACAGTCACTCGGGAGAGCAATACAGGTATATCTATAGCTATGTATGTCTCTGTATTTTTTTACCTTTTCATAGCTCTTAAAACCCAAACATTGTCTGGCCTGGAAAAACTCAGCTTTGTGTTCTGAAAAAAGCTATGAAAAACAGCATAACGAATCAATAATTGGCATCAGAATTCAAAGCCTATTGTGGAAAAAACAAAAGAGATCCGTATATTTGGGTGTGTATTTAGTTTTCTCACTAGCATAACTACTAAATCTTTCAGCTTTGACTTTAACAGAATGTGTTCCAAATCTTTCTGCTTTCAAATATATTGAGACTTTCTTCACACAAAGGAACATTAACTGTGCTACAACATCTACCTTGTCACACTGCAGGCAAGATGCACATAAAGTAAACCAAACCACTAATATTCAGTTATGTGTTTATATATATGTACTGCTTTTTGTTGTGCTTCTTCCACTCTTCACTGCAAATTTTCTATGTGCTTCACAACTCCCTAGGGAGGGGGAACTGATTGCAAAGGTACTAATAGGCAAATTCTTTGCTTTGGCTTTTGTTGGTTTGGTTTAATTTGGTTTGGTTATTAACCCAGGAAATGTCTGTTGTTTTTCACTAGTCTACAAGCATTCACATTTCTGAGATAAATTTGACATCATTTTCTAAAGGCTTGGATTTCTCAAACTATTATTAACTTTAGTAAATCTTTCTGGAGTGGGAGGAAAGTTTCTGGTAACAGTCTCAAAAGAGTTGTGCTACTTTGATGAGCAAATGAACTCCAGCTGAAATCAGAATGTTCTCCTCTAAATGGGATTCATAATCTCTTGCAAATTCAGGGTGTGTGAACACCAGTGACTAATAAGCCCAAGAGCAGCAGGAGATTCCTCAGTATCTCTCAAATTGAAATAAGAACACAGTGCTCATTTTTAGAAGCTGAATTTTCTAAATAGAAGCTGTTTTGGTCATTAGACCTTGAGTTTAAAGTACAGAGTCACCATCAGAAGCATTTAAAGACCATTAGATGCAGCTGAAAGTACTCTA